>NC_064641.1:143510972-144712044 GCF_023864345.2 Schistocerca serialis cubense | reverse complement strand
AATAGGTTGTATTAGTGTTTTATAAGCGGTCTCCTTTACAGATGAACCACTCTTCCCAAAATTCTACCAATGAACCGAAGACGACTATCCGCCTTCCCCGCAACTGCCATTACATGCTTGTCCCACTTCATATCGCAAATATTTAATCGATGTGACTGTGTCAAGCGCTTCACTACTAATGGAGTATTCAAACATTACGGGATTCTTTTTCCTATTCATCTGCATTAATATACATTTATCTATATTTAGAGTTAGCTGCCATTCTTTACACCAATCACAAATCCTGTCCAAGACATCTTGTATCCTCCTACAGTCACTCAACGACGATACCTTCCCGTACACCACAGCATCATCAGCAAACAGCTGCACATTGCTATCCACCCTATCCAAAAGATCATTTATGTAGACAGAAAACAGCGGACCTACCACACTTCCCTGGGGCACTCCAGATGATACCCTCACCTCCGATGAACACTCACCATCGAGGACAACGTACTGGGTTCTATTACTTAAGAAGTCTTCGAGCCACACACATATTTGGGAACCAATCCCGTTTGCTCGTACCTTAGTTAGGAGTCTGCAGTGGGGCACCGAGTCAAATGCTTTCAGGGAATATGGCATCAGTCTGATACCCTTCGTCCATGGTTCGCAAGATATCATGTGAAAAAAGGGCGAGTTGTGTTTCGCAGGAGCCATGCTTTCTGAAGCCGTGTTGATGCATGGACAGCAACTTCTCTGTCTCAAGGAAATTCATTATATTCGAACTGAGAATATGTTCGAGAATCTTGCAACAAACCGATGTTAAGGATATTGGTCTGTAATTTTGAGGATCCGTCCTTCTACCCTTCTTATATACAGGCGTCACCTGCGCTTCCAGTCGCTGGGGACTTTACGTTGGGCAAGAGATTCGCGATAAATGCAAGCTAAGTAAGGAGCCAATGCAGTAGAATACAGTCTGTAAAACCGAATTGGAATCTCATCAGGATCTGTCGATTTATTTATTTTCAACCCATTCAGCTGCTTCACAACCCCAGGGATGTCTATCACTATGTCTGTGCGACGGCCGTGGCGTAGGCGGATGTATCAGTTAACCTTCACGCGCTCGCGCGGGCGGTGAAGTGACCTCCTGTTTGCAGTTTCGCGCCATACTTACTCCACAAAGGTAACTAGGCGGCGGGAGGGACATGTATTCTCTAGTTGCACCTTTTTCCGACAGATGCTGCTCAAAGTTCGTCCAAGTCGCACCTCTCTGCCTCTCAAGTTCAAATAGGTCCGAACACGTTCGGCGGTCAGTTTACAGCCTTGCGAGCGCTTACGAGACTTCGTTCTACTCGTCTACTTCGGAATGTAAGTATTTCTTTTTGTAATGCCCCCATAATTCCTCAATTTTATAAACTGTTCAAAATGGTTGAAATGGCTCTGAGCACTATGGGACTTAACTTCTGAGGTCATCAGTCCCCTAGAACTTAGAACTACTTAAACCTAACTAACCTAAGGACATCACACACATCCATGCCCGAGGCAGGATTCGAACCTGCGACCGTAGATAGACTCTTCCAATTCTCTAGTGAATGTGCATGTGCTCCAGAATTTCAACATCAAGAAGAACACAAAGGTGGCCTGATGTATATTTTTCCGCTTACTTGACTTGGCAGGAGTAAATTCGTTACCCATTTTTCAGTTCAATCCAGGTAATATGAAAGAAAAAAACGAGAAGACAATTTTTACATGCGTTATCTTTGGAACTGATGAGCGACAACCTGAAAGAAAGAGCTAAATTGAAGCATTTACCTAAAGATTTCTTAGCATTTTTGGAAAATTACAGAGAGAGTGATGTAGTTTATCGAGCTGTATCAACCCCTACAAAGAGAGGAATATGTTATATGTGTGGCTCAAAAAAAATATAAAAACAAAGCGAGAATGCGGTGAATGTGGAAGAAACGTCTGTCTACGACATTCAACCACGACAGTTGCGTGCAATATTTGTGGTCAGCCTCAAAACTAAATTGAAATGCATACAGACTGATCAGCATTTTTCATCTGACAGAAATGTTTGTGACGTTTTCAATCAAAAATACTTTTTTTAAAGCAAAATTAGGTTCTCTTGCGACGAGTTAAGACAGTGAACAATTCTAGTCTTAAGTATTACATTATATAGTCCCAAAACATTGCAATTAAAAAAATGTTCTTATGTTTGATCTGGGTATTTGGCTTCCGTTTTGTATTCCATTTTATATTTTACCGTTAAATAATAGTTTTGATTAAAAATGTGTTTGCAATATTGTGTGAGATATCCTATGTCGATATTTTATGGAAATATGACCTTTAAAAACGGAAAACCTCAAGAGATTGATGAAAACTCTCGGGCGGTCGGCCGACCGCCCGCGCGAGTGCCCGCGTGACTATTTCTAGCGCGAGCGCATGAAGGTTAATAGCACCTCACCCCACCTCCAATACTAAACTGGTGATCTCTTGATGCCTCAGAACATGTCCGACCAACCGATCCCTTCTTCTACTCAAGTTCTGTAATACGATATCCGGAAAAAAAATTTTTTCGTGGATTACTCGCAGTTGAGTACCCACCAGGGTCAATGGGTGTAGGGTGCGAACCCTTGGACCTTGACCAACATTCCTTCATAGATTACTTCAAAGAGTCGATTCCACCGCTGGGGACCTCTCGTTGTTAGTAAACTTGTTCAACCCTCAATGTGGGTTGCCTCCATTTCGCGGCTTTTCTATTCTACTGTGTAGCACCGTTTGCAAATTGTTAAATTCTTGCCGCACCTTTGAGAAACCTCTTAACTCATAGCGTGTAGGTTTTCACGGCCGGCGTGTCCAGTAATTAAAACTTCCGGGCTAAGAGGCCGTGGTCCAATAGTAGAAATACTTCTCCCTGACGTTTCGTTGCCAGCTGCGGGCATAGTGATCGTTATCTTCATAAGGATTCGAACCATCATCCCAGGCAGAAGAGAGGTATTATGAAGACATTGGTGGACAGGGCTAATAAAATCTATGAGCCAGCTTATATGCAAAAGGAACTAAACCACTTGCGAACCGCTTTCCAGAAAAATGGGTACGCTGGCAAGGAGATAGATCGAGCACTCCATCCCAGAAGAAAAATGTCCGAAAACGTGCAACGACAACAACCATCGGTGGGGAAAGTTTTTCTTCCATTCATCCACAATATTACGGACCGTATCGGGAGAATGCTGGCCAAGTTCAGAGTTGAAACAATCTTCAGACCCACCAAGAAGATTAGTGAATGCTTAAGATCGGCGAAAGATGCACGACACCCTTTAGCTACTCCTGGTGTGTATAAAATTCCGTGTAGTTGTGGGAAGGTTTACATTGGAACCACAAAAAGAAGTATCAATACTCGCCTAACTGAACACAAAAGGAACTGTCGACTGGGACACACGGACAAATCGGCTGTAGCGGAACATGTTTTTGAAACGGGTGACCATGAAATAAAATTTAGTGAGACGAGCGTGCTAGCTAAGACATCGCATTATTATGCACGTATGTATAGAGAGGCTGTAGAGATTTTTAAACACCACAATAATTTTAACAGGAAAGAAGAAGGCTTGAAGTTAGATAAGACATGGCGATCGACTTTGTACCGAAGATGTGACAATCGATTACCTTCGATCGACAGTAATGACGCCAGCCAGAGATAGTTTTACTGTTGACAACACGTGACGAGTGTTGGCGCCCTCTACGCGCTCTATGTAAACAGGACCTCCACTGCCTAGCAGCCAGTCGTAGACTCACCTCAGATGATGTTGCCCGCAGCTGGCAACGAAACGTCAGGGAGAAGTATTTCTACTATTGGACCACGGCCTCTTTGCCCGGAAGTTTTAATTACTGAAAACCTCTTAACTCTTTTAGCTCTCCTTGCGGAAGAGGAGCGCAACGCCCCAAAACGCACGCACACACACACACACACACACACACACACACACACAGTCTCTAAACAGAGAAAGAGAGAGAGAGGAAGAGAGAGAGAGAGAGAGAAAGGGGGGGGGGGGGGAACAGAGATGTAACCTCACGGTATCCATCAACGCTGACCCTTTTCTGCTGAACGTGGTGTCGCAATTATCTGCTGGCGAGGACGACAATGAGGGCGCGGTGCTCTGCATGCCCGAGCGTCGCTGGCACGCCAGTTACCGGGACACGGCGTACACCGGGGCCTCTCACGCCTGCGTGGTGCCGGCCCATTCGGCGCCAGAGGAGTGTGATGGGTCGGCAGCTTGCTGTGCGACGGCCGTGGCGTAGGCGGATGTATCAGTTAATAGCACCTCCCCCCACCGCCACTCCACGGACCCCCACCGCGGCCGCCGGCGCCTGCGACAATGTGCATTGTCCTGGGCCTCCTGATTCACTGTGGGCACAACACAATTAATTGCCGCGCGGCCCGCCGCCCAACAGGTGATTGTCCGCAGCTGGGAATCGAACCCAGATGTGGGCACCCCGATAGGTGGCTGACGCGGCTGTGCTCCCCTGTTCGCTGCCACGGTGAAGTATTCCCGACTGATGCCAGTCCTTATGCATCATTCGATCATTTAGACACAATTTAATTCAGAAATGTGTTTATTATTTGACAATTTTAGCAAAATTAGAGCTCCGGGGCATGAAACTGGATAACGAGGAGAACGCGGCAAGTGCCGTCAATCGATTTCCCAGGAACTTCGTTCAGTGGAAGAGCAGTGAAAATAAGCGAACACATTTCTTGGCTTATCCGTATAAACGCGGCCGTTTCTGAAACAACGAGAGTATTATGGCCAAAACAAGAAAAATATATCTAGTACACATGGGACCTAAAGTGCATACTTAAAAGCAATGAACACTTGCCCATCTTTGCTACTGCGAAACACATTTCTTCTGCTGAGAAAGTGCTCATAGGTCTTAAGGTATGCACTTTTTATAACTCTTGTTTACTGGACATTTGTTTCTGGTTTTGGTGCATACTACTACCTCTAAAAATGTGGAATACTTTTTTATGTCACTATGTATGTCATCATTACCAGTGGCTAATTGAGCTTTTGACGTTATGGAATATTGAGAAATCTACACAAAGGGTATTCTGTAGCAGTGGGTGAATTATAAATCCTTGGAACTATTCTAGTGAACCTCGGGCTGAAATCCGTCGATTTCGCCATGGGCTTTTTAGGTGATACTTCCGCTTTAAGTCACATGCTCCTATCCATTTACTCAAACAATAATAAATTCTGTAGCCTGTTGCATGCGCAGAACGGTACTTTTTATGTTGAGGGAGCACTGCCATCATTTAATGGAACGTTTAACGTGTAATTAAATTCCTAGTAAGGATATACTCACGAGACATGTCCATTTGGAGCCTTCTCGCAGGTTAAAACTATATAGCGGACGGAGACTCGAACCTGAAACCTTGTCTTTGGTCTGCAGGACCTGTTAAGGTACAACTTACGAATTGCCCTCACAGGTTCATTTCTGCTACAATGTACCTCCTGCTCGCGAAGTTTCCGAGAAGTTCCCCTACATAACTCGCGGAGTTAGCATTCGTGGAAGAAATGATACTGTGAAGAAAATGCTGAGCTACAAACTATGTCGTTCTTTCTGGAATGAAAGTTCAACTCTGCAGCGTGATGTGCGCTTCTTTGGAGTTTCCTGGTAGATTAAACTGTGTCCAGAATCGGGACTTGAACCTGGAGATTTGAAATTCGTATAATGGAAGAGAGGTAATAGCAGTAGCGAATCCATGAGGAGGATGAGTCGTACCTGAATAGCTCATTCGGCAAGAGTACTGCCCACTTAACTAAATGTTCCAAGTTCGAATTCCGATCTGATACGGCTACATGTTGTATCTGGTCATATATTACTGCAGACGTCATCTCTTTTTAAAGCAACTTAGACCTTAGGAGAAGAACATGGCAAGTGGCATATTCCAATTTCCCAGAAACTTTGATCAGTGAATGAGTGGTCAAAATAAGCGGACACATGTCTCGGCTTATCAGTAGACACTCGACTGTCTCTAAAAAAAAAAAAAAGACGTTCAAAGATTTCGAGATATTTTCGAGGCACTTTATGTGCCTTTTACCACGCAGTCACATCAGACGAAGTAGCGGTCCAGTGGTTACTGTGGTGACTTCTTAATTTTGCACCCTGTGTTTGAAACCGGATTACTACGTCAATTTATTTTACTTTATTTTCTTTTCAATGTTTTCATTTATCTATCCATCCTCGTACAAGGTTACTACACGAATATTTATTATCAAAGTATGAGACACAAGTGTAGAGTCTTGTACCGCAGGAATCAAGGGTGACAGGTATCCTCTTTCTACAACACAGTGGCACATGGGGATTAATACGGTTCTTTATTTACTTCAACAGATATCTGCTACTTGACTTTAACAGAGTACATGTGTTGTGTTACAAGCCCTTCAATAATAGCCTATGTGAGACTCACTGCTGGTGATGTACAAGTCCCGTTATAAACACTGCCCTGGTCACTATGTACTATTGCAGCCTAAGCCCCCCATGTGAATGAATCACAAACGCCAAACTGGAGTGCGAGTTAGTGTGTCAGTGACTGAGCAACTGACTGGCTGAGTGAGAGTCAGTCCAACAGTGACTGAGGCCCTCTGGTCAGCGGCGGCGGCGACCTGACTATTTGCTGTCAAGAGGGCGTTGGCGGTAGGTTGCTTGCGAGTCTGTCTTTGGCCTCTCTCCTGATAGGTGTGCTTGATCCATTGACTACTGTCGATCTTCTCGATACATCTTTGTCCACCGGTGTGCTGGCGACAGCTTACGCAAGCACAACAAGGACGTTATATTAATTGTAAAATTACAGCTGCATTTCACAACGGGTGTCACAAATGCGTTATATAGTATACATGGTGGTCCATTGATAGCGACCAGGCCAAATATCTCACTAAACAAGCATCAAACGAAAAAACTACCAACAACGAAACTCGTCTAGCTTGAAGGGGAAATCCAGATGGCGCTATGGTTGGCCCGCTAGATGATGCTGCCATAGGTCAAACGGATATCAACTGCGCTATTTAAATAGGAACCTCCGTTTTTATTACATATTCCGGTACTACGTGAAGAAATATGAATGTTTTGGATGGACCACTTTTTTGGCTTTGTGATAGATGGCGCTGTAAGAGTCACAAACGTATAACTACGTGGTATCACGTAACATTCCGCCAGTGCGGACGGTATTTGCTTCGTGATACATTACCTGTGTTAAAATGGACCGTTTACCAATTGCGGAAAAGGTCGATATCGTGTGGATGTATGGCCATTGTGATCAAAATGCCTAACTGACGTATGCTATGTATGCTGCTCGCTATTCTGGACGACATCATCCAAGTGTCCGAACCGTTCGCCGGATAGTTACGATATTTAAGGAAACAGGAAATGTTCAGCCACATGTAAAACGTCACCCACGACCTGCAACAAATGATGATGCCCAAGTAGGTGTTTTAGCTGCTGTCGCGGCTAATCCGTACATCAGTAGCAGACAAATTGCGCGAGAATCGGGAATCTCATAAACGTCGGTGTTGAGAATGCTACATAAACATGGA
This sequence comes from Schistocerca serialis cubense, assembly GCF_023864345.2. Classification (NCBI taxonomy): domain Eukaryota; kingdom Metazoa; phylum Arthropoda; class Insecta; order Orthoptera; family Acrididae; genus Schistocerca; species Schistocerca serialis. The sequence goes on along the minus strand of NC_064641.1, from coordinate 144,704,476 downwards.
TTGCACCCGTACCATATTTATATGCATCAGGAATTGCATGGAGACGACTTTGAACGTCGTGTACAGTTCTGTCACTGGGCACAGGAGAAATTACGTTACGATGAAAGTTTTTTTGCACGCGTTCTATTTAGCGACGAAGCGTCATTCACCTACAGCGGTAACGTAAACCGGCATAATTTGCACTATTCGGCAACGGAAAATCCAAGATGGCTGCGACAAGTGGAACATCAGCGACCTTGGCGGGTTAATGTATGGTGCGACATTATGGGAGGGAGGATAATTGGCCCCCATTTTATCGATGGCAATCTAAGTGGTGCAATGTATGCTGATTTCCTACTAATGTTCTACCGATGTTACTACAAGATGTTTCGCTGCTTGACAGAACGGCGATGTATTTCCAACATGATGGATGTCCGGCACATTGCTCGCGTGCGGTTGAAGCGGTATTGAATAGAATATTTCAAGACAGGTGGATTAGTCGTCGAAGCACGTTCACTGGATCTGACGTCCCCGGAATTCTTTATGTGGGGAAAGTAGAAGGATATTTGCTATCGTGATCCACCGAGAACGCCTGACAACATGCGTCAGCGTATTGTCAACGCATGTGCGAACATTACGGAAGCCGAACTACTCGCTGTTGAGAGGAATGTCGTTACACGTATTGCCAAATGCATTGAGGTTGACGGACATCATTTTGATCATTTATTGCATTAATGTGGTACTTACAGGTAATCACGCTGTAACAGCACGCGTTCTCAGAAATAATAAATTCACAAAGGTACATGTATCACATTGGAACAACCGAAATGAAGTGTTCAAACGTACTTACGTTCTGGATTTTAATTTAAAAAACCTACCTGTTTCCAACTGTTCGTCTAAAATTGTGAGCCATATGTTTGTGACTGTTACAGCGCCATCTATCACAAAGCAAAAAAGTGGTCCAACTAAAACATTCACATTTCTTTATGTACTACACGAATATGTAAAAAAATGTGGCTTCCTATTTTTAAAAAAACGCAGTTGATATCCTTTTGACCTGTGGCAGCGCCATCTAGTGGGCCAACCATAGCGACATCTGGATTCGTCCTTCAAGCTAGACAAGTTTCGTTGTTTGTAGTTTTTTCCTTTGACGGTTATTTCGTGAGATATTTGGCCCGGTCACAATCAATGGACCACCCTATATGTGTTTATGGCATACTGACAGGTTACAATCTTTTTAAATTCTAATATTCTGATATTTCATTCTCATCTCAATTCGTAAATAATTTGTTATATTTGATTAAGGCATTTATTCTTCAGGACATTCTTTGACGACATTGATCATAGGAACATTCGAAACACAGATATTCCAAAGAGTGCGAGCATTGCGTGAAGGGTGGTTTGCCACAGTGACGTTTCTTAATAGGACTATCGATAGAGAAAGAAACGCCGTTCATGTTGGTGAAGATTTTGCATGTTGGCAATAACTTCGCGGTAAACCACGCATAACGGATCTCTTTTCCGAAAACTGGCGCTTGCAACTGATTAAGAATCAAGTTACACTACATGAATTTCAGCAGAAACAATTTCAAATAATTTTCTCGTCTTTTTTTTCTTTTTTTTAGAATTGATTCATCTAACGTATAATTGGTGGTAGATGAATAAGGTCAACCTTATGTCAACATACACTGGAAAACATTCGCGTAGTAATCTTCAACAGACATGGATATATAAATGAAAAACAAACATAAATCTAATAATCGGATTTCGAACGTTGTGCTCAAAATTTGTGACATGATACTAACCACTCTGCCACCAATTCGTCTGAGGATATCGTGCAGTAAAAGGCACATAAAGAACCCTAAAAATATTTTGAAACCTTTGAACGTCCTTTTTTTTCAGAAACGGTCGAATGTCTAGTGATAAGCAGAGACATGTGTTCTCTTATTTTGACCTCTTTTCCACTGAGAAAAGTTTCTAGGAAATTGGGATATGGCACTTGTCATGTTCTTCTTATAAGGTCTAAGCTGTTTTAAAAAGAGATGACGTCTGCAGTAATATACCACCAGTTATAACAGGTAGCCGTAACCCGAATGGAACTTCGAAAGAGCCTAGTAGCATAAAACCACATGCCCGATCGGTATTAGAACTTGGAACATTTCATTTCGTGGACAGTACTCTAACCGACTGAGCTATCCACGTACGACTCATTCTCCCCAAAAATTCACTACTGCGATTACCTCTCTTCTATTTTCCGAATATCAAGTCTCCGGGTTGAAGTCCCGATTCTGCACACAGTTTTAATCTGCTAGGAATCTTCAAAGAAGCGCACACCCGGCTGTAGAGTTAAACTTTCATTCCGGAAGGAACTCTGTATTTTGTAGCTCAGCATTTTCTCCACAGTATCCTTTCTTCCGCGAGTGGTAGCTCCGCAAGTAATGTAGGGAAAATTCTTTGAAATTTCGAGAGCAGGAGGTACATTGTAGCAGAAATGAACCTGTGAGGGCAATTTGTAAGTTGTGCCTTAACAGGTGACTCGGTAAGACATTGCAGATCAAAGACAAGGTTTCAGGTTCGAATCTCCGTCCGCTATACAGTTTTAACCTGCGAAAAGGCTCCAAATGGACGTATCTCGTGAGCAGATCCTCACTAGGAAATTAATTACACGTTAAACGTTCCATTAAATGATGGCAGTGTTCCCTCAGGATAAAAAAGTACCGTTCTGCGCATAAACAGGCTATAGAATTTATTATTGTCTGAGTAATGGCTAGGAGCATTTGATTTAAAGCAGAAGTATCACCCAAAAAGCCATTGGCAAAATTGACGTATGTCAGACCGAGGTTCACAAGAATAGTTCCAAGGAATTACAATTCACACACGGAGGATCATACAGAATACTCTTTCTGTAGATTTTTCAATATCCCATAAAGCCAAAAGCTCAATTAATCACTGCTAATGACGATATACATGGTGCTATAAAAAAAGTATTGCACATTTTGAGAGATCTTAGTATGCAACAAAACGAGAAACAAATGTCCAGTAAACAAAGGTTATGAAAATTGCATACCTTAAGAGCTATGAGGACTTTTTCAGCAGACGAAATACCTTTCGCAGTAGCAATGATGAACAAGTGCTCATAGCTCTTAAAGTATGCATTTTATATTCCATGTTCACTAGATATATTTTTATTATTTTGGTCATAATACCACTTCTCAAAAAATGGAAGGCAACACCTTGAAGTAGAACATGTCTTGACAGTAGCGAAAATGAACACGTGCTTATAGTTCTTAAGGTCTGCATCTTAGAGCCCATGTTTACTGGATGTATTTTCCTTGTTTTGGTCCATAATACCGCTTCGTAAAATACGAAAATCGGCAAGCTTGAAGTAGAAGAGATGTGTTTTACAGAAACTTAAGATGAACAACTGCTGTTATCTTTTAGGTACACATCTTAGAGCCCATGTTTCTGGAGATATTTGTCTTGTTTTTGTTCGCACTATCATCTTTTAAAATGTGGAATACTTTTCTTAGTACCCTGCACGGAGATGTACAAATAAAGACGAAAGGAGTTCAAATATACCCTGCAGGTTGCTAACAGTTAAAACATTGCAAGGTGCCACTCTACATATAGCACAACGGTGTGTTGAAAATAATCTTTCGATTTGTATTTTTATTTGCTTTTGCTATAGTAAATCAGTTATAATACTTTGTTTGTACATAAAATTAAGGATGTGTGCAGAGTAATACAATTAATTTATAATTACAGTTTTTAATTGCTGAGACAACATTTCAACACTGTCAGTGTGAATAGTAATATAGAGTTAACATAAAGCAGATTAAATGTAATTAAAAGTATTTAATAAATTTCATTTATTTATGATGCTCAGGAATTCAGGAACATAGCAGAAGCAGTGATCAAGTTAGAGCTGTTTCATCGTCACTTCGAATGTATATAATATCTCAAGGTATATGGTTGTCCAATACCTCCTTTATTATGTGATCCTCTTTTGAAGATATTTCTAGTTACTATGCTTACATGTAAGTTAAGCTTCTGACTAGTTTCATTTCACTCAAATTCTTTGTCATGTTTCATAATATTGACTTATTTTTTTAGATAATCCCTTCTGTAGTCTTGTATTTCATATGCGTATGAAGATGACAGAGCTCGCTATTCCACCTACAAAAAAATTCTGTGCGTCAGTGACAACTGTATGGACCCATTTTACATTGTCACCACTGATGAGCTGCTTGTATTTTGAGTAAGAATTCTGTCTCTTTCTGTAAGCGTATGCATCTTTTCATTTACATTGGTCTGGCGTACTTCCCCCTTCAAGACCCCCTGAACGTATCAGCCTAAAAATTTGTTGTCACTCACTTTTGAATCGGTTTCCCTCAGTGATAAAACGAGCTTTGAAGAGTGGTTATTTTGTCGAGTGTGGAAGTTAACTACGTCAGCTTTTTCTCAGAAACTCTCATTACCCGGCAATTATAAACTGTCGTGCTGATAAGTAGCTTCGTCTGCATACACTCTGCAAGCCTCTACGCAGTAGCCTGCGTGATGGAGAATGCTGTGCAGCACTGTTAGAGGTTCCCTGGTGTAAAAGTTCTTAGATTTTTATGTTACTATGTTGTTCATTTTTTGATGGTTCCTAGTATACCGAAATCCGTTTCTTAGAATCATGTGAGCAAAATTTTACTGATAGCTATAGAAGAAAGTCTGTATGATCCATTCTAAAGTTAATTTTCATTATTCCCTAGAAGTAAAATTTATGTTCCATTTACATTTGACTCAGATTTTTAGTATTGGCACTGTTTTTCTCTGTTTAAATACCGGAAGTCGCAGTCACTGAGGTTGTAAGCTGACACTTCTGATGCAACAATGAATAGCAGAGCTGACGTTAAAAGTGCATGAGACACGGTGCTTTTACCAGGACTCGCTTTAGACACAAAGTGACTATACGTGTTTTGCTGCTGATGCTACATTGTGGCCCACGTACAGCAATGTAATAATTGTTACCCAGTGGCTATATCTAAGTGGTTTTACAATCTTGAATTTAATTTTATTAATGAGTCTATGTCCTTATCTTACTCTAGATAATGGTGTTGTAAGCAGTATCGAGCTGTGAACAGGAAACCCAGCTGCAGCAAATTTACCGATGGATTGCACAATCATCATCGTCCATATTGATCACAACCTTGTCTAAGTTTGTAATTCAGCTACTTTAAATGTTCATACTGAGAAATTATTCACTGCCTTAACTGCTTCATATGTGACATAAAGGTGTAGTTTGCTGAGGAAATTAGTATGCGACAGATTCCCACCTGGTGTTGCAAAACATAATAAATTCAATTCATATAATAAATTGTTCTCTAAAAATATCGACTTTTAGAGCATCGCATTCCAAAGGATCACTAGTTGCAGTGACATTTGCCAGTTACTCGCTCAGTATCAATAGGGTGCATCTCCAAAACAGGAAAATTATCATTTATAGTTTACCCGTTCGGGAAATACGACACTCGCAGCAAAAACAAAACATGAGTTTTGTTGCAAGTGGTACCAAAGAATTCATTTAATAATTTAAAGAGCTGGTTAATTTGTTTAAGGTCAGTTAAAGATAAAATAACTTTTTTTCATAAACTGGTGCTTGCGGTAGTGGAACGCATCAATGAAATTTCACCCGGTTGGAAACGACAGATCAGTGAATGTCAGCACTATGAAGGCGATATACAGGTTAAACAGTTACCTAAAAATAACATGTCCGTTAGAAACTAGCGCAGATGCTTTTTCATAACTAACTGAAGAGCAGTTGTTGTACGAGGGCATGGTGAAAAGTAATGTCTCCGACACTTTTATGTGAAAGAAATTAAATTTTTTTTGAATAAAACAAACTTTATTAATATTTTACACCTTCCTTCGACACAATTAAGAAATTAATCCAGCCACAGCATGCTTCAGAGGATTTTTTCAAAGTTTGCGCTGAAATAGCTTTAGAGAATTGTCTGCGTAACTTATGGAACCATGGCAAAAACCTGCTTATATCGAATGTATCGTATATGCAGTTTTTATTAATATCAGCAGAGGATGGATGAAAAAATTGCAATATTAGTCTGTTAACAATGACACTTGTAAATTCGACCGACACACCAGTGAGACGCCTTTTCGTTACAGTGTTTTACGAGGAAACGGAAAGGAAGTGGTGTAGATCATTTTGGGAAGCAGCGCTATCTTCATATACGCTATTCCCATTGCCAACTGAAATCCAGCTATTTTACACTGTCAGAAATTGACAACAAGTAATTATTCGTAGATTCTTGTATTGTTAATGGCAGTTTCACTTAATAGCTTAACACAGAAAAAGGATCCTCCACTGATATCATTGCATTTTGGAGCTCTTGTAGATGAATTCTGCATTGTTAATGTAAACTTTGTACGTATGACTGTCTCGCAAGGCATCCAGAAAAGAACTTATGGTTGTAAAAAACAGGCAAAGGTCCCGAGTTCGAGTCTCGGTCGGGCACACAGTTTTAATCTGCCAGGAAGTTTCATATCAGCGCACACTCCGCTGCAGAGTGAAAATCTCATTCTGGAAACTTATGGTTATTTGACGTTCTTCCGATCAGAATTTCCTTTGCTGTTGGCACGTAATTATGTTGAATTCTGCATGTTTTTTGAAAACGTAAGATAGATTGCAGGCTCTAAATCTATAGATGATCGATTGCTTCAGATAGAGGATTTTTTGTTCATTATCTATAAGTTTTTGCGCTGTAAAAGTTGATTCTCCTGTGACCTGACAGGTAATTTCGCACAAAACATACAGTTACTGGAAATTATCTGTCTCTTTCGATTTCAGTCTTTTTACTTGTTTTTAGTTTGTCAGCTTCCATCAAGTGACTAATATTTCGTATTTGATTTCCTGTTCATAAGTTATGCCCACCATTATTATCATTAATTGGAAGTTAGAATCAGCTCTTATTCTCACCGGGGTAATACGTTACACGGGCGATGGCTTTCATTAATACTTGATACGAGAATACTGTTCAACTTAGTTTTTCACACATTCTTTACAAAAATATCTGAAGCAAATGAGATACCTCAGATGATGTACGAGGGAATGGTGAAATGTAATGTCCCCGAATTTTTTATAAGAAAGAATTTAAAGTTTTTTTAATAAAATAAACTTTATTAACATTTTACATCTTTGATCTTCGTGTCTACATATTTGTATCTAAAGATAGTCATAATGGCGACGAACACATTTCTCTCAACGAGAGACCAGTTTGTTGATAGTGTCACTGTAGAATGTTTGACTTTGCTGACTAAGCCACAATTTCACCTTTGCTTGCACCGCTTAATCACTATAAAAGTGCTGTCCTCGAAGGTGTTCTATACGCTTCACAAACATATGAACGTCGGAGGGAGGGAAGCCGGGATTGTACGGAGGTTGATCGATGAAAGCGTACCCAAGGAATCGAATAGCTGCAGACATAGCAGTGTTCGTGTGTGGTCCGGCATTGTCATTCTGAAGGAGAGGGTGCTTCACGTGTGGGCAAACTCTTCGAATATGAAATCAGAATACAGCACGTTATTTCTCACGCAAGTAGTTACATTACACAGCACCATGTCGCCCTTTACAATTCAAAGTCCCCTAGCAGCGGAGGGCTACAAATATGTAGATATGAAGATTAAAGATGTAGAATGTTAGTAACATTTGTGTTATTTAACAAGATTTAAGAGTTGTCACATAAAAATTCTGAGAAATTAGTTTTCAGAGGGCATTCGTATGATTGACAGTATCTCCAAACAATTAATCTGTTTCATCTAAAAGGCACTTGTATAATTAATATTAATGAATCAAAACATATATAAAATACAGCGACAACTTTCAAGATACTTCACCATTGCAGAATGTTGTCGTTGTGGCAGTGTTTATTCTAAGACGGTCTGAAGCAGCTCTTGGCACGACTATCCTGTGCAAGCTTCTTCGTCTCCGAATTAGTACTGCGTGCCACATCCATTTGGACCTGTTTACTATATTTATTTCTTCGTCTCCCTCTATGATTTTTGCCCCTTCCCCTCCTCACTCATATCCACTTGCCTCCAGTACTAAACTGAAGATTCCTTGATGTCTCAGAATGTTTTCCACAAGTACCAACAGATCCTATCGTATGGTCAAGTTATGCCACAAATTTTTTTCGCTCCAATTGTATTCAGTACCTCCTCATAAGGTTCGTGATCTACCCACGAAATCTTTAGCGTTCTTCCGTAGCACCACATTTCGGAAAACTGAACAGACGCGAGGGAAAACGGGCTAACCTTCAAATGTAAAAGCTTAGAAGTAAGTTTTGCCATCTTTTTCTGGATACGAGAACTATCAAAATTGTCGTTGGTATCACCCCTAAATATTACATTAGGATTTTTATGGGTCAGACCAACGTCAATTTTGATAGTTCCCATACCCGTTAACAGATGGCAACACTTATCTCTAAGTTTTTACATTTGAGGGTTAGCCCGTTTTTCCGCGCATGACTTCCATTCTGCTGTTGTCTAAACCATACTGTTCAAAACAAAGTAGGCGAACACGTGTACCAATATCAGAACATCAGGCATGTTAATTCTGTTTTGATACAGGCGGTACTTGTGGTCCTATCGTATGGCTTGACATCATCGCTTTCAATGTGGATAGTAATTAAAATAATTCACCATCTGTTGGCTGTGTTATGCATTACAGTGTCAGGTGACCTGTCAGAAGGAAATGATTACCGGTGTCCAAAAGTGTTTTTTAGCGAAGTACACAAATGATAGTTGTCATTTGTTCACGTTGTATTCAACCAAGAACATGCAGTGCGACATCTTAATGCAGTGCAAGTTGCAAGGGCGACATTTTTTTTAATCCAGAAAGGATGAAATTGCGGCCTTGTTGTTGCAGATGCCAATGCCTCTCCATGTGTCATTCATAGGTTGTGTGAACGCTGCAGGGACACAAGTTAGCACACAAGGCGAGTTGGACAATTGGGTCGTCTAAGCTTAAAACCCGCGTGCCCATCTCTGCGCTGCGGCGTCTTACGGATGCCGCCAGAGCACTGCAAGACGATCTCAGAAGGGCCACTGGACCCACTGCGGCCAACCAGATAGTAAAGTACAGCTATCGAGAAAGAATCTTACCACACGGACGTCCAATTCGAGTACGCGCTTGACATGAGAACATCTTGCAGCTCGCCTTCAGTTCTCCCGTTCCCATGTCAACTGGCAACTTAGTGACTGGCGAAACCTGTTATTCACAGATGTCCTCTGACGCAAGGTGATGGCCGTGGTCGTGGGCAGAGATCCATGGTGAGCGACAGCTTCCAAATGTGTTCCAGGAAATCGGAAGATTTCCAAGGTTTTGTGATGATGTGGGGAGTGTTCAGTATTGAGAGCCATACGGATCTTGTCGTTCTCCATCATCGCTTTACCTCCAGGAAGTACGTCGAAGAGGGCCTGTTGGACCATGTTGTGGTTGCTGCATACGGCGCTTCCCCTGAATCCTTTCTAATTCCAGGGCCCATGAGGCGGGCGTCAGCAGGGATGTCTTGCGAAGACTGGACACTGAAGTAATGGAATGGCCGGCGGTGAGTGCGGACCTGAACCCCATAGTGCATGTGTGAGACGTGCATGACAGACGTGTTCGTGGTCGTTCTGTTCCACCACAGACTCTCCAAGCTCTGTCACCGTCTCGCACTGAAGAATGGGAACGGATACCCCAGGGTGACCCCCGTAGACTTACACGGAGCATGCGTGTAGGCGTCAGGTCGTGCTAAACGTTCACGGAAGGCATGTACGTTACTGAAACTCTTTGAAGTCCATTAGCACCCAAGATGCGGGGATGAACGATAGTTTCCAGTTTGTTTTCGACATTTGTCGACATTTTAGTTCTTTTTATGCAAACGATAGAAGATGTAATGATGTTTTGTTGTGTGCTTCATTTGTAAAAATGAAGGTACAATTTGCGAACATATTCATTCCTCAACTATTGCTCAGTGGAGTATGGCAGTTACCCAAAGTCATGTTCCCGTAATTATTTTGAGCAGTATATTTATCGCCCATGTTTCACTTCCACACAAAGCTAACCTGCAGACAAATGCTTCCGGAAAATGCTTTTCAACACTTATACTCGGTCTTAACAAATTTCTCTTGTTCGGAATCGTTTTCCTTATCCTTGCCAGTCTACATTTTGTATCCCCTTTGCTACAGCCATTATTAGTTATTATATTGCCCAAATAGGAAAGCTCATCTACTACATTTAGTGTCTCATTTCCTAATCCAACTCCGTCAGCATCGCCTGACTACATTCTGTTACCTTTGTTTTGCTTTTGTTGATACTAATTTCAAATCCTCGTTTTAAGAGATTCAGTTTAACTGCTATTCCAAACCCTCTGCCGCCTCTGACAGAACTGCAATGCCCTCGGCAAACTTCAAAATCTTTATTTCTTACCCCGGAACTGGAGAACTGGAATTCATTCTCCAAATATTTCAGCAGTTTCCTTTACTGCTTGCTAAGTGTACAGAGTGAATAAGATGGGGGATAGTGTACAGCCATTTCACTCTCCTTGCAAAACACGATTCAAAATTTGTTTTCAACTGAGAATAAGCAATTATTTCGTTTTATGTATCAAACACATTCTCTTTAATTTTTAACTGTCATTTTTATAGTACTTTATTGTATGTTTTTAGTCCTTCATTAAGTATACTGTGAAGAGATTTGCATGCTAATAGAAGCAGTAATCTGCAAAAATCGCTCAATTCTATTTTTATCGACTTCATCGTGTTGGAAACTGGTCTTGAGTTTCGTTTGAAATCGTGCAAATATTAACTTCATCTGGAAGACACTGTAATCCCGACTCCGGGGTTAGTTGACGCCATAAGAATGATGCCAAAAGCCACTGTTACAAATGTAGTGCCCTCATCTTACACTTTACCTCCTTTGGATCACTTAATTGAGAATAACAACTTCTTTTTTTGACGGTGACTTATTGGTTAGCAAATTGTATTTAATTTTCGGTGGAAGAAGTTCAGGAAGTACAACAGACTAAAATGCAACTACTGATTTATTAATGCCTTGCTAGACAATTGTTACGAAATCAGTATAATGTAATCATCGAATGAAACAACAAGTTTACTGTTACCAGTCACTGTTTAGTCATCTCCACGACGCGTTTCAAAAGTTTAAACCTCGATCATTAGTTGGATTTACATTTGTTAGTATGACATATGTGTGTGTTATGTTACGATTTTTGGAGGAAATTGTGATACTGTCTCTAGTGGTCACAGGTTACATTCACTGTCGTAACACATCACATACCTATACTGTCATATTTTGTAAATAAAGATGGCGCTTTCAGGCTGTGAATATCAAGGACCTCTTGACTGCGAGATCGCAAGTTCAGTCTCTAGAACGGCTCATCTGAAAGTGGTGTGCTAGCAATCCCGACAGGAAAAAGATTAGCTGCCAACTCATCATGTGCATCAGGAGAGTGACAGAAACTGAGTATCCAGGAGGTGCAAAGATCAACCTTCTATGGGATGTATGTATTGCACTTCACGAAATGGACGTCGACATTCAAGAAATGTTCGACCATTAACTTGGTCCATGAACACAGAATGAAAAATGGCGCGCCACTTTGATCATAAAGGTTCGCACCATCAAGATCGAAGGCGAACCTTGGGAGTTACAAATGGTGCAGGGCGCTCACCTAGGCATCCACCCTTAAAGAATGCATATAGAATCATATTAGCTAACGCGGTGAGGAGAACTGATGGAATGTGTTGGCATGCAACCGAATGTAATAATTATGTCGTAGAGCTTATAGTGAAACTGGCTGTTATTTAAGGCGTAGCTGCAGATAGTCCGGTAGTAGGTTTTATAGGCACGGAAAAAACAGACTTTCAAAGGCTGAAAAGGTGGTATGAGTTGCAATGTCACATACGTTTCAGGAGATATAGTTTGCTCTAAAGGAGTATGATTTTATACGCAGACCCGGAATGAAGAAAAAGCGGGTTGTTAAGACTAGCTATTGGCCAAAAGCAGTCCTGATACCATAGTTATAGTTCTCTTACGCGCATTTTCCCACTCTTGCTTTCTGTGACATAAGTATTCCCTGCTGTACTTGCAAGACCACGCACACGAGAAAGAGTCGTGGGGGCAGAGCACCTCCAACTTCTCGCAGCACAATAAACTACGTACCAGTCAATTTACCATCCAGATTAACAGTCGGCATAAATTGTACATACGAATGCTTAAGGCACTGATGTTATTTGTTCTTGATACAACTGTCTTGATAACTCTAATAGTCAGGGTTCCTTACATACGCAGTTCCCCTTCAAATCCCGATAGTACGGAGTTGAAAATAAATTCATTACAGAACAATGGGTTAAGTTTGTTTATCCATCTACAAATTTTATGGCAGATTCCGCAGTTTGATGTGCATCGTCACGTTGACCCTTTGTTTTAAATTTTGTTGTCTTATATCGTCCAGCTCTGTAGCGCTGTTTGAAGTTATGCAACCGTTTACCAAATCCCTTGAAATCACTGTAATCTATGCTGCGCCCGATTTGATTTGCATAACGTAGTAGGTCACTAAAACGTACATCTTGAAAAAATTGAGCATCCTTGAAACGCGCAAACACCAGATTTTGTAATACGTGCGTCTTTTCCTTCCGTAAATATCTGTAGTTTTTCTTTCGCACTACATGATCATATTGCTGCGAACTCATTCAAAATCTGTTCATAATTTTTTTTTTACTATGTTGAGGATGATCTTCCATGTGGGTGATTATATATAAACATCTGGTGGCACATACCGCTGGTAACCAACCCCAGACGTGTCGGATTCACGCCAGGCAGTGTATCTGCTGGACTGCCGTCCAAATGTGGACCAACACGGTATTAGCTAGTTCTTCATAATGTTTTGGCTCATCAGTGTGTCTCTCTTAAGCTATTCTACGTCATTCCTTTACACATGAGCCTACAAGTGACATGACTATAACTGAGACTCTGAATTTACTGTTGGCATGACTAGGATTCAAAATCGCCGGACCGCTCTAATACTGTTTTTCCGGTGCTCTCAATCAACCTAATGACTGTGATTGTCGGGTTCTTCCTTTCCTTGAGGCCACGGAAGATTTTACTGTCCGTGCTTCTTTGATATAGTGATTCACCTCAGTGAACTATAAGCTAAATCCTGTTTTCGTTTTCTTTTTGTATTCGATCCGCAATTACAAGTTTCTTCCTTTCAAAATGTCAACAAAGCACAAGAGAAGTCTTTCTATTCTGTGAAGTATTACTGTTTCTTCATCGTAGTTGTAAACTGTATCTGAATTTAAGAACATGTTACCCAAATTTGAAAAAAAAAGTAGGAGCTAAAAGAAATAATTGATTTTGTAGGACGAATCAGTCTCTTTGTGGAAAATGTCTAGTCAGTTGCTAATAAAAATCAACAAGTGAATAACACAAGTCATTCGAGCCAATGAAAAATTCCCTTGCAGCACGACGAGACGCATTCGCGTTCCTGAATAAAACATAAGCCTGCCAACGGTTTCCTGTAACTTTGGAAGCGCGTCCACAGGTGCTTGTTTTATTCAGGAAGAGTCAACCGCTTTGACGAGTCACGTTAAAGCGATACAGTACCAAATGAACATTCACCAAAGGGAGGCTGGACGCTTTTCGTACACTCGCAGGTAAACGATAAATGTATTGGTGTTCTTCACTCAGCACACTTAGAAAAGCACAAATAAAATTCATAAAACTGAGTTTCATCAATAAATAAGCCCAAAAAAGATGTTAATAACTACAGAGAAATTTCTTTCCCACCAGCGGCCTATAAAATACCGTATTTTCAAAAATTGTACTGAACTAAATGACTATCACTGGGCTTTAGAAAAGGTAGACGCTGCTCAGAAGTGAGAGTCGATTCGAAAACCGTTGTAATCAGTCACACGCTAGTGAACTCTAAGTACGTAGTTATAATACTTGTGCATTGCAAGAAGTCATTCGACACTGTTCCAAAGGAAACAAAGTAATCCGAGAATTGAGTGTTAGAACTACGCAGGCAAATCTAAATCGTGGAACACTTAACAGAAACAGTCTCAAAAGTATAGGTCATGGATGTAATTTATAAGCCCTTGAAAATAAATATATGTGTAATGCGAGGTGGTGGCTTATTTCTTGTTCTCTTCAACTGCATATTTAAAAAATAATTTGAAATAAAAAAATAAAATAACAAGAAAATTTTACAGACAAATATTGGTAAAAGAAAAATTGTCAAAAAGCTCAACTATCTACGAGAGGTAGTTAAAGAAAATGGGTTGGAAATACCCTGCCACAAATGAAAGTATACACAAAATTGAAAGAAAGGTGTCTGATATAATTTGAAAAATATTAACAATTAAAAGCGCATATCAAAAAACGAAAATAATGCATTATAACATGGTAGTGAAATCTGAACGAATATATCCAAGTGAATGCTTAGCACTGCATTATAAAGTAGAGAAACTAGACATTTTAGAGAGAGAGGGATCATGCAGAAGCTTTCAGATCTCATAATAAGTAAATGCATATGGAGACTAAGATGCAGTGATGAAATATATCAAACTATAGAAGACGTAAGAGAAACAATATAATAAAGGAGACTGGCAATTTTTGAACGTTTGCACAGGATGAATGACAGTGGACTGGCAAACAAGTCTTCAGGTATGTGTGGTAAAAAAGTTAGAAAAAGTTTAGAAATACGTAATAGGAGTGCAGGAAAAGTAGCAGAAATACATATTTCCAGCAGGAAAGTGTTAGATTTTGGATGCCTGCATGTAGTAACAGAACAGTTGTGATGTCGTCTGAAGAAGTAAAAGAGAGATGGGGGAAAGGTGAGGGCTTATTGGAAGGAAAAGAGTATCCGACACGGAACTGAAACTGTCTCACTTTGACTATGTCAACAAAACGGAAAAAAAGTTTATTGCCGAATTTATTAGTAGTGTGCTGGACTATGATCTGTACTCTTCTTCTTTGGCAGAATACAGACACAGAGTAGTGATAAACATCGAACATCTGCGTCGGTACCTAACGATTACTGCTAAATTGTCTCTCTTCCAAATAGCAGTCCATAGGAAGAAGTAAGTAGCGTCTTTACCCTTACTTGGGCCATGCACGGCTATGTTTGGAAAAGCGTAGCTCAATGTTGTCATAGGGGCGAGCCACGCACGTCTGCTTCCATACCATACAGGTAATTCCCTGCAAATAATAGTCCGTAGCTGTGATCCGGCAATCAGTCTATGCATTGGCTTGAATTGCGAGTTAATGAAATACACAGAAATATAAAATAAAATATAAATGAATAATCAAATAAAATGGTTCTATTCTAAAGTCTGTAATAGGCCTATATGTCGACGAGAGAGAATAATGGTTAATTATGTTTATGCAAGGAAGGACACCTCAAGTGAAGTGGAAGTGGTCCTGCGACATTTAATCAAAATACAGACACAAAATATCCTTATTAAATACCGTAAAGTTACGTTCAGAGCGTCACGAGAATGAGCAAAATCCCCAAACTAATTAGTCATCAAAGATACGCGAAAACTAAGTCCATTTCGGGGTCACAAGACATGAAATATTCATCATCTCAAAACAGTTCAGAGCTCAACTTGATAATTAATGAATAAAATAGTAACTCATACTCTATCTATTCTCAGTTCCGAATTTCAACCGGTAAAACTTAGGGTGTTACTAGTCGTATGGAGCACATTCAGAGCTCGCGAAATACAAAGACCCCTCAGCTAGTAAAGTGTGGTAGCGGCCGCTCACCAACATGGCCAATTCACGCACGTTACCTAAGGTAGGTCTGCCTTCTTCCAACAGTCGACACCAAGTGTCTAAAAGTTAGAAGTCTCATAGTGGCCGCTTACCGCCAAGAATATATCAGCCACACGAGCGAATAAAGCACTGTGTCATAGATGGGTCTCAATCTTGAAGAACAAACGTATAACTGTCCAGCATCGCTCCCTTCCGCTCGTCACTTGAAAAGTCCCAGTGTTCACTTGACTCCCGTAGTGTTCCGCTAGTGTCTGCGTCTCCTTTGATTTAAGACCGTTCCTATCGAAAGTATATCGTCCTTAAGCTCTACAGACATTATCTGATTCTTCTTGACTACCTTTCCGCACTAAAATAATATATTAAAACAATATTTTAACTAGAAATTTTGTAATCATTGTGTCACACTCAGTTAAAAATGGCTCTAAGCACTATGGGACTTAACATCTGAGGTCATCAGTCCCCTAGACTTACAACTACTTAAACATAAGTAACCTAAGGACATCACACACATACATGCCCGAGGCAGGATTCGAACCTGAGACCGTAGCAGCAGCACGGTTCTGGACTGAAGCGAACAGAACCGCTCGTCCACAGCGGCCGGCACACTGAGTAAATTTTCAATAATTGTAAGTAAAGGTTTGTCCATAAATAAACAAACCAGTTTTCTTGTTCAGATGCGCTCACGATAAATGACAACAGATTGTCGTTATATACTATTTAAACAATAATTTGTGTCTTCTTGACAGCGGCGTCTTTTGTTTCTGTTTCCACTTGTGGTGTCCGCAAACCCATGCGACTGCTTACTTTTAAATTAACACAGTTTTTTAGTACCATTTGTGATCAACAATCAGATAAAGTTACTGGCCAAATTGTAAACTGTTTACTAAATAACTAGACAAGTATGACAATATGTGAGGTATTCATGCTGTATTCATTAGCTGTGTAAATGTGGAGGATGCGATATTATGACAACATTTGCATAGCAAAAAAGACATAAAAGACGAAATAAATCGAGAAATAAAATAGATACAGGTATGTAGCTTTCAGCGATGATAGCTATAGTGCAATGCTGTCATCTGAGATAATGTTAATCGAAAAGCATGAAGCATTTACAAGTTATATAATTAAATTTTCCATGAGACATTTGAGTCTCATCCTTGTTTACGAGGGCTATCCGGAAAATGAGGAACGATCGGTCTCAAAATGGAAACCACTGCGAAAATGCAACGAGGCTTTTCACAGACGTTTTGGGCAGTGTCCCTAGTATGCCTGTCGATCGCATCAAGACGCTCTTTTCAGTTGTGAGCGCACTGTGATCGAGTAAAGGTGGATAGAACAACGACGTCTCCCGCCAAGTAGGAGGCCCCGCTGAGAGGCTTCGCCTTAACGAATGCAGCCCACATAACACAACTGCCACGCACTTCCTTCTTCATGGCAATTCTCAGCCGCACTCTGCAGGGGCAGTGAAGAAGCTCCTGCAGCGTCTTCGATGGAAAGTGTTCGATCACCCACAACAATGCCCTAATTGGCTCGTCCTGAGTATCATCTCTGTTCACATAAAACGCTGGATACGAGAACAACACTTGGGCGCAGGCTAAGCGCTATAGATCAGCGTAGAGAATTATCGGAAAGCATAGGCGGCCCCCTTCTGTGGCGATGGTGTTGGAAATTTGGTATAACGCTTCCGCTTCGACAAATGTCTAAATCGGAGCGACGACTATGAAGAGAAATACCTGGAAGGTGTAGCTAAATGTGCAAAGAAACCAGTTTTGATTTTCACTGTAGTTTCGCGACCGATCGTTCCTTACTTTCCGAAGAACCCTCTTATGATAACGACAGAAGCACAAGAAATGAGTTAAAATCTATGCCACAGCCAGGATTTGAACCGTGATCTACTTGTTTACTAGGTAGGTGTGTTAACCATTACAACAACATAGCGGTATAGCTGACAAAGCTGCATGGACAATCCTACTCTAATGCCCTCCCTAACACAAAATGCAGTTCACGTCATTAGCTTGTTTACCTCTCCTTAGATCGTCGCTCAAGACGTTAACTGAAGTTTGTGTTAGGGAAGTCAATAGAGTAGGGTTGTCCGTGCAATTCTGTTAGCTATACCGCTATGGTGTAGTAATGGCTAACACACCTACCCAATAAACAAGTAGACCACGGTTCAAGTCCTGGCTGTGGCACAAATTTTACCTCATTTCTTGAGCTTCCATCATTATCATCTAGAAGCTGTTCATCCAGAGTGAAAATATTTATTTGCTCCCAGACATTGAATAGTTTTAAAGATATCGAAATATTGTTGTGTCGTTAGGGACGCCTCAGTTTTCTGGGATCAGCAATATATTCCAATTTGCTTTAATACTTGATTGTAAATTATTATAGACTCTCAAAGAGCTGTAAGAAGCTATAATTCAGTCCGTCTCCAAGCCCGCCATCACTGGGAGCACAGACGTCTCTCTTAAGCGATCGACGAGTCGTTCAGATTTCCCGTACCGGATTTTATCCATTGCTGGCCAAGTCTCTATACCCGCACCTTGGCCCGCCAGCAACGGTCGCTGCATTTGGACCGGCCACGGCGCTTTGATGGCCCTAGGGCTGTCTGCCAGCACTCAGCCGTACAATAAATTCATCTTACCTCCTACCAATACTGGACGGCTGATTAGCTCGCCTAAATACATGTAACTTTGGCACACCTCCGCTTAAAGTGGCATATTAGCTTGCTAACTTGGCACATTAAGTAGCACGAGATTTTAGATACGTAACGTAATAAATAGAATACCCTACTCGTACGTCATAGCAACGGCTTTGCCACAGTGCATACACCGGTTCCCGTCAGATCACTGAAATTAAGCGCTGTCGATGTGGAAAGCACTTGGATGGGTGACCATCCAGGCCGCCATGCGCTGTTGCCGTTTTTTGGGGTGCTCTCAGTCTCGTGATGACAGTTGAGGAGCTACTCGACCGAATACTAGCGTCTCTGCTCACAGAAAACCATCGTAACGACCGGGAAATCAGTGTGCTGACCACATGCCCCTCCTTTCCGTATCCTCAACTGAGGATGACACGGCGGTCGGACGGTAACGATGGGCCACTTGTGACCTGAAGACGGGGTGCTACTTGTACGCCAGAACAATAGTGCATCTTCTTAGTGGTGTATGAAACAGCGTGTTCTTTCTAGGCTATGTCATAATATCTCAACATACATTTAATAACTCTAACACATAAAAACTGCTGGATATTAACTGGATGCCCGAGTAAACGCGTAAATTTAACATTACTTTGGAGTCAGATCGTTATTTTCAAAAGTTGTTTAACTCTTTTGCGCTCATCTGATAGCTCAGTTTACTTTCAGTACATCGTTGCGCAGCCGGCCGCGGTGGTCTAGCGGTTCTAGGCGCGCAGTCCGGAACCGCGCGACTGCTACGGTCGCAGGTTCGAATCCTGCCTCGGGCATGGATGTGTGTGATGTCCTTAGGTTAGTTATGTTTAAGTAGTTGTAAGTTCTAGGGGACTGATGACCACAGATGTTAAGTCCCATAGTGCTCAGAACCATTAAAAAAAACCATCGTTGCGCTGCACTGCTGACGATTTGCTGGATTGACAAAATATCAAATGACGAGTGCATTACAGAGCGGAGGAATAGAAACGACGCCTGTTGAAACTTATTCAACACAAAAGAGACGCATAGGACGACCGTCTGCTGAGACATGTGGGTATCATTAAAACTGTAATTGGAGAGGCAGCAAAAGAGAATAACGTAAGAGGCAGGCCGAGACTAGAATACACCAACCAGATCATGCAGGTACCAGCTGCACCACGTATACTGCTCTCAAGACGAAGGCTGAATGCAGAAATGTGTGGTGAGCTGCTGCTAAGAAATCTGATGGTTGAAGACCTGAAGGGAGATGAACGACGAAGCCGCTAAGTTGGTAGTTGGTCCGTCTCCACCATGTTCTGCATTCACTTATTTCCGAACGATGCATGGCTTGGAGGAGACGTTGGTTCTAGAAGTCTGCATTTTGGCTGTTTAGAAAACATTCTGTCTTCGAAATCGTCTGATCATCATGATCACAGTGCCTTTCATGCAGTTTTTTTATTCAGCCGAGAAATGAAGAAGTAGTCAGTGGATGTCATGTCAGGAAAATATGGGGACTGAGGGGGGGGGGGGGGGATAGATAATAGCCAAAGAAAGCAGCATATGTGACTTTCTACTGTGCAGGGCCATTTGGGGAATTGTGGTGGAGGAAAACAAAGTTACACAACTTGCAGCTACGTTTCCTCTTGACAGCTTCTGGTAACCTCGTAAGGAAATTTCTATGGTCTGATGCTGTGACAGTTTGCCCCTTACGAATATAGTCTGTTAGATTAAGTAGTGAGTAAGCCTAGGGACCGATGACCTCTGCAGTTTGTCCCATAGGAACTTACCACAAATTTCCAAATTTGTTATATCACCGCCATTTCTAGATGTCCTTCGAAGTGAATGATGGAATAAATTATTACTTTACTCAGTACAGATGCGTGGTGTCATCTACATCAGTTTATGATCAGCATCTAATAAGTTTGTATTGTCTTTTATTATTAGACATATAACTGCATTTTAGATTTTAGAATTTCGCTTAACTTGCCATTGCTTTAGATACTTGGCCGGAGAATCATAACCGGTATCTGTTACTTCAGCTATCTTAGCTAATGAGTATGAAAGCAGCCGTGCACGGCTCGACTATATGACAACGGCGAGTGACATTTTCTGAACCGAGCCGTGCATAACCCAAGCACCAATCGACGACAAGTCCTTTAATTTTGGTACTTCGAAAACATTATTTCACGTCAGGTATTATGATTATAATATCTATCAATATTCCTTATCAGTTGGTGTGTCACATCCTCCCAACTCTATCTGTCCATCTCCTTCTTCCTCGTCACTGGCCGCCCATCTCGTCCATCTCCCTCTCCCTCCATCCATCTCTTCCTCCCCCTCTCTCTGCCCACCTCATACTCCCCGATTCTCCCCCTCTCCTTGCCCATTCCTCCTCCCAAATTCGTCTGTCCATCTCCAACTCCGCCTCTCTGACAAATCTTCCCTCCTTGTTCATGTTTTCCTGCAGCCTCTCTCAGTCGATTTGCTCCTTCGCTCTCAATGCCCGTTTCCCCCACACCTCTTTCTTTGTCCATCACACTGCCCATCTTCTCTCGCCTCTCTGCTCAGGCGTCACCATCCTCATGTATAGCCCCAGAACGCATTCCGATACTACCCACACAACACACCAATCGTGCAGAGTAGCGTAGATGTCAAGTGTTACCAACGTTATGCAACCCCAATTGGAGCTAGGAGCTATATACCCCGATAGTACCTCTTTCCAGACAATAAGTAGTACGTGTACCAAATTTTGCGGCAGTTAATGATCTGATTTTTGGGAGATGTGGTGTATACATACCATAATATATATGTATGTGTGTGAATCGATTGGTTGAGTTTCTCTCTGTATTAAGTACACTAGTTGTTTGGCTGAAATCAGTCAGGGAATTTACGATGGGTAGTCATAATTTTTTAATTATCACCTCGGAAACATTAAGGTATAAAACTAATTTCTTTGTTTCTTTTCAAGTACATCCATGCAGGCCTGATACACAGTGAAATACCCACGTCACAATAAATCTACATCTACATTTATACTCCGCAAGCCACCCAACAATGTGTGACGGAGGGCACTTTTCGTGCCACTGTCGTTACCTCCCTTTCCTGCTCCAGTCGCATATGGTTCGCAGGATGAACGACTGCCGGAAAGCCTCAGTGCGCGCTCGAATCTCTCTAATTTTACATTCGTGATCTCCTCGGGAGGTATAAGTAGGGGGAAGCCATATATTCGATACCTCATCCAGAAACGCACCCTCTCGAAACCTGGACAGCAAGCTACACCGCGATGCAAAGCGCCTCTCTTGCAGAGTCTGCCAGTTGAGTTTGCTAAACATCTCCGTAACGCTGTCACGCTTACCAAATAACCCTGTGACGAAACGCGCCGCTCTTTTAGGATCTTCTGTATCTCCTCTGTCAACCCGACCTGTAGTAGACAATACTGTAGCAAAATGGTTCAAATGCTTTGAGCACTATGGAACTTAATACCTATGCTCATCAGTCCCCTAGAACTTAGAACTACTTAAACCTAACTATCCTAAGGACATCACACAACGCCCAGTCATCACGAGGCAGAGAAAATCCCTGACCCCACCGGGAATCGAACCCGGGTGCGGGAAGCGAGAACGCTACCCCACGACCACGAGCTGCGGACAATACCGTAGCAAACGACCAGAGCAGACAAAACAAAATTAATAGAGTATCGTGCGGCATTTCGTTTTCTGCATTTGAAGTGGAGCAGTGCTGTAACAATCAATGCTGAGAAGGCAGAACTGTGCAGCAACAGCCCACCATCATATGCTGGAGATGCTTCCAGCGTGGTCTGTTGTGTTTGGTGATCTGTGCGTCACTTTTAGACATTGCAAGCGGACGACACTTCTCTCCTGTTGTATTAATGCTGAAAACTGAGGCGGCTAAACGTCAAATGGTCCGGATACCTGTAATGGACTCGGATATCAAAAGAACTTCCGGAGAAAGGAAATCTCGTGGAGCCAACACTGAATTTCTATAGTTGTGTATTTTTTTGTCTTGGAATGACTGTACCTAAGTGGTGCAGAGGTACTACACAAAAAATTCCTGCGAGAGATAAACTTGCTGCCCGTGATAATTGCAGTACGTGAAGGAAGTTGCCCCACTACAGACCTATTTCTGTAGCGTCGATCAGCTGTAGAATTTTGGAACACGTGTTATGTTAGAATATAATGACTTTTCTGGAGACTAGAAATCTACTCTGTAGGAATCAGCATGGGTTTCGGAAAAGACGGTCGTGTGAAACCCAGCTCGCGCTATTCGTCCACGAGACTCAGAGGGCCATAGACACGGGTTCCCAGGTAGATGCTGTGTTTCTTGACTTCCGCAAGGCGTTTGATGCAGTTCCCTACATTCGTTTAATGAACAAAGTAAGAGCATGTGGACTATCGGACAAATTGTGTGATTGGATTGAAGAATTCCTAGATAACAGAACGCAGCATGTCATTCTCAATGGAGAGAAGTCTTCCGAAGTAAGAATGATTTCAGGTGTGCCGCAGGGGAGTGTCGTAGGACCATTGCTATTCACAATACATATAAATGACCTCGTGGATAACATCGGCACTTCACCGAGGCTTTTTGCGGATGATGCTATAGTATATCGAGTGGTTGTAACGATGTAAAATTGTGCTGAAATGCAGGAGGATCTGCAACGAATTGACGCATGGTGCAGGGAATGGCAATTGAATCTCAATATAACCAAGTGTTATGTGCTGCGAATACATAGAAAGAAAGATCCTTTATCATTTAGCTACAATATAGCAGGTCAGCAGCTGGAAGCAGTTAATTCCATAAATTATCTGGGAGTAGGCATATAAAATTAATCGTCGGTAAAGCAGATGCCAGACTGAGATTCATTGGAAGAATCCTAAGGAAATGCAGTGCGAAAACAAATGAAGTAGGTTTCAGTACACTTGTTCGTCCACTGCTTGAATACTGTTCACCGGTGTGGGACTGGGATAGAAGGGAGAACCGATAGAGGTACTCAAGGTACCCTCAGCCACACACCGGCAGGTAGCTTGCGGAGTATAGATGTAGATGTAGATAGAGGCGAGACGCGGAAACGCGAAGTTCTACATCGGAAATGGACTGTCACAGACTCGCCGTGTGTGTACCTGACGGTGAGTTAAATCTCTGTTCATACTAACGTTAGGGATTTGTAGGTTAGGAGCTCTGTCCTCCTCCTGTCCTTGTGGTGGGGACGGTAACCAATCCAGCATTAGAGATTTCCAGAGCATGGCAGAACTAGCCGAAGTGTGCTAGTCTCCCTTACTGTGTGGTTACGAGGAAGGGTTCCTCACCTCTTTCTATATCAATAGAAATAACAGTTTCCGGTTGTACGGCGTTTGGTCGGACCAGGCAGTGTGTTTCTACGTTAAACCTGCTGTCGTGTATCAAATGCCTTCCTTCAGCGTTCCCAGCCATAGGAGCAGACTCGCTGAGCTATCGCCTGGAATGACGATATGTTAGCTACCACATACTGACAGCACGCCGGATAAAAATGTGTGACTGTAAACCTCTACGTGACCGCCAGAGGTTCAGCACCTTCAATGCCGCCAGCCGGACGACCAACAAAGTCATTTCTGAGGAGAGAATTGTGCCCTATGGGTCCTGAAGGAGTTGTTTCTGCATTTGGACTGTATGTCCACTGCGTCAGCTGGAGCTTCTGGTTTCGGATGTCTGCTTCTCCTGCCTTAGCAATGGCAGTTGCTGTCGTAGACCACGACAAGTTAAAAAGTCTGAACGACGAAGGGCGAAGCGATAGAGCGTCTCCCACTGAAGAATCGGGAACCTCGAGGAATGTGGTGGCCCTAGTGCTCCAAGTGGCCCTACTGCTCCAAGACCAGCGTATCACAACCGAGGAGACAGTGAAAAAAGTGAAAATCAGTCACGGATAAATTTTCAACATCTTTGCACGACAATTTTTAACATGACGAAAGTAGTCATACGCTGGGTTCCGCGACAGGTCAGATCTATTCAAAAAGCCGGCAGAACAGTGCCATTAGCGAAACATTGCAGATGTATGTATGAGGGCTGTCTAGATAACTTCGTTAGTAGCCTAATGTCCATGTAAGAGGGCTGAAGTATCACTATGATCCCGAAACGAAGCAGCAAAACTGGCTCTGAAAACATGTGGAATCACGCAGCTGTCGTAGGGTAAGGTGACGGCGAATGTTGTTTAGGACTACCGTGTAGTAGTACCAACAGATTACACTCGTAAGTGGCATTCTGTTACAGGACCGAACTACAGAAATCCCCTGACCCTACTATCTCGACACGCAGTCTTCCATCTATTCCGTCTCGACACAAAATGTTCCCTCCATCATATTTTCCAGAAATCCCACCTTGCTTCCCAGATCCACTCCACGAATCAGAAGGTCCTAACACCTCATCGCTTGGACCAGTAAGAAACATTCACTACCCCACCAAACAGCATCATTTACTAAAATTTGTAAAATGGACGACCATTTGTATGATAATAAAACTGACACATGACAAATTAAAATAATTTTCTCTCGCTTCTATAGAGACCGAAAAGAGTATTGTATACAGACGTATTTAAACAACGTCATTTCATGCTCAATCTGTTTATGGTATTAAATACTTATGGATCATTTATCTAGCTTGTGAAATGTATTACAAGGAGCAAATGGACTGATAGAGATGGGAGTGTGAAATGGACAACGAGAGAGGGGGAGGGAACGAAGATGGAGAGACAGAGAAGGAGAAGGAGGAGATGCACCGTCAGAGAAGGGAGGAGGTGACAGACAGGTAGAGATGGGAGGACGAGATGGACTGAAAGATATGAGCAGCAGGAGATGGACGGAGAGAGTGGGGCGTTGGAGGTGGACACAGAAGGATGTGTAGGAAAAAATGGACAAAGGTGGAGGAGGTGGAGACTGACTGAGATAGTGTGTAGGAAGAGATGGACAAGGGGTAAAAACGAGTTGGTCAGGTAGAGGCGGAGGAGTTGAGCAGAAATGGGGTGAGACGGAGATGACAAGAGGGAGTGGGTAGGAGGAGATGGATAGAGAGAGGGGGAGGAGGAAGGCAGGCTGTACCACTGATTGCTAGGCAGTCACGAAGCATATAAAATAGATACATTTAAATGTCTTTTACACACCTAAGCTTATATGACGTTTAATTTTATTGTTCTGATGAATACTGTAACAATATGGGTATACTTGTTCTCAACATCCACTTATGTTGCAAGATTTATGTGACTACCTGTTTCTACTACATTATTGCTGTACAGCCACAGACAAAGTGAAATAGAGTGTTGAAAAATTTCTCCACTTCTCAAAAGTGTGTTCCCAGATCAAACCATCAGCATGTGCGCGTTTGTTTATTCAGAAATAGAGAAAAACCACCTGAAACACTACTTAAGCAAATCACCTGTGTTACAAATTCGCTGCCGAATCGCCTCAATCGACGCACGGGAACATTATACTATCGCGATCGTAGCTACGGGTTTCGGGAAATTTTCTGTCGCCCGGCAACTAACGGGTTGCGCGGTGAATTCGAAATGCGGCGTCAGCTTGGAAATACGTCAGCATCCCGGTGTGAGCAGAAATTAATATTCCGTGCAGTTCCGTGAGATATGTTGTTGCATATGGAATTGGACGCATTCACTGTCAAACTATGACAATTGTCGTTGAGCTTTACACACTTTATTCGACTTCAGCGTTTCCAGAGAACAGTAGAACTTATTATTGATGTATAAAAAATGCCCTCAATGTTCTTAGTACGTATATATGGATATCCTCTGAATTTCACCATGCTAAGCGCCATCGTTGGAACCCCGACAACTTTCCATTGGAGTTTGGAGGGTTTTAACTGGTTCATAAAGCTTTCACTATTATGCGAATAGAGATGCATGCATTTCATAACACTTTTACACGATCATACCCAACGGACAGCACTCTGCTACAACTTTCTTTCTCCATTATCTTAAATCCATCGCTGCCATCCACTAACCATCCACACCTATCGCTGACTGTCGCAGGTGTTCATGGAGGCCATCCGTCCACCTCTTCTCTGGTCTTCCCGGGGGTCTCCTACCTGTGAGAAAGAAATCCAGGAGCTTCCGTGGTTATCTGTCACCTTCCATCGAGCCCACTGTAGTCGCTTGCGTCTTACGATTCCTGCTATATTGACATCTCAGTACAGTCCATTAAGGTTATGGTTGTATCAGATTCTCCATTCTCCGGTGTTTACATCCAACACAGGACAAAAGTCCCTCTGCAGGGTATTTCTCTCAGAAATTTATGAAAGTCCTGCTTTCGGATACTCCATGTCTCACAGCCACATAGTACCACGGGTTCGATCAGTGTTATGTATAGTCGGATCTTGAAGTGTTTCGAGAGACACTTAGAGCGAAGAAGTTCGTATGACGAGTTCTCCGTGAAAGTGCTTCCAGATACTTAAATTCACAGACTGTCTTGTAGTACCTGTCTCCTGTCCTCAACGGCTGTAGTTGTTCAGTTTCCTGACATTGTCGACGAATGATGACGACGTAAACCGCCTTGGCTTCGTTTATGAGTAGCCCAAATTTGCCGGCAGCATACCCGATATACTGCTCATTTATTTCAATTCCTCTTCATGGCTGCTGATAGTTTAGGAAATACCGTGAGCAATGGCAAGGATTTGATAGAAATGTGCAAGCTTGTGTTCGAGAACAGCAAATTCAGCAAGACAAATGTCCCGCAAATATCTATGTTCATGAAACGCATCACTTTAAGTAAATCAGTATATACACACATAAAAAAAAGTTTTGCATCACCTCGGTTCCGAGAGTTCCGTAACCTGTACAGAAAGTTGGAATAGAGATCAACATAAACATCGTTTATGCCCATTTTATTACTCATGAAAACCACACACGGCATGTTGTAACGACATAAAGCGAGACGTTCAGAGGTGGTGGTCCACACTGCTGTGTGTCATCTCCGTCTCACCCCATTTCTGCTCAACTCCTCCTCTGCCTCTACCTGACCAACTCGTTTTTACCCCTTGTCCATCTCTTCCTACACACTATCTCAGTCAGTCTCCACCTCCTCCACCTTTGTCCATTTTCTCCTACACATCCTTCTGTGTCCACCTCCAGCGCCCCACTCTCTCCGTCCATCTCCTGCTGCTCATATCTTTCAGTCCATCTCGTCTTCCCATCTCTACCTGTCTGTCACCTCCTCCCTTCTCTGACGGTGCATCTCCTCCTTCTCCTTCTCTGTCTCTCCATCTTCGTCCCCTCCCCCTCTCTCGTTGTCCATTTCACACTCCCATCTCTATCAGTCCATTTGCTCCTTGCAATACATTTCATAAGCTAGATAAATGATCCATAAGTATTTAATACCATAAACAGATTGAGCATGAAATGACGTTGTTTAAATACGTCTGTATACAATACTGTTTTCGGTCTCTATAGAAGCGAGAGAAAATGATTTTAATTTGTCATGTGTCAGTTTTATTATCATACAAATGGTTGTCCATTTTACAAATTTTGGTAAATGATGCTGTTTGGTGGGGTAGTGAATGTTTCTTACTGGTCCGAGCGATGAGGTAACTCTTATACCAAGCAGCACGTCCTCTTGAATTGATGCATGACTGTATTCTTCGTGGCATACTATCCACAAGTTCATCAAGGCGGAGTAGATCCCTCAGAATGGTTAGTGGGTCACTTCGTTCATAAACAGCCCTTTTCAATCCATTCCAGGCATGTTCGATAGGGTTCATGTCTGGAGAACATGCTGGCCAATTTAGTCGAGCGATGTCGTTATCCTGAAGGAAGTCATTCACACGATGTGCACGATGGGGGCGCGAATTGTCATCCATGAAGACGAATGCCTCGTCAATATGCTGCCGATATGGTTGCACTATCGGTCGGAGGATGGCATTCACGTATCGTACAGCCGTTACTGTGCCTTCCATGACCACCAGCGGCGTACGTTGGCCCCACATAATGCCCCCCCCCCCCCCAAAACAGCAGGGAAACTCCACCTTGCTGCACTCACTGGGCAGTGTGTCTAAGGCGTTCAGCCTGATCAGGTTGCCTCCAAACACGTCTCCGACGATTGTCTCGTTGAAGGCATATGAAAACACTCACCTGTGAAGAGAACGTGATGGCCGTCCTGAGCGGTCTATTTGGCATGTTGTTGGGCCCACCTGTACCGCGCTGCATGGTGTCGCGGTTGCAAAGATGGACTTCGTCATGTACGTTGGGAGTGAAGTTGTGCATCATGAAGCCTATTGCGCACAGTTTGAGTCGCAACACGACGTCCTGTGGCTGCACGAAAAGCATTATTCAACATGATGGCTTTGCCGTCAGGCTCCTTCCGAGCCATAATCCGTTGGTAGCGGTCATCTGCTGCAGTATTAACCCTTGGTCGGCCTGACAGAGGCATGTCATTGACAGTTCCTGTCTCTGTGTTTCTCCTCCATGTCCGAACAATATCGTTTTCGTTCTCTCCGAGACGCCTGGACACTTCCCTTCCTCACACAAAGTAACAATGCGGACGCCATCGAAGCGCGGTATTGACCGTCAAGGCATGGTTGAACTACAGACAACACGAGCCTTGTACCTCCTTCCTGGTGGAATGACTGGATCTGATCGGCTGTCGGACCCCCTCCGTCTAATAGGCGCTGCTCTTGCATCGTTGTTTACATTTTTATGCGGGTTTGGTGACATCTCTGAACAGTCAAAAGGACTATGTCTGTGATACGATATCCACAGTCAACGTCTATCTTTGGGAGTTCTGGGAACCAGGGTGATGCAAAACTTTTTTTGGTCTGTGTATTTTGCCTTCAGTCATAACCCGTCAGTGTTCTAACTCTTTGACATGGGTGTCTGTCGTTGTAAGGGGTTATTCATAGTTGGCTCTAGGGTTCGAGAAGACCACTGCAAGACATTGAGAACAACTACTCACAGACTCTCAGTCGACGGAACATTCTTCACACTACTCGTCACGTAACTGCGGAGCCCACCAGTGGGTATAATGGAGCGATGCACGCGCTTCGCGTCCTTGAACTGGCTAAATGTACGCCAACTGTGGCGGGTGAGCAACGTATTCGTACCAGATATCGGGTAAAACCTCCAGCAAACAATACAATCCATGGGTGGTACGACACATTTCGCGAGACTTGCCGCTTAGGCGCAGTGAACAAAACAGGGCGCCCGGAACTGGCAACAGTGACGATAGAGCGTGTGCGGGAATCATTGGTCAGCACCCTGAAGAAATCGACGACATGTGTGAGGAAAGAACTGTAAATATCGCAATGAACGGTCTGTCGCATTCTAGCAAACGTCTACAGTACGTGTAAACAGCTGCAGTTGCCACACGTACTGACTTAATTAGAATGGGCTCCTTTCTGACTTTTGCAATGAGTTGCAGCGGCTGCTGATGGAAGATATTTTTTAAAAAGAAGTTGGTGCTCAGTGACAGCCACGTTTTATGTATCTGGAAAGTTGAATCATCGTAAAGTACGTGTTTGAGGCACAGAACGTACACAATGGATTGTGTAATGCATTCGTCTTTCACCTAAAGTTAACGCCGTTTTTGCCATGTCTGCTACAAATGTTTAGGGACCATTTGTCTTTGCCGAGGAAACTGTTATTGGTTTCATGTACTTGGACATGCTGCAGCAGTGGCTTATATCACAATTGCAACAAGACAGTGAAGACTTAAGTTTGCAACAAGATGGCGTTCCATAACACTTTCTTTCAGACGTCTGAGATTACCTCAATACTGAATTGCCTCTGGATTGGATTGGACCTGTTTCATATCAGGACTCTCCTTCAGTGGTTCCCACAGTCACCTGACTCAATTGATCCCAAGTGGTCTCTTTTCATGGGATTATGTCAAGTTCGTGTGTTCCTGCCCCCAATGCCGCTTAATTTGGAAAGTTTGCAAGAAAGGATAATTAATGCGGTCGCTGATATATGCTATAACGTTTCGGGACGTGTGTGGAGATTTACTATCGTACTGAAGTTTACCGAGAAACAAATGGCGCCGATATTAGGGATCTGTATTTTAAATTAAGAACTTGGAGAAATTTTCTATCCGCAGATATTTACCATTTTTGTCTACGTATCTTTTAGTCTTCGCGCAGTAATCCTCTGAAACAATGGAGGTAATTTCGAAACACCCGGTGTACTTTATTTCTGCCTCACACACATACAATACACTCTGAATTTTGGTCTGGAGTGATGGAAATCGTTGTCCCTGAAACAAACCAAAAATAGTTCTAATATTCTGGGACCAAACCTAACTTTTCAGGAGATTTCTCTTAATTACCTGGCGAATACTAAAATTAGAAATAACATTGCCAAGTTTGTCCAACTGAAAATGAGTTTTTCCGATTGTCAAATTGCTGAGATTTTAAGGAACAGAGTTTCACAAGAGGCCTGAAATGCCCTGATGAATCTTTTTTCCTGACGACTTCACATTTCGAGGTTAGACACTAAAATGTAGTGCAGCTATCTTTACATTTATTGTGTTCTTTATCAGGAACCGAAAATATTTCAGAAGATGACAACGTAATATCTGGAAGGTCATGTCAACACGACTTCTAATTTCGAATGCCGTACACTCATGAACAATGAATTCGATTAAATTTGGCATGAAGAGCAACCCCTAATACAGAAAGACTTTGTTGTTATTATGTGGTTTGTTTGCACACAGCAATTCTGCAGCCTCCTCACAGGGCCAAACAGATATAGCGAAATTACGGCAACGTAGATTAGCAACAATTTACAATAATTTATAAAGAGAAATTATACATTATGTAACTTGAATGCATAGATGACGCGTGGCAATATAGTTAAACGCTCATTCTTTTGAACACTAGTTTAGTCTTGAATCCAGTAAACTAACGTAATCGAATGGGAATAATGAGAAACCCCGTAATCCATTTTTGACAAGGTTAAGTTATTTATGATTTTGTACTTTAAACATATAGGTAGATCATGACATATAGAAACCCCATATATTCTGACATTTCTGTGTTGTTAAGCAACCATTGTATCACTTTAACTGAAGAGAAACCACACATCTCCAAAAGACATGGGGTTTATGAAAATTTCAAGTTGTCACTAATGTTTTAAACAGATACAAAAGTCGATACTGCCTCTTACTGCTATTAATTGATGGCCGGTCCTTGTGGCCGAGCGGTTCTAGGCGCTTCAGTCCGAAACCGCGCTGCTGCTGCTGTCGCAGGTTCGAATCCTGCCTCAGGCATGGATGTGTGTGATGTCCTTAGGTTAGTTAGGCTGAAGTAGTTCTGATGTAGGGGATTCCTTAGGTTAGTTAGGTTGAAGTAGTTCTAAGTCTAGTGGACTGATGACATCAGATGTTAAGCGCCATAGTGCTCAGTGCCATTTGAACCATTAATTGATGGAGTAGAAGAGCCTACATTCCAGATGGCTGATCTATCAGTAACTCCTTGAAGACGTGTAAGTTAGGGTTTTCAAAATCACGTGGTTATAAATGAGAAGGACGTGCATGACCTAAGACATTTCTATCATTCCTACCAAAAGAAGAACTCGTGCAGAAGTTCCACTATGATATATACCATTGGCTAACATGTGTCAAAGAAAGTGTTAAGTGCGGGGAATGATGCCAAAGAGAATGGAAAACAGGCATAATATATTTTACTTACGTCCATATTAACAATAAAATATGAGTTTAGTAATGATTTAAGCTTATTTATTACACAGTGTCGAGAAAGCCCTTATATTCATTAAGGAGAATTTAACTTAAGACAAAGAAAATGTATCAAGATTGTCTACAGTGGGTTGGCATTTTTCACTCTACATTCATCTCAACGAAGCATGAGAAGAAAACGGAATTTCAGCATAAGTTTAAGACGTGCAATGTCTTTTTGTATCTCTTAAGAAGTTTACCTTTTGGGACATGTGAGATTTCTCAGTATTCCCATTTAATTACCAAACTGTCCAGTTGAACAATTTTGGGTGACAACTGTAGACAAAGCCTGATCCTGTCTTGAGGCACGATGTTGATACTATCGAACTAAGTGACTGAGTGAAGCAGTGGGTTTGTTTACACCAGTATTTTGATGTCCACCTGGGAGCGATTTGGGTGACATAAGATAGAACCACAAGGCAGCTGGTGTCGTGTGAGCCCTCTACGGTGACTGGCGATAACTGTGGGGCTTATCTTTGGAGACTGGCCTCGCTCTGTGCCGCCATGTCTGTTTATGGCTGTGTCTTTTTGGTGAACGCAACGTGAGATAGCGGCTGTGTTGCAGGGAGAATTATACTCTCGGTGGACAAGACGCATCATTGACTGCGAACAAATCCTGCGACGGACTCTCCGTTTCCGAGATCGTGCAGGCTCTGAGCTCTACACTTCTTATAGCATTAAAGGTATAAGTACCGTAAGTACACTCATTCAGGAAAAATCGCAGGTGTCAGAGTCGGCTGGAGTGGTCAACAATATGATGACGATTGGGTTCACAGCCGACTACCGTAGACTGGAACAGGAATAGAAGAGACACAGTGCTGGAAGCCTCTTCCCAATTCCAGACTAAATAACAACAGTCGTCAATTAATCATATCATCGATGCTCAACCCTTCGCTATGTGGTACAGATGCCAGTGCCTTACACGTGAGCGAACGAGGTGGTGCAGCAGTTACATCTTTGGTTTCGGTTCTGGAGGAAGAATGGGCTGCCATTCCTTCAGACATTCAGGGAGCCTAACTGAAATTGTCCCCTGCAGAGTTCAAGCCGCCACAAAGGTGAAGGGTGGACACACCACATATTAGATGGTGTTCGGACAGTTTTCATAATGTAGTGTATGTCAAAGACATCTTCTTCATAAATCTATGCAGTACTTATCCAAAAATTACGTCAGTATGTGGAGGTAATTTGAGTAACTGATTTTTTATCTTTGATGTACTTATTCTGTCTGCCTCTGTAGCCGCGGTCACTAACACGTGCTCGATTTGTTGGCACTCGAAAGGAATGTAGTTGGTTCGATTACCGCTGCTGGAAAATAGTTCCTGATCGCCAGACTTTCCGCCAGTGGATTAAATTTCAAACTCTCTTCAGTGCGACACAACATGTGACACAGTTGATGGTCAATTGTCCGTCGGATAGGGACGTTAAGTTCGGCAACCACCTTTAGCGCTATTCGAGAGGAGAGGGTAGTTTATGTGCCGCACAAAGCTTCAGCGTCTTTCTTCGGTCATTACAGTGAAACAAAGATAAGGCACCACACCATACTCAGGTACATTATAGTCACACTCAAAAAATCACTTCAATAAAACAGATATCTCATACTAACAATGAAAACGTGCATTGGTGTGCGAAGAAAAATACATCCTACCCCATTAGGCGGCTTAACCTACCTCTTTGAGCCTCCCAACGAAACGTTTTAAGAATTTAAGAACTTTGTACTTTTACAGAAGGCCTAACGTACTCATCAACGACATCACAATAAAGTCAATGGTGAAAATGCTCGGAGGAAGATGGCATTGTTCCTGTCAGTGATACATCAGCAGAATTAGAACATTGACAGATCATTGTAGCATGAATTACCATACTGTTTTCTGCAGTTTTGCGAGATGTATTCAGGTCTGCTCTGGGTTGAAGTTTCTGTGACAATGAAGAGTACGCAGGATCGTCACTCAGACTTGTGATCATACGCACTGCCGAGACCGAAGCCACTACATCTTCACTGCGACTGACTGTACCTCTTCATACGTCGCGGGGCTGGCGCCTGTACCTCTTCCTTGTACTGTCATTTGTGCCATCGATTTCGCTTTGGCCAGCCGCGAGTCAGTTGTTCATCGCGGGTTCGGCTATGTAATTATGCATCGTCGAGGCAGCAGCTCTCAGTGTGTGATCCGTCCGTTGCGGTTGCAGCGGGGTAGGGAGGTTGCCCCGTAATTTGTGCGCATGCTCATTTCGCGTGGTGTTACTGGAGTTCTGCGACCAGAGACGGCGGAAAGGTTTAGGGTTACGACACGAGGCGTGGTGTTTTGGTTTTTCTCGCCACGCAGTGCATGTTGAGAAGAAGAGCTTGCCGGAGCGTCCCTTGGCATTAACAGTTCGCCTGGGCATATGGTGTGTGTTTGATTTAAACAGGTGCAATTGTGTGCTTATATACACTATGTGACCAAAAGCATCCAGACATCTTGCTGAAAATGACTTACAAGTTCGTGGCGCCCTCCATCGGCATTGCTGGAATTCAGTGTCGTGTTCATCCACCCTTAGCCTTGATAACAACTTCCACTCTCGCAGGCATACGTTCAATAAGGTCCTGGAAGGTTTCTTGGGGAATGGCAGCCCATTCTTCAAGGAGTGCTGCACTGAGGAGAGGTATTGATGTCAGTCGGTGAGGCCTCGCACGAAGTTGGCGTTAAAAAACATCCCAAAGGTGTTCTGTCGGATTCAGGTGAGGACTCTGTGCAGGCCAGTCCACTACAGGGATGTTATTGTCGTGTAACCACTCGGCCATAAGCCGTGCATTATGAACAGGTGTTCGATCGTGTTGAAAGATGCAATCGCCAACCCCGAATTGCTCTTCAACAGTGGGAAGCAAGGAAGGCCTAAAACATCAAAGTAGGCCTGTGCTGTGATAGTTCCACGCAAAACAACTTGGGGTGGATGCCCCCTCCATGAAAACCACCACCACACCATAGTACCGCGCCTTCGAATTTTACTGTTCGCACTACAAATGCTGGCAGATGACGTTCAACGGGCATTCGCCATACCCACACCCTGCCATCGGATCGCCACGGTGTGTACCGTGATTCGCCACTCCACACAACGTTTATCCACTGTTCAATTGTCCAATATTTATGACCCTTACACCAAGCGATGCGTCCTTTGGCATCTATCGGCGTGATGTGTGGCTTATGAGCAGCCGCTCGACCACGAAATCCAAGTATTCTCCTAACTGTCATAGTAGTTGCAGTGGATCCTCATACAGTATGGAATTCCTGTGTGTTGGTCTGAACAGATGTTTGCCTATTACACATTACGGTCCTCTTCAACTGTCGGCGGTCTCTGTCAGTCAACAGACGAGGTCGGCCAATACGCTTTTGTTCTGTACGTGTTCAAATGTTCAAATGTGTGTGAAATCTTATGGGACTTAACTGCTAAGGTCATCAGTCCTTAAGCTTACACACTACTTAACCTACATTATCCTAAGGACAAACACACACATCCATGCCTGAGGGAGGACTCTAACTTCCGCCGGGATCAGCCGCACAGTCCATGACTGCTGCGCCCTAGGCCGCTCGGCTAACCCCGCGCGGCTGCTGTACGTGTCCCTTCACGTTTCCACTTTACTTTGATACCGAAAACAGTGGACCCACTGATGTTTAGGATGTGTGGAACTCTCGCGTACAGACGTATGACACAAGTGACACCCAATCCCCTGACCACGTTCGAAATCCGTTAGTTCCACGAAGCGCCACATTCTGCTCTCTCAAGATTTCTAATGACAACTGAGATCGCTGATATGAAGTACCTGGCAGTAGGTGGCAGCAAAATGCACCTAATACGAAAAACGCATGTCTTTGGGGGGATTCGGATACTTTTGATCACATAGTGTACATTTGTTAATGGTTAACTAATGTTGTCTTCAGCGTGAATTTGGTGACGAGTCTGATATGTCAAAGTTACGTCACACGTGGCATGATAACGGGGCTTGGGTTTCCCACCTGGGTTGCCTACCGCATGATGAAGGATCTGCAGCTATATGTAAGGAGGCCCGGTGAGCTGCTCTGTGTGAGTGATGTTATATCTAAAGTTGTTCTAACCTTGGTGATTAGTTTACGAGTAACGAGATACGAGGGCAGTTCAATAAGTAATGCAACACATTTTTTTTCTGAAACAGGGGTTGTTTTATTCAGCATTGAAATACACCAGGTTATTCCCCAATCTTTTAGCTACACAACACTATTTTTCAACGTAATCTCCATTCAATGCTACGGCCTTACGCCACCTTGAAATGAGGGCCTGTATGCCTGCACGGTACCATTCCACTGGTCGATGTCGGAGCCAACGTCGTACTGCATCAATAACTTCTTCATCATCCGCGTAGTGCCTCCCACAGATTGCGTCCTTCATTGGGCCAAACATATGGAAATCCGACGGTGCGAGATCGGGGCTGTAGGGTGCATGAGGAACAACAGTCAACTGAAGTTTTGTGAGCTCCTCTCGGGTGCGAAGACTTGTGTGAGGTCTTGCGTTGTCATGAAGAAGAAGTTCGTTCAGATTTTTGTGCCTACGAACACGCTGAAGTCGTTTCTTCAATTTCTGAAGAGTAGCACAATACACTTCAGAGTTGATCGTTTGACCATGGGGAAGGACATTGAACAGAATAACCCCTTCAGCGTCCCAGAAGACTGTAACCATGACTTTACCGGCTGAGGGTATGGCTTTAAACTTTTTCTTGGCAGGGGAGTGAGTGTGGCGCCACTCCATTGATTGCCGTTTTCTTTCAGGTTCGAAGTGATGAACCCATGTTTTATCGCCTGTAACAATCTTTGACAAGAAATTGTCACCCTCAGCCACATGACGAGCAATCAATTCCGCACAGATGGTTCTCCTTTGCTCTTTAAGGTGTTCGGTTAGACAACGAGGGACCCAGCGGGAACAAACCTTTGAATATCCCAACTGGTGAACAATTGTGACAGCACTACCAACAGAGATGTCAAGTTGAGTAGTGACTTGTTTGATGGTGATCCGTCGATCATCTCGAACGAGTGTGTTCGCACGCTCCGCCATTGCAGAAGTCACAGCTGTGCACGGCCGGCCCGCACGCGGGAGATCAGACAGTCTTGCTTGACCTTGCGGCGATGATGACACACGCTTTGCCCAACGACTCACCGTGCTTTTGTCCACTGCCAGATCACCGTAGACATTCTGCAAGCGCCTATGAATATCTGAGATGCCCTGGTTTTCCGCCAAAAGAAACTCGATCGCTGCCCGTTGTTTGCAACGCACATCCGTTACAGACACCATTTTAACAGCTCCGTACAGCGCTGCCACTTGTCGGAAGTCAATGAAACTATACGAGACGAAGCGGGAATGTTTGAAAATATTCCACAAGAAATTTCCGGTTTTTTCAACCAAAATTGGCCGAGAAAAAAAATGTGTTTGCATTACTTATTGAACTGCCCTCGTACTATGCTGTCTCGTAAAACTACATCAGGTTCTATAAAAGTATAGTTCGTTTAAAGTAATACTCAGCTGTTCCTATCACGTTTCAAAGAACAATTTTACTTACGCGTGTATTGTTGTGTTTAAATAAATTCTTAGAAACAATTGGCGAGCTTTCCTGTTATAGCGTCTCGTTTTATTATTTTATGTAATATGAATGTGCAATTGCAAGTGTGCTGTTATAGTTGATATATGTTTCAGTTGTACGCAGCGCAGTGTATTCCTCCGGTGCGGTGGGGCGTGGCTCCGGGGCTTGATGACTTGACCGTTGCCAGTGGAACTGTGATTCGTTAGACTGGGCTCCACGTTGCTCGCCTTCTTTCTCGTTCTCGTCCTTAAGTTGCACATTGCGGTTCTCTTTGTTCCTGGCTCTGTCAGGTAGTTAAGCTTCGTTGCTCGTTCCTCTGCCGCTTTGGCAAATGCACCTTTCGTTCGAAATATGAATTTAAACCTGAAAAACAGGTTTTCACTCTGTAATTAGTGCCCGATCAGATTGCTGGAATCTCCGCCTTATTAATTCTGCACTCTCATGTCAGCCATTTGTCTATTATATTTGCACCTTGTGTACTGGTTGTGAGGTCTATTTTTTATATAAGAGAGGGTTTCATGTGCGTATGTTACCAGCGAACGTTTAGATACTGAGGCCCTGTTCTTATTAATTGTTTTTTATTTAAATCCTGCCTTCCTGTACTGGCATCAAATGGATTATTTCCTAGTCAGACGTTAGTTTTCCCGGTGTCTTCATTTCCCAGCGTTGAAGTTTTAGAAGTTGGCTTATTATTACTTGTATGCATTAAGTTATGCCTTAAAGTTATACCTTCGTATGAATTTATACTGTAAAAGAGAAGTCATTGTAAAGGATATTCTTCGGGTTCAGAGTTTGGCAAGTTTTGATTGTGTTAAGTATTTACATCAACAGAAATTTTTGTAATGTTTACGCATTTGTTATGCAGATTTTAACAAGGGTTTAAGAAAATTTTTTGTTGTGATCCTGTGGGGTTGTTAAATTTATCTGTTTTATTGTATTTAAACTGTCCAAGGTAATAAACATTGTTTAACACATGCTGTGTATTTTTGATAGTTATGGCACTGCTACTTCCTGCCGTATTATTTACGCAAATAACGCGTACCACCTCTGTCTCCTCTCCAGACGAAATTACCAAATCATTTGGAGTAGTAAGTTAGCAGGCCGACTGCTGGCACTCAACAAAGGTTACATGATGGAGTGTTTATTGCCAGAAAACTGTTCATTGTGACAAAAAGGGCGACAGATGTGGATGACATTCAGTGTTCGGACTGCTCTGCGGATGGCAACAGAGCATCTTATAAAAAGTTTGTTTGGCGTAGTGCTCAAAACACCACATAAACACCTCAAATAATACACTTACGAATAAGTGTATTGTGACTGATCCGTTCCGTGTTTGGAACACTGTACAGATTGACGAATTGACTTCTGAGCAGCCTGTTCAGTTGCTGCAACGCGGTATGTTTTGAGAAAGAATTGCTTTGTTATGAATTAAAAAAAATACTATAGTCGTTAACGAATGAGCCTCTCGTGAGTGACTGGTTCTGTGCTCGAAACACTCTATGTGCTATTTACGACTGAGCTCGTACGTGCTCAAAACACGACAAACTTTAATTACCGGCTCGTCCTGTGCTTTTTTAAACTGCACACTTCATTTTCGTAGAGTGGTTCGTGACCGGCTTCTTCAGAGATCAAAACACAACAAAACTTCATGAATGAATAGTTTATCATGGACTTGTTCAATGCTCAAAACAAAAAAAGCTTTCATGAATTAGCTTCCATAACTGGTCTGTTAGATGTTTCATAGATCATTTGAATCATCTTTTATCGAAATGCTATAATAAACATTAAATACTAATGTTGATGAACATATTATCCTTTTGTACTACTTGCGCAAATACAAGTATTTTAAAAGGCCTCCAATTTTTAGATAAAAATTCTTCCGTGTAATGGAAGGAATTGTCCAAGAGAAATAATTTTAGGCTAGATCGGAAACCTACTTCCTATCTGACAGAAATATTGTTCAATTGGGCAAACATTTTTGTTGCTGCATATTTAACTTCTTTCCGAGCCACTGACAGCTATAATAATGGGCAATAAAGGTCTTTTTCTTCTAGTGTTGTTAACTATGGACATCACTGTTGTTCTAAAATGTGGTAGGCTATTTATGAAGAATTTCACTAGCGAATACATTTACTGTGATGATGCAGATAAAATTCGTAACTCCTTGAAGAGGTAAATACATGATGGACACCACACATTATTCTCACTGCTAGCTTTTTTGCAAACGATCATTTCTTTCTAAGTGATGAGTTATCCCATAAAATTGTTGTGCAAGACATTATTGAGTGGAAATATGCAAAATATACTAGAAAGTTGAGTGATTTGTTTCCAAGATTACCAATTACGAGAGTCGTCCACAAAGCAACTTCCGTTCCTATTTCTATCCGCGGCAGCGCTACCATCGCAGTTCCGAGCATGCGCAGCGGTTACTTTGACTCAAGGGGAAGACATGTAGGCCATTTTCAGATCGATGCTGCCGACGTGTGCTTTTTAGCGCTTTTTTATAATGTCAGCCCTAATTGAAAATGCCACCACGTGTGAAATCAGATCAGTGATTCGTTTTCTAAATGCAAAGGAAAATCATCGGCAAATCTGCGAGGTTTACGGATAAAATGCTATGAGAGATTCAGTGGTTAGAAGAGGGGTCAGACTGTTCAGTGAAGGACGTGATCAAGTGCACGATGAAGAACGAAGTGGTGCCCATCTGTGCTTATTGATGAACTGGTTCACACAATTGAAGAGGAGATTAAGCACAGCCTTAAGTTTACACTAAGTGCCCTTGCTAAGGAAGTTCCGAAAATCTCACGATCACTGATTCATGAAATTGTTACTAAAA
The DNA here is from genome assembly GCF_023864345.2 of Schistocerca serialis cubense. Taxonomy (NCBI): domain Eukaryota; kingdom Metazoa; phylum Arthropoda; class Insecta; order Orthoptera; family Acrididae; genus Schistocerca; species Schistocerca serialis. The sequence continues at coordinate 144,663,880 of NC_064641.1, read as the reverse complement.
AAACTGCAATTTTGAAAACTTCGCTCACGTTGGGTACCAAAAATTGTTACTGAGCAACACAAAAAACAACGGATGGGCAGTGAATTTCAGTTTTTGACACGCTACAATGAAGAAGTCGATGGTTTTCTTTCTTGGACAGTCAAGGGGAACGAAACTTGGGTGTCGTACGACACCCCTGAAACAATACGGCAATCAGTGGAATGGAGGCACACTTCATCCCAACGAAGGTTAAGCCTAAGCAAATCCTGACACCTCGCAAAGTCATGAGCACCGTTTTTAGGGACAGAAAAGGCATTTTGCTGATTGATTTCTTACCACGAGGTCAAATAATCAATGCACATGGTTACTGTGAGACCATTAAGAAATTACGCCGCGCAATACAGAACAAGCGCCGAGGATTACTGTCAAAAGGTGTTGTTTTTCTTAACAATAATGCCCGACCTCACACAGAGAATGTGACCAAACAACTCTTACGTGAATATCACTGGGACGCGTTTGATCATCCTCCGTACAGCCCGGACCTCGCTCCTATCAACTTTCGTTTCTCCTTACACCTAAAATCTATCCTTGGTAGTCAACACTTCAACGATATTGCCGAGCTGAAAGAACATGATACCACATGGTTGAATACACAGGCGGCAACCTTCTATTAAGAAGCCATAAAAAACTTGTGCCACGCTATGACAAGTGCCTACAAAATTTCGGAAGCTATGTAGAAAAGTAGTTTAACAGTTGTAGATTTTTGTTCAATAAATATTTTCTGTATTTATACATGTCTGTTTTATATAACCAACGGAACTTAGTTTGTGGACATACCTGGTATATGTAAGCTGAACTTAATTGTTTCAGATGCTCAGTAATATGACTCTTCTACTTCCAGCTTTCATCGATATGTACACCCAAAAATTTGGAGTATCCTAGCCTGATTACTGACTTCTGCCCATGAACTACATCAGTTGTTGGTATGACTCTATTTGTTCTAGAGAACTTAATATAATGTGTTTTTTCAAAATTTCTCTTTGACAATTCTACACAATTCTTTGAAAAACAATATTAAAAGCCTCTTCTGTTAGTTTCTCACTTATGAGATTTATTATAACTCTACTATCGTCTGTAGAAAGTACCAACTCTGCTTAATGAATGTTAACTCTCAAGTCATTGAGATACATAAGGAATAGAAGTGGAGCATTGAACACTATGGGACTCCATTTTGTGATTTTTCCCTGGTCATTAATATTTTCCTCTCCTACAAAAATTGTTCGAATTACTCAACAGAACTTTTTGAATTCTGTTTATGAATCATTCCTAGCAGTAGTGTGTAGAGCCATCGGTTCCATTAAAATTAAGTTTTTCTGAAAGAGTAACGTGGTTTACTCGGTCAAACGCCCTGGAAAGGTAAAAAAAATCTGGTGATCTTTTGTTACATACGACCTGTAATATTTTGTGAGTAAATGATGAGCAAACCTTATGGAAACAGTCATGTGCTAAATAAATGGTTTCCATCTAAATGTAAGACTAATATTGAGTTAAATACTTTTTCGAATATTTTGGAAAAGAGACATCAGCAAGGAAAGTGGCCAACAATTAATAAAATATCTTGTATCACATTTCATGTAAAGCAGTTTAGTAATTGTATGGAAGACTCTGATATGGCAGTGATGCATTGACATATCACTACAGACATTTTCTTACTAAGTTAATAAAACTGTTCAGGATTATGTCTGAAATGCCATCAATGCCATATGAGCATTTTTGTTAGAATTTTATTGATTTCAGTGAAGGATGCTGTATGTCATGTGCTAAAAACACTGTGCCATTTATGAATGACTGGTCCATAATGGGGCACGCAGGAAGTGCTAGAAACACCAAAATATTTCATGAATCAATGGATGATGTTATGCTCATTCAGTGCTCAAAACACCATAAATATCACGACTGAATGGCTCACAGCAGGCTCTTCCAGTACTCAAAACGCCACGCACATCGCCAAATAGGCCTGCTTGGTGCTCAAATCACTGTGGACAGTGACGAATGAGCAGTTCAACAGGACTCCCTCTGTGCAAAATGTACTCACTGACAAACGAGTGATGAGATCGCTGGTGGGTAAGCATCTTTGTGGCACCAGTTTCAGTCGGCACAAAGCCACATGTTTTCGATAGCGCTCTGAGCGCACGTGTGATGACGTATGAAAAGGTGCAGCAGTGCGTGCGTGTGAGGCGAGGCGGGCTGCAGGCGTGGAGGGGCTGGCTGTTGGCTGGCTGCGCTTTTTTACCTCGGCGCCTAGTGGGCAGGCAGCCCGGCAGAACAAACGCGCCGCCGTCAGATTTACGGCGTCACACCGCAATAATTACAGGTGCTGGCGCGGACCACCGCCGCCCACCCGCGGCACCACAGGCCGCCCCTTTAAAGGGGATGCGGCCAGCCCTGTTGCAAAGCAGGGGACGTTTCCCTAGCCAGTCCAGCGGGCTGTGGCGCGGCCAGCTGTGCTTCTGCAATGTCGGGAAGAGTAGGTAGTTCCATAGCATGAAACTACCTTTGCCACCGAGGTCCATAATGTAGACTTAAGTACTGACACTAGCCTCGGAGGTAGTCAGTTTGAACTGTGATGCTGTAATAAGATTGCACCAACTGAAACGAAGGAAAAAAAATCACAGTACCAAAAAGTCATTAATGTAGTGTAATGAACGTTCTGGAATACATTTCTCTAAGTAATATATCTAAGTGATTAACACTGCAAGTCCACGGGTTAACGTAAGCACGAGATAAGCCACTGATAATTTGAGATATTGGTACATTAATAATCGTTGTAGTCGGCAGAATGTTGAAAATGAGCATGCAAACATGCATGCATTGTGTTGTAAAGGTGTCAGACGTCAGTTTGTGGATGGAGATACATGCCTATGGATAATGCTGGAGTTGTCATCCGATGATGACCCACATGTGCTCCATTAAAGACATCTTATGATTGAGCAGGCCAATGTAACATGCTGACACTCTGTAGAGCATGTTAGCTTACAAAAAACACCTCCTGAAATGCTATTCATGAATAGAAGCACAGTAGGTCGAATCAACTGACTGAAGTACAAATTTGCTGGCAGGCTGCACGGGATAACGACGACAACAATCCTGCTGTCATTCAAAATCGCACCCCAAATGGTGCGGGCTCTGGTCTTCGCGACTGTACATTCTCGTGACCACCACTCTCAGCAATCACCTACAGTGGATACATTCCCGCCAAGTTGTTCTGCAGTGTCGAGAAGGAACATCCAGTTTCTTGTAGCCCTGTTACACGACATCGTTCAAACCAAATGGGGTATAGATAATGGTGTCCTTGTCACCTTACAGACATTCTTGACTAATGAGAAGTCAGCACGTCCAATCTCAAAGGGCTCATGAGCGTTAGAGCGTGTATTCAAAGCAAGCGTTATTTGCATCCTCATAGTAGCGCTACTACCACTACTCTTATGCAACTGGGGTGAAGTAGGAAGAGACATCATCTTTCAGATGTAGAAACACAGCTACGAAATATGTGAATGTAGCCTTTCCAAGTGTATATTGCTGATGAGATTTTCTCGGGCTTCGATCCGGGTAGCTGCATCGAAAATCCGCGACGTTTCGATGAGTGTCATTCTCATTATCTTCTGGCGAAGATTTCGCCCCAGCTGCATAAGAGTGGTGGTAGTAGCGCCACTATGAGGATTAAAATAAGGCTTGCTTTGAATACACGCTCTAACGGTCATGAGATGATACTCATCGAAACGTCGCTGATTTTCGACGCAGCTACCCGGATGGAAGCCCGAGAAGATTTCACCAACAGCTACGAAATATCGTTTATGTCTCACAACTCCTTCTTGGTGTTGCAAATATTTTTTTTCCATCTGTGTATTTCCAAAGCATGAACCGACCTCTGCAGCCCACATCCATAACGCAAGCCTATGCACTGACATCGTCAGAATCTTTGTGCTGGAATAAATTTGCACCAAAGATATTTGGCAGGCAAGTGAGGAGCATGATATCGTGACGTTCCTGATAACTAGAATTTGCATGGATTACGTTCTAAACTTATTCAGCATCTCAAAAAGGGAGAGCATGTGGCACCATTGAAGTTGAAGTGTCAGTAAACTGGGGAACTTAGCGAGTCCCCTTGGTGCCATTCTCGAAGAGCAGGCTACGTGCTAGCACTGGGTTTCACCATCTCTCTCTATTCGTCAGGAAAATTCTACCCTATATCGGCGAATTGGACTCAGCTGACCTCCATGTCATCCTCAGCTAACGGCATCATGAGATGCTATTTGGAAGGGCACACGGTCAGCTCACCGTTCTCCCAGTCGTTGTTTTTCTTGACCTTCGACCCGCTGCTAATAGGCCGATTAGCTCATCAGTTGGTCTCACTTGGCTATGTGCACTCTATAGAGTTTATAACTGGTTTACTCGGAATTACCAAACACCAGGAAAGTCCCCTATATAGGTGAATGATTAGGAATAAATAACAGGGTGAACCAAATTTTTTGTTTTACCACAGCAATTACTCAAAAAAGTTAATTTTGAATTGATGTTTCGCGATTCTATAATTGTAATTATATTGTTCGTAACCTGTTGGGGTAGGCGTTGGGTGTGGCGGATAATAATGACAGCTACACTACCCGTGGTACAGCGTACAAGTTTCTTGTAGTATGGACTAATTAGTTTTTCTTGGTGTCGTTTTAACGTCCATAACATAGCCCGACAACCTGTACCAAAGCCGTAACAATTCACCACTCGTCATGCGATGCTACTGGCAACAATTTGCAAGCAAGTCACCGCCTGCTCTGTCGGAGTGTTGCGTCTTTCACTGCTACCCACAGACTATGTCTTCTCGTTCCCGCTCGCTCTAAGGGTGGCAAAAACCAAAGCACCTATTACGCTTCCCACAGTAACGTCCGTACAGTACAAAAGCACTCTATTCTCTACGTAACACATATCCTACACATTGTCCCTAAGCTTGTACCATTTTACACAAAATAACAAGTTGCACAAATATATGAAATTACACAGACAAACATTTTCATTTCATTAATCCATGACAAAATGTTATTTACTAAATTATGCATTTCACATATTTCTTTATATAAGTTACAAATATACATTAGCAAAACACTCTAACACCACATATATCATCCTTCTCAGATAGTCTTTGCATATCACAATTATATTGCAACAGATTTTACGTGCAAAATGTATTTGTGAATTTAGATGAGTGATTGAATTACGCTACGTGGTCTGGATCGCATTGTTAACCCTTGTATTTGACGCTGCTTCAACCGTAACAATTGCGCCTTTACGCGCCTGACGTCTGCAATCCGTAGCGGAGCCTGATGAGCACTTTCATAAAGATCACGTAAGAGAGAGTAGTAAAATACTTGCGTTCTCCGAAATTCCAGCGCTCTGTCAGCGCAGAATCGTATCAACTATTGTCTGAGCCTCGGCTTTGCCAGGTGAGTCCACCACTCCAAAGTAGAGGCGTATAGCTCAGTTGAGCGGAGACTATGCTCCCACACTTCCGGATCATCTCACCGAGAGAGGGATCCTCCAAGCGTGCCACTTTCAGTATCCAAGGCGGTGGAAACAATTTCACCGACTGTCACCAGTGATTTAAAGTAACAGCCACTGTACAGTGATCAGAGAAGCTGGCGGGGATGACATGAGCAGCCAAAATCCTATAACGCATCCTATCAGACGAATAAAATCTGGCAAGCCTATTGATAGAAGTAGCAGTAAAGTAGGTCTGTTTGACAAGAGTTGGATATTTACAGACCCAAATATCTTGCAGTTTCTAAGAACGAACTAAATCCTGCAGTTCTCCCCTGAAATTGAAATTGGGAGACAGATCTGCAGGATGCAATACGCAGTCAAAGTCACCACCTATCAGCATATTTTGAAGACTTTCCCACGTCTACTTATAAAATCGGGTGCGATCTAAAGTGCGTCCGGCGCTGGACGATGCATAAAGGAGAATAAACGTCAGCACTCTATTCCCCTACAATTATCAAGAACTTCAAATTTCTTCAATGAAAATATCCTCCCTATAAAACAAGGCAGTCCCTATGTAAATTTTGGGAGCCCCATTATGCGCAGTGCAAAAACCATGGAGAGGAAAGCTACTAAATTGAGCTTCTTGAAGGAATAACATACACGCACACGAATCATAGATAAACTGACGCATCTAAACCAGCCGCAGGTCCGACTCCATCTTATTAACTTTCAAAGAAGCAAACGTATAAACCTGCATACTTGAACAACAGGAAACGAAATTCGAGCTGCTGAGCAACTGAATTCATTAATCACTGTGTGTCAAGATCTATTGCCGAGTCCGGTGACGAGTCAGAAGGTGGGTCGTTCCCGTCAACGCCTGTTGAATCTTCATGTTCATTCTTTTTACGAGCCACAGACAGCTCAGATAGACGCGTTGTTTACAACGACTACGAGGTAATACGGCATCGGCAGTAGGGGACGTAGGTGGTTCTTGAACATTAACCTAAGTAGATGACAAACGAGGATCCGCAGAGGCCTACTCTGCAGGGTGGGATCATTGCAGTTCAAAGCGACAAATAAAAGAGGGGTCACGCACCAAACATCACTGACGACACCAATTGCCTCCACTTGAGTAATAACAGTTGGTTGCTCCGATAACACCTGAACGGGTGACATCAAGGGAATAGGCGAATTAAGGGGCCTTTCAATTTGCTACTGTTGAATCGTTGGAACATCAGAAGGCTCAACGACATCCCCGCCGTTAGGTGGTTCCGGAGGAATTAGTACAGCCGCGGGAGTAATACTGGGAGAAACACTAGAGGCCTCAGCATCTGTTTTCGGACATCGGCACCACCACCAATGCTGGACTCAGCATTACAAGATAAATCAACCGGGAAAGGTACTTCAGGGAGGGGTGGGTGAGGAGCAGACTTACACTATGTGATCAAAAGCGGACAACTGGCTGAAAATGACTTACAAGTTCGTGGAGCCCTCCCTCGGTAATGCTGGAATTCAATATGGTATTGGCCCACCCCTAGCCTTGATGACAGCTTCCACTCTCGCAGGCACACGTTCGATCATGTGGTTGGCGGTGTCTTGGGGAATGGCAGTCAATTCTTCACGCAGTGCTGCACTGAGGAAAGGTATCGATGTCGGTCGCTGAGGCCTCATACGAAGCTGACGTTCCAAAACACCCCAAAGGAGTTCTATAGGATTCAGGCCAGTACTTTGTGCAGGCCAGACCATTACGGGAATGTTATTGTCGAGTAACCACTCCGCCACAGGCGGTGCATTGTGAGAGGTGCTGGATTGTGTTGAAAAATGCAACCCCGAATTGCTCTGGAACAGTGGGAAGCAAGGAGGTGCTTGAAACATCAATGTAGGCCTGTGCTGTTATAGTGCCACTCAAAACAACAATGGGTGCAAGCCCTCTCCATGAAAAACACGACCACACCATAACATCACGCCTCCGAATTTTACTGTTGACGCTACACACCCTGGCAGTTGACGTTCAGCGGGCATTCGCCATACCCACATCCTGTCATCGGATCGCCACATTGTGTACCGTGATTCGTCACTCCACACAACGTTTCCCACTTTTCAATCGTCCAATGTTTACGCTCCTTACACCAAGCGAGACGTCGTTTGACATTTACCGACGTGATGTGTGGCTTACGAGCAGCCGCTGGACCACAAAAGCCAAGTTTTCTCACCTCCCGCCTAATTGTCATAGTACTTGCAGTGGACCCCGATTCAGGTTGGAACTCCTGTGTGATGGTCTGGATAGATGTCTGCCTATTACACATTTCGACCCTCTTCAACTGTCGGCGGTCTTTGTCAATCAACAGATGAGGTCGGCCTATACGCGTTTGTGCTGTACGTGCCTCTCCACGTTTCCACTTCACTATCATATCAGAAACAGTGCACCTAGGGATGTTTAGGAGTGTAGAAATCTCGCGCACAGACATATGACACAAATGACACCCAATTACCTGACCACGTTCGAAGTCCGTGAGTTCCGCGGAGCGCCACATTCTGCTCTCTCACGATGTCTAATGACTACTGAAGTCGCTGATATGGAGTACCTGGCAGTACGTAACAGCAGAATGCACCTAATATGAAAAACGTATGTTTTTGGGGGTGTCCGGATACTTTTGATCATATAGTGTATATCACTCGTCACCATCCTGCGTAACACGTCTCTTATGTCGCACTGCGAATATTGCCGGTTTGGCCACAATTTCACGACCGGGCAGCGAGGGTAAAGGCGGCAAGACGGAAGCAGTAAGCTGCCATCCCTCTATTGTTCCATTGCACCCTGAGAAGATGTGGCATCAACCTTGTGAGCAGTAGAAATGAGATCAGCTAACGTCTGTGTTAGACGCTGTTAAAATGTGGACTTCAGTAGTAATACCCACCGCGAGCAGTAAAGCATAAGGTAGCCAGTTTCACTGCAGAGGAAACATGTTCAAAAATGGCTCTGAGCACTATGGGACTTAACTTCTGAGGTCATCAGTCCCCTAGAACTTAGAACTTCTTAGACTTAACTAACCTAAGGACATCACACACATCCATACCATTGCGGTCGCCCGGTTGCAGACTGTCGCGCCTAGAACCACTCGGCCACTCTGGCCGGCGGGAAAGTATGTCCCCACTTGTTCCGTATATGTTGTATGAATGCGGTAACCACAGACCTCTAGTTGGAAGTGAATGCTACGTTTGACTACCATCTCCACTGAACGGATGCTGCTATAAGACTGCAACCGGTGTTGAGTGGAGCAGCGTTCGTGTCGCATAGCCCTTGCGTCATCGTCTCCTCCTTAAGTAAACTGTCGTCAATTTCCGGCGGGAGACTCGGACATTAATATAACCCAGTTAGCAAGAAGTACTATACTAATGAAACCATTACGATGCTTAAAGGGAAGTTGAGAACAATGAAGGAAAAGCAACCTACATAATTGCAGTAGCTCCCAAAACTTTGCGAAAAGACGTAGTTATCAGACTCAAAATAGGCAATATGAACCAGATCAGAAGTTACATGAATTGTATCAATGTGCGAACCATGAATTTCCAAAGATCTGGATACGTGAATTTGTCGTAATTCTAGCTGACTCTACTCTTTCTAGGGACACACACTTGGAACCTATGGCGGATATTACTAGCGGACTATGCCTCTACCAAAGGACACACATCTCAACTAACGTTACGGATCAAATAACGGAGCGACGCACCCGACGATACAAACGAGGCTGAGGAAAAGCTGTCTAGGAGCGTGTGACACTGCAATTAGGCGATAGAGTAAAAATCTTCCCACTCGGAATTCGAGGCCGCTTCGGCCATCCGGACACGGTCCCTAACCGATTCAAATTTCCGACTTACCGAACGCTTCAATGAAGTGTCCCTTGTCCGACAAACAGACACCACTCAAACGTATACATTTCTGTTATAGTGCGTCGGTTCCTTGACGTATGTTTCAGTTCTGGTGCCCTAATATCGCCCGAAATCCTAAGGGAATCAATAATTTGTGAGTTATTGGAGCGTGCGATAAGTAGGAAATTTGAGTCGGTGAGGACCGTGACCGGATGGTCGAAGAGGTTAACCGCTCACGAGAAGCGGTAAATTCGGCACCGTGTCCTGGTCCGGCACAAATTTTCGGCTTTTACCGTTGCATTACCATAACACCATATTCGGCAGGAAGTCACGAATTTCCACCCATCCCTTCCCATTCTCTGCCAGTTTTATATTTCACATAAATACTATGATCTTGTTACTACTGCGCGATATTTCACTACAGGACAAGCAAGGTCATTTTTCTGCAGTCGTATTGTGGTGCTCGGCGCATAGCACACACTGTCCCCGAAGTCGTACAGGCGCTGGGCTTTTCACGTGCCTGTGTGTCAATCCCTATCGATTATCGCTGGGTTTAACAGCCGATAGACAGGCTACAGTGCGGCGAAACGTTCGGCAATCCAATACTGGATAACTGCAGACGCTGATCTGCCATACCGTCCAACACGATGGCCTCGCTGTTGGTTACGGAGGCTTTTGTGTTGCGGCGCGACGCAAGTTACGCATTCCGCTGACACTGACCACGTGGCGTGAGGAAACCCAGATCGATGCTGAATCCGTTGTCGAAAACGTAGCAAAGGGCGAACGTGGAAGCTGGAAGCTGAGACCTACCTGTCTATTATATTAGCACAAAAGGCAAGACCCCATCAACAGATTAGGAAATATACAGCTCTTGCACTTATAAACAAGCAGCCTGAAAAAATAAGTGAAGAACCCGGAATGGGAGGAGGAAACAAAATGAAAATTCGTGGGTTGAAAAGATGTGCGATGTTACTTCGGAGGTTACAATATAGAGTCAGATTTACAAAGAACTTGACAGTATAAGACCTTTTACCAGTATCTCCTCTGGCCTGGATCCACGTACTAATTCAGTTCGGGATGGTGTTACTATATCCCCCCCTAAAGCAAGCTGCCCCACAACTCTTTACCTGGTCCTTGATATCCCGTTTGTTGCGTGGCCTCCCCCTCCCTAATCGGCCTACTGGACTGCGATATAATTGACCGTGATCGCGTATGCCTAGTGAAATTTTTTACTGAGTAAACCTATAGTTACCGAAGGAAAATAATACCGGTAAGTAGGAGGAAAGTGCACAACAGACCCTTCTGAAGGATCAATCTGTTCTAAACCTAATCTAAAAACTGATAATAATTTTGAAGTGGGTGGACTATACTGGAATCGCTGTCGAACCACACAGGGGAGTAAGAAGAGTACCACGTAATGTTTTTTGCGACAAATACTGATAATACAAAACATACTGATTATCAAAAAAGTGCTAATTAATCGGTTGCCAGTCCACCAGGGTAATGAATATCCAGAATCTTAAGAAAAGTAATGGAAAGAAAGTGAAACAAATAAGCACCGGTGTGGCAACAGAAGGTTGTCACGCTATTCCACAAAGCAACAGTTCAAGAGAAAACAAATCAATCAGAAAGCACTGAGTTTGCAGTTACTTATTCTGAAATACTAAAATTTGAAAGTATTTTTTTTTATTTTTATCATGGCAGCAACACCAGCACCCATTACGAAATTGTCTCGAATGAAAAACAGCCCACAGTTGCACTAATTATGTTTATGCGAAACCTTGACCATGGTTTCAGTTATAATAATATAGCCTTTTTCAGAAGCCCTGGAAAGTGATCAAACTAACATCTAGACCAGTAATACAATCTATACATAAACTTCTAAAATTACTTACTTGATAACATATTACTTACATAAGCTTTCAAAAATGAAAAATGTCTTAGTCCAGCGGCTGCGTCAATATCAATAAAATAAAATAACTTCAACAGACATAAGCCTGTTTCGATCATAAGTGGAACTACACGTGGCACTGTATGTCATCCGCCACTACATTTGTTATTCTAGGCGTACGGTCGTCAAATGTGCTACCTCCTGCGCGCCATAAATTGCACTCCCCATATTGACCTACATCGCACCGTTTATCAGGAAACTAGTTGACATCTACGATAAAATATTAATAGCAGGCCTGCAAGTGCAACTGAAGGACCATATCCTTATTAATACGACTGTCCAACAGCTAAAATTCTGTTGGATACGATCACTAAAGTGGTCAAACATTAACAAATTCGTATAACAAAGTTTGCATCACTATAGTGACTGCTGTCAGCGTAACGTAATGCAAAATTGGGAAAAAGCAGAAAGTTTGCTTTTAATACCTAAAATACTGAATTGAATTTACTTCAAGTGAGTCCAGGGAAAGGAAAGAGATTCTGCTCGGTAATAATGTCTGAGGACAATGACAATACAGGTGCCCTACAAGTTTTAGCTATTGCATGTTATTATTCATGAAGGTTAGTCCAAATTTGTGAAAGAAACGCCACTCGGTAATGCCAATACAACATTAATTATACTCTGTCAATTAAAAGCCTTACGATGTTGTAGATGTACTGACGACGGAAAATGTAGCAGACGACAATGCTGAGCAGTTGCTGGTTGAAAACCACGAGTCCTATCCACAGCCACGGATAATTAGGGGACAGGAAATAGTTGGAATTCTAGCTACGTCTGCCTGTTCATTCCGACTGTGCTCTCTACTCGTGGGTTAATGAATTAGTCTCGCCTACACTGGCGCCGTCGTAACTGCACACCGCGTCTGCGGGAGCGCCCAACAAACACTTCCGCACTTGGTTCAAATGGCTCTGTGCACTATGGGACTTAACTTCTGAGGTCATCAGTCCTCTAGAACTTAGAACTACTAAAGCCTAACCAACCTAAGGACAGCACACACATCCATGCCCGAGGCAGGATTCGAACCCGCGCCCGTAGCGGTCGTGCGGTTCCAGACCGTAGAGCCTAGATCCGCTCGGCCACTCCGGCCGGCCACTTCCGCACACTTTCATGACTCAAGCTGCTCTGCTTCCTCTCTGCTCACAGCGTGACAGAGACTATCCATACGTAAAGGTAAACAACGACACAGCTACTGCCATTTCGTTGTTGCTGTCGATACATTTAAATAATGTTCCTTTGGCTATTACCAAGAAATGTACAATATTTACATTACAGTTACAATCAATTATATACATTCACAAATAAATGCTCTATAACATCCATTACATATCAAATATAGATTCTGTAATAAGGTTTATATATTCAGAATCAGAAGTGCAGTTCAAATCATCAACGGATATTAGTAGTATGGTAGTGGGTTTGTAACTCCACTTTTCAAATAAAATTGATATGCAATTTAATTAAACTGATCAATTAATCACCCCTGCCCATTCCTACCACCTCCTCCACCCAACCCCTCCCCCAACCACGCCCACCTACGGCCCCACATGATGTCACGTGTTTTTCTCAGCCTGAACATGTGATGTGCCCCAGCCCCCACCCCCTCTCCACCCTTCGCATCTTCCATCCTACCCTATTATCGGGAATTTCCAATTCTGTCGGCAATTTTGAACTGTTGCGGGAATTTATTTGTCCTAGGGCTGTGTTTCGTCCCACCCAGGAATTCGCGGGAAATTAAAATTGGCAGTGCCCTTTCCGGAAGTCGAGCCCTGGTCCTCCTGGACGGAAAGCCCAGTGGCACACCCCCCCCCCCCCCCCTAACAGAATTATACCACCACAGGGGTTTGGAATTGAGGAGAAATTCCTTCCTTTCCGGAAGTCGAGCCCTGGTCCTCCTGGACGGAAAGCCCAGTGGCACCCCCCCCCCCCCCCCCCTAACAGAATTATACCGCCACAGGGGTTTGGAATTGAGGAGAAATTAAAGCGTACGCTAGAACACCAACACGGGTCTACTGTGGGACCTGGGAGCCATCCACGACACATGCACAGACACAGACATACAGGAAACAGAGTAAACGGGCTGCAACTGTAGAGTATGCAATAGGAAGTGACTGGATGCATTCGAGTACAGTGCTATACTATGACGCTCGACCACAAATGGTTCAAATGGCTCTGAGCACTATGAGACTTAACATCTGAGGTCATCAGCCCCTAGACTTAGAACTACTTAAACCTAACTAACCTAAGGACATCACACACATCCATGCCCGAGGCAGGATTCAAACCTGCTACCGTCACGGTGGCACGGTTCCAGACTAAAGCGCCTCGAACCGCTCGCCCACACCGGCCGGCCGCGCCCTACCACTAAAATAGTGCATTTATGGTAGGTGTTGGCAGCTGTACTACATTTACAAGCAATTTTAGAACACGGAACGAGAAGGGATGCATGATCGCATGTATATGGGTGACAAAAAATCGATAAATGACAGAAAACACATATAAATTGAGGGAAAATACACCGAAGTGCGGGGAATTGAGGGTATACTTGCGTGTCTTCTGATTGTTGCAGAACAATTCTTGTACATGGGAACGAGTATACGGCAGCAGGAGCAAAACAGGAAAACGTTGAGATGGAAGCACCGGGAACTGGGGAAACAGTCTTTTATTTTCTGTCAAGACAACATTCTGCTGTATGTCTACTGAGTTGATAGTGATACACGCGAGGTTACTGCTGTCTTTCATGATTTCCTGAGAAAAAAGAAAAGAAAAAAAAATGAGTACCATCTGCCTCTAAACTTACTTGCATATGCGTTAAAGGATGTCAGAGAGTAGATGGAGTCGTAACGAGGTAGGATTTATTGGTAGACTGATGATGCGTTCTAGAGAGAGATGGACATGTTGTTGCAGGCCACTTGAACATATTTTTCCGTTGTTCTGTCGGGACACCTCAGTTGTATGACATTACCTGCGTTCGACTCTCATACAACTGCATATTCTGCGTGTAATTTAGAGCACTGTGTACCTGCGATCGTTAATAGAAAACCTCTCGGTCATCAGAGGACTTCCATCCTGTTTCGACACATTTCTCTAGACCAGGGCCGGCCAGAAATTGGGCACTCGTGCGGTGCTCCTGCATATGTGCAATTTCCGGGTCACAGCGTGCACGCCGCAGCCGTCAGCGTTCACGTAGTGCATGTTTCTACCCACAGATGCCGCTTTATCCACTTGCTGGGATACTCTGAACCGGCGCATTCTAGTGCTCTTTTCACAGCTTGCAAGCCAACCATGGGAGGGTATTTGGCGATTTAACATTTAAAATACTGTCACAGTCTACTCATTGAGACGTTTAATTTTATGTTAACAGTTTAACCCAGTAAGACAAGTAACACAGTTAACAACCGTGGGTTCTTATCAAGGCAGCTTGACTGACGGCACGTAAATACGAGTAATGTTTTTGATCTCATCGATCATTCGAGGGTTGGATTCCCTCTCTTTTTCATCGAAGAGTATTACTGCCTGGGCTACTCTCAGGGTGCACCTTCGACGTGGAAGATTCCCGCCGTTTCCCTGCCGTGTCGTCTGCTTGCCGTCCATACTGCCTGCCGGTGCTCGCCGCCGCCGCCGCCGCCGCCGCCGCCGCCGCCGCTTGGTCGCCGCCTTCCGGTCCTCGCCGCCGCCGCCGCCGCCGCCTGGTCGCCGCCTGCCGGGGCTCGCCGCCGCCGCCTGGTCGCCGCCTGCCGGTGCTCGCCGCCGCCGCCGCCGCCGCCGCCGTCTGCGCCGCCGTTTGGCCGCCTTCCGGTCCTCGCCGCCGCCGCCGCCGCCGCCGCCGTCGCCGTCGCCGCCTGCCGGGGCTCGCCACCGCCGTCGCCTGCCGGTGCTCGCCGCCGCCGCCGCCGCCGCCGCCGCCGCCTGCCGGTCGCCGCCGTCGCCGTCTGGTCGCCGCCGCCGCCCTTCTCGCGCGCCGCCGCCATGTCCCAACCCACCACCACTACCACTATCATTTTCACCTCTCCCTCCGCTGCTCCAACCACCATCACATGGAGCTCATCCTCCACCCCACTTCCCGTCCTTCCTTCTCTCCCTGTCCACCCCACCCCTGCGCCACTTTCGGCTGTACCCACCCCCAACTCCTCTTCCCCTATCACTGTCGCCCCATCGCCAGCTACAGACTTTCCGCCGCTCCCCGCACCGCCTCCGACAGGCTCCAAGCCAGCACGGATCTCTGCTCGACGTTCCACAGTCTCAGTGACACCCACGCCCCCACCGTCTGCGTCTTCCGCTGCTCAGGGTGGTCCTGCCCCCCGCCATCTCCCCCTGCAACCCGTCCCCCTGCCCCCTCCCCACCCAGTGGTGTCCACGAAACCTTCCAAGCGCCCGAATGCTGACCCTTCCCCCGAAGTTTCCTCCAAAAAAACCCCCAATCCCCGTGACCCACCCACTCCCATGGACGCGGCCCCGACCCCCGCCCCCGCCACGCCTGCCACCCACACCTTTGTCCTCTCCAATCCTGACCCTCAATTCCTTGATGCCCGCTCCCTCACTCTCGCCATCCGGAAATACTGCCCCAATGCTCCCATCTCCCAACTGATTCCTCGCAAGGACTCGGTCCTCATAAAATCCCCCAATGCTTCCTTCCACACCGACCTCCTCTCCCGCATCCCTCGTATCCAATTTGGCCAACGTGCAACCCTCACCCCCTATCACACCCCGTCCTCTCCCCGTCAGCCTCATCCTCCCCGACGTCCGCCGACCTTCACCGCTGTGATCACGAAGCTTAGCCCCGTGATCACGGAGGCTGAGGTGTTGGCGGAACTCAACTCCCGGCCCGACATCGAAATCCGCTCGGCCCGTCGCATCTTCAATGATGCCGGGCCGACTTTTCTCATGCGGATATTCACTGAATCCTCCTCCTCCATTGACCGCCTCCTCACCGAGGGAGCCCTCATCTACAATCAGCGCCATAAGGTGGACCCCTCCCGTTCCCCAGTCCAATCCTACCGCTGCCAACGCTGTCTCACCTACAACGACCACGTTACCTCTGCCTGCAAGAACCCCCCTACTTGTCCCCACTGCAAAGCTTCCCACTTCCTCAAGCATTGCCCCAACCTCACCTCTCCCCCCTCCTGCAACACTTGTAATGAACCCCATCCTACCTACTCCTCGAAGTGTAAAGCGAAACCTCCACCAGTAACCCCTGAGCTCACCGTCCCTGTCCGTCCTGTTGATGACCCCATCCACCCCAACAACTCGCTCCGTCCTCCCCCTACTGCTGAGGACATCATCCGTTTCACCACCATTGTGCTCCAAAACATCCACCCCTTCCAGCGCTCCCACACTCTTTCCCAAATCGCCCTCGCTGCCCGTTCCATCTTCCATCTTACCACCTATGCCACTTACTCCCACAACCAGGCCCACTTCACCTTCACCCCCCTCACCACCCTTGTCTAACTCTCCACTCCCATGGCACAACAACCATACCGTATCCTGTACCACAACATTCCCTCCCTGCCCACCCACAAACTCCTCTTCCTCCACACCCTACGTCAGCACCGCGTGGATGCCTTCGTCCTAAATGAAACCTTCCTTCAATCCCGTCTCTCCGTCTCCACGGCTCCTTACACTCTACACCGCACCGATAACCCGTACCCTCTCGCGTGTGGCGGAGTTGCTATTGGCCACCTCAAGCACCTCCCTGTCCGGCCCCAACCTCTCCTTAACAATCCTGCCGAGCATCTCACCCTCAGCCTCTTCTTCCCCACCCTTACCATCACCTGTGCCACCATTTATGTCTGCCCTCGCACCCCCATCCCGTACGATTTCCTGGCCCACATTGACCGCACCTTCTCCACCTACGTGATTGCCGCTGACCTCAATATCCACAGCCGTGATCCTGCCGACCTCCGGCGGTGGCATCAGTTTCTCACCACTCTCCAGGGAGACCTGGTTCCCCTGCCTCAGCACACCCGGCCCGAATCCAACACCACTCCTGATGTGGTCCTTGCCTCTCCGAACCTCCTTGGGCGCATCACCGCGGATGTCCTTGACCTCATTGGCAGTGACCATGCTCCTGTCCTCCTCACTATCTCTCACGGTCGCCATCCCCGCCACGCTCCTCGCCCTGACGTCCCTCCTAAACTTGTCCATGATTACTCCCGTGCCAACTGGGATGCCTACCGGGATTCCATTCACACCCAGGTTGACGGCCACGACCTTACCCTCCAGTCTCCTGATGACATCGCTCGCGCTGCTGCCTTCCTGCACCAGACATTGTCTGACGCCGTCGCCACCCATATCCCCACCAAAGCCATCCACCCTCACCGCCCCGCCCTGCCTCCACAGGCCGTCCTTCTCCTTCGAGAGTCCCGCCGCCTCTACCGCTCTTTTCTCCGCACTCGTGACCGGGATACACTTACCCGCCACCGGCAATTACAGCGACACATCCGCAACCTGCTTGTTGCGAAGAAACGCCGAGCCTGGCGCCAGACATGTACCCGACTCAACACCATACTCCCCATCAACTCTTCCAAGTATTGGTCTGCCTTCCACCGCCTTACTGGGAACCGCCCCACCCCCCAGTACCCTCTCCTCCTTAATGACCGTCCCTTTCCTGACAACCTCAGTAAGGCCAACCACTTTGCCTCCCACCTCTCTGATGTTTTTTCCATCCCAGATGATCCCCACTTTGATTATTCCCTCTTCCCTGATGTCATGGACCATACGAATACCTCTGTTCCTCCCCTTGCTCCTAGCTTCCAGTACTTGGGCCACACCCCACCTTCTGCACTTAACACTCCCATCACTACACAGGACATCAGCCTCACACTCCGCACTAAACGCAACGCTGCTCCCGGCCACGACTGCGTTACCTACCGCCACCTCAAACACTGCCCTCCCTCCTTCCTTTCCCTCCTAGCCACCCTCTACAATGTCATCCTTGCCACTGGCTTCTATCCCGACCTGTGGAAAACCTCCCGTATCCTGATGTTCTCCAAACCCAATAAGCCTCCATCTGATGCCTCTTCCTATCGTCCTATCTGTCTCACATCGGTGTTCAGCAAGCTCTTGGAATCCATCCTTTCCCGGCGCATCCATCTCCACCTCCACCAAAACCACCTCCTCCCAAACACCCAATGTGGCTTTCGACCTTCCTTCTCCGCCTCACTCATCTCCTCTCCCTCCAGCTTAACTCCTGTCGCTCCGCCATTTTTGTCTCACTTGACCTCGAAAAGGCCTACTACCGTGTCTGGCATCCCGGTCTCCTGTTTAAACTCCAAACCTACGCCCTTCCTATCAACTACATCCGTCTGGTGGCCTCCTTCCTCTCCCACCGCCCTTCCTATGTTACCATCCATCATGCCACTTCCCACACCTTCTACCCCTCTGCCGGTGTGCCCCAGGGCTCTGTCCTCTCCCCTCTCCTCTACCTCCTGTACACGGCAGATATGCCCCAACCCCCCCCCCTCCAGTACACCTCTTGCAATATGCTGATGACACCGCATTCCTCGCCCTCGCTCCTACCCTCCAACGTTCCCAACGCCTTCTCCAGAATCACCTTGACCTATTTGCTGCATGGTGTAACCAATGGCTCCTGAAACTCAATCCTTCCAAGACCCAGGCAATCATCGTAGGTCGTACCACTCGCTCCTTCCGGCTCCTGGATTTCTCCCTTACTGTCAGTGCACGTCCTGTCCGCCTCACCCCCACCCTCACCTACCTTGGCCTCACCATTGACCGTCACCTCACCTGGATACCTCATCTCCGCTCCATCCAATCCAAAGCCCACAACCGCCTCCGACTCCTCAAACTCCTCTCTGGCCGGACATGGGGGTTGCACCCCTCTACCATCCTCCACACCTACAAATCCTTCATCCGTCCCATCCTCTGTTATGCCAGTCATGCCTGGATATCTGCCCCCCCCCCAAATTCTATCGGTCCCTCCAGATCCTTGAGCATCATGCACTCCGCCTCGCCTTCCGTATCCGCCTCCCGTCCCCCACGCGGATCCTCTATGATCTCATTCCTTTCCCCCATCTGCTCCTATTCCTCGAACATATCCACATCCTCTACACCTCCCGCCGTCTCGAACCCCCTCACCCCCTGGTTGCTCCTCTCCTCTCCCATCCCCGCCCCCTGCCACGTCTTCACTGTTGTGTCCCCCCTACCCTCCATCTCTCCACCCTCCATCTCCTTTCCCAAGGTGGCTTCCGTCAACTCCCCCTCCCGGATGATACCCTCTCTCCCTCCATTTATCCTTCCTATCAACTCTGATCCTCAATCCCCCTCCTTTCCTCTGTCCTTTCCCTGGGCTCCCTCTTCCCCCTTCCCTTCCGTCCTGTTTTCTCCCCACTCAACCTCTCCCTACCTCCCTTCTCCCCCCCAGTCCTTTTGTATTCCCCTCCTCTGCCTACCCCACTCCCTGTCGCATCTGCCCCCCACCCCTCTTATGGGTCCTCATCCTCCTTCAGCTCCTTTCCCGGCTCCCCCCTTCGCTTTTCCTCTCCTTTCCCCCCTTTTTTGTTTTCCCCTCTTCTGTCCAGTTTCCCCCCACCTGCTCTCGACTGTGGTGTCACATTTGCCCACTTTTTAGTGCAGTGTTCCAGTGACTATTCAGTGTTGTTTGTCTTTCTCGTGTTGCGAACAGAAACCATGCTGTCGCTAGGTGTGAATTTTATGTCCTTTGCGAACAGAATCCACACTGTCGCCGTGTTTTTTTAATTGTCTATTGTTTTCCCTGTCTGCTTCGTATGTATTTTTCTTAGCATCATCATCCCTCTGTTGTTGTTTTAAGTTCCACGATTTCTTTTCGCCTTGTTACTCTCTAAGTCTCCGATTTTATCGCCTGTTTTTTTTATTATTTGTTCTCTTGATCTTTGTCACAAAATCTGTCGGCTGAAGAGCGGCATACTCAGCTGCTGCCAGCCCGCCCCCTTCGGGGGGAGTTGAAATTCAATAAATGAAAAAAAAAAAAAAAAAAATTGATCTCATGTCGTCTCTACCGTGCCTTCCTCCGCACGCGTGACCCGGACACACTCCGACGCCACCGGCAACTCCAGCGACACGTTCGTAATTTGCTCGCGACTAAGAAACGCCGGGACTGGCGACAGACATGCACCCGTTTAAATGCAACCCTACCAATCAACTCGTCCAAGTTCTGGTCGGCCTTCCGTTGCCTTACCGGAACTAAACCCTCCCCCTACTATCCTCTTCTCCACGATGATCACCCCTTCCCTGACACCCTTAGTAAGGCCAATCACTTTGCCTCCTACCTCTCCGATGTTTTCTCCATCCCCGATGATCCCCAGTTCGTTTACTCCCTCTTCCCGGATATCCGCGATCGAACTGACACCTCTGTCCCTCCCCTCGCTCCTGGTTTCCAGTACTTGGACAACATTACACACACGGAACTCAATGCCCCTATCACTACCCAGGATCTCATTGATACACTCCGCACCAAACGCAACACCGCTCCTGGTCACGATCGTGCCACCTACCGTCACCTTCGTGAAGCTCCTGTCTCTTTCCTCTGCACCCTGGCCAGGCTCTACAATGTAGTCCTGTCCACCGGTTACTACCCCGACCTGTGGAAAACCTCCCGTATCCTCATGTTCCTTAAACCTGGCAAACCGCCGTCCGCCGTCTCCTCCTACCGTCTCATCAGCCTTACCTCGGTCTTCAGCAAGGTCCTGGAATCTATCCTCACCCGCCGCATGCACCAGCATCTCCGCCAGCACCGCCTCCTTCCCGTCACCCAGTGTGGCTTTCGGCCATCCTTCTCTTCCGACGATCTTCTCCTTCACCTCACTCATCTCCTTTCCGAACAGCTTAATTCCCGTCGCTCCGCAATCTTCCTCTCCCTGGATCTCGAACGTGCATATGACCGCATCTGGCATTCCGGTCTCCTCCTCAAGCTCCAAACCTTCGCCCTTCCCATTAACTACGTCCATCTGATCGGCTCCTTTCTCTCCCGCCGTCCTTCCTATGTCACCATCCATAACACAGATTCCTACACCTTTTTCCCCTCTGCCGGTGTGCCCCAAGGCTCCGTCCTCTCCCCCCTTCTGTACCTTTTGTACACGGCGGACATGCCGCCGCCTTCGCCACCCATCCACCTTCTCCAATTTGCCGATGACACCGCCTTCCTTGCCCTTGCCCCCACCCTACAGCGCTCCCAACACCTTCTCCAATCCCATTTGACTGGTTCACCGCTTGGTGCAACCAGTGGTTGCTCAAGGTCAATCCCTCCAAAACCCAGGCGATCATTGTAGGCAAAACCACCCCTTCCTTCCGCCTCCTTGATTTCTATATCACCATCTATGGCCGTCCTATCGCCCTCACTCCCACCCTTAAGTACCTCGGCGTCGCCCTCGACCGCCGCCTCTCCTGGACTCCCCACCTCCGGACAATCCAAGCCAAGGCACGCTCCCGACTCGGTCTCCTCAAGCTCCTCTCTGGCCGTACGTGGGGTCTGGACCCCTCCACTATCCTCCACACCTATAAATCCCTCATCCGCCCTATCCTTTGTTATGCCCATCTGGCTTGGATCTCCGCCCCCCCTACCTTTTATAAATCCCTCCAAATCCATGAACGTCATGCTCTCTGCCTCGCCTATCGCATCCGTCTCCCCTACCCCACGCGGATCCTGTACGATCTCATCCCCTTCCCCCACCTCCTCCTTTTCCTTGAAAGGATACGGATCCTGTACACCTCCCGCAAACTCGATCCTCCTCACCCGCTCGTCTCCCCGATCCTCTCCCACCCCCGCCCGCTGCCGCGCCTGTATTCGCACGTCCCACCCGGTCTCCATCTCTCCACCCTCCTTACCCTCTCCCAAGGTGGCTTCCGCCAGCTCCCCCTCCCTGATGATGTCCTCCTCCCCTGCATCTACCCCTCCTATCAACTTTGATCCTCCCCCCACCTCCTGTGTCCTTTCCTTTAGGCACCCTCCCTCCCTCCCTTCCTTTCCCTTCTCTTTCCTTTCCCCCCTCCCTCCTCCCCTCTCCCCCGGGCTTCCCCTCCCCCTTCATCCCTCCCCCTCTCTCCTTTTCCCATGGCATCTCTGCTCTCCCCTCTCCCATTCCCCTTCCCCTTCCTCCTCCACCACCTCCTCTCTTGGCAGGTCCCCGGACTCGTACAAGCTCAGTGGACATTCGCGCACCGGAGATCATCGCCGTCAGTGTTTCGTGTGTGTGCCTTCGTTTGTGTGTATTGTTGTTCGCTGTCACGCCACCACCGTTCACGTGCCGTCGCCATCATCCATGTTATGTGCACCGTGTCGCCTCGTGTTAGTGATGTTTCTCGTCCAGTGTGAATGGCTCCATGTTTTTTCGATTTTTAGTGTCTACATTTTTTGCCCACCGTTCTTACTGTCTACTCTGTGCCACCTTTATGTACTACTTGTTGTCAAACTCAAGGCTGAAGAGCGGCGTATTGTGCTGCTGACAGCCCGCCTTTGTATAAGGTGTTTAAAATCACAATAAAGAAAAAAAATTGATCTAGTATTTAAGAAAGAGAGCACTTAGCGACTTCCCATCACATCTAGAGGGTTGGATCCCCTCCTTCGAAAGCGTCAGATTGCAAAGCCTGGGCTACTCTCAGGGTGGAATCTCCGTCTTCGAAGATTGTGTGTGTTTGTCTGTCTGTCTGTCTGTCTGTCTGCCCGCCGCTTGCTGCTGTCGCTGTCGCTGTTCGTCCGTCCGTCTGCCTGCCTGCTGGCTGTCCATCGCCGTCGTCGTAACCGCTGCCGCTGTCGCCGCCGCCGCCGCCGCCGCCTGCTGTTCGTCCGTCTGTTCGCCGCTGCCCATCGGCGACGCCGACGCCGCCTGCTGCACGTCCGTCTGTCCGTCGCCGTTCGTCTGCAGTGAGTACTCCCACCTCCACCGTCATCTACACCTCCCCCTCCCCCTCTCCCACAGTCACTTCCTGGAGTGCCGCCCCTGGCCTCCCTCCTTCCACCTCCCCTTCCCTTCCCCCACTTACCCATCCCCCTATCTCCTCCCCTGCTGTATACCCACACCTCTACACCCTTCCTCTAGCCTCCACACCCTCAACAGCTCCCACTACTACCCCCTCCCTCACGTATTCCTCTGCTGCCGCCTCTGCTGCCGCCCCTCAGGTGGTTGGCTTCCCCTCTCTCACTGACCCCGTCGCTTCGTCTTCTGCATCTCCCGCACGCATCACGTCGCGCCGAGCCACCATCGCCACCACTGAACCAGCTGCTTCTCCTGGTCCTCCACTACGCCACAGGGATCTGCCACCTGCCACCTCCCTCTCCGCCCCGTCCCTCTCCCCTCCCCCAGCCTCCAGTCTCCAAAAAACCCCAAAAGCGCGTCCTTACCGACTCTGCTCCCACCACTTCCCACAAAAAATCAACACCACCTCCCCCTCCCCCTGCCGTCACCATGGACACCACCCCTCCTCCTGCCACCCCTACCTTGGCCCCCACCCTCCACACCTTTGTCCTGTCAACTCCCGATCCTAAGTTCCTCGACGCTCGTACCCTCACCAAGGAAATACGAAAGTACTTACCTGGTGCTCCCATCTCCCAACTCATTCCCTGCAGGGACACAGTCCTTATCAAGTCCCCATCCCCATCCTTTCACACAGACCTCCTGCAAAAACTCCCACGAGTTATGTTTGGCCCCCACGCCTATCTGACACCCTTCCTTTCTGCTTCCACTCCTCGTCAGCCCCAGCCTCCCCATCGCCCCCCCCCCCACCTACACCGCTGTGATCACCAAGCTCAGTCCAGTGATCACAGAGGATGAAGTGTTGGTAGAACTGAACTCCCACCCGGACTTGGAAATCCGCTCTGCCCGCCGTATCCACAATGCCTCTGGTCCCACCTACCTCATGCGGGTATTCTCCGAGTCCGCCCCATCCATAGACCATCTCCTCACCCAGGGTGCCCTGATATACCACCGTCGCCACCCTGTTGAATCCTCCAAATACCCTCCCCAATCCTACCGTTGCCAGCGGTGCCTGATGTACAATGACCACCTGACTTCCAACTGCAAAAACCCCCCCACCTGTCCCCATTGCAAGGCCTCCCACCTTCTCAAGAACTGCCCCAACCTCGCTGCTCCTCCTTTCTGTAATACCTGCAATGGCCCCCATCCAACATACTCCCACAAGTGTAAAGCTAAACCCCCTCCAGCCACCCCTGAACTTACAGTCCCAGTTCGTCCCATCGATCCTCCTGTCCATCCTAACAATTCCCTCCGTCCACCCCCTTGGCCGAGGACATCATCCGGTTCATTACCATTGTACTCCAAAACATTCACCCTTTTCAGCGCCCGCACACCTCCAACAAATATCCCTTGCTGCTCGCTCTGTTTTCCACCTGAACACCTTCGCCACTTACTCCCACAACCAAGCCCACTTCACCTTCACCCGCCTCGACATCCTAGTTTAAGTCTCTTCCCTTCTCTCTCTTCCCCCCCTCCTTCCCGTCATGGCGCGGCATGAGTCTCGCATCCTCTTCCAGAACATTCGCTCCTTCTGCTCCAACAAATACCTCCTCATGCACACCCTCTCCCACGACCAGGTCGACACCTTCCTCTTGAACGAAACCTTTCTCCAGCCCCACCATTCTATCCACACCTCCCCCTATATCCTTCACCGCACTGATGTTCCTGGTCCTCGTGCGCAGGGTGGAGTCGCGATTGGCCACCTTAAGCATATCCCCGTCTGGCCACAACCTCTCCTCAATGACCCCACTGAACACCTTATCCTTAGCGTCTTCTTCCCCTCCCTCACCATTACCTGTGCCACCATCTATGTCCGCTCCACTGCTCCTCTTCCTTATGACTTCATCTCACACATTGACCACACCTTCTCCATCTATGTGATTGCCGCCGACCTCAACATCCATAGCCGCACTCCTGCTGCCCTTTGGCGGTGGCATCAGATCCTCTCCACAATCCAGGGTGACCTTGTTCCCCTTCCCCAGCACTCCCGACCCGAAAGTAACACCACCCCCAATGTTGTCATTGCCTCTGCCAACCTCCTTGGGCGTATCACTGTCGCCGTCCTTGACCCCACAGGTAGCGATCACCTCCCTGTCCTTCTCACCATAACGTCTGCAAACCGCCCCCCTCCGGGTCCGCAACCTGCACCCCCTCCCAAGGTCGTCCATGACTATCGCCGTGCCAACTGGGATGCCTACCGGGACTCCATCTCCACTCAGGTCGAAAGCCACCCTCTAACCTATCGCCATCCTGACGACATCATCCACGCCTCGTCCTTCCTTCAGAAGGTAATTACTGACGCCGTGGAGGCCCATGTTCCTATTAAAACCATCCACCCACACCGTCCCACTCTCCCTCTGCGGGCTGTCCTCCTCCTCCGTGAATCCCGCCGCCTCTATCGCTCCTTCCTGCGCACTCGTGACAGGGATACACTCCAACGCCACCGGCAAATACAGCGACACGTACGGAACCTTATTACAGCAACGAAACGCCGGGACTGGCGCCAGACCTGCACACGACTCAATGCCACCCTCCCTATCAACTCCTCCAAGTACTGGTCCGCCTTCCATCGTCTTACTGGTTCCCTTTCTGCTCCCCACTACCACCTTCTCCATAACGATCGCCCCCTTCCAGACAACCTCAGTAAGGCCAACCACTTCGCTTCCCACCTTTCCAAGGTCTTCTCCATCCCCGATGATCCCCACTTCGATTATTCTCTTTTCCCCACCGTCATGGAACGTGCTGATATCTCGGTCGCTCCACTTGCTCCTAGTCTCCAGTACTTGGGGCAGTTGCCCCCCTCCGACATCAACACTCCCATCACAGCACAAGACATTAAACTTATCCTCCAGTCCAAACGCAACACGGCCCGTGGTCACGACTGTGTCACCTACCGTCACCTTCGAGAAAGCCCCTATAACTTCCTGACTGTCCTCGCCCATCTCTATAACGTCATCCTCTCTACTGGCTTCTACCCTGACCTGTGGAAGACCTCCCGCATCCTCTTATTCCTCAAAACCAACAAACCCCCTTCTGCCGCCTCTTCCTATCGTCCCATCTGCCTCACCCCCATCTTCAGTAAGGTCTTTGAATCCATCCTCTCCCACCGTATCCATCAGCACCTTGCTCAACACCACCTCCTCCCCCTTACCCAGTGTGGCTTCCGACCCTCCTTCTCTGCTGAAGACCAACTCCTCAATCTTGTTCACCTTCTGTCCCTCCAGCTCAACTCCCATCGCTCCGCCATTTTTGTTTCCCTTGACCTCCAAAATGCCTATGACCGTGTATGGCATCCCGGTCTCCTCTTTAAACTCCAAACCTACGCTCTACCTATCAATTTTGTCCGTCTAGTCGCTTCCTTCCTCTCGCACCGTCCTTCCTATGTCACCAACTCCCGTATCTTTTATCCCACGGCTGGCGTCCCCCAGGTTTCTGTCCTCTCCCCTCTCCTTTATCTTTTGTATGCAGCTGATATGCCCAAGCCACCCCCACCAGTCCACCTTCTCCAGTATGCTGATGACACAGCCTTCCTGGCTCTCTATCCTACCCTTCAACGGTCTCAACGTACCCTCCAAACCCACCTTAACCAGTTCACCACTTGGTGTAACCAGTGGTTCCTCCGTCTCAACCCCTCCAAAACCCAGGCAATCATCATAGGCCGCACCACTCGCTCCTTTCGCCTCCATGATTTCTACCTCACCCTTCATGGTCGTCCTGTCCAGCTCACCCCCACCCTGAAATACCTTGGCCTCACCCTCGACCGACACCTCACATGGACCCCTCATCTCCAGACCATCCAGCAGAGAGCCCATTCCCGCCTCCGCCTTCTGAAACTCCTGTCTGGTTGGACATGGGGATTGCATCCTTCTACCATCCTTCACACCTACAAATCCCTCATCCATCCTATCCTCTGTTATGCCAGCGTTGCCTGTGTTGAGTGGTACTTAAGTAAATAAATTAGTGAAATCAAAGTGAACTAGAAATTAGAATATAAATGGAAAACTTGGTTTAGTTTGAAGAGTTACATACTGGCACACAGCGGGCACAACAGCAGAGCAGAAGAGACAATGACCGTGAAGTCAGCAAGTTCCACATAAGCGGGCGCTGTCGATTCAGCCGTCAGGGCATCGCCCGACCGGCTCACGTGTTTCTCAGTTGTCGCATGTGAGCAAAGGCCCTCGCCTACATTCCAAGAGCCAATGACCGACGTTAAGAAGATTCTTCGAGAAGCTTTTCAACGTGACGGAAGAGGCAATGACCGGCTCACATGTTTCTCAGTCGTCACATGCGATCAGAGGCCCCCGCCTACATTCCGAGAGCCAATGACCGAGGTCAAGAAGATTCTTCGAGAAGCTTTTCAACGTGACAGAAGAGGCAATGGCCGTGAAGTCGTTCACCTCCAGTGAACTGAAGTGAATAAATACGCGAGACGCGGTGGGCCCGACAGATGAAGACGGGCATGAAGACGAAGACGGAGACGGGGACGGAGACGAAGACGAGAGACGAAGGAAGAAAAGAAGAGTAGCAGTAGTTTTCTGTCAGTTTCGGTGCTGAAGACCGTCATGCAAGAAGAGACTGCATCATGCACAGACGCACCAAGTCCGCCGCTGTAATGGAATAGCAAGCAGCAGCCGCGGCGTCAGAAGACAGAAGTTAAAAGGTATTTGAAGTCTGATTTTTACGTACCCGGGTGACTCGTGAGGACGGGAAGGAGACGACCTACCAACGGCTCTTTGCTTCAATGCCACAACGCGTCACCCCCGTTATCTGCGCCAAAGATGGACAAAGCTGCTATTAAGTAGGTGGTCATAATGTTCTGGCTGATCAGTGTACATTGCGATGAATTAAATGTCGGATCATCGAGAACCACTTGACAATGATACACTTATGCTACTTTTACGCAGGAGAAATTTATGTAACAGTAGGTAAAATTTTACGTAGCATGAAATGCACGTCGGTGGGTAACATAGTGAACGACGAAACAGAGATAGTCGTTAATCAATAATCAAAACAGAAGGCAAGTTTTCAACCTTTAACTGGTGTAGTATAATGTACAGTCAGTTTGGCACTGTTTATCTTCGAATAGATGACGGAACTGTCCAAATGCCTATATGAGGTGAAGTCTGTATCTATATTACAATGTCTATGTGGTGACTTTCGTGAGCTTTTTACTAAAGTGTGACTTAAATGTAAGTACGATATTAACTGAAAATTGTTTATATGGATCACCAAGATGCATAGTTATGTTAGTACGTACATGTTAGCTATCTTTAATTTCTTTGTACACTTTATTCCATCGCTTCAGTATGATGATTAAATATTGACATGCATAACGCTCAATCAAGAATTGTGCGACGAAGGGTTTTCTATATTTCTAGGTTGTGACTTCGTATAATGTTTGAGGTTATTCAAAAACAATAACTAACATAGAGAAACTTTGCTTGACGCTTCTTTGTTATTATTGAACACAAAATAAAAATCTGATGTTGCACTTCAATATCATGTCGTCAATGTCGCCAACAGATTATTTATTGCAATCATCTGAAACTGCTGCTCCAGTCACTCTGCTAATTACTGATCTAACTCTGTTGAAACTCTTCAGAACTGCCCACTTTCAGTTGAGACAGATTCTTTTCTTATGGAGCATGTGACTTTTTATAGTTATCGGCCAGGCCCTGGTAATGAAGTTTCTTTTGAACCAAAAAATGATATTAACAAATTCAAACGACATTGAATGCAAATTATGTGAATGATTCAGTAGGTCATACATGGAATTTGAGGACGGCATATTGACTAAAGTTCTAGATTTTCTTGCGTAACTTATAGGTTCCTCACAAATCATTTTATTAACATCATCTGTGAAAAATATTCAAACAATTCAACAACTCTTAAATGAGAAATTTTTGATTTCAGTGCCTCTAAATTTTGATTTTATTCTCGTATGCTGATTCCCAGCGTTACGACAGTGTATCAGTGAACCATTCTGGAACATTTGGAGGCCGTTCATTTGACTCACACTCTAGAAGCTCACCTTTTCCATTTTCATCCATATGTGTTTGGCATTAGTTTTTATTTCTCTGTTTTTCATTTACCTCTCATCAATATGATCTGACGTATACCGACATTTTAAAAAATCGTAATGAGTTATACATTTATTCCCACGAGCGTAAATTGTTCACACGATGTCCCAGCGTCTTTATTTGATATTAATGTTGGTGTTATTGGTTTATGAATAAAGAAAAATTCAATTAAAAAATTGTGCACCTGTTATCAAAGTACATGTTTATTATTTAATTATATAATTACTAACGGAATACGCATTAGTATAAAAGTAGAGTATTGAAATTAAGTGATTACTGCACAGTGGACACGAACGAACTAAATTAAACAGACACTTCTGATGAGATGAAGTATATTTGGATTGTGCATTAGTGGCACTTATTTCTATTGTTGCTGACTCCATCGGCCATGTCAGAACGCGAAATTAGCTGTAACCATAAAAAATGCAGCAGACCTCAAATGACGGCGGTGGATCGTAATGGGTTACCATTCTCCCAGTGAATATCAGCCGGGGGTCTGCTTTTCCTACATTCTGTCTTAGGTGATAATTCCATTTCAGGTCGATCTGGAAGATTACTGCTGCATCCTTCACGGTAGGTACTCTTTCCACTGATTTGTCCCCAATAGTGTAAGCTAACAGTAGTGGCTTTCTTACCTCAGTTATGTGCAAGAAATTTCAATAAATTTCACATATTTACTCCAGTGTCCACTGCCTGTCTCTGGATAATCGTCAATCTACAATTCACTACACTCTCCTGTCGTTCAATAGCATCGTTTGCAAATAGCTTCACGGTGCTATTGACGGAGTTATTGGTTCAAATGGTTTAAATGGCTCTGAGCACTATGGGACTTAACATCTGTGGTCATCAGTCCCCTAGAACTTAGAACTACTTAAACCTAACTAACCTAAGGACATCACACACAACCATGCCCGAAGCAGGATTCGAGCCTGCGACCGTAGCGACCACGCGGTTCCAGACTGTAGCGCCTAGAACCGCACGGCCACACCGGCCGACGACGGAGTTATTCATTATCATTAATGTATGTCATATGGTCATGAGCAGTGGTTATGGGAGAGAACGAGCTCGGATAACAATCTAATCTGAAGGTCATCTCCCACGTCTATGGCATATTCAAGTGCACGATGTAGCCAGATACCAATCACGTGTCAAGATAAGTCTCCCCTTCTGCCGCCGACGCTTATACGGCAATTGTGTGACTAAGAATGGCAGAGAAATTAAAGTCACCCATCCACTGTGCCCGTTCTGGCACCAAAATCAATGTCATTCTCCTGCCATTGATCTAGGTCGACAGGATAATGTAATCAACAATGCCGGGAAAACAATTTTCCCCCTCACCATCACTCTCTCCTCCTCGTTTTCCCTCTACTCCAGTTGCAGGAGTTTCGCCATTTGCACTGGAGTGAAAGGATCATTAGAGAGATCGCCCACCACCTCAAGCATAATAAAAAGAAACTGCAAAGTGGAACGTAAGTGTTATTACCTCCTTCCTCTAATTATTTTAATAGTGTGGTAAAAATAATGGCGTTTTCTATAAGCACTCCCGCCTATGGACAGCGCCCATTCCTATTTACAGTTTTAGGGTAATTTGTTACATTTTTTACTGATTTTCCTCACTCTTTTCTAGATTGTCATCCTAAGACACACACAAATATTACGATTTTAAAAGTTAAACTATTAGAACAGTATGATATTTTAACAAATACGTCGACAGGCGAGGATAAACAACTAGTACAGTGTTATATTGTGACAAACACTCCGGATATTCCTCGTTAAACAGTTAGCACTCTACAAAAAGTACGCTCTTGCTATGTACCATACCTACGCTTCACTGTAAGGGACTTATCCCTGCGTTATTGACGTCATAAAGAGATAGAGTTCGCTATATGACTGCGTCAGAGATGTCTAACTCTATAAGATTATAGCAGCTTCCATATAATTGTGGTAAATTCAAGTACATACGCATACACACACACACACACACACACACACACACACACACACACACACACACACACACACACAACACACACGCACATGACATTGTTAAATTTACACTGTAAACCATCACCATTACCGCACATATGCAGCTAACCACCACCACTGTGTTAAAAATAGCTTCCTAGTGGGTTACAATCAATACCGTAACTTACAGGATGCCTCAGGTGAGTCAGGCACAACAAAATTAAAGACTTGTAAATAATGGCGGTAAATCCGAGTAGGAGCGCTTCTACATCAAGTATTTCACGTTAAACAACATGTTAAACTGCTCTATAAACAGTTTTCTCCTTTGGTACTATTTTCGCCTCACTATCATTGGGTAAGAATGGTAGAGGTATCCACTGAATTTGAAGCAATGAACATCTATTATCTGCTCCGTTAGTACCCACAGTCTCTGCATTGTCCATCCGCACCGTAAGGCCTGTTTGGGTCGTGGTCATTCGATTACAATGCTACGTCATTGGAGTGCGAAGGGCCATTCTCTGTCACATAGAGAGAAACATCCCACTCAGCTGATAAACGACAGCAAATGAGGTGGCCTCTTGGGAGTTCCTTATCACATAGACAGTGGCCATAAGTGTCCCATGTCCCACACACCCGATAACATTTCGGAGAAGTCCGCCCCTGGTAGCTGAGTGGTAAGCGCGACGGAGTGTCATACCTAACGGCCCGGGTTCGATTCCCAGCTGGGTTGGAGATTTTCTCCGCACAGGGACTGGGTGTTCTGTAGTCCTTATCATCATCATTTCATCCCCATCGACACGAAAGTAGCCGAAGTGGCGTCAACTTGGAAGACTTGCACCAGGGGAACGGTCTACCCGACGGGCGGCCCTAGCCACACGGCATTTCCATTTCCATTTCGGAGAAGGCGAGTGAGATGGACAGTGGCCTTACAGGTGCTCTCTATCGCATGGGCAATGAGCATACGAGTCCGACACACTTGTGATAAGGCCAACCGGTCGCTAGTATTCAGATGTGAGAGCCATTATATCAGCGAAAACCTCAGTAAGGCCAAAAGGACCCAAGTCACAGATCACAGACATAGAATGCAGGCTGTATTAACTGCTTTCACTCTTCTTTAATTACATACCCCTCTAGTTTTGAAGGATAATGCCAGTAATAAGTCATTATTAACACTGTATCACCTTTATATATTTCTCAGTAGCAGGACATTTACCGTAACCAGTTTTACATCGGCTGTAATAAATACTAAAAACTAAACTGCACATTCTCAAACGGCATACCCTATCTGATCCAAGTATCCAGGAACCTACCCCTATCTCAGCGATCGGAAATACGGTGTGTGCCTTGTAAAATAATCGTTAGATATTTAGGTATATATTCGCAATTTGCAGGATGGTGACTCCGAAGCAAATACTAAGCATCGCATCTTTAATGTGGCGGAAAGCATCAGTTTGTGTACCGCTACAAACCATATGCATTTGAAGCTGAATTTTACTAGGTCATATTCGTGGACATTAAAAACACCAAGAATAGCGAAGCGCTAATACCTCCAAGTCCGCTTCCGATCCGATCCTCCTTATACAGTACCCCCGCCCCTTTTAAGTATTCCTTTTTTTACTTTCACACCTCTTAATATAAATCCGACAATGATCCTCCTTTCATTTAATATATAAATTTTTTGTAGCTGCTCGAATGTGGAAAAGCATCACAGAGATACTGCGTGAACTAAACTAGAAGACTCTTGAAGATAGCAGCGAACTATCCCGAGAAAGTATGTTAACAAAGTTTTAAGAACCAGCTTTAAATGATGACTGTAATACACTACAATGCCCTGCTTACCGCTCACGTAGGGATCGTGAGTATAAGATTAGAATACCCATGGTCAATACGTGAGGGGCATGGGAAGAAACTTTCACAACTGGTATAATGGGTCATACTATCTGCCACGCACTTCACGGTGGTTGCGAAGTATAGATGTAGGTGTAGAATGCTATGGATGCCAGCACACTGTATGGTGTTTTGAGGTATCAAGTACCGTCCACCATGTAAGGATTGGTTGGAAAATCGTCATATTGTAACAGTTACTGAAATAGAGTGGCTGTATACCTAGTGAGGACAATGGTGGTTTAACGGCTAAAATATAGTGGACGATGGATTACCAGTTCCCTAGAGCAAAGACCAAATAAGCACCGCTGCTGACCATTTAATGAAACATTGCTTAGTTCCCTCTCGCTGTAACGTGTTATCCTCCTCATGCAGGGGAAAGATGGTAATGTAACATCGTGTTTTGCAGAGACAAACAACTGCACCTGTCTCTAGGAGATGAAATTCCATTACTGTTTCACATCGCCATCCAAAAGAAACATGTAGATCACTGTAAACAGGAGAATTTTTAGAATTTTTTATTTTGGCTGAGTGGTGAATAATAAAGCAAATATCTGGGTACAAAAACACTATTAACTTTTTATATACATTCAACACAGAAAACCGTGCTATCTTTATATTGGCTTGATGTAGTATTAATAACATCTGGCTTTATTGCAAGTTTATAATTTAAACCTACTACAGAATCACCTAAATCTTTCTCTAATAAGTAATTTGACAAAGCATGTATATTGATGAATTTTATGATGTATTTAAATTTGTTTCGTATGAAGTACCAATTCTATGCCTTTAACAATTGCTTATGTTCCTTCTTGCAATTCTTATAGCCGAGAGCACCCATGAATATAAATTTTGTCTATTATTTCCTGCATTACACTACTGTTACAACATTCCACATCTTCCGTGGGCCGTCATTATTGTGGGCTTTCTGTATAAAATTCAAGTTTACGTCTTTTTCAAAGAATATCCATTAAATGTAGTTATTTTTTCAGTTTACAACTCTCCAAAGGACTCTCCTGTAGCAAAATGTCCATTCCAAAACATATAGATACAATATAACCATCATCCTTAAGCTGATTCAAATGGGAGTGGATTTATATAAGGAAATTTTTCGTGTGTCCTATAATATACTAAATGTCCACTGATCCAAAGAATTCTGCGAACTCTGCAACGTACTATGTTCTCATCTGACAGTCGTCTTCTCTGTAACATTTTCAGCTTGCAGAACAGGCAAATGTTATGCAGTAATGAACCAAAATAAAGATTTTGTTATTACAAGGATGACTGTAGAAAACTGAAAGAATAACAACGCGAGTCAACAATAGCAAATGACGTTAAATAAAGTGGATACTTCTACCACTCCTACCCAACGCCAGTGGCAAACGATTACAAATGGTCACAGCAAACTTGATCAGAGAGCAGTTCGAGATTATTCTATCTACATGTGATCCTTCAGGTCCCAATCGATTCTGAAATACTGAGAAAATGTGAGCGACGATGTCCTCAATCAACTACAACGAGACTCTCTAAAATCAACATTATATTTTAACGAGGAACTTTGCAGCAGTGCCTGGATTTTGCTAGAGGGTAAATTTTCATCGATGACTAATCCAACGTTACTACAAACTGGAGTTCAGACACCAGACAACCGTGAAATATTGAGGGAAAAAGGTTACGATATCTGTAACTTGCGGTGCTACATGCAACATAACAAAGCATTATTAAATAAAGATAAAAACGTGCACGTGATACAATGACGGAATATTATGACAACCACAACGGTGGCATAATATTTGTAGATGCGCATGGTGGTACCGGCAAAACGTTTTACCTTAATCCTAGCAGACGTTCGCCCAACCAAAGAAATAGCAGTCGCGCTTGAAACATCCGGAATATCGACTACGCTTATGGATGAAGGCCGAATGGCATTTGCGTCGTTGAAACTACCTTTAAACGTAGCTGTAAGCGAACTGCTTCTTTGTGACACAACAAAATAATCAACACGGGTCCAAAACTGAAACAGTGCAAAGCTATCATGGGGGACGAATGCACAATGGTCCAAGGAAAGTGTTCATAGGCGCTAAATAGAAGACTGGAA
Organism: Schistocerca serialis cubense; assembly: GCF_023864345.2. Taxonomy (NCBI): domain Eukaryota; kingdom Metazoa; phylum Arthropoda; class Insecta; order Orthoptera; family Acrididae; genus Schistocerca; species Schistocerca serialis. The sequence continues at coordinate 144,628,558 of NC_064641.1, read as the reverse complement.
TACATACGGGATAACACGAGTGTAATGGGAAGTGTTTTACTAATAACGTCAGGCGATCTGCGCCAAACGCTACCAGTTAATGGGAAACGGACCCCAGTGGATTAAATAAGTACCTGCATAAAGAAGTCTGTCATATGGCAGCACATAAAGGTACTCAGATTAACAACATATATGAGAAACCAAATTTCGGGCGACGTAAGAGCGCAAGAATTTGGTCAAAATATGTTGAGAGTAGGAGAAGCCATGTATCCAAAAAACAAAAGTCTCGGCCATATTATAATCATAATGAATTATGTAATATTGTGAATACATAAAGCTGCAACCATTCACTTTCTTGAAATCGTTATTTATTCCTTAATGAATCAGTTTTCGAACCTTTCATCATCGGATTGTTTTCTGGAAGATACGTAGCTATTTAAAGCATGTTGCTGGGATCTGGTTCTGTAGCAAGAAGACGGAACACGCTTTAATGCAGCACCACGAGTACTGTTTATCTGTCGATTTCGATCCAAAATTTAGTTTTGTAGTTACTGCGGCAATATGTAGTAAACTGTGTAATATTTTTAAGAAACTTGAAGTAATAATAACCCAGTTATATCCGCATACTGTCAACAATTACACTAATTCAGGCTTTTTACACGAAAGGATTGTTCTAGCTCCGAAAAACGAAATTTTCAATGAAAGGAACAACACAGTCCAAGAACTAAACTAATCTCGGGGACAGAGAAATCTTACATTTCAGTCTATTCAGCGACTGATGAAAATGGCATCGTGTACTTTCCAAGTTAATTTTTAGATTCTTTGAATACACCAGGAATGCCATTGACTGCATCAAATTGAATTTTGGTTGGTCATTCATTTTACTACATGATCTAAACCCGCCAAAAATGTGTAATGGCGTGAGACTGTCATGAGAATGGCATGAGACTGCATCACACAGCTGCACAGTACTATCATCGGATCGAGTATAATGACAAGAAAAAAGGGGTAGAAGTTTTTATACCACAAATGCATTTCTTGTCATCTGGGTTGTCCTCCATCTTAAGACGACAGCAATTTCCAGTTATATAAGCATACAGCATGACCTCCAAGAAATCTCCAAGGCATACATTCGAATGCTGTGGAGTTAATTTTATGGAATCAAATTTCTTTTACAGGCAGCTGTATGTAGCGTGCTGGATCTCCTACACATTTGTTCCTTTACAGTCTGAACAAGTAAACTACAAATATGGTCCAAAAGAAAATATTGTGAAAAGGAGATACTATACTTACGTATATACAATGAAAAGTGTATGTATAATGACAAAGTAACTTCCATACCTTACCAACTTCATTTAAGTACTATTATGTTAAGACAATGTTACTAAGCTAGCATTGGCCCTGTAGTGTTACCCTCAGTCAAATATGTCTGCGTAACGTAATGTTAATGCCATTATGAATTAAGCAGGTTGAGTATTGTATATGTGGGTATATTGGCCAATATGAAAAAGTTCAAAAGTCATAGAGAACATAACTTTTTGCGAGAGAACTACATGTTCCACACTCGCAATTTAATGAAATATCTGCCAACCACGATCACCCACTTACACCCATTGTAGTATGGAAGAAACACGTAAAGGATCCTGTCACAATTACACTGCATCCGGAATGAAACAATAAAAACATTTTCAAATATACGGTAAAGTTCAGAAGTTTTATATTATTTAGCTTTACCTAAGAGTATTTACTGCTCCATATATCACGGATTTTTTGCCTGTCACATTCACACACTGCCACTCACTGTGACCAAACTACCTTACTAACAGGATAATTGGATTCATACTATTCTTTATGAGATACACATCTCTGTGCATCTCATGTCTAGAATGGTACTCATTTCTCTTTAACGTAGTATCTCAAATCTTTAAAAGCTTTTAGTGAAAGCAGAAAGGAGTACACCTATTGTATTATTGTAGTTTTTTTAGTTTAACAATAGAACGTTTTAGTAACATAATTTAAAAGTTACTTCACTTTCTATCGGAAAAAGTGTGATGGAAGTACAAAAACTATCATCGATACATGTGAAGAAAACACAACAGGAGGTAGTTGAGTATTAGAAAATTTGTCATAAAAGTAGATGAAAATTGATATAAATGTTCAAAATTCTCATGCATACAACTGAAAAGGAAAACATATATTTCTATGTCATATAAAAGAGAAATATTTTAAAGTCATGTGTAAAACTTAAAGCTGTTTAATAACTGTACTGACAGTTTTCTCCATGGTTAAAAACATTACACTCAAATATTTCTGGTCTTTAAATTAGAAACATCATTCAAAATAGAAATTCAACCTATAGACTTAAACATATCACTTTCAATGGCTAATGTTGACAGTTCTGACGAAGATGTTGACATGAGGTGTGTCTTTATAATTTGAGTTTTGAAAAACATCTCCCAGGCCATATATTCTGAACTGGGCAGCTCTGGGTTTTTTTCTAGTTTATTTAGTCGAACTGAGAACTTGATATTGTGCTAAGTGGTAGAGATAAATGTACACTATTGCGAAGGAACCATGTGATAAGTTCTCATTTTAGGCCCATTCAACCTGGTGGAAATTCTGCACTAAACTCAATATCTTATATTACAGAAAGTATCTTTACTGATATTTTTCCAATTTTATCTGTAGTACTGATAAAATGAGCTTTTCAAAACTCAGATTCATGAAGACACACCTTAGGTCAACACTTTCTCAAGAACGATTATTTCGTCTGTCATTATTAACCAATGAAAGTGATACACTGAAGTCAACAGATTCAGTTTCTATTTTAAACAATGTTGTTAACTTACAGGCTAGAAAAAATTGTCTGTCATCTTTATAACCAAGGCAAAAAATTAGTACATTTATTAAAGAGCTCTAGGATTTATACATGACTTTAGAGTTTTTCTCTTTTGTACCACACAAATATTTATTTTCCCTTTCAGGTGTATACATGCAAATTTTGACCCTTTTAATCAATTTTCATCTACTTTCATGACAAACTTTCTAATATTCAACTACTTACTGGTCTGTTTTCTTCACATTTATGGATGATAATTATGTACTTCCATCCTACTTTTCCTGATGGAAAGTGAAGTAATTTTAAAACTGTGTAATTAAAAAGTTCCATTGTAAAACTGAAAAAATGTTAGACTAATACAACAGGTCTAGTCCTTTCTGCTTACACAAAACTATTATAAAGATCTGAGGAATTACCTTAAAGAGAAATGAACTGTTTATTTCTTTAATAGTAAACATTGAAATAAAATTGTGAAATTTAAAAATGAGAAGTACAACGCTGTATGTGTTTTATGGGGTTATTTTTTCTAGTTAAACTGTTTTCGGCTTAGAAGGCTATCGTCAGTACTTAACTGACTACTGTCGCCCCTTTTCCTGGGTAGATATCAGAGCAGAGTTAGACACAAATTTTTTTGACTTAACCAATGGCTACAACACTGATTGCCCACATCTTGCGTAGGAAACAAAAATTGAAAATTATACCCCTCCTGTACAGCACAGTGTATTTTCATTAGCATAGAGAAGACCCAGTAAGTAGCCAACAGTGCGGTATACAAAATTACGTTAAGTTTTATATTAGTCACTCAAGCAGAGTCATGCCAAGTGTACTCTATTCTGGCTAAACACGAATGCAGCTAGTCATTGCAGAATTATGACTCCACATTCGCTGAGCATGTAGTGAGTGAGAGCACAACTACGAGCCACAGTAAAATGTCCTCCGCTTAGCAAACAAAGGCCAGACACTCAATATGCTGGTAGATCTGGAGATCAATGAACATGTGGTAATTCTAGTCACAAAGCTGATACAGTACATGATGGAAATCACTCATAAGCGATTAGTTATCAGAAACTTTAATGATAGGTGGAAGCACAAAACAATTGAACAAGCCATAATGGTGACCACACACAAAGGAAAAGAGAGCAGTGTGAAAGATCATAACATCAGTGACGAAAGACATCTTTCTAGTGGTCACCACAAACGTTTAGCATACAGTTCTGGTTTAGTATTAATCACCAAAAATAGTTCAGTATTTTCCCTGTTCTAAACTTCACTTTATCATAGTTTTGGATGTTTTCCACACCGTCTCTTCCTTCATATTCCTCTATTTTCCTGTATTTATTCATTTTGTAGTGAATACCCATTTATGTCATGTATTTCTTTGTTACTATTGTCTATCCTAACGTTTACTCTGTTTCTGTATCTCTTTCCATATGTAAGACCTCTTCAAGCTTTTTGTTTTGTACTCTTGTCAAGTACTAATTTTATTTTGTTAGTTTTTTAATTTAAACTGTTATGTAAGCACTGTTTTTCGAGTTTAGTATTAATGTTTTCCCAGTTTTGCTCTATATATGCTTGTTTAGAATTCAACTTTTAACCTTTTAATTCCATTACCACACCGCAGCCAGAGAACACTTTTCTGTGTGTTCGTGATTCAGTATGGATGAGTAACATCTTTTCCATGTTGCTTGCAGATTTATTGGACGACGATAGTCAGTTTAAGTCTAATGGTGGCATTGTAAGCCAAAAACCCGTTAACTAAGTAAATTAATTCTGTAGCACATAAGCAATATTGCGCTTGTCATTTACAGTTACGTTGTTCTACCAAGAAGCAGCGGAAGAACTTGTTAACACCATTAAGAAATTGGCATCTGTTACAAAGGAACGAGTTAAGGACACTCATTTAAAAAAAAAAAAACAAAAAAAAAAAACTGTTCCTTCTATACGATGTTTAAATGTATTACCAGGAGCCGAAGGATACGGAACTAACGTGTGAGGGTGGGAGAAGTTGGCAGATGGCGCCTAATGATGTGGCGCCCATGTGGAAAAATGTTCTCTAACCAGCCTCGCTCCTTTGAGCGGTGTGAACTTCGCAGGAAGTACTCGGGATGATGGCGGAGAGCGCGTGTGGTAGCCTCGCCCCGCAGGCCTGTCCAGAGTTCTCGACAAACAAAGAAATGACAATCTGAGAGCGCCTCGCAGACGGACAGGGGCGGACACGGATGGCATCACAGTTCCGTGTCCTCCTGCCGACAAATTGAGACGCTGGCGGCCGGGGCTGGCTCCATTTATCCGGCCGCGGACTGTCCGGGGGGACACGGCGGGCAGCGGGCAGCGGACAGGTACTCTTTGGCCCCGCATTGTCCCCGCCAACAATGGCCGTCCAGGAGACGGCGGCCCATTGTCGGCGCGCATTGTATCCGGCCCCATCAGCCGGAGATGATGGATTTTGTTGCTGCCGTTGTTGTTGTTGTTGTCGCCGCTCCGTCCGTCCCGCGGCCGTTGTTTGTAGTTGTTGCGGTTGTAGTTGTCACTGCAGAGACGGTCGCGCGTTCTCACTGCGCTGTGCGCGGGCCGAGCCACTCGGACATCGGAGCCTCTTTTATTTTTCAGCGTCCTGTCGATTGTATTTTGTACGCGCCCGTAGTACGAAGGGCTGGTCAACTCATCCACGTAGCGGCAGCGCGGAAACGTCGAAGTCTGGTAGCATTCGCATCGCTGTTTATTTGGAAACAAAGTAACGAAATTATTGTAGCTAGGGAATAATAATTCCGTTTTGAACACGTTGTCACGTGTTACGAGCAGACTGGTATTACTGGCGTAGAGGAAGATAAAGTACAGTATATATACCCAGTTTACCTCAAACACCAATTCTCGATGGAAACACTTGGGTACCTTTGGAGACAGTCTCTCGTTGAAATATAAAAAGGATGTAAAAAGATATTTCCACAAATCTTCCTTCTCCTTGTTCTTCCGTTAATGATTTCCATGGACCACGTTCCAGTTTTAGTCCGCATTCCTTTGATGATCTTTCCTTTTCTTCGAGTGTTGCCTCATAGTGTCACTAATTATTTTCCCTGTCTTCACATGATATAGTCGCAGGTGCTTTTCCATCCTACCTTATAATCCTTCCACTGTTAAAACTTCTCGCCAAAAATTTCTCTTTTACTTATTTCTCTTTTACAGTGTTCCTTTCTTAATCTTCACTAACGTTGCAAATTACTCTTTCCTAAGCCATCTAAAGATATGCTTCGTCAGTCTGTTGCCATTCTTGCTATACACATGTCCAAAAAATAGTAGTCTTACTAGCTAATTGTATCTGAAGTACACTACTGGCCATTAAAATTGCTACACCACGAATATGACCTGCTACAGACATGAAATTTAACCGACAGGAAGAATATGCTGTGATATGCAAATTATTAGCTTTTCAGAGCATTCACACACGGCTGGCGCCGGTGGCGGCACCTACAACGTGCTGACAAGAGGAAAGTTTCCAACCGATTTCACATACACAAACAGCACTCGACCGGCGTTGCCTGGTGAAACGTTGTTGTGATGCCTCGTGTAAGGAAGAGAAATGCGTACTCGTCACTTTGATAAAGATCGGATTGTAAACTATCGCGATTGCGGTTTATCGTATCGCGACATTGCTGCTCGCGTTGGTCGAGATCCAATGACTGTTAGTAGAATATGGAATCGGTGGGATCGGGAGGGTAATGCGGAACGCCGTGCTGGATTCCAACGGCCTCGTATCACTAGCAGTCGAGATGACAGGCATATTATCCGCACGGCTTTAACGGAACGTGTAACCACGTCTCGATCCCTGAGTCATCAGATGGAGACGTTCGCAAGACAACAACCATCTGCACCAACAGTTCGACGACGTTTGCAGTAGCATGGACTATCAGCTCGGAGACCCTGGCTGCGGTTACCCTTGACGCTGCACACAGACGGGAGCGCCTGCGATGGTGTACTCAACGACGAACCTGGGTGCACGAATGGCAAAACGTATTTTTTTCGGATGAATCCAGGTTCTGTTTACAGCATCATGATGGTCGCATCTGTGTTTGGCGACATCGCTGTGGACGCACATTGGAAGCCTGTATTCGTCATCGCCATACTGGCGTATCACCTGGCGTGATGGTTACACCTCTTGTTCGCTTTGACGGCACTTTGAACATGGACGTTACATTTCAGATGTGTTGCGACCTGTGGCTCTACCCTTCATTCGATCCCTGCGAAACCCTACATTTCAGCAGGATAATGCAAGGCCACATGTTACAGGTTCTGTACGGGCCTTTCTGGATACAGAAAATGTTCGATTGCTGCCCTGGCCGGCACATTCTCCAGATCTCTCACCAGTTGAAAACGTCTGGTCACTGGTGGCTGAGCAACTGGATCGTCACAATACGCCAGTCACTACTCATGGTGATCTGTGATATCGTGTTGAAGCTGCATGGGTAGCTGTACCTGTACACGCCATCCAAGCTGTGTTTGACTCAATGATCAGGCGCATCAAGGCCGTTATTACGATCAGAGATGGTGGTTCTGGGTACTGATTTCTCAGGATCTATGCACCCAAATTACGTGAAAATGTAATCACGTGTTAGTTCTAGTATAATATATTTGTCCATTGAATACCCGTTTATCATCTGCATTTCTTCTTGGTGTAGCAATTTTAATGGCCAGTAGTGTATTTCTGTTTTCTGATAAATTACTTCGTTACTTCTGAACTTTCAAACTGCTCCATAAATTTTCTGTCTAATATTTCCAATTTGTTGTTGTTGTGGTCTTCATTCCAAAGACTGGTTGATGCAGTTTTCCATGCTGCTCTATCCTCTGCAAACCTCTTCATCTCCGGGTAACTACTGCAACCTACATCCTTCTGAATCTGCTTACTGTATTCATCTCTTTGTCTCCCTCTACGATTTTTACCGCACACCCTTCCCTTCGGTAACAGATTGGTGATCCCTTGATGCTTCAGAATGTGTCCTACCAACAGATCCCTTCCTCTAGTCAAGATGTGGCACAAATTCGTCTTCTCCCCAACACTATTCAGTACCTCCTCATTAGTTATGTGATCTACCCACCTAATCTTGAGCATTCTTCTGTAAGACAACATTTCAAAAGCTTCTGTTGTCTTCTTGTCTAAACTGTTTATCGTCCGTTTCACTTCCATAAATGGCTACGCTCCATACAAAGACTTTCAGAAAAGAATTCCTGACACTTAATCTACACTCGATGTTAACAAACTTCTTTTCTTCTGAAACGCTTTCGTTGCCATTGCCAGTCTACATTTTATATCCTCTCTATTTCGACCATCAGCAGTTATTTTGCTGCCGAAATAGCACAATTCATCTACTACTTTAAGTATTTTATTTAATGAACTAATTCCCTCAGTATCACCTGATTTATTCCGACTACATTCCTTTATCCTCATTTTGCCTTTGGTGATGTTTATCTTATATCTTCGTTTCAAGGCACTGTTTATTCCGTTCAATTGATCTTCCAAGTCCTTTGCTGCCTCTGACAGAACTACAATGCCATCGGGAAACCTCAAAGTTTTTATTTCTTCTCCCTGAACTTTAATTTCTATTCAAAATATTTCTCTTGTTTCAGTTACTGCGTGCTCAGTATACAGACTGAATAACGTAACAACCCTGTCTCACTCCCTTCTCAACCACTGCTTCCCTTTTCTGTCCTTAGACTGCCGTCAGGCTTCCGTAAAAATTGTCAATAGCTTTTCGTTCCCTGTATTTCACCCCTCCAATATTCAAAATTTGAAAGAGTGTATTTCAGTTGACATTGTCAAAAGCTTCCTCCAAGTCTACAAATGCTATAAACGTTGGTTTACCTTTCTATAAACTATCTTCTGGGACAATTCATAGGGTTACTATTGCCCTGCGTGTTCCTACATTTCTCTGGAATCCAAACTTATCTTTCCCTAAGTGAGCTTCTAATAGTTTTTCTATTCGTCTGTAAAGAATTCGTGTTAGTATTTTCTAAGTCATCAAGCCTATAATTTATCACTAGATATTCGCGGACATACAGTCTTCCTGGTTTCAAAAGTGCTTTACAGTGCTTTAAGCTGTTTGGATAAGTAGTTCTTACGTAGATGTCCTCATTTATACCATACGCTCTTTCCATCTTGTGTATTCTTCCGTCTAAAACAGATTTTTCTTAATCTTTTTTGAATAACCTTGTTGTGTTGAACGAAATCACTGGTTGGTACAGAAATGGCATATGGAAACACTTCCGGGCGTGTTCACGCCCACCGTCTCTCATTCGTCTTTTTTTTCTGGCAGCGACAATGTTTCCTTGTAGCTCCGTCACGAGGTACCAATCTTTCCTTAACACCTTGCTCTTTGGTCGACATCAAAAGACTCTCCCAAATATTTCAATTTTATTTTACCTTTCCTATTTGCCTAATATAATCTTCCTTAACATCTCCCTCTTGGTCAACATCAAAAAGCCTCCAAAATATTTCAATTTTTTTTCCTTTTCCATTTGCCTAATATATGTTATTAAACACTTGAGAAACTTTTTTTGTTAATGTCGTATATTTTGTTTTCTCTACACAGCTTCTCAAGCCTGTCATGTTGGCCATCTCTCTGTGAAGATCGGCTTTCACTGCCGCAACTGTCAGACTTTCAGAAATTATGAAAAAATCATCCGCAAATGCTAGGAAACTTATTGCAACATCTTTGTTTATTATGGATCTGAGCACTATGGGACTTAACATCTATGGTCATCAGTCCCCTAGAACATAGAACTACTTAAACCTAACTAACCTAAGGTCATCACACAACACCCAGTCATCACGAGCTATGTTTATTAGGTCGTGCCCTTGTTCGGCGTAGAGAGCTACATTTTGACAAAATCTTCCTGGTCTGTAAGCCTAGTAATTGCATTGTCTTACAGATAAATACATTCAGACAAAGTCCAAAGTCTGTGGGAGGTGAAGAAACGACAACTCACATGAATCGCTATTCTCATGAGTTGTGATATGGTCCGTATTTCGAATTTGTACGAGAGTGATGTCTTACGCTGCATTAATCCACATCTCCTGAAGCACTTGCCGCTAGAAGAGTGCTTCTGATGGCCCAAAGTTACTTCTAAAAGGGAACGGTCAAACTGTTTCGCCACGCACGTCAAGGATTGTATGTCTCTTTTAGGTGACTACCGGAGAAAATCATAAACAAGGTGGACCCGAATACCATCGACAAAATTTAAAAGGTTGTTAAGGGCTATATTCTGAGTACTTTGGCATAAGGGACACATGGTGCCGATGAGCAATTGCAGAATAGTACTGTGACTGTGATTTATTCGACTTATGACCTGTGCTTCAGCAGAAATACTTTCACAACAATAAAGAAGCCTGTAATATGCAACAACCAAAACGAGCAGCACAAAATACAGAGTGATGCAACAACCCTGAGACGAATCACGTGCCGGCCGCTGTGGCTGAGCGGTTCTAGGCGCTTCAGTCCGGAACCGCGCTGCTGCTGCGTTCGCAGGCTCGAATCCTACCTCGGGCATAGATATATATGATGTCCTTAGGTTAAGTAGTTCTAGGTCCAGGGGACTGATGACTTCAGATATTAAGTCCCATAGTGCTTAGAGCCGTTTGAACCATTTTTGACCGAATCACGTACACTGGGAAGTGGTTGTCATCACTATGGAACAGCTCAGTGTAGCGTCATCGTGCAGCGCCGCTCTTTATTACATTCAATAACCCCACAAATGAGGTCCATACCGGCCAACACTTCATCAACACTTTATTTATTGGGCCTTCAGCGTGGGTGCTGTTATATCTCCCATGGAGTGAAGCTTGACAAGCAATAATAAGACACAGGTAAACAAAATCAACGGTTTATTATGGCCACAGGAGAGAGATTTAATAACAAAGAACAAACCCTTCTCAGTAACAGATAATACGACTTCTCAGTCACTAACGGGCATACGTCTGGAACACTCAGTGAATAAACGTAGTGGGACGGGAAGACTACACCACCGATAATCCCTAACGACGGAGGTTCAGTGTCCGGCTTAGTTGACTGATAGGTATGTCTCTAGATATCACTGGAAAGTCGTAGGACATGCTTCCGACCGGGCTCTGACTGATGGGCTGCTAAAAGCCAGTGCATGAATTGGCCCACCTTTTGGCCTGCGCCGCACTATATAACCGAGACGAGGAGGGATGTGTGCCGATCCAGTTCCACACACGTGGCACAGCAGAGGAAACAAGTCCCTGGCACGAAGGTCCTCTGGTAGCACTTGCCCTACCACTGTCGTCCTTGTGATCGACGAAGTCCGGGGAGGAAACGGCTTGTACGTATGCGCACTCGTGACTCTTCATTGTCTGAAAGGTTGCCGATCCCATTAGGTGAACGTCGTGCAAATAACAGATGTACACTGAACAGCCAAAGAAACCGGTACACCTGCGTAATATCGTGTAGGGCTCCCGCCAGCAAACAGAAGTGCCATAGCACGACGTGGCATGGACTCGACTAATATCTGAAGTAGTGCTGGAGGGAACTGACACCATGAATCCTGGAGGGCTGTCCATAAATCTGTGAGAGTACGAGGGGTGGAGATAGATACAGAACGGCACGTTACAAGGCGTTCCAGATATGTTCAACAATGTTCATGTCTGGGGAGTTTGGTGGTCAGTGGAAGTGTTTAAACGCAGAAGAGTGTTATTGGAGCCACTCTGTAGCAATACTGGACGTGTAGGGTGTCCCATTGTGCTGCTGGAATTTCCCAAGTCCGTCGCAATGCACAATGGACATGAACGGTTGCGGGTGATCAGACAGGGTGCTTACGTACGTGTCACCTGTTAGAATCGTATCAGAGGCCCCATATCATTCCAACTGCACACGCCCCACACCATTACGAAGCCTCCACCAGCTTTAACATTTCCCTGCTGACATGCAGGGTCCATGGATTCATGAGGCTGTCTCCATACCCGTAGACGTCCATCCGCTCGATACAATTTGATACCAGATTCGTCCGACCAGGCAACATATTTCCAGCCGTCAACCGTCCAATGTCGGTCTTTACGGGCCCAGACGAGGCGCAAAACTTTGTTTTGTGTAGTCATCAAGGGTACAAGAGGTGGCCTTAGTCTCTGAAGCACATATCGATGATGTTTCGTTGAATGGTTCGCACGCTGACATTTGCTGATGGCCCAGCATTGAAATCTGCAGGAATTTGTGGAAGGATTGCACTTCCGTCACGTTGAACAATTCTCTTCAGTCGTCGTTGGTCCCGTTGTTGGAGGATCTTTTGCCGGCCGCAGCGATGTCGGAAATTTGATGTTTTGACGGGTTCCTGATACGGTACACTCGTGAAATGGTCGCAGGGGAAAATCCCCACTTCATCGCTACCTCGGAGATGCTGTGTTCCGTCGCTCGTGCGCCGGCTACAACACCATAATCAAACTCACTTAAATCTTCATAACCTGCCCTTGTTGCAGCAGCCACCGATCTCTAACAGCTGCACCGGACACTTGTTGTGTTGTACAGGCGTTGCCGACAGCAGTGCCATATTTCTGTATTTGAATATGCCTACCTATACCAGTTCCTTTGGCGGTTCAGTGTTCTATCAAGTCATCGACAATTACAATGTCTAGGCTTCAAAGCCACACTTTTTTAAACGAGTAGAACTACAATTTACTTAAAAATAACTGCACGATATTTTTCACTAGCGAAAAAAAGGATAGGTCTTCTCGATCTTTACTGCTGTGTATCACTGTTGACGTGGAACTGACAGTGCTGGTAAAACAAAAGCCCGAGACACAGTCGAGCAGTACTGAATACAAGTTTTAGGCGAAGGGTAAAGCGTTGGAAAAAAAAGTTGAACTCGGTACTGCGAAAGTTCGAAACAAAGTAGAAGCACACGACTTCGACATTTGTACCGTTGTGCAAATACTGTCAGTGGCATACAGGTTCCCGAGATTGAGAAAAATCATAGTAAGGAATGAATCTAAACGTAAGTACTCTGTAACGTGCCTCCGGAGACCTTGAGTCCCATATACCAAAATACTCAAACTGCGTCTGAAAAACCTCCAAATTTTTGTCTCTGGAGTTCGGCCTAATCCTGCATTACAGACGTGTACTTAAACGCCAGTGCGAAAACACGCAGCATTTTGTTCACCAATTTGGCAACAGAGCCACAGGACATCGATAAGAAGAGCCTTCCAGTAGAGCAGCAGAACCTTCACGACACGTTCCTCAACAACAGTTATAAATGCAAATAGCATTTTCTCTGTAGACAACAGGTTGGAGAAGAAGAACATGAATGCAGAACAAGACATCAAGTGTCTGGGGCTCTACTTTTACACAACCCATGTTATGTCAGAATCGCGAGCACCATGGAAAACATAAGATAAATCGTCTCTCCCACCCAACACGCAAGCACCTGTGTTAGAACTAAGTGACTTGCGACAGTGGATTTGTTTTCGGGAATACGGCGATTCAGATGCCTGTACAGCCATCAAAATTTAGGTTTTCCGTTATTTCCCAGAATCTGTTAAATCAAATGGAAGTTTGGTGCCTCTGAAAAGGACACCGCCGATTTACTTTCCCAATTGCAGATCGTGTTTCAAATGGCTCTGAGCACTATGGGACGTAACATCTGAGGCCATCAGTTCCCTAGAACTTTGAACTACTTAAACCTAACTAACCTAAGGACATCACACACATCCATGCCCGAGGCAGGATTCGAACCTGCGACCGTAGCGGTCGCTCGGTTCCAGACTGAAGCGCCTCGAACCGCTCGGCCACACCGGCTGGCCAATTGGAGATCGTGTTCATTATCTAAACCTCATCACCTACGAGACGTTAAAGTTAAGTTTCCTTCTTTATATAGTAGAGAGTACTGGGAAGTAGTGACTGCACGTATGTCACTCACATGCTCCGCTGTACATCTTGCGCTGCTTGTTGCGCAATCGTTGATGAACAGGAACTTAATGACCACTTGCTTAAAACCGTGTTGGTCCGCCTTTGGAACGAAGTCGATGGTAGGTTTCCTGAGATATGTGACACCATATGTACAGGGTGTGGACAAAAATACGAAGCCACCGCGAGAATTGCGTGTTTGAACATAAATACAGTTTCCAGCCAAACCTGCAGGTTGCGCTGTTCTTTCTGCCACGTGTACAACTTCCACATGTCAATCGTGGTCAGAACAATGTATGACGTCATGAGTTAATGCGCGATAACAATTATTTCAGTAAGCTACATTGCAGTACCGCCCACAGTATTGGAGCCGGAGGCTGTGAAGGAGACCGCAAGTTGTGTCCTACCTATGAGTCATATACACCTGCTGCTGGAGTGTGAGAACGGCTCCTCTGTCACTTAGAGAGACTGTATAGTCATGCCACCTTTGAACCTAAATAAATGATATTAAATATTATTCAATCATTTTCAAAATCGGTACACTACCTTTTGTTATTCAGGAGAAGATTGTATAAAAATTTCAACATTTTAACTATCATAGTTTCAGAGATTAAAAAATGCTAAAAAAGTAAAAAAACCGACAGTTAGGGAACTAAATTCAGTTAGGAAATATAAAGTTTATCTTTTGGTGTAGTTGGAAAACATAAACAGAACTTTCAGTGTGCAGAATTAATTAACTGAGATTTTCATATTAAAACTTTAATTACTTTTCGTTTTCGTAATATAAAAATCAGAAAAAAATTAATATTTGTGTCTAATTCGTTAGATTTAAATGTTGCATTATATACCGTCTTAAGTAACCTGCAAGAGTTACACAAGCCTGTCGTGGGAACATGATCCTAGGGAATTTGCTCACTTTGCTGATGACGTATGACTAGGTGTGATTGCTTTTGTAACAGAGCAGCCAGAAAGTCAGCTGGAGTAAAATCTGTATCTAAAGAATATTTTCAGAGTTATTGCCTTTTCGTTGTGATTATTAAACATTACTTTAATATTTGCATGTCAGATTGACGCAAATGCGTCTGTGTATGAGGATTGGTGCAGGCCAGTTTTGGCTCGAGTATGATCATGAGCGAACATTCTCATAGGTAGCGAGAATGATCAGCCAATCAGAATTGAGACGGTTGCCGCTCGTTACCTGATAGTTACACTGTGAGTGAGGCTGCAAGAAGGGAGTCGCTCGCTCGCTTTGAACGCGGACAGTCATGTTACTAATGCGAGTCAAAATAATGTGTAAAATGAAGAAATATTTGGCTTCTCGCGTTCAGACTGCGTGTCGGTAATAGCAGTTGCGTCTACAGACATTTTTGTGAAGTTTTGGAATTGTTTTGTTGGGAAGATATTCACGTGTGAAAATTTGGCCTTCATAGTATTGGTGTGGAATGTTTCAGAATTGAACGACTGAGCATTTTTGGCGAACAATTTCTTTTTTAGAAATCCACAGTCCCAATGTAATAACTGAAATTAGTGGTGAAATTAATAACTGTGAAAACGTTGTTTAATTCTTGTCAGCTCTGGACAGATTTCTGGCTGCTGTGCGTATGAAATGTGTTTATGAATTGTGAACTGGAAGGAAGTAGTCAATAGTTTGAATGTAGACTGAATAGTACCGTTTCTGTGGTTATACGGACAAAATAAACATTTTTATGTGGAAATTTTGGGTAATATTTTCCAGAAGCTAATCCATTTTCTTACTGCCCGATCAAATTGAATGGCAGTTTTTCTACAGACCTTTCCTTCATTACTAGAGTTGTGCGGCCTCAGTAATTGTGGATATTAGATGGTGTTTTTTATCAACGTTGCTTTTACATCACCTTGTAAGTATCTAGGTTTCCAAGTGAAGGGACATCGAGCAGACGCCATTCTGAGGTAAGTGAATATTAATGTGCAGCCTACACAGAGAACAAAACCCCGCCCCGTAGCAAATGTTCTGTATAGTATTGAGTGGATTATGTCGAAGCTAAGTGAATTTGAACATGGAAAATTGTTGATGCTAGTATGGTGGATGCTTCCTTTACCAAGGTAAGAGGAGCGTTTGGTTTCTCAGGAAACACTATATCGAAGATATATCCCACATACAGAGGAAGTGGAATAACGTAATTCTCTAAGAGACAACGTGGACGAAAACGTGTGTCAGATGATCGTTATGGCGGTGATTGATGAGGATTATGACAAAAGAAAAGATGACGGCCTCTTCAAAAATCACTGCAGAAATGCATGTCACACTCGCGAACCTTATCAGCAACAAAGCAACACGAAGCATTGAAATGTAGAGCGAGCTGGAATTCCAGACCCACTCATCAGGAATGAAAATGCGCGAAAGTGGCAAAGTGGTGCTGAAGCCATAAAACGAGAACCTTAGAGCAATGTGTGAATGTCAGTTGGTCAGTCGAATCTTGTTTCACATTGTTTCAAACTGCCGGCCGACTTAAACTCCCAAGAGTATAACGTGGTGGAGGTTCAGTAATGATTTGGACAGGCAGGTTGTGATATTTCACGACCCTATGATTATCACTCTGCCAAATTCGGAGTAGGTATTAAAATCCATGGAGAAGAATAAAAACTTTGAGGTTCGCCGATGACAGCAAAGGACTTGGAAGAGCAGTTGAATGGAATGGACAGCGTCTTGAAAGGAGGATATAAAATGAACATCAACAAAAGCAAAACGAGGATAATGGAATGTAGTCGAATTAAGTCAGGTGATGCTGAGGGAATTAGATTAGGAAATGAGACACTTAAAGTAGTAAAGGAGTTTTGCTATTTGGGGAGCAAAATAACTGAAGATGGTCCGAGAGGATATAAAATGTAGACTGGCAATGGCAAGGAAAGCGTTTCTGAAGAAGAGAAATTTGTTAACATCGAGTATAGATTGAAGCGTCAGGAAGTCGTTTCTGAAAGTGTTTGTATGGAGTGTAGCCATGTATGGAAGTGAAACATGGACGATAAATAGTTTGGACAAGAAGAGAATAGAAGCTTTCGAAATGTGGTGCTACAGAAGAATACTGAAGATTAGATCACATAAGTAATGAGGAGGTATTGAATAGGATTGGGGAGAAGCGGAGTTTGTGGCACAACTTGGCAAGAAGAAGGGACCAGTTGGTAGGACATGTTCTGAGGCATCAAGGGATCACAAATTTAGCATTGGAGGGCAGCGTGGAGGCTAAAAATCGTAGAGGGAGACCAAGAGGTGAATACACTAAGCAGATTCAGAAGGATGTAGGTTGCAGTAGGTACTGGAAGATGAAGAAGGTTGCACAGGATAGAATAGCATGGAGAGCTGCATCAAACCAGTCTCAGGACTGAAGACCAAAACAACAACAAGAAGGATTATGTGACAATTTTTGCTGATGAGCTCCATGCCATTTAAAAATGTTCGTTGCTCAGTAGTAATACTGTGTCCTAAGACGACATGGCCCTCTGTTCGCACTGCACGAAATCATCCAGGATTGGTTACGAGACGACGAGGATGAACTGTCGCATCTCACCTGGCCGCGACAGTCGTCAGAGCTCAGTATAATTGAGGCTTGTAGGTATTATTTGGAGAGAATGGTGCGTGATCGCTATCTATCATCACTGCAAGAAATTGCCATTATTTTTCAGAAAGAATAGTATAAGATTACCTTGAAAACCATGCAGGACCGGCAGTCGTTTTGAATGACAACGTGTTTCCTTCACCTTATAAGGCATGGTAAGTGCTGTGGTGCTGTGTTTTTGGTGTTCCGACATTTTTTCCAACCTGCTGTGTATGCACAGATGACGCAGTGCCCATAGACAACAGGCCAGTGATTGGTTGGCGTGGAGCAGGCGCTCGGTAGCGTCCCAAATATGTTCATTTGGGTTCATATAAGGTTAAGCTGTGGTCAATAAATCAACGTGAGTACACTATGATGTTCACTAAACGAATGTAGCACGATTCTGGCCTTGTGGCACAGACAGTTATCCTGCTGGAATGTACCATCGCTAACAGCAAAGACATGAAACTTGAAGTGATGCAAGTGGTCCGCAATAATGTTCACGTACTTGACAGCTGTCATGGTGACTTCGATTATTGCTACATTTCCAATGGGAGCCCAGGCATAACACTACTGCCCTCAACAGCTTGGTCTGTGGGGCGGTGCAGGTCTCGAGCGATCAGTCGTTCGCCTCGATGAAAGCGTATCGAGACACGACCGTATAGCTGGTGTAACAAGAAACGTGATTCACCCGACCAGGTGACACATTTCAATTGAGCCCCGTTCAAATCCTGATGATCGAGTGTCCACTGCAGCCGCAACTGACGACATCGTTGGATCAAACTGGGAAAACCCAGGAGTCGTCTGATACGGAACCCTATGTTCAGCACTGTGCGCTGAACGATGCGCTGCGAAATACATCTGCCTGCACCGGCACTGTGCTCTGTCGTTATATCTTCTGCGTATCTTTTCTTATCTTAAATTACAGAGCGAGCAAGTATCCGACAGACACGGTCTGCGATAAGGTATGGATTCCAACATCTAGTCGCGTACCCGTCACTCTGCCACCTCTCCATAGCTACTCACTGAAGTAGCAAGTGAACAGTGGCCAATTTTCGCCGTTTCCTAGACATTTCATCCGTAACTTCTACAGACGCTCGAAATTTAGCGCAAACCTTAATACGAAATCCTTATAATAGTTTTCATAACAAACTTTTGTCTAGAAACTTATCAGAAAATCGAAAGTTATTCTGGTCGTTTGTAAAGTATGCTATCGGCAAGACCGATACCTTTTCTGCACGATACCAATCGAATTACTATCGACGACAGTACTACTAAAGCAGGGTTGCTAAACATAGCCTTCCGAAATTTCTTCATCAAAGAAGACGAAGTAAATATTCCAGAATTAGAAACAAGACCAACTGCCACTGTGAGTAACTTAGAAACAGACATCCTCGGAATAGTGAAGCAACTTAAATCACTCAGTGAAAGCTTGTCTTCCATTACAGACTGTATACAAGCTAGGTTCCTTTCAGGGTATGCTTATGTCATAGCTTCATACTTAACAATCATATACTACAACCGCTCGCTTGACGAAAGATCCGTACCCAAAGAGTGGGAAGTTGTGCAGATCGGACCAATATTCAAGAAAGACAGTGGGAATTATCCACTAAATTACAGGCCCATATCTACTACGAAGAATTCGTCGGGACTGCCTATCCTACTATCTACTATCGATTTGCAGCAGGATTTTGGAACAAAAGTTGAGTTCGTGCATTATGAATTACCTCGAAGAGAACGGTGTATCGACACACAGTCAACACGTATTAAGAAATCATCGTTCTTGTGAAACACTACTAACTCTTCACTCACACCAAATGTTGAGTGCTATTAACAAGGAATTTGAAATTGATTCCGTATTTCTAAATTTCCACAAGGCTTTTAACACTGTACCACACAAGCGGCTCGTAGTGAAATTGCGTGCTTATGGAATATCGTCTCACTTTTGCGACTGGATTCTTGATTTCCGACTGCGCGGCTGGTCCCGGCGGAGGTTCGAGTCCTCCCTCGGCCGTGGGTGTGTGTGTTTGTCGTTAGGATAATTTAGGTTAAGTAGTGTGTAAGCTTAGGAACTGATGACCATAGCAGGTAAGGCCCATAAGATTTGACACACATTTGAACATTTGTTTCGTGATTTCCCGTCAGAGGGGTCACAGTTCGTAGTAATTGACGGTAAGTCTTCGAGTAAAACAAAAGTGATTTCTGGCGTTCCCCAAGGTAGTGTTATAGTCACTTTGCTGTTCCTTATCTACATAAACAATTTAAGAGACTATATGAGCAGCCGTCGCAGGTTGTCAGAAGATGATGTTGTTGTTTATAGTCAATTAAAGCCATCAGGAGATCAAAATAAATTGCAAAAATATTTAGAAAAGATTTCAGCATGATGCAAAAGTTGGAAACTGATCCTAACTAGTGAAACATGTGAGGTCATCCACATGAGTGCTAAAAGGATTACGTTAAACTTCGGTTCAATATACATCTGTCAAATCTAAAGGCCTTAAATTCAGCTAAATACAATTACGAACAACTTAAACTGGGAAGAACACACAGAAAATGTTGTGGGGCAGGCAAATCAAAGACTGCGTTTTATTGGCAGGTTAGGAAATGTAACAGATCTACTACACTATGCTTGTCCTTCCTCTTTGGGAGTATTGCTGCGCGGCCTGGGATCCTTACCAGATAGTATTAACGGTGTACATCGAGAAAGTTCTGTATTATCCCGAAATTAGAGAGAGTGTCACGGATTTGGGGTGGACATCATTAAAACAAAGGCCTCTTTCGTTGCTGCGGAATCTTTTCACGAAATTTCAATCACCAACTTTCTCCTCCGAATGCGAAAATATTTTGTTGACGCCGACCTACATAATAATAAAATAAGGGAAATCAGAGCTTGCAATGAAAGAAATAGGTGTTCGCTTTACCCGCGCGCTGTTCGAGATTGCAATAATAGAGAATTATTGTGTCGAAAAACGAGCTAGTTGAAAGTTATAGGCGAAAATCGTTCTGATACCTCAGACTGGCACTTTTGTTGCTAAGATAGTAGGATAGGCAGTCCCGACGAACATTTCGTGGTAGAGGCTTGGGTAGTAACTAATTTAATAGAGACAGCGTACCGTGTACTGACATGACTCGTGATGCACAGTGTCTATACTGGAGTAGACATCAATCTGTGTTTGGAAGTTGAACCTAACCAAGTGGAGTTTAGCCGATGACGAAACTTGCAGATATGATTTTCATGTACGGGCAGGCAAATGGTAGCAGCAGAGGTTGGAAAGACCGTAAACGACCAAATATCCACATAGACGACGTGCGGCTAACGTTTCCAAGACAGTTCCAACTATTAAGTGAAACATGGCAGTTGGTACCACAATACAATTGGCAAGGAGGACGAGTTACAAGGACCCCCAACTTCGGAGACGCTGGGTTCACGCTTGTGGATGAGACACTTGGAATCAGCACTGGATCACTTACATGTGGAATGAACTTTTCACAGAACACAGTGTAGCGAGTATTACCGGACATGCTACTACAGCTCTGCCACCCACAGAACGTGCATGCTTTGACTCCTGGTGATTTCGGACCATGTATCATGTTCGGCTAATGGTTTTTGCAGCGCTCTACAGTCGACCCTCACTTCCCTGCGTATGTACTTGTCACGGATGAAGCCTGCTTCACCAGAGACGGATTGCTGATAGTCTCCACGCAGCAGTTGTGAGGAGGCAACCACTCATATCATGGTCAACATGTGGGCAGGCATAAGTCGATGATTACGTACTATGTCCTTTCGTTCTTAAAAATGGTTGAAATGGCTCTGAGCACTATGAGATTTAACATCTGAGGTCATCACTCCCCTATAACTTAGAACTACTTAAACCTAACTAACCTAAGGGCATCCACACACATTCATCCCCAGGGCAGGATTCGAACCTGCCACCGTAGCGGTCGGGCGGTTCCACACTGAAGCGCCTAGAACCGCTCGGCCACGATGGCCGGCCTTTCGTTCTTACTTCCCGCTTATGTGCACCAGTGTATTCATTGCTTATCAGTAACATACCACCCAGGTTCCTTGTTATTCGTCAGTGGATGTGGTTCCAGCTTGATGGAGCCCCATCTCACTTTGGACTGAGGCTTCGTGAACACGTGGATCAGACATTTCCCAAAAAGTGGCTAGGCATTGGGGTCTTGTTTTGTCGCCAGCACGTTCAGCTGATGTCACCTCATTTCATTTGTTCTTGTTTGGCCATGTGAAAAGTTTTGTGTGCGAGACACTTGTCGAGACTTAAGAGGATCTCCTGGCAAGAATTTTCGCTGCCTGCAACACTGTTCAAACTACACTGGGGATATTAGAAAGGATAGGATAGATCTTTGCGCAACGATACCATACCTGCATCTCTGATGGGGACTCCATTTTAGAAAACTGTTGTAAATGTAGCCCGCATCTCGTGGTCGTGCGGTAGCGTTCTCGCTTCCCACGCCCGGGTTCCCGGGTTCGATTCCCGGCGGGGTCAGGGATTTTCTCCGCCTCGTGATGGCTGGGTGTTGTATGCTGTCCTTAGGTTAGTTAGGTTTAATTAGTTCGAAGTTCTAGGGGACTCATGACCATAGATGTTAAGTCCCATAGTGCTCAGAGCCATTTTGTTGTAAATGTAGCAGCTTGTGAAACTTGTTCACCTAAATGGAATTCATTTTTATTGTATGTAGACTTAGAATTCTAGGCCTCTCTGACATCAAGTTTAGGCCATCATCAAGAGAAATGATCTGAGGTTATTGGGAAGCATACCTAGTGGAAATTCTGTACGTCATGACAAGGCTTCGGAAGTTGGGGTCCTTAGAGTGAGCGCTTCGTGAGGCTCAAGCAGAGCTTGAGTACATTTTAGCTTATACGTTTCGACTAGGTTGTTTCAGTACCAGGGTATCTCATCTCAAACTGATGAATTTACCTTGCTCCATTATACCTGAAAGTCTGTAGCTTCATGACGGAATTTCCCTGTGTGCCTACCTTACCGCGCAACGTACCCGCTGCTCAGTGGTCAAGTCTTGGCTGATCGCTGTAAGAAGCGTTTCAGTCGGCGAAAGAGGCAAGTTTCCAGTGATGAAACAACTCCAACAAGGAAGCCAACGTTTAACTTAGCTCAAGAGCCAAACAAATATGTTGTTGCACTGTGATGTCAGAGGCATCGGAAAAATAAGGGGATTGACAGGGGCAGCAGTGTTTACGAAAGTTTCCCATGGAATGTTGCATTACCGCAAAATTCGATCAGAATGTTCACCTCTTAGTAGGACAAAGGCAGTGGCGGGATGGGGTGGCAGTAACAGGTCTCGAATCGCTGTCTCCTGATTACCACGGCATCACGCCCTCTACCTCCAGCTGGGATATTATTACTTGCTAAAGCACTGACTGGCCTGTCTTATTCTTTTTCGAGAAATCGTGAGCGAGGTCCAGTCTCGACAAGAGATGAATACCCATAGTCAGTCGTGTGAAGATCAAGATTGGAGAACTTGTCGAATCGTTGCTCGAAGACGATGTTCTCACTCGTCGTTCTCTCGCCAGTGAAATTCTTTGAGAGAGCCTTCAGTATCACGCTGCAGGGAATGAAGAGGAGCAGTGTTTAACGTCCTGTCGACGACTATTTCATTAGAGACAGATTTCAATTTCCAGTCTGAGAAGGTTGTGGAACAATAGAGGGTGTGTTGTTTTCATAAGAATCATTCTAGCATTCACTTTACTCTTACATGGGGACAAAACTGGAAACCTGTGTCTGGATGGCTGAACGGCAGTGTGGACTCTGCTGCACCTCCACAAAATGCAAGTCCTGCGTATTGTCATTGCAACACCTAGCTTGGTGTTTTCTCGTATAAATTAAGGAGGACGACGATTCAAACATGCATCCTGCGATCCAGATTCATGTTTTCCGCGATTTCCCTAAATCGCTACAGGCAAATGCCGAAGTTGTTCCTTTGAAATGGGGCGGGTATTACCCTCTCTCATCTCGGGAACATTCAAAGCTCGTATTCCATCTCTAATGACGTCGATGTGGTTGAAGCGTTAAACCCTAACCTTCCCTCCTTTCTTCCTTCCTTTCATCTATAAATTTATTCTTCATGGGCGTAATTCGTTTGTTAAATGTTTGCCTGCAACATCTTAATTTTTATTCCTTCCTTAACAGTATACATTGAGTCCTCTCTTATTTACCTGCCCTAATAGCCGTGGGTGTTAAGGCGCCACTTCCGAATAGGCAGGTGCTCCGGCTAGATATTGTATCCGCGCGATCGGAATCGGTGTGAAGACCGGGCTGAATGTGGTTTTTAGGCGTTTTCCCCCATCCCACTACGTGAATAATGGGGCTGGTATCCAAGTCCGCCTCAGTTACATGATTCGCAAACTTATACAACGCTTTTATTCACTTTCACATTGATAGCACTACATGCAGATAGTTGTGATACACATATTCCGACCGGGAGGGAGGTTTTGACAAGGTGCCGACAGGAACGGCGTATGGCTGCCCATTAAATGAACCATGGGGAATCAGTTAATAACTATGGTGAGCCTGCGCCGTTCTGGGACAAAGGCAAATGAAGTAGATTCATTCGACTCCTGTTTGGCTCACATGGCGGTCATTTACCGCTGCAATTACAATTGTAGTATTAAATTTACAGATCATGATTTTTCTCCTTCTCCCCACATAGTTCTTCTATTTTCTTCTGCAGTACTTAATTTACTACTGAAAATATTTCTACCTTCCTTCTCCGCTTTGGTGATTTGAAGTCAGACGCATTTCAGGAAATTTTAATTCTTGTGGTTATAGTGCAACATAAAACAGAAGTCGTTACTGTCCAGTCACGTAACATGTAAAGGATGACATTGTCACTGTGATGTAAAGTTCTCTTAGTACTCCATTTTGCTGCTTCTATCAAGAAACAATTCTGTACGTTTATACTCCCCTTGATAAGAATTTCATATTCGGAAAATACTTCTTGACTTCTTGGGCGAGACAATTAAGCCACTGTTTTTAGCTACGATGCTGCACAGAGCTTTCAATCATTAATCATCGCCAAGAACATGGATATTAGGAACACGATTTATAAATCGAACGCTCTAATCTCAATTTGAAAGTGAGGCATTTATTTATTTGTTTATTTTGTTGGGGATAACAGCTCGTGGATAGCGAGATCTTTACATACGAGATACATACTCCGTGAAGAAAAAATGGGAAGAGGTATCGGTTGTAATTAAGTTTACAGAATATTTACTATATACCCATCGAATTGTTTGAGCTCTACAAGACTTAGTTTTCTACGTGGTTTCAGTGAATTGCTCCTGACGAATGTTCCTTTAACCAACAACCATGCACTCAGAAGTTAGCTTCTGGCCTGTTGCTCACGGGACAATGGGATAGAAGAGTATGTACACATACTAAAATACGAGGCTCTGTATAAGATTCTAAGTAGAGGGGAAAGATTTAAGACAAGCAATGGAGTTTCAACTTCATATTCAACTGACAGATATCTGGAATAAATATTTGAATCCCCGACCAGTACCAAGAAAATTACGTACGCTATCAATTGATGAACAACGATTTAAAATAATTTGATGGCTATTTCTCATATCTAGCACCCAGAAAATAATGTCCTCCTGCGTAATGTTCGGCTGATACTACAACTTGAATTGACTGTTCCGAAGCCGCTATCTTTTTATGGTCATCAGATTTTATCTGATATCGTTATCATCTTCTTATCCTTTCGGATTATTGTCTTCGTTGTCTACCTGTAGCAAGCTTTGTATTATCGATGTAGCACATTCAAATCTTTGTTTATGTCAGAAGCCGTTCCAACCATTGCACCTCCATCGCCAGAGTTACTGCTCCTAGTTGCCCTGGCATACTACTCACCAATCCTGAACGTCCCTCTCTCTTTTCGGTTCGCAGCAGGGTTTTCACAGAACTTTTTCTATCAGCTTAGAGAGACTATGAGCAGCATTTTTTCATTGACATTTCTGCAGGGCCTTTACATTTACCTGAGTCGTGGTTTCTACAGTGTACTACTACATGAACACTGGTTTTGAAACCCCAAATTTCTTTCTCTATTAATCACTCTTATTATTTTCAGTTATTCTATGAATATTGGAAGTCAGTTCTTTGTTTGTGTACTTCACCCCTTTCATATCAGATTTCTTAATATTTTAATGTACAGTGTCAAATTTCTGTGTACACGTAAAAACCATGTAAAATGTATTGGTTGTGTTAGCCTGATTACTCTTCTTAATAGTAAGCAGTGTCTTCTTAGTATTTTTTCCATTACTTTATGCAGCACTTTTAACATAACGAGAAGCTGGCTCCAGGGTGGGTGACAGTGGTAAGGAATTTTGACAATACAAGGCCGACCGCCCTGGTCTTGCGAAGAATATAGGTGAAGCTGAAGGCTTAGGGGTTTGATGCGGATTTTCTCAAGGATGTAGCGTCCGTGCATGTGTGAAGGGATGGGGACGACACAGCTAAGATGGACTAAACGAAAGAGGAGTATTATATCCAACGGAATTACGTTACAAATTCTACAAAAATGGTACAGATAATAGTATACCTGGAAATTCACGGTGATGACAAGAGCGTATTGACTCTTCATGCATGACTATAGAATGATTATGATGAAAGTTAGTATTGTTTTTAATTGAGATAAATTATAAAATACGACAGGTAAACCACTGGAGCAAACTGATCATATTATGCGCCACAAGATAGCTGATAACACAGTACACAACACAACAAGCTACATATCAAATCATGTGTGTGTATGAGGAATTACAAAAGGGTTTTTAAATATCTATAGACAAGAATGTCAATACTATAAATCTTCCATAGTTACACATAATATGAAGGTATTATTAGTTCCTTTCTTAATATTTCTAGTAGGTTAGTATTTACAGTTTATTATTCGATAGGTACAATTTAATATTACGATTCGTCACTTTAGAGTTTCAGATGTAGGGATGCTACATGAACGTTGTTAATAACATGTTTAATACTATGTCAACGTTTTAATGAAAGTGTGAAAAATGCCTAAAATAATGTTCTCTGGTTTCTGGTATCATATAAATGTGTGTAAACAGATTTAAATTTCAATTGTGGTCATTATTTAAACGTCTAACTTTGATTCTGTAGTTTTTAACATCACGGAAGTAACTAAGGGTGACTTTTGATCGGTATCTTTTGTCGGTTGGCTTTTGTCGGTGTCTTTCATCTTTGGTTGATTTTGGTGATCGTGCTTTTGTTGAGGAAGCGATGCGGCGAAGTAAGTGAAAAAAAAAAAAAAAATAAAAGTTCAAATATGTGTGAAATCTCATGGGACTTAAATGCTAAGGTCATCAGACCCTAAGGTTACACACTACTTAGCCTAAATTATCCTAAGGACAAACACACACACCCATGCCCGAGGGAGTACTCGAACCCGCAGGTTCGAATCCTGCTTCGGGCATGGATGTGCGTGATGTCCTTGGGTTAGTTAGGTTTAAGTATTTCTAAGTTCTAGGGGACTGATGACCTAAGATGTTAAGTCCCATAGTGCTCAGAGCCATTTTTGAGTACTCGAACCTCCGCCGGGAGCAGCCGCACAGTCCATGACTGCAGCGCCTAAGACCGCTCGGCTAATCCTGCGCGGTGAAGCAGGTGCATCTGTTTAATACTTTAACAATTCGGTGTACTTGGAATAATTTTTTGAGCACAGGATTCGCACTTCAAATTTTCACAGGACTTAAATTATTTGACTGTGATATCGGTGATTAAATTTGTGTGACTCTATAAACTTTAAGTTTATTTGTGGGATTTAAGGGAGCAGTAATCTGTAATGATTGATTGCAGTTGACACTAATATTTATGTGTGATAGCCTTGTTGACGTTTATGTAATGGTTATTCAGGATAACAAACTTTATGTCATTATTGATCATTGGAAACAGCTCTGTCATACTTTTTGTGTTTCATTTTAGTTTTCGTGGATTACTGTGTTGTTCAATGCAGTTTGTTTGTGCGTGTTTTTGCAATCGATGCACTGATCACACTACACATACATTAATAAAACCGCAATTCATGTGAGGCCACCATTCACATACGCGTGAAAATTGTTAGTAAACATTTATTTCGTTTGTACTATAACTGTCTGATTTTATCAACATCATTAAACCTATAGGATTTATCTCATAATGTTTTTTATTTATATAATCTTTCACTAACTTGTCTACTTACTGAAAAGTGTTTGAGGATTGTTTGTGTGTTAAATTTATGGGCATGAAACCGATGGTGCACAACTGACACCTGTGGTATCACAAGTCAATTCAACAAATTAGGTAATGCATTTAAAACAGCGACAGCAGCCGATAAAACCGACGATGAACGTATATATTCTAGGCAAGAACGCCTTACAACAAGACTTATAGATCAAAACATCACATGTTTAATAACATTACTTATCTCCTCTTCCTTTTTTCTGTAAAAGCTATTTCCTTTCTGTGTAATAGGAGCCGTTTTTCCAGTTACTTTGCAAAGTTATTCTTGTTGTCTTCAGTCAAAAGAGCGGTTTGGTACAATTCTTCAGAATAGTCGGTTCCGTGCATGACTCATCATCTCTTTGTACCTATAGCAACCGATGTCCATTTGAGCCTACTTACAGTAGTCAAACTTTGGGCCTGCTGTACCTTTTTTACCCCAAACACTTCGCTCTATTACGAAGTTAACTAACCATTGTTGCTTCCGTATCTGTCCTACGAACCTACGTCTTCTTACAGTCGTGTTGTGTCATAAACCCCTTTCCTCCCCTATTCGATTCAGGACCTAGAAAAGGAAAATTCGGGTTGAATGTCCCATCGATGTTGAGGACATTGCATAAATAGAATACAGTAAATACAATAACGTACACTCCTGGAAATGGAAAAAAGAACACATTGACACCGGTGTGTCAGACCCACCATACTTGCTCCGGACACTGCGAGAGGGCTGTACAAGCAATGATCACATGCACGGCACAGCGGACACACAAGGAATCGCGGTGTTGGTCGTCGAATGGCGCTAGCTGCGCAGCATTTGTGCACCGCCGCCGTCAGTGTCAGCCAGTTTGCCGTGGCATACGGAGCTCCATCGCAGTCTTTAACACTGGTAGCATGCCGCGACAGCGTGGACGTGAACCGTATGTGCAGTTAACGGACTTTGAGCGAGGGCGTATAGTGGGCATGCGGGAGGCCGGGTGGACGTACCGCCGAATTGCTCAACACGTGGGGCGTGAGGTCTCCACAGTACATCAATGTTGTCGCCAGTGGTCGGCGGAAGGTGCACGTGCCCGTCGACCTGGGACCGGACCGCAGCGACGCACAGATGCACGCCAAGACCGTAGGATCCTACGCAGTGCCGTAGGGAACCGCACCGCCACTTCCCAGCAAATTAGGGACACTGTTGCTCCTGGGGTATCGGCGAGGACCATTCGCAACCGTCTCCATGAAGCTGGGCTACGGTCCCGCACACCGTTAGGCCGTCTTCCGCTCACGCCCCAACATCGTGCAGCCCGCCTCCAGTGGTGTCGTGACAGGCGTGAATGGAGGGACGAATGGAGACGTGTCGTCTTCAGCGATGAGAGTCGCTTCTGCCTTGGTGCCAATGATGGTCGTATGCGTGTTTGGCGCCGTGCAGGTGAGCGCCACAATCAGGACTGCATACGACTGAGGCACACAGGGCCAACACCCGGCATCATGGTGTGGGGAGCGATCTCCTACACTGGCCGTACACCACTGGTGATCGTCGAGGGGACACTGAATAGTGCACGGTACATCCAAACCGTCATCGAACCCATCGTTCTACCATTCCTAGACCGGCAAGGGAACTTGCTGTTCCAACAGGACAATGCACGTCCGCATGTATCCCGTGCCACCCAACGTGCTCTAGAAGGTGTAAGTCAACTACACTGGCCAGCAAGATCTCCGGATCTG
The DNA here is from genome assembly GCF_023864345.2 of Schistocerca serialis cubense. NCBI lineage: Eukaryota > Metazoa > Arthropoda > Insecta > Orthoptera > Acrididae > Schistocerca > Schistocerca serialis. Next base: position 144,599,304 of record NC_064641.1, on the reverse strand, counting down.
TCCCCCATTGAGCATGTTCGGGACTGGATGAAGCGTAGTCTCAGGCGGTCTGCACGTCCAGCACGAACGCTGGTCCAACTGAGGCGCCAGGTGGAAATGGCATGGCAAGCCGTTCCACAGGACTACATCCAGCATCTCTACGATCGTCTCCATGGGAGAATAGCAGCCTGCATTGCTGCGAAAGGTGGATATACACTGTACTAGTGCCGACATTGTGAATGCTCTGTTGCCTGTGTCTATGTGCCTGTGGTTCTGTCAGTGTGATCATGTGATGTATCTGACCCCAGGAATGTGTCAATAAAGTTTCCCCTTCCTGGGACAATGAATTCACGGTGTTCTTATTTCAATTTCCAGGAGTGTATATTGGTGATCTGGAACTAAAACTCTAGTAACACGTTGGAACTTCAACGACTATTTATTTATTTACTTTTGGTCAGATGATGTTTAGAATTGGTTTGACCAATTACGAAAAATAGAAAGAAAAGAAGCTGCGATTTAAATGGTTACTATTTACTCCTAAATTTTATGGTAGTCACGACTCTTTGCATTATGGAGTCGTATATGAAATGTTCTCTGAAGATTTTAATGAAAATTTTCCTTATGGCTTATCAATATGTAACTACTGTTAAGATGATGGATGTCATCAAGTACAGACGTTCTGAAAAGAAAAGTGAGGCATACAGAAGACATGGTCAATTGTCAGTGTTACTTCCTGCACTTACACACTATGAGCGGATGTGTAAATGGTTAGAGTAGCAAGTCCCTGTGACAGATAAAGCGTCTACTTGAGTGCATCAGTTTTGTTCGTGTTTACTGTTGCTACGAGGCCTGGTAGGGTACAAAGGGGTGCGAAAAAGACAGATGTTGTGTGATCACAGTGAAGTACGCGGAGTTGCCGCCTACTCGTAAGAGACTGCGTTATCAGCACCGGAATAAGTTTGAAAGTGGCCTCATTGTGGGTCTCCCTTTGACCGGCTGGTCTAATAAGACAATATTCAGATTTGTGGGGCATTCGAATTTGATAGTGGCTCGATGTTGGACTGTATGGTAACGCAAGGGTAGGTATACTTGTCGTCAAGGCTGCAATCGACCACGTCTGAGCATCACAAGGGATGATCACTGCATTGTTCACCAAGCACATTGTAACTCCTTCACATCGGCGTGTACCACCTGAGAATAAGAAATGGTCTTCCTGGAACATCCTCCCCCACCTTGCACCATTTATTGGTGACCGGCTGCAGTCTGACTTTGAATTTACCGTCCCATGCTATAGCTGCTGTTAACACCACATATCAGACGCCTGCATTTAGGGGGTGGGGGGGGGGTGGGGAGGTGTCATGCTGGGAAGCATGGAAAGGTGATGAATGGGGTCGAATGGTGTTCAACAACGAACCGCTGTTCTCTGATACCTAGGATGACTTTCGTCGACGAATGTGGCAGCGATCTGTGGAGATGTCCCATTTTTCCAATGCTTTAAAGAGGCACAGCGCTGTCACTCCTGGCAGCATGGTCTGAGGAGCCAATAGGTATGACGTCACGTAACAAGTGGTAGTGACTGAGCGAACTCTGAAGGTACTACGGTACGTCACAGACGTCCTACTTGCTCATGTTTCACCTCTCATACTACAGTATCGTGATGCTATTTTTGGACAGAGAAATGTTCACCCGTACATGGCAAGTATATCTGTGAACTGTGTATGTTATGTTGAGGTACTTCCGTGGCTAGCAGGGTTTCCATATCTGTCCGCGATAGAACGTGTCTGGGACCAGTTAGGACGTCAGTTCGGTACCAACGCCAGCATGAAGAGTTTCAAAAACCATTCACAACAGTTCAAGGCCAACTTAGATAAATAAGAGTGTAAGTATGGTATCATCAGCTTATAATTGTTATAACTGTTGTTATCTGGAAATGAATAACCCTTTTAGTTGCAGTCTTTACAGGGTATCAGTTCGGAACTGTTCAATATTCGATAAACTTTTTGGTTTAGTTATTTTACATGAATAAGGAAATATTATTGCATCTGCATATAAATAATATTTGGAAAAATTCATAATGCAGCGTTTATGTTTTCTTTTTTTCACTTGCTATCCTGTACTCTAGGGAACAGAGTGGCCCGCTAAGATCCAGTCTATTAATGAGTCTCTGTTTATTACAGACGAATGCTCCAGCGGACCGGAGGTGTATCAGACTGAATACCAAAGGACACTGCTAGGGAGGGGAGATTTAGTTCCAGCACTCTACTGGTAACCATAGGAAACCTCACTAATATCTTGGTCGAAACCTTGGCATTGGGCTATTTCAATTTATTTCTGGCACAATATTATCAGCTGTCAATACAATAATGGAAATGCAATGTATGTGTTTGTTAAGTGAACTGCTTGTCAGTGTAAATGTGGTAACGTCGGGTGACTACATACGCCATGAGAATCAGCGGGAATGATCCCTTTTCTTGCTTCTTAGTCTGTTGATTTAATGCACGTGGCGAAGTTGTAAGTTCTAATTATCATATGGAAAATATTGTGCTACATAGATGAAATTTTGTCTGCTTTATCACTGTTCCTTCGATGCACGACGCTGAAAATTTAAGTTTATTGTGCCCATTACTTTCATGTTTTACAGGGAGTGCCAGAAATGACTGCAGTGTAACACAGAAAATTCAGGCTCGCAGTGTGTTAAATTTCGCGCATTTGATGGATAAAGCAGCCCAGGAAAGCAATGATGAAATGTCGGCTATGTATGGAAATAATTGTCCATTTTACGACAATATCGTGAGGTGGAAATGTAATTCCCAAAACTGTCAGGTGTCCCTGACAAACAAACAGGCTGTCGTAGAGTGATCCTTACAAATTACCTTACCAAGGTAACCATCGCTGGAAGATGCTACAGCAATCTTCCGGTCCAGTTACACGAACACCTGACTATGGAACGCCGTGGTATGCTCTCCAGACACTGCACCGACTCATTCATCTCAAGTAGGCAACTGACAAAATGAGAGAATGGGGATTTGAGACCTGGCAGCATCCACATTATTCTCCTGCTCTTATACCGAATGATTTTTCTTGTGCCCAGAAATGAAGAAGCCGTTACGTGTTCGCCGATTTGACAACACAGATGATGTCGTTAGTGAAGTGGAAGAGTGGTTTAAGACAAAATCTGCAGACTTGTACACACATGGCATTCGGGAGATCAAAAAATGCTGTGAAAAAATTACAAATCTGGATAGTGACTACGCAGAGAAAAAAAATAACAGCAACAAATCAATACAAACGCTGCATCACATTTTTAAGGGTGCTTAATAATGTTTTACGATACCATCTCGTAATTTAAGTGTAACCACAGATGGTGCACTTCGTCTTCAATATTAATACAATTTTATCCACTCCGGTATGTACTGATAATCTTTTACTTCGTTCAGCCGCATGTTACCTTTTCGTAGTGTCTTCATTCAAGGATTTTCGGATAGAAGTGCTCCTTTACTTCACGTTGACAAGGTTCGTGCAACTAATGTGTGTAACTCTCTCTAGCAGATAATTGCAGAGTAGCTTTCTTGGCATTTAGGGAATCGACGGATAGTTTGTTTGTCTTCTTAGGTGACAAATTAGATGACTCAACACCTTTTCTGAAAAGTAAAAATAAATTCGGAACAGTGTCCGTAGTGTTACTGAGGAGGAGTAGGACTTTCAAGCCGGCCGCTGTGGCCGAGCGGTTCTAGGCGCTTCAGTCTGGAACTTCGTGACCGCTACTGTCGCAGGTTCGAATCCTGCCTCGGGCATGGATGTGTGTGATGTCCTTAGGTTAGTTAGGTTTAAGTAGTTCTAAGTTCTAGGGGACTGGTGACCTCAGCTGTTACGTCCAATAGTGCTCAGTGCCACTTGACCCAATTTAGGACTTTCAATTTCCTCATAGTTGTTGTCTATTTTCCAGACATATTTGATTACAACGCCAGGAATACAAATGCAAGCAGGTAATAGTTAATTGAACAGAAAAGACACAAATAAGTTTTACAGTAACGGAACAAAAATAACAGCATAAAGGATAATTAATATAGTGTAGTGAAATTTCGCGAATACAATTGGCTAGGTAACATTTTTCAGAGATTACCATAGCAAGATCACAGGTTATTGTCAGCGCAACATTAGCAATTGCAAATGTAAAATTCCGGTACATTAATAACTGGTCTAACCGCCAGAATATTGAGTTGAAACATGCAAACGTGCGTGCATTGTGTCGTACAGATGCCGGCTGTCAGTTTGTGGGATGAACTTCCATGCCTGTTTCACTTAGCTGGTCAATAGTTAATGTTATTTGAGGACGACGCTGAAGATGTCAGCCGATGATGTCTCATATATGTTCGATTGGAGACAGATCTGATGATCGAGCGAGCCAAGGGAATATACCAACACTCTGCAGGGTATGTTGAGTTAAAAAAGCGGCATGTGGGCGAGTATTATCCTGTTGGAAATCATTCCCTGGAATGCTGTTCATTTGTTCACGAATAGCAGATCAGTAGGTCGAATGACCAGACTGACGGATAAATTTGCAGTGAGAGTGCATGGGATAACCGGAAAATGCTCATGCTGTCATATGAAATCGCACCCCAGGCGATTACTCCAAGTGTAGGTCCAATGTATCTAGCACGCAGACAGATTGGTTGCAGGCCTTCAACTGGCCTCCTGACCAACACAAACTCATCACTGACACCGAGGCAGGACCAGCATTCATCAAAAATCTCAACAGATATGCTCCCTACCTTCCAATTAGCTCTCGCTTGACACTACTGAAGACCCAAATGTCAGTGGTTTGAGGTCAATGAAATGCACACTACAGAGCGTCTGGCACGGAGCTGTCTTTGAAGTAATCGGTTTGAAACAGTTCTTTGTGTCACTGTCGTGCCGACAGCTATTCGAATTGTTGCTGCAGATGCAGTGCGATGCCCCAGAATCATACGCCAAACACAGTGGTCTTCTCTCTCGATTATGCCATATCCGGTCTGAAGCCTGCCCTTCTTGCGATCGTACATTCTCGTGACCACCGATGACAGCAACCATGTACAGTGGCTGCATTCTTGCCAAGTCTTTCTGCAGTACTGGAGAAGAAACATCCAGCTTCGCGCAGCTCTATACACCACCTAGTTTAAACGCAATGAGGTGTTGATAATAGCATGTTTTTCGCCTTGATGGCGTTCTCCACTAACATCAGCTCAACACGTACAATCTCAAAGGTAACTAACGCTCATGACCGTTACAGCGTGTATTTAGTGCAAAGTTGATTTGTATCTCCGTAGTGGCGCTAATAGCGCCAGTCTTATGCGACCGATGAGAATTTTGAATAGACGCCGTCTTTCAGATGTAGAGACACGAGTACCAACTTTCGTTTATGTCGCAAGATTACTTCTGGATGTTCCGATTTTTGTCTTCTATGTGTCTGTTATTCCCATGGAAAAGTATCGCTTAGTAAACAGTTTAGCAATTTACTAAAAATATGCTACTACGAACAAGTTTCTCCCTCCATTTCAATCTCATACAAACGTTCAGAACACTTTAGAAAATTCTCAACGAATTTGTATCACTTTAAATCGCACAGTTCATATACCACTTTTATGCACATTTATCAGTAACGTCTAGCTCTTGTGTTGTTAATACCCTCTTTTTCATAAATTCGATGTTCAGTCCAACCAGCATGAAAGACAAATTCCCTCGCTCCGTCTTCCATCCTTAAGGAACCAATATGCATGACCTTCCATCAAATCCGTACGGAATTTTCTTGCCCTAGCAGTGCGTAATATTCAAAAATTTCCGCAAAAGTTTGTATTATATAGGTCAGCAATCACACAATAACATCGTTTACGCTTACGAAATATCTGTCACAGTATAATATACGTTAATGTTCAGTATAGAATTTTAGTGTTTAATACGTGTGAGGTGTGACATTACTAACGAAAATGTAGGTGCGAGTAAAATTTTATAGGGACATTTCTGCGACCAAACCGACCGAGGTGGTGCTGTTTAAATCCGCGCCCGGTCATCCATGTTTAGGTTTTCCGTAATTTACTCAAATGGCTGCAGCGAAGTGCCGGGATGGTTCCTTTCAAAGGGCACTTCTTATTTCCTTCCCCATCCTTGATACATTCAGGATGTGTGCTCCGTCTCTAACGACTGCGATTCGACGAGACGTTAAGCCCTAAAGTTCCTTCCTTCCTTCCATATCCCGTCCATGATTATTGCTACTGTTACGAGTTGCTTTGTGACCTCCGACGTAACCAGGCGGTAGGGAAGTCTACGGAGTAAGCGTTCATACTATCGGGACATGATTTATGTCAAAATACGTTGCCTCCCGTGCTTAATATTTTCCTGTAACTTACTGCCTTTTCGTACTTTGACGTACTTCAGTTTGTATCCGTAGCTAACTCCGTAGATGTTACTCCTACAGGGAACGTCAAATTGATTCCATATTATTAGATTTCCTCTCAAGCGATTTCCAATGAAATTGAGTATTATTCCAGTTGTGTGACTGGATTCGTGATTTACTGTCAGAAGGGCCACAGCTCGTAATAACTGACGGAAACCATCCAGTAACACAGAAGTAATATCTGGCGTTCCCCAAGAAACTGTTATAGCTCATCTACTGTTTCTGATCTATGTAAAAGATTTACGAAACAATCTGAGATGATGCTGTCATTTACCGTAATGTAAAGTCACCAGATGATCAAAAAGAATTTCAAAATGGGGTACACAAGATATCTGTATGGTGCAAAAAGTGGCAACTGACTCTGAATCACGAAAAGCGTGAAATCATCCACTTGAACACAAAAAAGGATACGCTCAGTTTCAGTTACACGATAAATCACACAAATCTAAAGGCTGTAAACTCAACTAAATACTTGGGGATTACAAATGCGAATAACTTAAATTGTAACGATCACATAAATAATGTTGTCGGGAAAGCAAACCAAGGATTACGCATAGAAAATGTAACAGGTCTGTTAAACAGATTTCTTACACTATGCTTATCAGCCCTTTCTGGAATACTGTTGTGTGCTGTAGGATACACACCAGATACGATTGACGGAGGACATCGAAAAATCTCAAAGAAGGACAGCACGTTTTATATTATAGCGAAATAAGGGAGAGAGTGCAACGGATTTGATACACGAATTGAAGAGGCAGTCATTAAAACAAAGAGGCTTTTCACTGTGGCAGGAACTTCTCAAGAAATTTAAGTCACCAACTTCCTCCTATGAGTGTGAAAATATTTTGTTGGTGACCACCTGCACAGGGATAAATTATCACCATAATGAAATGAGAGGAATCAGAGCTTGCACTGAAAGATTTAAGTGTTCGCTTTCTCGCGCGCTGTCAGAGAGTGAGACGGTAGAGAAGCATCTTGTATGTGGTTCAATGAGCCCGCCGCCAGGCACTTAACTGTGAATTGCAGAGTATTCATGTAGATGTAGATGTAGATATTGATTTAACCATAGTCGTTACGCCGTGGGATGTCTCTTACGCTCAACCTTGCATTCGTAAGACAACTGTGTAATGAAACTAAAAGATTCTTTAGGATTGTAAACTTTCATTGGATAAACTTCTTTATTAACATAACTTCGGGTTCAATAATTGTTTGTTAGAAGTATCTGACTTGATGGGTACAGCCATGAACATGTAGACGTCAGCCGAAAGACGAAATCCGAGAAGGATTTTAGCAGGTAGTCTCCAATGCCCAAAATTTGTCACAGTCCCGGGCTACTTAGAACGCACCTAACATACAGTGTTTGTGTTACTGCTCTGCTGATTAGACATGGTTCGACGGAATGTAAGTGACGTATCCACATGCTGAGGAGTGTGCAAAGACACTTTGAGAGACTGTCTATTAACAAAACCAAAACTCAGTTACAATGACCTTAGATGAATATTCAATAATGTCTCTCCGTTGACGTTGTCCTTGATGTGCCTACAAGACGAACCCTAGAGTCATTACAAGGGGCAGCGTGAAGATGTGGGACGTTAGCGTGTCGGTGCTGCCGGGATGTGACGGTTGACATGCTGCTGGCTCAAACCAGGACGAACCAGGGCGATTCTACGTACATGGAGCACTGAGCTGAAACTGTTGGTACTGCCAACTGGCAGCGCTGGAAATGAACTGCTGTTGCTGCCGGACGGTACTACTGGTACTGCCAACCTGAGGCGTAGTGCGTAACTCGCTTCGCACTGTCCGGTAGCGTCCTAAATAGTCTGGCGCGGATGGATATCCGCATGGCGTTGCGATGGCATGTGACCTGGCGTAGCAAAATACTGCCCTACCCCAAGCGCAGGGCACGCTGCCTGCTGTCGAGGATCGCGTCACCAGATTCTGTGGATGTGACGTGTAAATCGGTGGTAAACAGCCCTGGCCATACAAGGAAAATAATGTATCTCTATGTGTATGAAGTGGCTCTGAGCACTATGGGACTCAACATCTTAGGTCATAAGTCCCCTAGAACTTAGAACTACTTAAACCTAACTAACCTAAGGACATCACACACACCCATGCCCGAGGCAGGATTCGAACCTGCGACCGTAGCATTCCCGCGGTTCGGGACTGCAGCGCCAGAACCGCTAGACCACCGCGGCCGGCATGTGTATGATGGCGAGGCGGTTGCCCGCGCCGCCTGGCTGATAAGCGGAGGAAACGACTACTAGGCGGATACAACAGTAACGATAATTTTTCTTGTATGTCGAGCGAGCCAGTTGCAACCTTAGGGTGACTGAAATAATCAAAAACATTACGTTAGAAACTGCTATAATTTGATACTGTCACCTTTTAAGGCAGTGACATGTGGCCAGTAGATCATGCATTAGAGAGGGCCGGGTTGCATATTACTGTCCCCACCTCATATTTATATTTTCTTTGTTTCCCTGACGTTACTTAATGTGAATTTTCGAATGTTTTTTGAAATTGAGACTGCCGTATTTGTGTCCTATTCTTTTTTCTTTTTTTATTCTGTGCTACGTCTTCGCTTGTAAAAACTAATTACCAATGTGAAATGTTATTTTGTTTTCTTTGATACAAGAAATGCGATAATCAGTAATATCCTGCATTTTTGTAGACCAGAAGTATGTCGTAATTGGTTTTGTACTGGTCACTTTAATTTCGACTTCACGTGGTAGCACTGGGACAGAAATGTAATAAGATGTGAAAATGTACATTGCAACAGTAAAACTGCCTGAAGTACGCGTTCTTTGTGTCATATTCGAGTCATTGCCATTAATTCTGTTCAAATATGCAGAGGATTGGAAAACAGTATGCTATTTGATACTTTATTTTAGAATATAAGCTCATTTCGGCTGTATGACTTTCATCGGTACATGTCCTGCCAGTGTAGATGGATGTACCTAATCTTTGAGTAAATGACTGCTGCTGTCTGTAGTTGTTTGACGTAATACTTTTTCAGCAAAATTTTAAAGTTGTTCGATAATTTGCTGTTCCACATATATTATAATACGTTTTTTATTGTCTGACAGTTGAAAAAATTCATGTATGAAAGCTAGTTGTTTACTCATAGATGATGAACGCAAATGGCCGAAATAAGATTGTATACTAAAATAAAATATGAAGCTGCATACTCTCTTCCAGGCCTCTGCAAAATGTCCTATTGTGACATAATATATGCTACAGGTCCCATAATAAAGAAACGTTGTTCAAATATTTTTTGCTTGCCTTATTTTAATTATCAAGCGTTTACCAGAAATTCTGTATTTCGTAAAGTCGTTTTTATAATGACTAGTATGTTCATATACTTAGTGTGCCCCGGAAGATATATGACAACAGAGAATTACGTCGTTTACCAAGTCCCAAAACGCAGGCAGGTACTCGCTACATCTTTGTTCCATTGCGCTGGGCAAGTAAGAGATAAACGCATGAGTATTACTTAAGCAATAAAGCAACAGTCGAAGGGAAAAAATATTCAACCAGTGTGCTCTCTGATGGCGGGAAAAGCGTTAGAAGAACAAACCTGGGAACGGATGTGAGTGTATTTTAATTTTTCACAGCAGAGCGCTCGTACTGGTCGTCGTAAAAGCTGCACTGAATAATTTCCTCCTCTGCTGCCCCGCTCTTGTTCCGGCTGGGGAAGATGTAGCTGCAAGTTTTTCAGTTAAGCAAAAAATATCGTTTATTCTCCATGATTATAGAACGAAATCGACAGATGTATCTGGTACACATTACTGTTGGTAAGATGATGAGGAATAAAAACAGAAGTATAATATTCGGTCTGTAGATATGAGTGATCCAGTGGGAGAAGGACTCTTCTCTGCGTGAGCTACTTTTGAGTGATAAGGAGGTCGACAACAACCAAGTTTTTAACATACCAACAGGCTTTAAGAGTATCGCTCTCGCACAACATTATGAATCTCAAGAACCATATTACCACCATATTCTAAAGAGGCAATGTGGGTAATTTTTCAAATTATTTGTCGTTTACTGTGAACTTCCAAATTTTTCTTGTAGAAATGGACAAATATCAACTCAGTTGACAGTTAATTATTGACTGCAAATTCTTTATTATGTGTTCCGTTCATTAATTTTATTACAAAACAAACGCACATGGATCAAGAAGAATGACAAGCAAAAAAATTTCAGCTATCGTATAAACCAGTTCCTACGTCCATCTTGAAATCAACGTCATTAATGTCAGATTAGAAGCGTCTGCGGTCTCTACTTTGTGATGCTATTAGAACATCTGATATGCTAGTCGAACATCTGCTATGTAGCACGAGTAAATTGTATTAGGACGGTCATTTCATCGTATTACATTTAAATATGCCGCAATGAGGGTATTACATTGCAAAGATTACATGAAGAAGCTACTGCATGTTGATTTTCATTTTAATTGACTATTTTTTGTTGATCGGCTATGATAAACAGAAAAAATCGGATAGACAGCAAACTGAAGTTAGTAAAATCAATGTGCTGACACACTTAGTTTCACCAACAGTTCATTAAGATCACCATAATGTTTAAAATTCCCATTTATAACCTCACTGATCTTGCACGAAGTCTTTTCCGGTATTGTTTATGTTCTCACTCCAATGTCTTCGTGTTTAAAATGCATGTGTTCTCTTTTCATTACGATAAAATCTAAATTACACGATGGGAATGAATGCACTGGCGTAGTAAAATTTGGCATCATTTCCTCAAATAATCGGCAAACAGAAACAAACAACCGTAAACACAAATCTACGAAATTCTAATTTCGGCCAACAGACAAAAATATGTTAACTATTTATTTTTTTTTGTTGCCGCCACAAGGACTAACGTTATTGCTGTCAGAAGATAGCTTATTTCCAGTAAAAACATACCGGAGCAGGAAATAAATTCCATTCTACCACTGCACAATACTTTATTCTTCACTTTGATACTTTCATGAGGTTACTGTATCTCTTTTTCTTTTTGCCACTATCAGTATTACTATTTTAGATATAATAAGTAATGAATCATCAATGTATTTATGAACACTGAAGAGCCAAAGAAACTGGTACACCTGCCTAATATCGTGTAGCGCCCCCGCGAGCACGCAGAAGTACCGCACCACGACGTGGCATGGACTCCACAAATGTCTGAAGTAGTGCTGGAGGGAATTGACACCATGAATCCTGCAGGGCTGTCCATGAGTCCGTGAGATTACGAGGGGGTGGAGATCTCTTCTGAACAGCACGTTGCAAGGCATCTCAGGTATGCTCCACGATGTTCATGTCCGAGGAGTCTGGTGGCTATCGGAAGTGTTTAAACTCAGAAGAGTCTTACTGAAGCCACTCCGTAGCAATTCTGAACATGTGGGGTGTCGCACTGTCCCGCTGGAATTTTCCAAGTCTGTCGGAATGCACAAAGACATGAATGGATGCAGGTGATCGGACAGGACGCTTACGTACGTGTCACCTGTCAGAGTCGTATCTAGAAGTATCAGGGGTCCCATATCACTCCTACTGCACACGCCCCACGCTATTATAGAGCCTCCACCAGCTTGAACAGTCCCCTGCTGACATGCAGGGTCCATGGATTCGTGAGGTTGTCTCCATACTCATGCGCTCGATACAATTTGAAACGAGACGTGTCCGACCAGATAACATGTTTCCAGTCATCAACAGTCCAATGGCGGTGTTGACCGGCCCAGGGGAGGCTAAAGCGTTGTGAAGTGCAGTCATCAAGAGTACACGAGGAGGCTTTGTCTCCGAAAGCCCACGAAAGCCCATATGGATGATTTTTTGTTGAATGGTTCGCACGCTGACACTTGTTTATGGCCCAGCACTGAAATCTGCACTACGGTCGCAGGTTCTAATCCTACCTCGGGCATGGATGTGTTTGATGTCCTTAGGTTAGTTAGGTTTAAGTACATCTAAGTTCTAAGGGACCGATGACCGCTGAAGCTAAGTCCCATAGTGCTCAGAGCCATTTGAACCATTTGAACTGAAATCGGCAGCAATTTGCGAAAGGGCTACACTTCTGTCTCGTAGAACGATTCTCTTCAGTCGTTGTTGGTCCCGTTCTTGCAGGATCTTTTCCCGAGCGCAGAAATGTCGGAGATTTGACGTTTTATCGATTTCCTGATATTCACGGTACATTCGTGAAATGGTCGTACGGGGAAATCCTCACTTCATCACTAGCTCGGAGATGCGGTGTACCATCGCTCGTGCGCCGACTTTAACACCCCGTTTAAATTCACTTCGATCTTGGTAACCTGCCATTGTAGCAGCAGTAACCGACCTAACAACTGCGCCAGACACTTGTTGTCTTATGTAGGCGTTGCCGACTGCAGCGCCATTTTCTGTTTGTTTATGTATCTAAGAATTCGATCTTTGCCTGCTCTGATCTGCTATTTATATCCTTCTTGGTAACCTGCCATTGTAGCAGCAGTAACCGACCTAACAACTGCGCCAGACACTTGTTGTCTTATGTAGGCGTTGCCGACTGCACCGCCATTTTCTGTTTGTTTATATATCTAAGAATTCGATCTTTGCCTGCTCTGATCTGCTATTTATATCCTCCTTGCTTCGTCCGTCATGTGATATTATGCTACCCCGATAGAAAAATAATTCCTTAACTTGACCTACTTTTTCTTCCCCAGTTTTGATATTCATCGTTAATCATATTTATGCTGTTCCTCATTACTTTTGGCTTTCTTCGGTTACTCAGTCCATATTTTTTACTCGTTAGCCTGCTATTCCATTCTACAGGTCCTGTAATTCTTCTTCCCTTTCAATGAGGATAGAAATTTACTCAACAAATATAATAATTGATATCTTTTCACCCTGAATTTTAATCCCCCTCTTGAACCTTTCTTTTACTTCCATGACTGGTTTTTCGATGTATAGCTCGAACAGTAAGAGTGAATCCGAGTACTTTGCTTTTGTTTTTTTTTTTCCTCCCCGTTCTTTTGCACTGCACATTCTACAGGGTTAGTCACTAACTATTGCCACCAAGAATAACTCCGAAACTGTGATAGGAGCTGAAAAGTTTGTAGGACAAAAGCTGCATTGGACAATTGTGGCCATAATATGACGTTGTTCTTTTGTTGCTAGGCAGGTCACTTGACAGATATGAAGGTCAACTTTTTTTTTTTAATGGGATGCTATACTTTGGTACTTATTTTCTGATAGCTGCTATCGAGATGAATCCAGTGCTGTATAAGAGTAATGTCTTTCAATGTCAACGAATGTCACAAAGGTAGCAGGAACGTCCATTTACAGAAGTTGTTCCGAGTGATGACCATTGGTTCCAATGCAGTGCTGCAATCTTCTTATCATGGACTGAGTGGTATACCGTATCACATCGGCACTTATCGAAGCACATGCTCTGTCAGTTCTTTCTCGCATATCTTCAGGAGTAGTTGGAAGGCCTTTATTGTAAGACGTGTATATTTCTATTGTCTATTGTCAAACCACAATTTATGAAAGATATTTATATTTTATTTATAGGATTAAGTAGGAATAATTAATATCTGTCGTGTTGGAAACAATTGTGGTAGCAGGGAATGTCTGCACCAAAGTTTTGATGGCAGGAGAGACCGCACATTGATATAATTTTAAAAAGGGCGGGAGAGACCGTGTGTGGATACATTTTGTAATGGTAGCAGGGATTGTCTGCACCAGAAAGCATTGTTGGCGGGAGATACCGCACTTTAGTGTTCGTAGGAAGTCAGTAGTAAACGAGAAGTGAAGCGAGTCGATAGCAGGTCTGAAGCGAGAGGTTGAGAGGAGCGGTGTGCCTCCCAGCCACCAGCTATGATTTACAAGAGATTATAATCGGATGTACAGAGACATCAGCTAACTATTATCATAAGAGGAACTAATAATATTGAGTCATTTTTTTGAGAAACTCAAGACTACTGAAGGTATGTTTGTGCCATGCTAGTTGTAAGATTATTGTAAAAAGTAAGTTCCATTTGAACGTTTGTAAAGTCATTTCATTCAGAATATAATTAATTTTTGCCAGCAGTATTGCATTACTGATTATAATCCATCCCAAAACCCATAAACGTAAAACTTTGCAAAATTTTATTGTTGTGAAGAAAAAGTTTAACTATGAATTACGTAACTTCAGTCAAATTAATTAAAGAATAACGTCAGCTTTGCTATTAAAGAATAACGTCAGCTTTGGTAATAAATACAGCCACTTATTATGACAGCCCACCAGCAGCTAATAGAGTATTGTAAAACAGAGTAAATATATTCAAGTCGCAGTTCAATGTAGCAGTCAGATGGCGATCAAGTAACAGTAAAAAAGGTAAGGAACAGTTTTGGGTTATTGCAGATAACGACTGAGGGCCACGACGACGACACGTTATATGTTTCGTCGAAATAATCATAAAATCTCTTTTAATAGGCTCAATTAAATTTGTATGCGAAGATTGAGAAAGAGAATTAATTTCAAAGGGAAGATTTCATTTGCTATTATTAAGCAAGAGAGAAATCCTAAGGGAAGGTGCCATAGGTTATAGTAGAAGGGAAGGTTGCGTAACAAAAGAGATAAAGAGGAGACGGGAAGGTTTCATTATAAATAATGATTTTTACGAATCCCAACAAGAAAAAAATCCAGAGCCGTCAAGTCTGGTGAAAGAGCCGGCCACAACACGCCTCCTCCACGTCCAATCCAACGATTAGGGAATTCATAGCCATTAGCGAAAAATGTGCCGGACTCCCATCGTGTTGATACTACATTCTGTTCCTTGTTCCTAAAAGTATTTCTTCCAATAACAGACCTAATGTTTCTTGCCGGAATGTGGTGTACTTCCTACCATTAAGATTTTCTTCGATGACATAGGAGCCTGTAATTCCGTCCTCCAGAGTCCCACACCTTACATTCACCGATCACGGTTTTTGGTGTGCAACTTACCGCAGCCAGCATGGGTTTTCAGTTGCATAATAATGCATGTTACGCAAATCAACATTTACATGGTTCGTGAATGTAGCCTCGTCAGTAAAAAATCAAACAAATTAATGTGTCATCCCTCTTAATCTGAAGTTGAGCCCATCGGCAGAATTCAATGCGACGCATACAATCCGTAACAATTAATTCTTTGTGGAGACTGATATGGTAAGGATGATATTTATGGCGATGCAGAACACGAACAACACTACTTTGGCTCATGCCAGATATCCTTTCTCAAATGTTCAAATGAGTCTGAATTCCTAAGGGACCAAACTGAAGTCATCGGTCCCTAGACTTACACACTACTTAAACTAATTTCTGCTAACAACAACAACAACAACACACACACACACACACACACACACACACACACACACACACACACACACACACACATATGCCAGAGGGAGGACGTGAACCTCCGGCGGGAGGGGCCGCGCAATCCGTGCCATGGCGCCTCAAACCACGCTGCCGCTCTGCGAGGCGATTCCCTTACGATTTGAAGCGAACTAACAAAAGGATCTCGAACCAGAGTGGCAAGAGTACCAATTTCCGTTTCCTCGTTAGTAACTTTCCTTTGCCAGATTTGTTTCCGTTGCGGTAATGATCCAGTTGTTCTCAATTTATCATATACATATGTATTTAAATACACGATGTGTAGGGTGAGTACATTGAGGACATCCTTCAGCATATAAGTCTCTAGCTCTCTCTTAATTTCGTTGGCATTCTCCGTAAATGAAAAGCATATAGACTTGTTCTTCGAAGGAATACATCATTCACTTTCGCTTGATTCGACGATACTAGTGTTGGCGTTCCTATTAGTGTTGTATTGCGAAACCGTCGAATGATGTTTACATGTCAATGGCACGTTAGATTGATACGCCGTATTAGGCGAATATTTACTATTTGCACCATATACGAGAGATCATGTACTTCGATATGCGCCGAAGTGTTAAGGAATACCACTAAGTCCACGATAAGAAGATAGCAGCACTGCGTTTATGCCAATGGCCGCTTCGAACACCTTCTGTAAATGGACGTTCATGCCACGTTTTTGACCTTGGTTGAATTTCAAACACCTTACTGTTACACATCATTGGATTCGTCTCGATAGCAGCTGCCAGAAAATAAGTGCCAAACTAAAGCATTCCATTTAAAAAAATGAAAGTTAATCATATCTCTGACGCGACCCCACCTAGCAAAAAGAACCAACGTCATATTATGGCCGCCGATGTCCCATGCAACATTTGTCCCACTAACTTTTCAGCTACCATCACACGTTCGGAGTTATTCTAGGTGGCAATAATTAGTCACCCTGTCTATTATCTTTCTTTCCCCATAGCTCACTCGTTTTCTTCACAGAATTTCGAACATCTTCCACCAATTTACATGATAGAACACTTTTTCCAGGTCGACAGGTGCTATGAACGTGTCCTGATTTTTCTTAAATCTTGCTGCCATTATCAATCGAAACGTCATAACTGGTGCCATTAGCTTTCCGAAATCCAAATTGGTCGCCGTCTAACAGACCGTCAATTTTCTTTTCCACTCTTCTGTGTATTATTCCTCTCAGGAACTTTGGTGCATGAGCTCTTAAGTAGAGTTTGGGTAGGTTCTTACAGTTACCTTGGGCACTCTGTCGATGCTATTTTGGCCTACAATCTGTTGGTACACTATGTCATCGAAATAATCCGGACACCCCCCCCCCCCCCAAAACATACGTATTTCATATTAGATACATTGCACTGCCGCATACTGCCAGATACTTCATATCAGCAACCTCAGTAGTCATTAGACATCGTGAGAGAACAGAATGGGGCACTCCACGGAACTCACGGACTTCGAACGTGGTCAGGTGTTTGGGTGTCACTTGTGTCATACGTCTGTACACGAAATTTCCACACGCCGAAACATCCATACGTCCACTGTTTCCGGTGTGATAGTGAAGTGGAAACGTGGAGGGACACATACAGCACAAAAGCGTACAGGCCGACCTCGTCTGTTGACTGACAGAGACTGCCGACAGTTGAAGATTGTCGTAATGTGTAATAGGCAGACATCTATCCTGACCACCACACAGGAATTCCAAACAGCATCAGGATCCACTGCAAGTACTATAACAGTTAGGCTAGAAGTGAGAAAACTTGGATTTCATGGTCGAGCGGCTGCTAATAGGTCACACATCACGCCGTTAACTGCCAAACGACGCCTCGCTTGATGTAAGCAGCTAAAACATTGGACGATTGAACAGTGGAAAAACGTTGTGTGGAGTGACTTATCACGGTACACAATGTTGTGATCTTTGTCGGCGTGTATAGTGCTGACAGTAAAATTCGGAGACTTTTGTGTTATGGGGTGTTCGTGTTTTTCATGGAGGGGACTTGTACCCCTTGTTGTTCTGCGTGGCTCTATCACAGCACAGGCCTACACTGATGTTTAAGCACCTTCTTGCTTCCCACTGTTGAAGAGCATTTCGGGGATGGCGACTACATCTTTGAAGATGGTCAAGCACCTGTTCATGATGCACACCCCGTGGCGGAGTGGTTACTCGGCAGTAATATCCCTGTAATGGACTGGCCTGCTTAGAGTCCTGACCTGAATCCTATAGAACACCTTTAGGATGTTTTGGAACGCCGACTTCGTGCCAGGCTTCACCGGCCGACATCTATACCTTTCACCAGTGCAACATTCCGTGAAGAATGGGCTGCCATTTCCCAAGAAACCTTCCAGCACCTGATTGAACGTATGCCTGCGTGAGCGGAACCTGTCAGCAAGGCTAAAGGTGGCCCAACACCGTATTGAATTCCAGCATTACCGATGGAGGGCGCAACGAACTTGTAAGTGATACTTTTGATCACATAGGGATGCTGTCACAATATATGACAGTCAGAATTACAAGGCTGCATTGATGATGTTTAACAGAACACTAAACACTAAAGATCTCGCAGATGTGCAATAGCCACCTGGCCACGGCAGAAATAACTAAGGGTAGAGGTAAATGGGTGGTCGCATCACTGTACGCACAATATAGCAATGATATAGAACCATATCTAGAAATTATAAAAGACATAGCACAGTACTCTACATATAAGAACCTAATTATATGCGCAGATTTTGACGCCAAGTCCACACTATGGCATTCTGACAAAACAGACGACAAGGGTCCGATAGTCAATGATGCCATCAGGAGACACAACTACATATCATAAATGAAGATGGACCTACACTCACTCACCGGATAGCAGACGGTCCAGTAGCAACATTTACATTACTTTAATCAACGACAGAGTACTAGGAAAGGTAAAAAGGTGTACTATACACGACTGTCTGACCACGAGTGATCACAACGTGATAGAAATTAAACTCACATCAAACAATAACCACACCATACACAACACATTTCACTTTTATAGGGGCAAACTGGAATAGACTAGAACAAATTGCACAAGACGAAAAGATACAGAACATATAGGGAAGCGTGGATTACATGACACACAGATTAACTGAAATAATACAAAAAGCTCAAGAAACCCCTCCTCAGCCTTGAGCAGCCGCTGGTGAAGTATCAGTGCAGCAGTAGTGCAGCAGCAGTGCAGTAGCGAGTCGCATGTTTAGTTTTCATATTTGTTATGTAGTTTGATTCTTAATTTCTTTCCGAGTGTCTGTACGCTTGCATATTCAATTACATAAAATCGTTGCGTATTCTAGTATTTGAGAAGATTAATATTGCTTATTGATAGCCGTAGGATTTAAATTCGCGGAGTCGTTAGATATTAGCAGTAGGATGGATACGGTGTGTGCGTGCTGAGTGCGGGCGCAGGAGGAACTGGCCACGGTTCGCGAGCAGCTGAGCGTGCTGTTGCCCACGGTCAGCCGCCTTTAGGCTGCTGCCTCGAGGTGCACCCGGCGCGTTGGGGCCGCCCTCACCTTAGGATGAGTGGCGGACTGCAACGCGTTCGCGTCGCTCGAGGCGGAGGATCAATGTGGAGGCTCTCCGGCTGGCATCGCCCGTTCGTCCTGTCAGTGGGCATCGTTCCCAGAGTGGATCGGGGTCCTTTGGTTTGTAACCGAGTGGAGGGTCTCAACCAGAGGCTTCGTCGACTCTGTGACGGTCTTGGCTGCAGATTTCTAGACTTGCGCTATTGGGTGGGGAATTGTAGGACGCCCCTAGATAGGTCGGGGGTGCACTACACAAAGGAAGTGGCTACTAGGGTAGCAGAGTACTTATGGCGTGCACATGGGTTTTTTTTTTGGGTTAGGAAGTAGTGCGAGGTGTCCTGATGAACACTAACCAGTCGACGTGAAGGCAGGGAAATCAATACGCGCTCAGTGTAAAGATACTTCAGCTATCAAGATATTAGCAGTAAATTTTCAGAGTGTTCGGAATAAAGTTCCTGAATTTACTGCCCTACAGGAAGCGTGTGGCGCGCAAATTGTTCTCGGGACTGAGACCTGGCTGAACCCTGAGATACAATGGGTTGAAAATAATGTCACTATGCGACGCTAGGACATTCTATTTTTTGTGTGGCATTCCGTACACTGGCAAGGACAACAGAATAAAGAGGAGACCTGGAGATTTGGCTTTACCTGCCCAGTATATTTTGCGCCTGATCTGAAATATTTAGTGAGTGTATCGGAAAGACAGATTAGACATCATAGGAGGTGGTGTCTTCATTGCAGTTGACAAAAATATTGTGTCTACTTAAGTCGAAGTAGAGTGTGATTGTGAAGTTATCTGGACACGTTTAACAGGGCTAGGGGAAATAAAGTTAAATTGTTGGGTGTTATTACCGGCCACCAGGTTCCACTGTGATACTTTTATAATCATTCAAAGGCAGTCTACATTCTGTATAGCAGAAGTACCCGGATCATGCTATATTATTCGGAGGCGACTTCAACCTACCTAGTATAGACTGGGATGTCTATGGATTCATTACAGGTGGTACAGACAAGCCGTCGTGTGACTTACTTTTGAACGCATTATCCGAGAACTGTCTTGAGCTACTAAATCACAGCCAACGCGAAATGGAAATATTTTAGGTCTGGTAGCCACGAACAGACCAGACCTCATCGACGGGGTCAGTGTTGAGACAGGGATTAGTGATCATGATGTAATTACGACTATGGTTACGAAAGTTAAAAAGTCGGTCAAGAAGGCTAGGAGAGTATTCTTACTAGAAAGAGCAGATAAGCAGTTGTTAGCATCCCACTTAGTAAATGAATCGACTTCATTTACTTCCGGTACGATGGACGTGGAAGAATTATGGGCAAATTTTAAACACATTGTAAATCACGCATTGGACAAAGACCCACCGTGGTTTAACAGCGCAATTCGGAGAATGCTCAGGCAGCAAAGACAGCTGCACTCGCGGTACAAGAAAGATCGGAAGAATGAGGACAGGCCAAAGTCAGTACAGATTCGTTCTGCTGTAAAAAGAGCGATGCGCGAAGCATTCAACCACTACCACCGTCATACCATAGCAAAAGATCTTGCTGAAAACCCAAGGAAATTCTGACCTTACGTAAAATCGGTAAACGGGTCAAAGGCTTCCATCCAGTCACTCACTGATCAGTCTGGCCTGGTAACGGAAGACAGCAAAACGAAAGCTGAAATTTTAAATTTAGCATTTGAAAAATCTTTCACGCAGGAGGATCGTACAAACATACCGCCGTTTGGGTCTCGTACAGATTCCCGTATGGAGGACATAGTGATAGACATCCCTGGGGCTCTGAAGCAGCTGAATGGGTTGAAAATAAATAAATCACCAGGTCCTGATGGGATTCCAATTCGGTTTTACAGAGAGTACTCTACTGCATTGGCTCCTTACTTAGCTTGCATATATCGCGAATCTCTTGCCCAACGTAAAGTCCCGAGCGACTGGAAAAAAGGGCAGGTGACGCCTGTATATAAGAAGGGTAGAAGGACGGATCCTCAAAATTACAGACCAATATCCTTAACATCGGTTTGTTGCAGGATTCTCGAACATATTCTCAGTTCGAATATAATGAATTTCCTTGAGACAGAGAAGTTGCTGTCCATGAATCAACACGGCTTTGGAAAGCATCGCTCCTGCGAAACGCAACTCGCCTTTTTTTTCACATGATAGCTTGCGAACCATGGATGAAGGGTATCAGACGGATGCCACATTCCTTGACTTCCGGAAAGCGTTTGACTCGGTGCCCCACTGCAGACTCCTAACTAAGGTACGAGCATATGGGATTGGTTCCCAAATATGTGAGTGGCTCGAAGACTTCTTAAGTAATAGAACCCAGTACGTTGTCCTCGATGGTGAGTGTTCATCGCGGGTGAGGGTCTCATCTGGACTGCCCCAGGGAAGTGTGGTAGCTCCGCTGTTGTTTTCTATCTACATAAATGATAGTTTGGATAGGGTGGATAGCAATGTGAGACTGTTTGCTGATGATGCTGTGGCGTACGGGAAGGTGTCGTCGTTGAGTGACTGCAGGAGAATACAAGATGACTTGGACAGGATTTGTGATTGGTGTAAAGAATGGCAGCTAACTATAAATATAGATAGATGTAAATTAATACAGAAGAATAGGAAAAAGAATCCCGTAATGTTTGAATACTTCAATAGTAGTGTTGCGCTTGACACAGTCATGTCGATTAAATATTTGGGCGTAACATTGCAGAGCGATTTGAAGTGCGACAAGCATGTAATGGCAGTTGTGGGGAAGGCGGATAGTCGTCTTCGGTTCATTGGTAGAATTTTGGGATGATGTGGTTCATGTGTAAAGGAGACCGCTTATAGAACACTAATACGACCTATTCTTGAGTACTGCTCGAGAGTTTGGGATCCCTATCAGGTCGGATTGAGGGAGGACATAGAAGCAATTCAGAGGCGGGGTGCTAGATTTGTTACTGGTAGGTTTGATCATCACGCGAGTGTTGCGGAAATGCTTCAGGAACTCGGGCGGGAGTCTCTAGAGGAAAGGAGGCGTTCTTTTCGTGAATCGCTACTGAGGAAATTTAGAGAACCAGCATTTGAGGTTGACTGCAGTACAATGCTACTGCCGCCAGCTTACATTTCGCGGAAAGACCACAAAGATAGGATAAGAGAGATTAGGGCTCGTACAGAGGAATATAGGCAGTCATTTTTCCCTCGTTCTGTTTGGGAGTGGAACAGGGAGAGACGATGATAGTTGTGATACGAGGTATCCTCCGCCACGCACCTTATGGTGGATTGCGGAGTATGTATGTAGATGTAGATGTAGAATCAGCAGTACCAAAGATCACAAACAGCAGACAAGGGGAAACACAATGGTTAGTCCGACGAACTAGCCAGACTTAAAGGTGAAATGACAAGAAAACGAAAACGGTATCAGAGGACCTGGGTACAAAGAGATAAACTAATAAGACAGGCTGCATATAGGGAAGCCAAAGACGTTTTCAAAAATACCATGTTACAAACCAGAAAATAACATTGGGGAAGCTAAGTGTCCCCGCACACACGACAAAACAGCTGGGGGGAACAATACAAGATACTGACAGACAAAACCATGACCCCATTGGTACAAAGCAAGCTACGGCATGGTGGCAGTACGATGACAACGGGGTGGAGAAACACAGCGCAACATCTGCTGAACGAACTCCTCGCGGAGGATGTCATCGACACAGACGCACCGGAACAGAATGCACTAAGGAATGAATTACACGCAGCGTACAATACAAATGCTGTTACCTTTTAACATTTTGAATGTTCGGATAATAAGTTGCCGTCTCTTTATCTAAGAATAGATGATGAATGCATCTAGCCGCTATCTCTGTGTAATGTCTTGCCTGTATAGACGTGTATCTGTTGCCTTTAAGATCCCTTTACCTTCACACATAAATCTATACAGTAAAGTAAGGCCCTCCCAGTTCTCGGCTGATCCGTGATAGGACAGGCGAAAAATTAGACTAATGGAGGATTATTACTATTATCTCTATTTTCATTCGCTCTCTCTCTTTCTCTCCTTTATCTATGTATAGTTTTTAATATAAGATTTCATTACGTGGTAGGGGGATAAAAGGAATCAACCAAATTGAATCTTTGTTGGAGTCCTTCGTCTTGGTAATCAGCGGCTGGCTTGCTGTAAGAGATCTTTGCATTTATTATTACGGTTAACCACTGCAGTCAGTCGGGAGAATCAATTGTTCCTTTTACGAAAGATTGGAATTCCAGATGTGTACGAAGCCTTTTTGGACGGTTGAACACAGACTCAGTGATTTCAGGCTCTCTTCGACACAGCTGAAACTTCCCCACTAAATTACAGGGCCAACGTGATCAACAAATGATTCGGAAAAAACTCATTCGTTCATTCACTCCAGAACAAAAAAATCACAAACCTTATTTGTGGAGGAAATCGTGTATTAAATCCATCTCCATTACATGTCCCGGTCTCCGGTGATTCCATGCCTTAATTATTTTCCTTTTACAATCTCTTTCAGTTCAAAACAAACCGCTAGCGGCACAAATGTTAATTGGATCGCTTTAGCGAGAAGAAAAGCAGAATATGTATCTCTCAGACACACGTCAATCCCTCAACAGATACTCCAGAAGCCGTCCTAGTTACCACTCTAACAACCATGGAGAATGCATATATGCATCTCTGTTATCTCAAAGAATAAACGCACTAGAAAATACTTTGGCGTCGACGAGCTGTCGCCGCATATATTACGAGAAAATCAGATCAGATAACTTTTCCAAAGTGAATGAATGTGGATGGTTTGATTGAAAATGATTATTTGGTGCGTGGTAGAGGGTATTTGATGTGGGGACATTACAACCTGTCCCTCTGCGCACAAGAAAGTTGCGGTAGCGATAAGAGAACTAAAAAGCAAGAAAGCACCAGGACCGGATAGGATCCATGCAGAAGTGCTTAAGAGGCTAGCAACACAGATTATCCCATACTGAACAGAATTAATAAGCGACGCCTTACGGCTAGGCTGAGTGCCGACAATCCGGAAAAACTGAAGTGCAGTGATCATACGAAAGTCAGATCCCAAATCATATAGACCCTTATGCCCAATAAACACCATGCCAAAAATCCAAGAGAGACTACTGTGTGACCGCTTGCAGGCTTACGTACTTGGACTCAGCCCACCCCAATTTGGGTTCAGAAAAGGCAAAAGCATTGATGACGCAATTAACAGAGATCACGAAATTACACAAAATACCGACAACACATACTCCTTGGCAGGTATGATTGACATAGCAGCGGCACTTGATAACCTGTGGTAGCCAGCACTGTTTCTGAGGTTTCGCCAGATTGGAGTACTGGCAGCCCTACGCAGTAGTCTTCTAGACTACTCAGGGATAGAGTAGTGGAATGGAGTGCCGGCAACCGGAAGTTAATAAGGAAAATTACCAAGGGTTGTCCCCAGGGTTCGATCTGTGGTACCATCTTCTGGGGCATAACTAGGGAGTGCTGCTGCTGGATGGGGACGATAGGACAGATGGAGTTGTCACATATTCTGATGACCTACTTTTGGTCTTACAGAAAATACAAGAGCCCAGTTAGGGGGGAAGGCGAGTGGTACACTGCAAACAATAACACAGTGATGCGCCACAAATAAGCTCAAGGTAGCGGGTAGCAAAACAACATACACACTTTTGAAAGGCCAACTAAGACGTAACCCATCAGTAACATAAAAAGATCTAAAATCACCCGTCACTTAGGCGCACACATAAATGAAAAACTGACTTCCATGAACACATCAGAATCGTAAAAGACAAGGCAGAAAAGATATTACACAAACTGATAGGGATAAATTCAGGACAATAAAGACTCCGTCTGTCAGTCACACGAACCCATCACAGCGCACTCTTCGAAGCAGTACTAAGCTTTGCACCCAATACATGGGCGCACAGGCACAACCTCGTCACAAACAGAACATCCGTTAGGCGTGGACAGAGAAGCGTCCTATTGAGACTATCTGGAGCTTTTGGCATGACATCAGTCGAAGCACTGCGCGTTTTGCTTGGAATCTTCCCGATAGACATTACAATCAGGTATCGGACCGCTCTGTTCTCGTTAAAGATGGGTAGAGTAGACCGGGTTAATATAATAACTGGCTCACCGCTGAATAACAAGTGGGACCTCAGAAAATGGAAAACTATCACATGGCAGTAAGATTGCGGCACAAGGGTGTGGGACGGAGAGACACACATTTCTTCCGGATACAACGGAAGAATTAAGAATGAAACATACCGAGCCTAGCCGCGCCATGGTGCATTTGTTTACTGGGCACGGACCTTATCCCACGCACTTGAACCGCGTGAGTGTAAGAGTCACATCCAGATGTACATGCGGAGGTATGGGAGCCACTAAACACGCAGTCCTATTCTGCAGGAAACACAGTCCTATTCTGCAGGAAATGCAGACAACAAAGGAACACACTTGGGATACAACAGATACAAACTGTACGACACATATACAGCGCAATCAGAACGCCAGAGCTATGGGACGAACTGAACGTACTAACAGAAAAAATGTCAGACGAATGCCATAAAAAATACAGATGTGAGAGGCCGTACAGACGACAAACCTATATGCAGTGCCTAGACAGACACCATAGTATGGAGGATGAGGACTAAGACAGAACAAAAAACCCGACAGAAACATCCTTAACCTAGAATTAGCGTCCTCAATCTAACACAATTATTGCCATAATAACGGATAATACTAGACTAGATCCAAATCTGTACATAGACGTAAGCAGTGTCGGCGCACCGTCACAGTTGCCATAGGCGAACACGGCACTTCAATCCTGTAAATAGTGTAATTAGTTTAGAAGTAGTTCCAGTATAGCATAGATCTTCCTAGTTTAAGGGCTAAATTTAAAAGGTATTGGAGCCTGAGGATCAACGGCTTCACGATCAGTTCCAAGGCTTTCATCCTCAGTACCCCACAGTGGAGGGACTTCAAACTTCTCCCTTTCCTATCTTCTTTCCTCTTCTTCATTCACAGCTATTTACTTGTATTTGTTTTCCAATTTTCAAAACACCTTGTTAAATTTTTGTTACATGATTTTTGGATAAGCTTCCAAAGAAAGAAAACAAACAAAACAAACGAAAAATGAAAACAAAATCAAAATAATAAAAGATGCAAACAGAATAAGGTCAACCAAGACTCGCCTCCACATGACCGGACATGGGCATCGGTGCGACCGGATGCGAGAACTGGTGTGGAGGTTACTCGCCACATCAGGGCCCGCACACCGGTGGCAGCGGCTAAGTATTAAATAAAGACTCACCGTAAGCAATTAGGTGGTGGGTCGTGAAATAAGGGTGGCAATTGAAAAAAATCACATAGTGTATGTCTGCTGACTGACACATTCTACACGCCAACCTGTATGGTCGCGTGGTTGTCACTTCCCCCAATGATTTTAGAAACTCCGAAAGTCCGGTCATTCTGATTTAGGTTTTCCATAATTTCCCTAAATCACTTCAGGCAAATGCTGGGATGGTTCCTTTGAAACGGCGTGGCCAACATCCTCCCCCATCTTTCCCTAATCCGATGGGAGCGATGACCTCGCTGTTTGGACCCCTCCCCCAAATCAACAAAGCAACCAACGAAACTCCGAATTAATGTGGTCTAACCATTCTGCCTTTTGAGCGTAAGTCTTTCAAAGTTCTATAAAAGTGTAATTCTAATACTGGATCCCCTACTTCTCCCACATCGACCACAATATCTACTTCAATCACCCCATCGGACAAGTCCTTCCCCACGAAGAAGCCTTCAGTTTACTCTTTCCACCCATCCGCTCCCTGTTCTATGCTTAACAGCGGAACTCCCATTGCACTCTTAATCTCCTTGTATTGTATTGTATGTATTGTATGTTAACCGGGGACCTAGAAACGATGGAGAGACTCCGTCCCAGTCGCAGCCGCAGTGGTCCACAACCCCACGACGACTACCGCTGTCCACTTCACCCCTCCGCCGCCCCACACCGAACCCAGCGTTATTGTGCGGTTCGGCCCCCGGGTGACCCCCCCAGGGAACGTCTCACACCAGACGAGTGTAACCCCTATGTTTGCGTGGTAGAGTAATGGTGGTGTACGCGTACGTGGAGAACTTGTTTGCGCAGCAATCGGCGACATAGTGTAGCTGAAGCGTAATAAGGGGAACGAGCCCGCATTTGCCGATGCAGATGGAAAACCGCCTAAAAACCATCCACAGGCTGGCCAGTTTACCTGACCTCGACACAAATCATCCGGGAGGATTCGTGCCGGGGACCAGGCGCTCCTTTCCGCCCGGAAAGCCGTGCGTTAGACCGCACGGCCAACCGGGCGGACTTAATCTCCTTAATTTTACACGAGGTTATTTTGTCTTTTATGTATTTTGAGTCAGTCTTCCGGAGTCCATTTCTTTTTAAATTTCTTCATATGTTTCCTTCAGTCATTTCGCCTTGGCTTCCCTGCACTTCGTATTTATTCCATCCCTAAGTGACCGATATATATTTATTCGCCTACTGAATATGCACTGTAGAAATATCCATATTATAATTAGTACTAAAACAACAGAAATTGCCTTTAGTAGCCGCAGCTATACGAATCTATGCTCTGGCTTGTGTTGGACCCTTTCAGCACTCACGTATGGAAACGTCGACGTCAAGTGATACAAACAGACTTCCTCTGCATCCTAGTGGAGAAAGATTTAAACCTGTTATTCGGTAAACTAATCACGGACGGGGCCACTTTACACTCGGTATGCATAGTTACTTTTCGTTCGTCCACTGGTATGGGCTTCTTTTCCACAGAGACACTTATTTATTTATTTTTATCGCCATTTCTGGCGACAATTCAGTATTAGGTCCCCATCAACCATGAGGTACCATTTCTGAATATATTTACATGTCACGAAACGGAATATATTACCTTAACGGAAAATATTAATATAAAGTAAGGACAGTGCTAATTATTTTGGAGATACGAATATCGGACGTGAAATGATGATATGATGTCAAAACTTCATAAAACATTTTTGCAGCCCAGTGTATTGTTGTTAAACGTCTATAGAGTCAATATAGTGTGCGAAGAAAAATTTCGGAGCAGGTATAGAAATTAGGGACGAACAAAAATGTCTGCTGATAGCGTAGTCGTTCCCTATGAGAGCAAGCTGTAATGACGAAAAAGAACTCAATAATATGGACATGTTGCTTAACATGACATTTGTGTTGATAATAAACAGAATAAATATGAAATTAATGAAGTCATTAGACATGAAAATAAGAACCAAATAAACATAATAATACTAGAAAGGAATAGCCTCCAGCGGAAGTGAAATGATTCTATGATCACGAATGTCAGATTACATACTTAAAAGGTGTCGGTGGAGAAAAATGATGTTATCAATCTCTGGCCTCGAAGCAAGAAACGGGTTCGTGAACGTTTACAAACATATAAATTTAAAAGCAAACAGACTATCATGTGTGTCTGCATTAATGTAGTTGTTTTTGTTGTTGTTTTCAGTCCAAAGATTGGTTTGATGCAGTCCTACACGCTACTCTATCCTGCGCAAGCCTCTTCGTCTCAGAATAATTACTTCATACTACATCCTTCTAAACCTGCTTACTGTATTCGTCTCTAATCTCCCTCAACAATTTTTTAACTCTCCCCACACGCACACACGCTTCTCTCCAGTATGAAATTGGTGATCCTTCGGCATCTCAGAAAGTGTCCTATCAACTGATCCCTTCTTTTAGTCAAGTTATGAAACAAATGTCATTGCTCCCCAATTCTGTCCACCATTTATTACGTGATCCAACCGTCTGATCTTCATAACTCTTCTGTAGCACACGTTTCAAAAGCTATTCTTATCTTCTCTGTACGGTATTTATCGTCCACGTTTCACTTCCATACAAGGCTACACTCCAGACAAATACTTTGAGAAAAGACTCCCTAACACAAATATCGACATTCGATGTTAACAAATTTCTCTTCTTAAGAAACGTTTTACTTGCCGTTGCCAGTCTACATTTTATATCATCCTTACTTTGACCATCAAGAGTTATTTTGCTGCCCAAATCGCAAAACTCAGCTCCTACTTTTAGAGTCTCGTCTTCTATTCTAATTCTCTCAGCATCATCTCATTTAATTCGACTACATTCCATTGCCTTTGTTCTGCTTTTGTTAATGTTCATCATATATCCTGCTGTAAAGACGATGCCCATACCATTCAACTGCTCCTCTAGACCCGCTGCTGTCTGGCATACTTACAATGTCATCGGCAGACCTCAAAGTTTTTTCTTCTCCTCCCTGAAATTTAACTCTACCTCCTAATTTTTGTTTGGTTTCCTTTACTGCTTGCTCAATTTTCACATTGAATAAAATTTGGGATAGGCTAGAACCATGTCCCATTTTTTCAACAATTGCCTCCCTTTCATGCCCATCGACTCCTATAGCTGCCGTCTCGTTTCTGTACGGGTTCTATAGAATCTTTCGCTCCCTGTATTTTACCCCTGTTACTTTCAGACTTTAAAAGACTGTATTCAGATCGACACTATCAAAAACTTTCTCCAAATCTACAATAGCTACAAACGTAGGTTTGCCATCCCTTAACCTACCTTCCAACATTAAGTCGTAGAATCAGTACTGTCTCGCATATTGCCAGATATCTCCGGAATCCAAACTGATCTCTCTCAGATCCACTTTTACCAGATTTTCATTCTTCTGTAAATAATTTTTGTTAGTATTTTGCAATGATGACTTACTAAAATTATAGTTTGGTTTCATATTTGTCAACACCTGATTTTACATTTTGGTTGAATTTTGAGGATATTTCTCCTCCCGCCGGAGGTTCGAGTCCTCCCTCGGGTATGGGTGTGTGTGTTGTCCTCAGCGTAAGTTAGTTTAAGTAGCGTGTAAGTCTAGGGACCGATGACCTCAGCAGTTTGGTCCCTTAGGAATTCGAACACATTTGCACGCTTTTGGGGTATTTCACCTATCTGATATATCTTGCTCACTGGGTGGTACAGTTTTGTCATCGCTGGCTCTCCCAAGTCTGTCAGCAGTCTTCAACTCCAAGAGCTATGTTTCGACTTTGACTTTTTAGTGCTCCTCCAAATTCTTCCTGCAGTATCAAGTCTTCCATGTTTTCTTCGTCTACTTCCTCTTCTCTGTCTGTAATAATATCTTGAAGTTTATTCCCTTAGATAGACCTGTATATATTCCTTCCATCTTTCAGCTATCCCTTCTTTGTTTAGCCCTAGTTCTTTACATGAGATCTTGATAAATGTAGAGATCATTCTCCTTTCTCCAAAGATCTCTTTAATTTTCCTACAGGAGGAATCTATGATTCCCCCTAATTATATATGTTTGCATTTCCTTTCATTTGCCCTAGCCAATCCTGCTTGGTCATTTTGCCTTTCCTGTTACTCTGATTATTCATTATATTGACGTTTTTATTCCTCTTCGTCTACTTTATTTGCTGCATTACTGTATTTTCTCCTTTCATCAATCCTATGATATTCAAGGTTTTCTAGTAGCCTTTGTGTTGTTACCTGTTTGGTCCTCTGCTGCCTTTTTTTTATTTCGTTTCTTAAAGGTACCCATTCGTGTTCTGTTGTTTTCCTTTCCTCTGTTCCGGTCAATTGTTGCCCAACGGCCGCTCTAAAACTCTCAAGAATCTCTGGTTGTTTTGCCTTAACCATGTTCTATCTCCTTAATTTTCTACCTCTTTGCAATTTCTTCAGTTTTAATCTGCAGTTGATAACCAATAAAGAGTTGTCAGAGTCCACATGACTTATAGATCAAAATCTGGTTTCAAAATCTCTTGTCTTATCATATGCATTAATATCCATCCTACAGCTAATACGACGTAATACGGTGGTGAATCACTGGCTAAAGTAATACGAAGAGCTACAGAGAGGTGTCGTAGCAGGAAGGCAGTGGACTTGAATTGGAGATCGTCGACCAGCGATACAGATTTAGGTTTCCCGTCATTTCCTCGAATCGCTTAAGTCCGGGATGGTTCCTTTGTAAGTGACACGTTCGATTTCCTTCCGCATCCTTCGCCATTACGGGATTGTGATCCATAGATGTATATGTAAGGCTGCGGTATGGTGTCTGTTCATTCAGCCATATCCAATAAATATACTCCACAAATAAAAATATAAGCTTGACGACAATTAAGGTCATTACAGTGTGGATGCACTCTCTCTCTCTTGAACTCTTGCCGAACACAGAGTCATGTGGCGAGCAATGAATATGATAAACAGGGGGCAATACGGAAGTATTGTGCGACGAGCTGGGAATCTGGGTCGGACGGACAGTATGCCCGGATAACAAAAGTGGTTAAGAGGAGAAGATTCCTTAAATCTTGGCCACGTTAAATTGCCCGTATGTCATGTACCTTCTACCAGGAAGTATTAACAGTAGAACACTGAAGGTTTTGTCACATACATTTGCACTATTAGCTAACAATCTGACATTTTTTAAGAATAGTGTATGAAAAAGTAATTTTGGAAAATGTTTTAATAATTATCCGTCTATCGAATAAATTTTGAGACGAAAAATGTAGTAGGTTCCTTCACAATATAGCTAGAAAGTTAAAAAAAAATGTCGCTTCATGCAGGTGTTCTAAGGAAATTGACTGTTAGAATTTCATTGCTCTGTGATAAATGGTTTCAGAGAAAAGGTACTTTAGGCTAGTAAAAACAGAAGTTGCTGGGAACTGAGATTAAAGTTTCGTTGTACTTACTGAGTCTTAAATCCCCTCCTTATATGCAATCGTCATTTAAATTCACAGCTTGTTTCACTGCGTCTGTCATGAGTTATTCTGGCACTGGTCTGTAAGCACCATGCAACAAAGAATTATAGAGGGTGTTTCAAAAAGAATATACGTATTTCGAAAACTTCACACGCGTATTTACGAACCTCTCAAGTTCAGACTGCAGATGTTCAATATGTCCTCCATCGGCGACAAGAATAATATCACATTGATACTCAAATTCCTCCCACACTTGGGCAAGCATGTCGTTCGTCACTGATGCTATGGTAGTGCAGAGCCGGTTCTTCAACTCTTCCAGGTTCTGTGAGAGTGGTGGCACATAAACGTTGTCCTTAACGAAATCCCACAGGGAGAAGTCATAGCGTGTCAAATCCGGTGCCCGTGGAGCCTAGCTATCTGACATGCCAAGTCACAAGGTCCAATCCAACGGTTCGGTAGAGTTCCATTCAGATGCTCACGCACTTGGCAACTCCAGTGAGGGAGTGCCCGGTCTTATTGATAAATGTTGTCTTCGTGCAGCCTCGGAAACAAGTAGTTTTGTCACATACCGAAATACTGGTGAGCATTACTATCAATGAAGAATGCGCCGAAAACAGATGATCGGGATATCGCACAAAACACATTGACTTTGGGCGAATCTCGTACACGTTCAATGGCTGCTTGTGTGTTCTGTAGGCTCCAAATTCGAACATTGTGTTTGTTTACCTGACCACTAACACGGAAAGTCGCTTCATCACTGAACACGATGCGTTGTGCAAAAGTGTTATCATTGTCAATAGCAGCAAGAACCACGTTACAAAATACCACACGTTTGCGTTTGTCAAGCTTGCAACAGCTGTAACTTGTAAAGCTTCATAACCAACGACGTCTCGAAACACTCCAAATTGTTTTTGTAGGCAGTTGTAACTCCCGACTGACACGACGAGTTGATTTTGAAGGACTACGTTGGAAAGCAGTTTGAATTCGTGCAACTTTTTCTTCAGGAACACGAGGGCGGTTAGCAATCTTTCCTTTACATACACATCCTGTATCCAGAAAGTGTCGATACCATCTGCGAATGTTCCACCCATATGGAGGATCAATTTGGTGCCTCAATCTTAAACGTCTCTATACTGTAATCACGGAACTGCACTTCGCAAACTCGAGAACGAAAAATGATTTCTGCTGCGGAGTAGCCATTTTAGACATATGACGGTTATCAAGCAAAACAGACGACAGCTGACATCTAGCGGCTACGAATAGAAACTAGACTATGTATTCGTTTCTGCAATAGTCGAGTCGAGGCGCAGCGATCGATAGTTTGGACAAAATAATGCTTTGTAATACGTATATTCTTTTTGAAACACCCTGTATTTATGAATTTCTGTAGAGAACTTGTTAAGTTCATAATGGCACATCAGGCTTCCCTGCCGTTAACCTCTTTCCAATAGCATGCATGCCGTACAGCAACCGAATACTGTTTTCATTGTATTCATTTATTTCTTCTAGGTTCTCCAGATATTTTTCTTGACGACTTTTGGAGGTCTATGTCGGTATTTCTATGCGCAGAAACAAGAAACAGAAGTGTTGCGTTATCATTATAGGAAACAACTGAATGTAAGGCAACAAACAGAGTAGCTAATAGTTGAAAGCTCAAAGCAACGGAAAAAAATATCCCTAGGCTTATGAGCTTAAAGAAGAGAAGTCACAAAGCAACGAGTGTCCGTGTGTGAACTCATTTTAACTTGACATTTAGGACCTTTAAATAAGGATTAGTGCCAAAATATTTTTATGTTCTCACAAAGAGTACTTCAGACCATCATAACCATTTGTCATTTTCAAGATATTCTCTTCCCTTAAGGCGACCGTTCGCGTAAATTGGGAAATGTGGGTTAAGTCCCCTCCAGCACAAATTTTCGCTTGTCTCTATTGAATTCATTTCAATCCCCAATTTCGGGCGATGTCAGAATTTACGTCGTTTCATCAAATTATGTTTTCGCTTTTAGCTCTTAAACTTCGAGATCTTATGAATTTCTGGAAAGATCCTACAGTCCACTGTATTAAAAAACTGACACGTGGCAAACAAAGAGACCTCCTGAAAATTCCATTCTCTGGCATGAACTCAACAGGTCACGATGCAGATCTGGAGTCAAAGCATTGCAAGGCAAACGTGTTTCAAAGGAACAAATGCTGAGAATGTTTGTAGTTCAGCTGCAAGTGCAGTAAAGACACAAGTGGAGAGCTAGTAAAAGGGCGGTACTTTTCTTGAGTAGATACACTCAACAGCGAGTTTCTGCGATTGAGGACAAGCGTACCATTTCCCCTGTCGTGAGGGAAATGCTGGCGCAAGCGCTGACTACCTCTTGGAACGCATCCTGTTTCACCTCAGGGCAAGCACTCCAGGTTCGTCCCGGAAATTGAACTGTCTTCCGCTGGTTTCAGCTGTCCAAGAAAACGTTTCCCATGTATGACTATTCCCGTTCTTGAGTCCGAATAAGGAGCGCAGAATCAATGTCTTCGTATTTCGGTGCCATCATCTGAATAATAACGGAAGCATTTTCCGTAAATGAATTTGCGATAATTGTGCATTTCTACGAAGAAACCCCCTAGATCTCTTATAAATAAATTAATTTTTTACGAAGATTTGGCTACTGCCATCGTAATGTCTAAACGAAGAATTCGTTAAACGGAAGCTGTGACAGTCATCCAGTGGCAGTTTATTGACTCAATTTTGATTTACAAATCACAACATCTGATCTGTTTTTTTTTAAGCGGCCGACGTTCTGGAATAACATATCGTGATTGATTTATTAAATTTACCAATTCATGTATCGAAAGGAGGATGCAGCGTGTGTGAAGCGACATTTAATTCATATTAGGGGCGATTGTCATTCTGGGAGAGAAATCACGTACGTGCAGCAATTTTGTATATACGTTTGCTCAAGATGTCAAAAGATATTTTGTCTTCCTGATCTGAGATCGCACAGCGTATACAACCGCCCTACGATGGAAGTGTTACACAGGTAATTGTTTTGTACATAGTTAGCTTTTGAAACACATAGACACAAACAGTTCATGCATAGATATGTTTGGGTAAGGGATTGTACTTTGAGCAAACATAATCCATTTCCAAATAATATTTATTGTTATCTTCGCGGCGCGGTTATGGGACGCAGTAACGAAGAGGTACCAACCGAAAGTTAACGGAATCTACACGGATGTTATTGATCGACGATCTTATCGAAATGGGGAAGCAAGACATCCACTATCCCACAGCACAGGTACGCAAAACGGCAGCTACGCGAGTCACAGCGCCCCTCTCCTATATACGCCTCTGGACGCAGACTGGTCGTGGCGGCCGAAAATAAAAAATACAACTCGTGCTGTTATTTGATTCCAAGTAATTACGTTGGTTGTGGATCCTGCATCATCATGTTTCACATGCTGGACAAGAAATTAATCTCCAAACTCTTCGTTTTAGTTTGTTGTTGTGGGGAGGAGACCTGACATCGAGGTCATCGGTCTCATCGGATTAGGGAAGGGCGGGAAAGGAAGTCGGCCGTGCCCTTTCAAGGGAACCATTCTGGCATTTGCCTGGAGCGACTTAGGGAAATCAAGGAAAACCTAAATCGTAATTGCCGGAGGCGGGATTCAACCGTTGTCCTCCCGAGTGCAAGACCAGCGTGCTAACCACTGCGCCACCCCGCTCGGTTTTGTTTTAGTAGCCGCTACACTGCATAAGACAATGCTTCCCGTAGTAAAATGCGCTATCAGCTCTGAATGTTCGAGGGAACCATCATTGATTAAGGAGGTACGACTGACTACCTCGTACTACCCCACACTACACTTACGACCTTCTGGGTGTGATGATAAGTGTTGAGCGTCATTTTTTTCTCGCTATGGACGTTTATATTCTCACTGCCAACTTTCACGCTATATATAAGTTCTGCCTATTTAATGATTTAGCAGAAAAAATCTTGCAGTGAGACTTTAATGAGTGGGAATACACAAGTTATGCTCAGCCAATTTGTTTGTTTCCAATACTGACTGTGATGTTAAGAGAAAGAGCTGTTGGCCATCATTATGCGAAAGCATAAATTAGCTGCTTCTTTCCGGTCTGATTTTCAACAGTCTCGAAATCCGAGAAAATGGGACGCAGTGGTCATCAAAATGGACTGCCTTTTGGGAGGACTGGCAACGGCCTTGCCGCAGTGGATACACTGGTTCCCCTGAGATCACCGAAGTTAAGCGCTGGCGGGCGTTACCGGCACTTGGATGGGTGATCATCCAGCCGCCATCTGCTGTTGCCATTTTTCGGGGTGCACTCAGCCTCGTGATGCCAATTAAGGAGCTACTCGACCGAATAGTGGCGGCTCCGGTCAAAGAAAACCATCATAACTACCGGGAGAGCGGTGTGCTGACCACACGCCCCTCCTATCCGCATCCTCAACTGAGGATGATACGGCGGTCGGATGGTCCCGATGGGCCACTTGTGGCCTGAAGACGGAGTGCTTTGCCTTTTTTTTGGGAGGACTGCAGTTCTAACCCCTTCTGACCCTCCAGGTTTAGGTTTCCTGAGAGTTCCCTAAATCGCTTTAAGCGATTGTCGGGACTGTTCCTTCGAAATGGAACGGCTGGCTTCCTTCCCCATCCTTTTCCCACAGAACTTACGTTCTGTTTCTGACGTCGTTGGCGACTGGACGTTGAACGCTAACATTCATTCTTTTCTCCGATAATTCGGGGCACGTACCATCACTCCCTTTATCTTTTTCTTGTGATGCACTGACATTCAGTGCTATTATATTTGCCCTACAGAACTGTACGGACACAGTCTTTTATTTAATTTTTATGCAATGTAACTAGATGAAAACATTCCTGTCTCGTAGGACGAGCATCCATGAAGCGATCGAAGCAATACTCTTACATTCAGATATCCTTATTCGAGGTCGAAACAAAATTGTGTCATACGAAAGGTCGACTTTTCAGTTTATTTCGAACGTTGCATCCAAATTTGAAATTTGTAATTTTTAATAACTATTGCAACTCAGAAGTTGGTCGAGTGGTTTGCTTACAGTCAGCATTTAAAGACACAGTGTTGTGTGATCCGGGAGAACTCGCTTGGAGGTATCGTTGGGTGAATTTTTATGATTTGTGTAACGACTTACTCACCATCATTACCTCGAACCGTTTCGTTCAGTTTTTGATAATCTTTCACTTTCATTAAAAAACTACAAATCTTTGCAGAATTTCATAGTAGTCATCATTCCTTTCAACGTCGGCCTACTGTCTGCTTACCTGTATACTGAGTGTTTAACTAATATGACTCCGGTACAAACGCACTGAAAATATCCTCTTATTTTACAAAATTTTGACTCACGAATTAAGAGCAATGTGATCTGACTTTCTTACCTGAAATATTAGGTGGCAAGCACTCTTACATAATGCAGAATTATTTAGCCGTTCTAATGTAACGTATGCGTTAGGTGAGGCTACTCTTATGGATAAAACGCGTGCCATACTGGAGTAGCCTACACCTTGCATTCCGCAGCACTTCATACTAAGAAGCGTGAATCTTAAAATAACTGACTCCTATGTAATCAGGACTACAACATGTGGCTCGAAGTCCTCTACAGCTCACTATATTAATTCTGTGGAATGCAGATTGTTTCTAGTGAGCTGTGCTCGTGTCAACTACGAATGTGAGAAAAGATAAATAAGCACATATAAACTAAGCATAAATGTCCGTATGTTTACAAATGTTTACGAGAGGAAAAGTAATAAAGGATGGAGTTGAAACAATTCACGTTATCATTTAAGAATAAGCATTAAAGTTCACAAACAAGAGATACATGTGATACTCATCATACCACATGAAAATACCAAATATTCTCAAAAACTAACAGAAAAGGAAACCCTATTCTCGAATCCCCGTAAAAATACATACTGAATGGGAAAGTATCGTGAAACACGACCTACCATACTCATGGGTGACTTGAAGAAAATCCGATAATGATGCTTGGACTGTAGACATAGCCTCAATCTGAACGTACATCGTGACTTCCCGCAGTGAAAACACAGCTGCAAAAGTGAGAAATTACTTAACGTAGCTACACGAGTGAACAACTAGCAAGCAACGCTCTCACTATTAAAAAAAAAAAGTTTCAAATGGCTCCAAGCACTATGGGACTTAACATCTGAGATCCTCACTTCCCTAGACTTAGAACTGCGGAAATCTAACTAATCTAAGCACATCACTCATATCAATGCCCGAGGTAGGATTCGAACTTGAAACCGTAGCAGCAGCGCGGTTCCGGACTGAAGCGCCTAGAACCGCTCGGCCACTGCGCTCTCACTATCAATCGCGAATAAGGAAGCTAGAAATGCTGTTTACACTTTACGTCTGAATTTAGCACACAGGAGAAGATAGCTGGAGTAATCACGCGACCACGACAAGAAAAATGGCTTCGCCAAGCACCAACGTCTAGCGTCAGAAACAGCGAACCACAAAGAAATGTTGCTCTGCGTCGATAGGGGCCCAACCGAATAGAAATCCCAAACGTTACACCACATGATTGTATGGCAGATTTCTACTGTCGAAGTACAGAATGCAGATGTTTCGCTTCAGAACAAGAGATGTAAATCCCCCAGAGAGCGAAAACAGTGAATAGAAAGTCTCTGACACTGCACCTGGCTCGCAGCTCACGCAGTGGTAAAATTATAAAGACGTTTCTAGGAGTCGGCTTCATCGTTTGGGATGAATTTCGTGGAGACCGAGCCATCTGCAGGGACATCGAAGACTGCAGTGCATTCTGCATTGCATGGATATGGATCGTAGACAGTTTCACCGAAGCTCAAAACCGGGCTGCTTCAATTTCTACATCTACATCTACATCTACATTTATACTCCGCAAGCCACCCAACGGTGTGTGGCAGAGGTCACTTTACGTGCCACTGTCATTACCTCCCTTTTGTGTTCCAGTCGCGTACGGTTCGCGGGAAGAACGACTGTCTGAAAGCTTCCGTGCGCGCTCGAATCTCTCTAATTTTACATCCGTGATCTCCTCAGGAGGTATAAGTAGGGGGAAGCAATATATTCGATACCTCATCCAGAAACGCACCCTCTCGAAACCTGGCGAGCAAGCTACACCGCGATGCATAGCGCCTCTCTTGCAGAGTCTGCCACTTGAGTTTGCTAAACATCTCCGTAACGCTATCACGGTTACCAAATAACCCTGTGACGAAACGCGCCGCTCTTCTTTGGATCTTCTCTACCTCCTCCGTCAACCCGATCTGGTACGGATCCCACACTGATGAGCAGTACTCAAGTATAGGTCGAGCGAGTGTTTTGTAAGCCACCTCCTTTGTTGATGGACTACATTTTCTAATGACTCTCCCAATGAATATCAACCTGGTACCCGCTTTACCAACAATTAATTTTATATGATCATTCCACTTCAAATCGTTCCGTACGCATACTCCCAGATATTTTACAGAAGTAACTGTTACCAGTGTTTGTTCCGCTGTCATATAATCATACAATAAAGGATCCTTCTTTCTATGTATTCGCAATACATTACATTTTGTCTTTGTTAAGGGTCAGTTGCCACTCCCTGCACCAAGTGCCTATCCGCTGCAGACCTTCCTGCATTTCGCTACAATTTTCTAATGCTGCAACTTCTCTGTATACTACAGCATCATCCGTGAAAAGCCGCATGTAACTTCCGACACTATCTACTAGGTCATTTATACATATTGTGAAAAACAATGGTCCCATAACACTCCCCTGTGGCACACCAGAGGTTACTTTAACGTCTGTAGACGTCTCTCCATTGATAACAACATGCTGTGTTCTGTTTGCTAAAAACTCTTCAATCCAGCCACACAGCTGGGCTGATATTCCGTAGGCTCTTACTTTTTTTATCAGGAGACTGTGCGGAACTGTATCGAACGCCTTCCGGAAGTCAAGGAAAATAGCATCTACCTGGGAGCCTGTATCTAATATTTTCTGGGTCTCATGAACAGATAAAGCGAGTTGGGTCTCACACGATCGCTGTTTCCGGAATCCATGTTGATTCCTACAGAGTAGATTCTGGGTTTCCAAAAACGACATGATACGCGAGCAAATAACATGTTCTAAAATTCTACAACAGATCGACGTCAATTTGAGTGAGAAAATTGCAAAAAAAAATTGTGTCGAGGAATTACAGAATCCACGGACAAGAACGCAGTAGGAAACGAAACACGGATATACACTAACAGGTGGGAAACTACGCACCAGTGTAACTGTTTGGTTGTTCCAAGACAAACGTAAACCGACAGAAGTACTTCATTCTCGGAGCACTCTCAAGACGATGATCGACTGTTTCTTCCGTTGCACTGACATGTGGAGGTCACTGCTTAATACGAGCAAAGGATAATTAGAACTGAACGCAATTCGACAGTTTACCTGCGTCAAATCAGCGAAGAAATCAGCAAAAACATTGCAAAGTATCGTATCGTTTCGTTTTTCATCATGACAGAATTCACGCCAAACTATTGTTTATTTAAAAGAAAAGATTTTTTTTGGATCCTTCACGTCAAATATAAACGTGTAAAAACAATTTTCATCGCTTCTCGAATCTATTCCATAACTATGCCACTTAGGTGTCAACATCATTGTTGTGTTCTTTGGTCTAACGTCTGGCTTCCTGCAGCTCATGTAACATTTCTTGCTCCGTGAGACATAATATTCACTCCCAAACCTCACTTCGTAATAGAGAAAATAAATGTTAGTTGAAGTATGATGTAAGAAGTGGAGTAAGGTGTAGACATATTTTCTTTGATTAATGTTTCGTTATATACACTGAAGCGATAAAAGTAATGAGATGCCTCCTAATATCATGTCGTACCTCCTTTTATCCGGCGCAATGCAGAAACTCGACGTGATGTGGACTCAGCAAATCGCTGGAAGTTCCCGGTAGGAGTGTTGAGCTGCGCCGGCCGGAGTGGCCGAGCGGTTCTAGGCGCTACAGTCTGGAACCGCGCGACCACGGTAGCAGGTACGAATCCTGCCTCGGGCATGGATGTGTGAGACGTCCTTAGGTTAGTTAGGTTTGAGTAGTTCTAAGTTCTAGGGGACTGATGACCTCAGAAGCTAAGTCCCATAGTGCTCAGAGCCATTTGTTGATCTACGCTGCCTCTGCATACGACACTACCTCCATCTCTGCATGGGCATATCGCTATCCCTTTACTTTTGTCACCTCAGTTCGGCCATCGTTAGTTATTTTGCTGCCCAAATACAAAAACCCTTCTTCAACCAGTAGTACATAATTTCCTAACAAAATACACTTAGTATCTCAGGTATTAATTTGATTGCACGTGTAACATACGTAGCTTAGTCTTCTATTCGTAATAAGGACTAAGGGAACATATTAGATTGTATCATTCGGCGCTACAGCCGTGGTTCCGAAGTCGAATTATACCGTAAGTTTAACTTTCAGTTCATTAACCTTGCAGTTGGGTAAAAATCGACTTTTAGTTTTTCCTGACCATGTTCGTATATTTGCTTACCAGGTCGTAAATCACAACTAAATTTTGGAGTCACTTAATTAAATTTTCTGATAAGCAATTAGCAGATCCGAAAGTCTAGAGACTCTATCGTGAGCAAAAATACTTTGAACTGCTCTTGTAAAAATAATAACCTCAGCCAAAGAATTGCAATGATAATGCCTGTCTTTGGAATGGACGGCACTGTAAATAATCTTTGCGTGAACTGTCGTATTAGTGAAAATCATAGAAGTGAAATTATTTTTAATTCTCTGCACCACTGATACGCTGGCATTGGTAAAATGACTTTCAGTAAGCTCTTGCAAAATAATCAGTCACTGTGATCTTCTCGAATGATAACAAGGACAAACAATTTTTTATTTCTTGCCAAGTTTATTACATTGTTAGTAGTTACATAAACGTTCACCTCAGATCTTGACAGAAAGTCTTCAGTAGGCATACTGAATCATAATACCATTACATGTTACCAAAATTAATACAATGCATCCATTTTTAATCAAGTACAATATTTTCAGTAGGCAATTCAACTGAGAGAAGAGGTGAGCAGCTGCCGCCGACAGGATCTTCTTCTACACTCTGGCCGTCACTATGCGCTGGCTTGCCTCTAAATAGCTTATATGTCTTCCTTTAATTCAATGTTGTACAGATTTCAAACACTCGAGCAGTACTCAAGAACAGGTCGGAGTACTATCATATAATAATGTTGTCTCCGTTACAGATAAACGACACTTTCCCAAAATTATCCCGATAAACCGAAGTTGGCTACAACTCTCACCCGTTCCTGATTATGTAAAGCTGGACACTATAAATGCTGTAACATTACTAGTTTTTTTCCCTACTCATCCGCATTAACTTACATTTTTCTAAATTTAGAGCTAGTTGTCATTCATCACACCAACTAGAAATTTGGTCTAAGTTATCTTGTAACCTCCCACAGTCACTCAAATACGACTACTTCCCTTACACCCACAGCATCAACACCAAACAACCGGAGATTGCTACACAACCCGCCCTTCAGATAATTTATGTATGATCCTATCACACTTTCCTGGCACGCGCTTGACGATATACCCTCGTCACAAACTACACTACTGGCCATTAAAATTGCTACACCACGAAGATGACGTGCTACAGACGCGAAATTAAACCGGCGGGAAGAAGATGCTTTTCAGAGCATTCACACAAGGCTGGCGCCGGTGGCGACACCTACAACGTGCTGAAATGAGGAAAGTTTCCAACCGATTTCTCATACACAAATAGCAGTTGACCGGCGTTGCCTGGTGAAACGTTGTTGTGATGCCTCGTGTAAGGAGGAGAAATGCGTGCCATCACATTTCCGACTTTGATAAAGGTCAGATTGTAGCCCATCGCGATTGCGGTTTATCGTATCGCGACATTGCTGCTCACGTTGGTCGAGATCCAATGACCGTTAGCAGAATATGGAATCGGTGGGTTCACGAGGGTAATGAAGAACGCGGTGCTGGATCCCAACGGCCTTGTATCACTAGCAGTCGAGATGACAGGCATCTTATCCGCATGGCTGTAACGGATCGTGCAGCCACGTCTCGATCGCTGAGTCAACAGATGGGGACATTTGCGAGACAACAACCATCTGCACGAACGTTTCGACAATGTTTGCAGCAGCATGGACTATCTGCTCGGAGACCCTGGCTGTGGTTACGCACATTGGAAGCGTGTATTCGTCATCGCCATACTGGCGTATCACCCGGCGTGATGGTTTGGGGTGCCATTGGTTACACGTCTCGGTTACCTCTTGTCCGCATTGACGGCAATTTGAACAGTAAACGTTACATTTCAGATGTGTTACGACCCGGGGCTCTACCCTTCATTCGATCCCTGCGAAACCCTACATTTCAGCAGGATAATGTACGACCGCATGTTGCCGGTCCTGTACAGGTCTTTCTGGATACAGAAAATGTTCGACTGCTGCCCTGTCCAACACATTCTCCAGATCTCTCACCAATTGAAAAAAACGTCTGGTCAATGGTGGCCGAACAACTGGCTCGTCACGATACGCCAGTCACTACTATTGATGAACTGTGGTATCGTGTTGAAGCTGCATGGGCAGCTGTACCTGTACACGCCATCCAAGCTCTGTATGACTCAATGCCCAGTCGTATCAAGGCCGTTATTACGGCCAGAGGTGGTTGTTCTGGGTACTGATTTCTCAGGATCTATGCACCCAAATTGCGTGAAAATGTAATCACATGTCAGTTCTAGTATAACATATTTGTCCAATAAATACCCGTTTATCATTTGCATTTCTTCTTGGTGTAGCAATTTTAATGGCCAGTAGTATAAATTCCGAATCTAATAACTAACTAATATTGAGACATTGTATTATCTTCTCACAAGAATACACAGGCGCAGTAAAGATCCTGACGTTACTACTGCTAATTTCTGTTACAGCACTCAGTGAAGGAAGAGACTGTTGTTGCGTCGTTGATGCTGTGCTCCTGTGTCACTTCTGTTCGCGTTCTTTCGTGTGAACGTGACAGAGGGTTTTCTTTGAAACGAGAAGAGACTGTTATACGCTCTTTTGCCATTTTTAGTTTTATTGATGTTCACCTTTTGAAGCCACTACTCATTTTCTTTAGCGGATCTTCCAAGTTCTTTGCCATTTTTCAAGAATTACAAGTGGAAAAAATGATTCAGAATATATTAGAACACATATAAATGTGCATAAATGTTAAATATTAAAATGATTTGTACAGAAAATGTCTTTCTTTAATTGTTTTTGAAAGGACATGAAACGCAACATTCGTAACATACAGAATGAGAGGCATTCAATAATAACGACACAGCTGTCGCTTCAGCGCTGGTGAGAGATAGGACCAAGTTGAGAGGACAGCAACAGGGACTGAAGATTACATGTAACAGGTCACGTTGGCAGCGGGCGGCATTAACTAGGAGGAACACTGGCGGAGCGGCGGCGGAAAGAGCAGGGGAATTCCCGCGCACAGTTCCGCCACTACAGCGCGCATCCATCAGGAATTCATCGCGCGACCGGAGCAGATATTGGTCGGCGGGCGACCAGTGCTCGCGAGCGCGCCAGCTGCATCACAATGACAGGGGCAGCCAGGCAACCAGCAACCCCTCCCCTCCCTGCCCTGCTAGCCCGCGACGCACTTGTCTGAGCGACTTGTCTCTGGCTGCTAGTGCGATATACGTCACCTGTTATCACCGCGTGCGGACGGCTGTCAGGTTCAGAGGGTGTCGCTCACTAG
Source organism: Schistocerca serialis cubense (assembly GCF_023864345.2). NCBI lineage: Eukaryota > Metazoa > Arthropoda > Insecta > Orthoptera > Acrididae > Schistocerca > Schistocerca serialis. The sequence continues at coordinate 144,554,397 of NC_064641.1, read as the reverse complement.
AGAGCAATCAGCCGCCCGACTGCGTCGATTTAACAACGAAAAGAGGTTGGCAGTAATGCATCCTGGCCAGAAACAGAAACGTAGTACTCTCTGTGATTAAAATCGAGAAACTAGCAGGCAGTTAAATTCTGGGAGATATCACAGTGTGTTCCTGACTGAGGATTCTATGCCCCCTAAATGAAATAAGAACATGAGAACACGTGATGTCATAAAAATGACCTCAATGTGTGCACCTTTATAGAAAACTTCAACTAGAAAAATAATTTATGAGGGGCGGTCAACAAGTAATGTAACACATTGATTTTGTCGGCTCAGTATTTGTTGTGAGACATCATAAAATATTGCCGCTTCAGCCGCTATATTTAGATGAAGTTCCGATAGGTGCTGAGCTGTGCTACACCTAGCTTTCAAATTTGGGCCTTGAACGGAGGAGCGTTACAAGCAGAGAACATTTGTTGAGTTTTTTTGTTTTTTTGTTTTTTCGGCGGGGAATCAGGGCGTCACAGATATTCATAGGCGGTCACAGAATGTTTACGGAGACGTGGCAGAGACCAAAAGCACAGTGAGTCGTTGGGCAAGGCGTCTGTCATCGCAACAAGATCATCCAAACCTGCCCTATCTCCTGCGTGCTAGCTGGCTGCACACAGCTGTGACTCCTGGAATGTTGGAACGTGCAGACACTCTCACTCAAGGAGATCTACGGGTACAAAGGAGCTTCTGTTTCTCTACGACAACGCAAGGCCTCACAAAAGCCTGGGTACCAGACAGGAACTCACAAAATTCATTAGACTGTTGTTCGTCGTCCACCCAACAGCCCAGACCTAGTTCCATCTGCTTGGCCCAATGAAGGATACATTCTGCAGGGTGCAGTACGTGGTTTATAGGGAGGTTGTTGGTGCAGCAAGAAGCTGGAAACGACGTCAATTAGTAGAGTGGTATTTTTTTTTGGTTACACACCTTCCCAGTAAAGTGGCGTAAGGCCGTTGCATTGAATGGATATTATGTTGATGAATATGGTTTTGTAGTCATTAGAGTGGGGAATAATATAGTGTGTGGCAATCCTGAATAAAAGCAACCTGCTTTTAGAAAGAAAGGTTTTGAATTTCTGTAATGCCCCTCGTATAGCGCATTCTGACCACAGTTTGATAAACATTTTCAAGAGTGGAGAGTGCCCGCATGGCGCAACGGAATAAAATGGTGGGCTGTATGAGTATTTGAATAAATTTAAGACCACGATTACTTAACGAAACGTCATAACCTCATATGTATACGTGTAATCAGTCTTCCTTGTTGGTAGACGAGGTGCTATGAAGAAGTGAGCCTGTCTCATAACCTGATACCTGTCCACAAGAGAACATGAAATACAATAATCACGTCGAATATAATCTGAAAAACACCAAGTAGTCTGCGACTCACAGCAACACTATTTACTGTGTGAGCTATAAAGACATGCAAAGAGATTTGAAATGGATTGTACTAGCGACAGTTTGGTATAGCATTAATTGATATTTGTGTTAGAGGCGCCATAGTATAATTCGTGCTCGAATTAAATACGGAATTCGAGATGAATACACAGGGACGTGCGGAACTGAATTTTAACAACGATATCATTAAGTGATTGGAAACGAAAATAAATCGTAGGTACTTTATTAAATGTGTTTATTATTCAGGCTCATTTAAAAGATTATTATTCTCCTGTGACGGTCCACGTGGTACGAACGGCCACGACCTTAGAAAAATTGACCGAATAAGAAGTCTAAACAGATCTGACAACTCTGAACACATTTAACTAATGGGGTTGTGATGTTGTAAGTACCCCTACCGTATGGATGAGCGAGTGAAAAACCGATACTTTGCGACATGAACTGACCGCGATCTGGCTCTCTGAACAACAGAAGTTCAGTTCAAACACAAGTGAAGACAGGCTTAAATATCTGAAACGCCACGGACAGACTATTAGGTCAGGCCGGAAAATGCATACTGCAACCTCGCCACACTTCACATAGTTCGTTGCATGGCAATCAGAAAGTCACCTCAAAGTAAGCTAAGATATTAGTCGTCCTTACCAAAACATGGAAACATCGACGAGCTAAGATCAGCATCAGAAACAGAATAACAATACAGAAGGGTTTATCAACCTTACATCGACATCCACAAATTCGTCCCCTGCGGGCCTCTGTTTGGACTGAAATCACTGTCACCAATGCAAGGGCTAGCAGATAGGTCTTCATTCGTCTAATCAAAGGCCACAATATACTAAGCAAACTATCGCCCGCTCCACAAGTGTTTGCAACATACTAGCGACTCAGAACTTGTGCGAGAATGAATTATTTAAAAGTCTAAATCTAAATGAACGACTTTCAGAGTTATTTTACAAATATGTTTCATCTTCAGTATCTGTGTTAGAACACGAGGGGAAGGAGGGGAAGAGGGATAGGAGAAATGTCAAACACTCCCCACCCCCCCACCCCCCCACAACCGAAAATTCTTTCTCCATTATTAAAAAGCCTAGGAATTCAACAATATTCACAATAAATACATTAATATAGTAGTACAACATAATAATAAACAATTGATAATTTCTTTACACCAGTAATTACTCCTCTGTTATAACACAACTCTAAGACACTATAATTCTGAGAAACAAATCATTTTAAAATTGAGAAGTGTCTGTGTCATCCAGAGACTTAAGAACCCCTATAGTAATTAACTTTCACAACCATGACTACATAATTTACAACATATAAAACATAAGTGTGCACTCAACATTATCAGTATTTCACTTACTATTTCGATTTTGAAAAGTATGCTGACTATGGCTATGCAAGTGCGTAAATTGGCTGAGTGCTGTTTTTGTATCGGTCATTTCCTCCTATATCTGGTGAATCTTTTTGATTTTCTTTTTGCAAATGTTAATGGTCCTTGCAAAGAAGTGCTAAATAAATGCTACATGACAATAATGAGTGATTGCTTCCAATACGAATCCAATCAAGATGGAATTACCTCACAAAGACAAAATAATAGCCATAACTTCATTGAAACACTCTGGCAAACTGTGGAATAAGAGCTATAGTAAAGGAAATTAAAATTAGCAACAAATTGTGAAAGGAGGGTTAGAGAATTTGAAGTATAAGTACCAGAAAGTGTTTTCAAACTATACAAACGTAATGAAAAGTGACGAGAAGGCATCAAATTTTATTGCCAAGAGAAATGTAATTTACAAAGGTGTATGAGGAGAGTTAAGGAATTAGCAGTCGAAATACAAGAAAATATTTTCAAGCACTATACATTTATTGAAAAATGACGAGATGTAATTCAGTGTTAACTGCAAGATAGGGGTTTATTACGAAAATTGTGAATAGCAGTATATTATGAGCAGGATACCTAACCAAAATCCGGTAGAAGTGTCACACACTTAATATCAGTCGGTGGAAGACAAAATAACGTAATTGTTGTTAAAAATACCTTAACAATGAGTAACATGCAATGTGGCTATGACTAGCATGAATATCAGGTACCAGAAGAAACACCTCTTTTGTAAATATATAGAGGGTGATTAAAGAAGGAAGTGTTGTATATATGTATTAGAACGGGGAGATGTTTTTAGAAAGAGGCTATAATACATAATGTGATTCATCAAATGTTTATCAACATACATGAGACTATGTGACCTGAATGGTCATGTAGATAAGGACTCTAGAGAAAGGTGAACTCTAGCAGGATATTTGAAGTGCATGGAGAGATGGGCAGTCCAGTGCTAATGGACTCTAGAAAGCTGTTGTCCAGAGCAAGGCTGATATATAAAGGACTAATATGGGTATTAACCGGGTACACGCCACGGTATGAGGCGTTTGTAAATAGAAACTGTAAATAGCACTACTGCTTAAGGATATTTGTACACATTTGTTCTAAGCATAATAGTTCGTTTTGATCCAGATTCTGGGTTATCAAGAGAAAGTTTACCTGAAAAGTATGATTTGATGTGTAAAGAGAGGAGATACATTAATTATTTGCTTGCGAAGTTGAAAAACATTTGTGTGCCATTTGGGCAGAGAAATGAAATAATTAATAATATACAAACTGTATGGAAAATGTAAAAGTATGTTAGTAAGTGGTGTCTAAAATATGTATCTTTATTACAAGTAACTATAGTAAAATTGATGACTCCTGGAAACACGGGAAATTTGGACCCATGATAACGAGATTACGGGAGTGGAAAGTCAAAACCAGAGCCGCAGTCAGTAAAGAAAAAGTGCAGTTGGGAGCTGCATAATGACGTCTGCCAACGATGGAGCATAATCTGACGACAACATCTAGGATTGGAAGACTCACGAAACGAGTGAAACACGATTTAAACAAAGATTATGTCTCAATGGCGTATGCTATAAAAGAACGTGCGTCCAGTTGTCATTGTCTGTTAAAAGTGTAGTTGTGGACGGCCACGTGTTTTATATAGTAAAAGAAAAATAAATACCCTGTGTTCAGTCTAACTGAATATCTGGAGCAATAATGAGTCGCCAACACAGACGTTCGCTTTTAAATCTGTATTTGTGTAATGCTAAAACTTTAAAGAACTCTCCTATTGATTTCTATAGGACAGGAACCAAACACCTGAAAAATATGGGTGAAATATTTAACTTTGTACGTCTAAATAAATGTAAGAAAGATATTTCACTAATGATTGCCATCAAAATACTCTATTTGAAGAAATTGTTTCAAATTCTGTGTTCGTTGTCTTGAAAGCTGAATTAAAGTACGGCATTTTTAATATCACTCAGCATTCAATGTTTATCATATTAAAAAAAAATGGATATAGCTGTTAGGAGACCATGAGGAATGGGATGTGAATATCGGTTGGATATCAAGAAAATGGAATTCAGTTTGATTTTCATATTTTCATAAACTTGTAAAATATGTTTGTTTTTGGAAAATCTCCAGTGAGATGATTTAATGAAAAAAAGTTTAGGGTGAATCATCAGAAGATTCTGTATTTGATTTTAAAGTTTGGAAGAAATCTAAGTTTGCTGCTTAGGAAGAAATAAGCAACAATTTTACAAGCCACTCCTAACAAGATAATCCTGTGACTCAGTTATTATCAAATTTGGAATATCTGCTCAAAAACAAAATAATTTTCAAATGAAATCAACAAAGAGGATTGTGAGATTCCTACTGTTTTTAAATGTATTTTATTGTCTAAATTTTACTCTTACTAGAACTCGGTAGCTAGTAAAAGTAATTCACTGCATAGGCAGTGCTGCAGGATACGATATCAACGAGGTAGTGATGACGAGTGGGCTGTATGGCGCGGCAACGAATTGTGGGAGTGAGAAGAAGAGCTAATCCTACTTGGCTATCAGTACATAGGGAAATGACAATTGTTGTGGCGCGAATCTCAGAAACTTCTTTATTAGATATTAGTTTCTTCAACTCACACAACCAGGAAAAAAATCTTTTCCCCCTTCTTGGCCTTGTGGACAGACACACCCACACTCGCACCGACTCACCCGCCCACCCACACACACACAAAATTATATCTCACCAAAACACACACACAACATACACACAAATTCATATACAAACAGATCACAGATACTTCAATAATTACTCTCAAAAGTTGGCAATAACATTCGATATTTGGCAATAACATCTGACAGTCAGCAACACAAACCAAAACACTACATCTACATCTACATTTATACTCCGCAAGCTACCCAACGGTGTGTGGCGGAGGGCACTTTACGTGCCACTGTCATTACCTCCCTTTCCTGTTCCAGTCGCGTATGGTTCGCGGGAAGAACGACTGTCTGAAAGCCTCCGTGAGCGCTCTAATCTCTCTAATTTTACATTCGTGATCTCCTCGGGAGGTATAAGTAGGGGGAAGCAATATATTCGATACCTCATCCAGAAACGCACCCTCTCGAAACCTGGCGAGCAAGCTACACCGCGATGCAGAGCGCCTCTCTTGCAGAATCTGCCACTTGGGTTTGTTAAACATCTCCGTAACGCTGTCACGGTTACCAAATAACCCTGCGACGAAACGCGCCGCTCTTCTTTGGATCTTCTCTATCTCCTCCGTCAACCCGATCTGGTACGGATCCCACACTGATGAGCAATACTCAATACTGCGCATCAAAACATGTGTTCAGGTCATAGTGCTGTGAAATTTGGGAAAAAAACTGCAAATTGGCATTTATAAGTAGAAGAACAGCACCAAAAATGCAACAGGAGCGTAATATGTAGAAAACGGTCCACGCAACCTGTAACTACAGTTCGAAATATTACTTCATAATAGCAAAAACCAACCACCAGAATTGTTTGTAGCCTATAGGTACAGTGACCAAAATATAAACTAAACAGCAACCGTATGCACATAATCCAGGCCAGTGAAGATGCCTTGCAGTAAATAATGGCGAAATACGTATGGCATGCAATTGTGTTTCATTCAGTTGCTGTCAGACGGCCCATAAGGTAAAAAGTATCAATATACTGTAATATAAATGTAATATTAAGTCCACTTTTCTCATTACTGACACTAGGAGGAGCCTACAGGTAATCAGGGATTCGAAATGCAGTAAATCAGCTAACTCTGTAGACAAAGGAATATCGTTAAATTACTGAAAACATACAGAGAGCTACGAAATTATACGATGTAAGCAGGAGATTTCAGCTGCATACCAGCCTCGCCAGTCGCACGTAGGATGTATGTGGAACCAGTTTTTATGTGACTGTCAGTCCTATAATGGTCTCGAATTTTATTAATTTTTTGAGAGGACTGGTTTAAATTGCTACTGTTTTACGTTCGCCAACAAACGCATCGTAATGGCATCCTGGCACTTTTTCCAAGAAAAGTAGCTATCCACCCATCCACTTATAATGTAAGGTAGTCTGCTTGCATCTTCTGCAGAAATCACTACAAGAGCTGCTTCGAGGGTCAACATCTACTAGAGGTCCGTAGAAAAGAAGTAAGAGGAAGTCCTACGCGTAACGATAATCCACGAAAGGGTTGTTAACTGGCGTAACCTCGGGTGGGAAGGCATGAGCAGTTATACTGTACGTCACCTGTACAATTTTCTACGGAACAACGGCAAAACTAAGAAATTACTATGTAGGTTTAGCACAGGGAGTGGATTTTGCAAGTGGCCAAAACATATCGCACCTGAACAAGCAGAATACACAATGAGCACATGATAAAGTAGAACGACTGTAAGCAGAATTGGCGTAAGGGGAATAACCACAAGCAGAACGAGAGTTCGAACCATGTTGCATTTCATTTTATTAAATAAATCGGAGAGTTGAGGTAATAAGTAGCAAGAAGCCATGCACTAGTAATGTAATATAGCTTCTATGGTTGGCTAACTGCAAAGCAGAGACATAACTGTTACACAAAGTGCACACTCGTAAATTAGTTTCGGAATAATCGGTATCTTCAAACCATACACAACATCCGGTTCCGTTGCATCGGGGGATCCTGTTCATTTAATACAAACACAGCCTGCACCTTTATGGAGGCACCTCCAGATATCACAAGGCCTCGTTGATAAACTGAGTTCATGGCTTCAGTGGGGTCTGCTTGTAACGCCGGAAATGCATATCCTCCTATTTCCATCTATTGTACTATTATTTTTTTCCTTGTTTTGTTACCTCAAGATATGACATTTCTGTCTCTTTATATATTGTAATTGCTTTACTGTTTGGATATATATATATTTATGCACTTATGTCGATGTATAATTGGTTTGTTTCGTAAATATTATTTGTATTTTTACGCTGGGTCTTGCCTAGGGAAAACTGCTATCGAACGATTACGTCGATAGGTCGTGTGAAGAATCAAAGTGTGTAGGATCTTTGGTAGTGTTAACTCTGCCGCGTGGAGCGCGGGCTGAGCAGTCGGGGTCTGGCGGGAGTAGCGAGTGGAGCAGGTGTTGTGTGACGCTCCCGCGAGTTGCCGCGCTTTCGGGGTTTGGCAGCATGTAATTGCGCTCGACTCGCGATGATAGTTTCTGACATGGTGTCGCGGACGGGAAGCATTAGCTGGCGCACATCAAGAGCCCGTTTCGCCTGGTGACTGTCGAGAAGAAGGCGCGCCAACATCCAGCTTCTGCAACAGCGACGGCCGACAATGAGTGACTGTCGCCACCTCCTCGATCGACGGCTTCAAACCTTCAATCAACCAACAAGGAAGACTAAAAGCACGTAAAGTTTCAGAACTGTATGGCAGACCTCAGCTTTTCAAATTGTTCCATTTGCCTCGCAAAATTACAGCAACTTAGCATGAACCTTTGTTGCTCATTGTCCCAATTGCATTGCCAAGCAGGGTCCCTTCCTTTTCCGAAATGAACCCGAGTGTCGTTGAAATTCAAACGCCAGCATTAAAATAATATAATTAGATTTCACTGCTTTAATTTCAAAGTTCAGTAGCTGGCTACAATATTTAGGTTACACGAGCACAAATTTAGAGTGCGAGTTTTGTTAGCATATTTTAGCTTACCTGTGACTGCAGCTCAGCTTGGTACGTACTAAATTTTACTATTGTTAATAGTTCAGAATCATTTAATTCAAGTTCAAAGTTAAATCTCTTGTTTCTAAATTGCGTAGAGTCAAGTTGCTTTTGAAATGATTGTTGAGGTAGTCCAAGACTAACCGCATTTTACTGGATTTCGATGTGCTTCAGAAAGAAAGCTCACTATTAACTTCAGTCACTAAATTAACTTTCGATTTTCCGGTTATTAATTCTTTTGCTAAATTAAGTCAGGGTGTAGCGAAATTTATTACTTCTGACAAACTTTCAGTTTTCACACTACACGTGTCAACCTTCAGTTGCCACGCTTCTAGTGTTAATTATATGTGTAATAACCTTTCTTTTTCAGTTACTATAGTAATTGTCCTTAGGACTGGCGACCGTGATTTCCCCCAAATCTCAAATATCTAATTACCGCTAGTTAATTGTTAACGTAACGGCCGCACATTTACTTTCTTTATTAACTTTACCCCTTTTCAAAATTAATTCCCACCAGTTTCATTTGCATTTTTCCTTTCATTAAGATGTAACCCTTTCCTCCCTCTTTACCGACTGGTTAACTTCGGTGACGATTGCTTTTCCAAAACTCCCATTAGGTACACGCGGTTTCATTTTTCACTGTCATTAAGGTCGGTAAGTGAGGGGGAGGCTACATGCTCCACACTCTAACCCAGCTATCATCTGGTACCAACTGTAATCGGGACTCATCTGACCATGTAACGGGTTTCCAGTCGTCTATGGTCCAACCGATATGGTCACGAGTCCGGGACAGGCGCTGCAGATGATGCTGTACAGTTAGCAAAGGCACTCTCGTCGGACGTTAACTGCCATAGCCCATTAACACTAAATTTCGCCGCACTGTCCTAACAGATACGTTCGTCCTTCACCTCACATTGATTTCTATGGTTAATTCACGCAGAGTTGCTGGTCTGTCGGCACTGACAACTCTACATTCAGACACCTCATTTAAAGTGAATCTAACCGTCACAAAGACGAAAGGTTGTTGGCCCCAATTTTAATGTCCACTAATAAGTTCCCGCAATGTTGAACGGTCCCCGTTTCTCAGCACACGAGGTGTGCCTGGTCGTGATTTCACTGTGGTCATTCTCTCACGTTTCCGCTTCTCACGTCGGCTACAATCGATTTGGACAGTTCGAGATGGGTTTAAATGTTCGGTGGAATTGTGTTACGCTGGTTCGAAGTCACCGAGCTCTCGTCACCGCCCTATTCTGCTGTTACTGCTTCTCTCCTGCCAATAGAATATTCACCACCTCCTTTTATTCTGGCGTGTCCTCTCTCGTGACATCTAGTGCTCAATTCGAAGCGGTGTCCAGACTTTTTGATTGGATAGTGTACGTTAACTGGAATACTCTCTTTCAAATTCTGAAGGTGGCAGGGGTAAAATACAAGGAGCGAAAGGCTATTTACAATTTGTACAGAAACCAGATGGCAGTTATAAGAGTCGAGGGGCATGAAAGGGAAGCACTGGTTGGGAAAGGAGTGAGACAGGGTTGTAGCCTCTTCCCGATGTTATTCAATCTGTATATTGAGCAAGCAGTAAAGGAAACAAAAGAAAAATTCGGAGTAGGTATTAAAATTAGTGGAGAAGAAGTAAATACTTTGAGGTTCGCCGATGACATTGTAATTCTGTCAGAGACAGCAAAGGACTTGGAAGAGCAATTGAACGGAATGGACAGTGTCTTGAAAGGAGGATATAAGATGAACATCAACAAAAGCAAAACGAGGATAATGGAATGTAGTCAAATTAAATCGGGTGATGCTGAGGGGATTAGATTAGGAAATGAGACACTTAAAGTAGTAAAGGAGTTTTGCTATTTAGGGAGTAAAATAACTGATGATGGTCGAAGTAGAGAGGATATAAAATGTAGACTGGCAATGGCAAGGAAATCATTTCTGCAGAAGAGAAATTTGTTAACATCGAGTATAGATTTAAGTGTCAGGAAGTCGTTTCTGAAAGTATTTGTATGGAGCGTAGCCATGTATGGAAGTGAAACATGAACGATAACCAGTTTGGACAAGAAGAGAAAAGAAGCTTTCGAAATGTGGTGCTACAGAAGAATGCTGAAGATAAGGTGGGTAGATCACGTAACTAATGAGGAGGTATTGAATAGGATTGGGGAGAAGAGAAGTTTGTGGCACAACTTGACTAGAAGAAGGGATCGGTTGGTAGGACATGTTTTGAGACATCAAGGGATCACAAATGTAGCATTGGAGGGCAGCGTGGAGGGTAAAAATCGTAGAGGGAGACCAAGAGATCAATACACTAAGCAGGTTCAGAAGGATGTAGGTTGCAGTAGGTACTGGGAGATGAAGAAGCTTGCACAGGATAGAGTAGCATGGAGAGCTGCATCAAACCAGTCTCAGGACTGAAGACCACAACAACAGTGTACATCTGGAACATAGCATTGTATGGAAGTGAGGCGTGAATTATGTGATAACTGGAGACCAAGAGAACTGAAGTGTTCAAGTTGTGGATTTATAGAAGGATGCTGAAGACATTTTGAACAGGTTTCCAACCCTGATTTCCGACACCACTCATACACATTCTAACGTGTAACGTTTCCTGTACAGCGAAAATGGTGACTACCACTACTAGGGTCTCCGCAAAATCATCCATCTTTGCCAAAAATTTGTTGCGAATGCGTAGAGAAGGGTCGACAACATCATCAAAGTTAATGTTCGTAGCTTTCGAGGAGATAAGTAAAACGTTATGTCTATGGCAATCAGGGATTACTTTGTCCAACTTTTGCCCGTATTTTTGTACGTGGAAAGAAAACAAAGGACAGTGGCAGAGAGAAAATCTAAAATACGTTCTTCTATTGTTGTCAAACACTTTTTTCCATTAATTGAAAAAGGTATTGAAATATATATCTCAACTGTTGCTGTGGTACCATTAATCCACTCCGGACAGTTTTGACCTACTCATAGAGAAGTAGTAATACACTCCTGGAAATGGAAAAAAGAACACATTGACACCGGTGTGTCAGACCCACCATACTTGCTCCGGACACTGCGAGAGGGCTGTACAAGCAATGATCACACGCACGGCACAGTGGACACACCAGGAACCGCGGTGTTGGCCGTCGAATGGCGCTAGCTGCGCAGCATTTGTGCACCGCCGCCGTCAGTGTCAGCCAGTTTGCCGTGGCATACGGAGCTCCATCGCAGTCTTTAACACTGGTAGCATGCCGCGACTGCGTGGACGTGAACCGTATGTGCAGTTGACGGACTTTGAGCGAGGGCGTATAGTGGGCATGTGGGAGGCCGGGTGGACGTACCGCCGAATTGCTCAACACGTGGGGCGTGAGGTCTCCACAGTACATCGATGTTGTCGCCAGTGGTCGGCGGAAGGTGCATGTGCCCGTCGACCTGGGACCGGACCGCAGCGACGCACGGATGCACGCCAAGACCGTAGGATCCTACGCAGTGCCGTAGGGGACCGCACCGCCACTTCCCAGCATATTAGGGACACTGTTGCTCCTGGGGTATCGGCGAGGACCATTCGCAACCGTCTCCATGAAGCTGGGCTACGGTCCCGCACACCGTTAGGCCGTCTTCCGCTCACGCCCCAACATCGTGCAGCCCGCCTCCAGTGGTGTCGCGACAGGCGTGAATGGAGGGACGAATGGAGACGTGTCGTCTTCAGCGATGAGAGTCGCTTCTGCCTTGGTGCCAATGATGGTCGTATGCGTGTTTGGCGCCGTGCAGGTGAACGCCACAATCAGGACTGCATACGACTGAGGCACACAGGGCCAACACCCGGCATCATGGTGTGGGGAGCGATCTCCTACACTGGCCGTACACCACTGGTGATCGTCGAGGGGACACTGAATAGTGCACGGTACATCGAAACCGTCATCGAACCCATCGTTCTACCATTCCTAGACCGGCAAGGGAACTTGCTGTTCCAACAGGACAATGCACGTCCGCATGTACCCCGTGCCACCCAACGTGCTCTAGAAGGTGTAAGTCAACTAACCTGGCCAGCAAGATCTCCAGATCTGTCCCCCATTGAGCATGTTTGGGACTGGATGAAGCGTCGTCTCACGCGGTCTGCACGTCCAGCACGAACGCTGGTCCAACTGAGGCGCCAGGTGGAAATGGCATGGCAAGCCGTTCGACAGGACTACATCCAGCATCTCTACGATCGTCTCCATGGGAGAATAGCAGCCTGCATTGCTGCGAAATGTGGATATACACTGTACTAGTGCCGACATTGCGCATGCTCTGTTGCCTGTGTCTATGTGCCTGTGGTTCTGTCAGTGTGATCATGTGATGTATCTGACCCCAGGAATGTGTCAATAAAGTTTCCCCTTCCTGGGACAATGAATTCACGGTGTTCTTATTTCAATTTCTAGGAGTGTATAATGTCGGGACAAAGTAAACTCAATGAATATCTCTAGAGTAGACATTCAGGAGCACGACGAACAAATAAATACTAAATTTTGAAGGCAACGGAATGGAATAATGAACTTAATTCAGAATGTGAGACAGTACAGAAGTGTAATATGTTTCACCTATTGACTAACTCCTCTCGGCGTGATGGACCAACAGAGAATTCCTTTTCTGGTTGAATTTTACACTACGGTCACCATGCAAAGAGAATACATGATGTTTTAAAGATATTTTACAATATGAATACGAGATTTATTGTATCAATTACAACTCAAGCTCTGGTAGTTGAGAACAATCACGTTTTTTAGTCGTTTTGGACTAATTATTCTAATCAAATCTTCCGAAGAATAAAAGAGTTTGTATTTATGTTCTGGCCATTTGCAGTAGGACTTTTGTCTTTCCAATATAGTTTGCTTTAGAAACATCGTTCCTTACGTTAGTCGCAGTCCCGAAAAATTCTTCTCCGTCGTATAAAGCTGTAGCATATTGCCCAACTGCTAAATTATCTTTCGACATTTTGTGGTGGTGTACATCATCTTGCACATCAGACGCTTTCAGAATCGCAGTCATACTCTAGCACTACTTCAACTTCATATTGGGGTTGTTTTGACTCATGCTAAAGTAGCTCTCTATCTTGCAAAAGTCTCTACCATTTTACAGCAGTGTTAAATATATCATCTAAATTGTATTTCACACAATTATCAGTTTCTCATCTTACTGCCTAACACTGACAGAATTCAAAACTACACTCGTCGTGTTTTTAACTTAAGTGATGTGAACGCCCCAGGCAGAAGTTATTAGGATGTAAACAACTTTTAAAATGAATGAGATTTTCACTCTGCAGCGGAGTGTGCGCTGATATGAAACTTCCTGGCAGATTAAAACTGTGTGCCCGACCGGGACTCGAACTCGGGACCTTTGCCTTTCGCGGGCAAGTGCTCTACCATCTGAGCTACCGAAGCACGACTCACGCCCCGTACTCACAGCTGTACTTCTGCCAGTATCTCGTCTCCTACCTTCCAAACTTTACAGAAACTCTCCTGCGAACCTTGCAGAACTAGCACTCCTGAAAGAAAGGATATAGCGGAGACATGGCTTAGCCACCGCCTAAGGGATGTTTCCAGAATGAGATTTTCACTCTGCAGTGGAGTGTGCGCTGATATGAAACTTCCTGGCAGATTAAAACTGTGTGCCCGACCGAGACTCGAATTCGGGACCCTTGCCTTTCGCGGGCAAGTGCTCTACCATCTGAGCTACCGAAGCACGACTCACGCCCGGTACTCACAGCTTTACTTCTGCCAGTATCTCGTCTCCTACCTTCAAAACTTTACAGAAGCTCTCCTGCGAACCTTGCAGAACTAGCACTCCTGAAAGAAAGGATATAACGGAGACATGGCTTAGCCACAGCCTGGGGGATGTTTCCAGAATGAGAATTTCACTCTGCAGCGGAGTGTGTGCTGATATGAAACTTCCTGGCAGATTGAAACTGTGTGCCCGACCGAGACTCGAACTCGGGACCTTTGCCTTTCGCGGGCAAGTGCTCTACCATCTGAGCCACCGAAGCACGACTCACGGCCGGTACTCACAGCTTTACTTCTGCAAGTATCTTCTGGTAGAGCACTTGCCCGCGAAAGGCAAAGGTCCCGAGTTCGAGTCTCGGTCGGGCACACAGTTTTAATCTGCCAGGAAGTTTCAACTTTTAAAATATTTATGAACAACACTGAGTCCAGTACTACCATCCTAATGTCACTGCATTGAACTGTCTTGTTTACCCATGATAACGATGTAACATTTTAAGTTAAGCTTTACTGTGACTGTTATTGACATTAAATGAAACAACAAGTTTACTGTTACCAGTCCTTTAAATAATTATTCTGTACTAATGTTGTTACGATGCATATTCTATGTACTTTGCGATTATGTATTCTCTTCTGCTATACGAACCTTGCACCCAGCAGATTCCAGATGGCATATTTGTTTACAAATGTGATAGTATACATGTGATGTGTTACGACGGCGAATAGGAACCTGTGACCACTGGAGGTACTCTATTTTACTTACTTTATGTTTACCATTAGATATCAGTTTAATTTTTTGTCAGAAGAAATCCAAAACCATGTTCTGAAATAGTGTCTTGTTTCTCCACTAGGCAGTGCCACAAGTTCCTCCAAAAATCGTAACATAACACACACACAAATGTCTAAATGTCGTACTAAATAATGTAAATCCACCCGATGATGAAGGTTTAAACCTTTGAAACGCGTCGTGGAAATTAATAAGACGGTGACTGGTAACAGTAAACTTGTTGTTCCATTTCATAACGATGTAAGTCTGGTGGGGAAAAAAAAATTTGAAATTTTTTCTGACAAGTGAGCCAAAGTTACCCGCAAAGGGCCGAAGCAACCTCAGCTTATGGTACCCCCACTGAGAATGCTGCAGGTTCAAAGTATACATGGGTTGGATAAAAAGTAGTGCCAACATTGTCATAATTCATACCAGACTTTAGTGACAGATTTACACCGTATTACAAGCGTTCATTGTAATCTCCCCACATGTCGATCACCTTCCCCCACACAGACGGAAGGCCTCGTACACCGTTAGCACATCCAACTCTGTCAATATGTCGCAAGGACCGAACTTTGGCAAAGATGATGTCGTCTCTTGCCTGATAGCTCATGCCTTGAGTTTTCTTGCTTTTGGCGAATAGGTCACTACGTCATGGACTCGTACTGGGTGAATAGGGTGGAGCCGGCCGCAGTGGCTGAGTGGTTCTAGGCGCTTCAGTCCGCAACCACGCCACTGCTACGGTCGCAGGTTCGAATCCTGCCTCGGGTATGGATGTGTGTGATGTCCTTAGGTTAGTTAAGTAGTTCTAAGTCTAGGGGACTGATGATCTCAGATGTTAAGTCCCATAGTGCTTAGAGCCATTTGAAACACTTGAATAGTGTGGATTTCTAGTATCTCTGACCTTCACATATGCAGGACCGCCTCCAGAGGGTTTGCCAAGTGTCGTCATGCATTGAAATGAAGGATGATGGGATGCAGTCCATCGGCGATCCGTATACAGCATAGACAAGCAGCTCAATTTTCATGTCCATGGGAGGACGATCCAAATGGTGCCGATCTTGAAAGACATCCCTGCCATCCCGAAACACTTTCACCCATGTGGCCACCATATGAGATGGCAATGCTGCATCAGCACATGCCTGACGCATTCCCTGAAAACACTGTTGTGCTCCCTGACCACGTGTTGAGGCAATAGTGATCCATGCATCTTGTTCATGTTACCTAAACATACTATTCGCGCGCTTGAACTGATCTCCCACACTTTCAGACAGTACGCACTGCAACTGACTCAAACACAGCACTACTTCAGCTAATCTTCTGCTCTCAGCTACAGCCAGAGCGCATGCCACTGGATGCAGGTTCTTCATGTTACGGCAATGTTACCGCTGCTTTTCATCCAGCCCTAGTACTAAAGTAAAAGAGTGCTTGGAAGGCGAATTAGTCTTGGAAATGAACTGTTAAGGCGGCGAAAGAAGCTCGAATCGGCACCACTGGAGTGGAGGAGTGTGTGTGTGTGTGTGTGTGTGTGTGTGTGTGTGTTTGAGTGTGTGCTGATCGGCCGCGGTGTAAATAAAGCCCTTCCCTCGCTTCCGCCGGCGCGGCGGCGCCTCGACATCCAAACAGCACGCGGCCCACTACATGGCACCCACCCCCCACCACCCCCACTGCTGCTGTGCTGCTGCTGCCGCTGCCACCACCGTCTCCCCCTGTTCTGTTTTCGCCCGTGGGGAAACAAGGAGCGAGCACTGCAATCGCTCCGCCATGCCGCGCCGCCCCGGCGCTGCCAGCGGAAATCTGATTCCGAGAGGGATCCCTGCACCCTGATTTAGGTCGTTTCCTCCACATAAACGGGCCCTCAGGCGGCCCCGCGTCAGCCTCGGCGTCCTCAGCCCTGCGCTGCTCTTCTGCCCTGCACCACTTGGTAACCGCTTAGCGCCGAGATTACTGGCCGGCCCTTCGACATGTGAAACAACGACACGTTAAGGAGTGTAGTATGCAGGAGACAAAAATAAAATCGCAATCAAAGTGTAATGATACTGGGAAATCTGTCAAGCGTGAGGTCTATTTACAAAATAAATAAACGAACAAATAAATAAATAAATATTAACCTTCGAAACGTCAGAGTGGGGTAAAGGGTACTTCATGCCCACCTTTTCAAAGTATTATAATTTTAAATTTTTTAAAAATAATGTATTGTTTTGAATGATTACTTATGTTAGATTCCGTAACTGCTTTAAATTTTGGATAGAAATTTAACCCAAAGATGAACCATATTTCATGGACAGCTCCAAGCATTCACCGCGGGACACAAAGATATTGAGCATCTTTTTTGGAATCTATTGTCCACCATGTGCTAGAGAAGTATGTGCCTAGCAAAAGTATATGGGAGGGAAAGGAACCGCCGGCCGGAGTGGCCGTGCGGTCTAGGCGCTCCAGTCTGGAGCCGAGCGACCGCTCCGGTCGCAGGTTCGAATCCTGCCTCGCTGCCTCGGGCATGGATGTGTGTCCTGTCCTTAGGTTAGTTAGGTTTAATTAGTTCTAAGTTCTAGGCGACTGATGACCTCAGAAGTTAAGTCGTACAGTGCTCAGAGCCATTTGGAAAGGATCCACCTTGGTACAACAAACATATTACGAAGTTGGTGAGAAAGCAGAGAATTTTGCAGAGTCGTTTTAAACGTAGCCACTGCCCCGCTGAGAAACAGAAATTATGAGAAATGAAAGCAGCCGTCAGAAGGACAATGAGAGGTTCTTTTAACGAATTTGAAAGCAATATTTTATCTGCAGATTCTAAAAATAGCCTCAAAAAATGTGGTCGTACGTAAAATCTATCAACGCTACAAATAATTAAATACCTTCTCTTGCTGACAGAATGGGTAATGTAACTGATGATGATACACAGAAGGGCGAAAATCTAAACCTAGCTTTCAGAAACTCGTTTACGGTAGAGGACTGCAGCACCATTCCCACTTTCAACTATCGAACAAACACAAGGATGGCTGACATAGTGTTTAGTGTATCTGGGGGTTTAGACGCCAAGAAGGCATCTGGCCCAGACTGTATCCACGTAAGATTACATGTTGACTATGCTACAAATGTAGCAGCATTCTTATCCATCATATATCAGAGATCATTGGAACAGCGGCAAGTTCCACGGGACTGGAAGAAGGCCCAGATCATAGCAATCTATAAAAAGGGTAGAAAATCGCATGCACATAACTACCGGCCAATTTCATTGACATCGATCTGTTGTAGAATCATGGAATATATTTGGAGTTCAGACATAATGACCTTTCTAGACTCTGAGAAGCTCATCTGCAGAAACTAGCACGGTTTTAGGAAACAGCGGTCATGTGAGACACAGCTGGCCTTCATTGTGCATGATATACAATAGGCTCTAGATACCGGCTCCCTGGTTGATACCATATTTCTCGAGTTTCGAAAGGTGCTCGACTCAGTTCCGCACTGTCACTTGCTACAAAAAGTGCGCGCTTACGTTCTATCCGATGACTTATGCGGTTGAATAAAAAGTTTTCTAACAGACAGATGGTGTCTTGAAGGGAGGATATAAGATGAACATCAACAAAAGCAAAACGACGATAATGGAATGTAGTCGTGTTAAGTCGGGTGATGCTGAGGGTATTAGATTAGGAAATGAGACACTTAAAGTAGTAAAGGAGTTTTGCTATTTGGGGAGCAAAATAACTGATGATGGACGAAGTAGAGAGGATATAAAATGTAGACTGGCAATGGCAAGGAAAGCATTTCTGAAGAAGAGAAATTTGTTAACATCGAGTATAGATTTAAGTGTCAGGAAGTTATTTCTGAAAGTATTCGTATGGAGTGTAGCCATGTATGGAAGTGAAACATGGACGGTAAATAGTTTGGACAAGAACAGAATAGAAGCTTTTGAAATGTGGTGCTACAGAAGAATGCTGAAGATTAGATCGGTAGATCACATAACTAATGAGGAAGTATTGAATAGGATTGGGGAGAAGAGAAGTTTGTGGCACAACTTGACCAGAAGAAGGGATCGGTTGGTAGGACATGTTCTGAGGCATCAAGGGATCACCAATTTAGTATTGGAGGGCAGCGTGGAGGGTAAAAATCATAGGGGGAGACCAAGAGATGAATACACTAAGCAGATTCAGAAGGATGTAGGTTGCAGTAGGTACAGGGAGATGAAGAAGCTTGCACAGGATAGAGTAGCATGGAGAGCTGCATCAAACCAGTTTCAGGACTGAAGACCACAACAACAACAACAACAACAACAACAACAACAACAGACAGAGAGCAGTATGTCGTCCGGAACGGGGTGACTTCAACAGAAAGAAGCGTAACTTCAGGTGTGCCCCAAGGCAGCGTACTAGGTCCGCTGCTTTTTACGATTTGCATAAACGATCTGTTGATGGTATTGACAACGGCCTTAGACTGTTTGCCAATGACGCAGTACTCTACAGAAAAGTAGTATCACACGAAAGTTGTGAACAAATCAATGAGCATTTGCAGAAAATAAATGCGTGGTGTAATGACTGTCAGTTATCTCTCAATATTAGTAAGTGTAGCCTACTGCTTGTAACAAGGAGAAAATCCCCATTAATGTACGAGTACAAAATAAATGCCCAGTCTTTGTAAGCGGTAACACCCGTCAAGTGTCTGAGTGTGACTGTTCGAAATGATCTCAAATGGAATGATCGGATTACACAAATAACGGGTAAGGCAAACTCAAAATTGCCGTTTATTGGTAGAATCCGGAAACGATGCAGTCCTTCAGCAAAGGAAATAGCTTACAATACGTTAGTTCGTCCAGTCGTAGAGTATTGCTCGTCTGTATGGGACCATTACCAGTTGGGTCTGATTCAGGAGATTGAGAAGGTCCAAAGAAGAGCGCAAAGATTCGTGACTGGTACATTTAGCCACCGTGGGAGTGTTACAAGTCTCATAGAAAGTTTGAAGCGGGACACACTTGCAGATGGACGGCACGCTGAACGGAAGGGGCTGCTGACTAAATTCCGAAATCCGATCTTCACCGAGGATGTGGAGCATATATTGTTACCAACATTTTTAAAATCGCGCAATGATCATCATTCATAGATAAGGGAAATTAGAGCTCGTACCGAGGTGTTCAGACAGTCGTTTTTCCCTTGCGCGATCCGCGCGTGGAACAGAGGGGGGAAATATGACTTTGGCGCGAATTGTGCCCTCCGCCACACACCGCTTGGTGGCTAGCGGACTATACAGGGTGAGTCACCTAACATTACCGCTGGATATATTTCGTAAACCACATCAAATACTGACGAATCGATTCCACAGACCGAACGTGAGGAGAGGGGCTAGTGTAATTGGTTAATACAAACCATACAAAAATGCACGGAAGTATGTACACTCCTGGAAATTGAAATAAGAACACCGTGAATTCATTGTCCCAGGAAGGGGAAACTTTATTGACACATTCCTGGGGTCAGATACATCACATGATCACACTGACAGAACCACAGGCACATAGACACAGGCAACAGAGCATGCACAATGTCGGCACTAGTACAGTGTATATCCACCTTTCGCAGCAATGCAGGCTGCTATTCTCCCATGGAGACGATCGTAGAGATGCTGGATGTAGTCCTGTGGAACGGCTTGCCATGCCATTTCCACCTGGCGCCTCAGTTGGACCAGCGTTCGTGCTGGACGTGCAGACCGCGTGAGACGACGCTTCATCCAGTCCCAAACATGCTCAATGGGGGACAGATCCGGAGATCTTGCTGGCCAGGGTAATTGACTTACACCTTCTAGAGCACGTTGGGTGGCACGGGATACATGCGGACGTGCATTGTCCTGTTGGAACAGCAAGTTCCCTTGCCGGTCTAGGAATGGTAGAACGATGGGTTCGATGACGGTTTGGATGTACCATGCACTATTCAGTGTCCCCTCGACGATCACCAGTGGTGTACGGCCAGTGTAGGAGATCGCTCCCCACACCATGATGCCGGGTGTTGGCCCTGTGTGCCTCGGTCGTATGCAGTCCTGATTGTGGCGCTCACCTGCACGGCGCCAAACACGCATACGACCATCATTGGCACCAAGGCAGAAGCGACTCTCATCGCTGAAGACGACACGTCTTCATTCGTCCCTCCATTCACGCCTGTCGCGACACCACTGGAGGCGGGCTGCACGATGTTGGGGCGTGAGCGGAAGACGGCCTAACGGTGTGCGGGACAGTAGCCCAGCTTCATGGAGACGGTTGCGAATGGTCCTCGCCGATACCCCAGGAGCAACAGTGTCCCTAATTTGCTGGGAAGTGGCGGTGCGGTCCCCTATGGCACTGCGTAGGAGCCTACGGTCTTGGCGTGCATCCGTGCGTCGCTGCGGTCCGGTCCCAGGTCGACGGGCACGTGCACCTTCCGCCGACCACTGGCGACAACATCGATGTACTGTGGGGACCTCACGCCCCACGTGTTGAGCAATGCGGCTGTACGTCCACCCGGCCTCCCGCATGCCCACTATACGCCCTCGCTCAAAGTCCGTCAACTGCACATACGGTTCACGTCCACGCTGTCGCGGCATGCTACCAGTGTTAAAGACTGCGATGGAGCTCCGTATGCCACGGCAAACTGGCTGACACTGACGGCGGCGGTGCACAAATGCTGCGCAGCTAGCGCCATTCGACGGCCAACACCGCGGTTCCTGGTGTGTCCGCTGTGCCGTGCGTGTGATCATTGCTTGTACAGCCCTCTCGCAGTGTCCGGAGCAAGTATGGTGGGTCTGATACACCGGTGTCAATGTGTTCTTTTTTCCATTTCCAGGAGTGTATTTTAACACAAACCTACGTTTTTTTAAATAGAACCCCGTTAGTTTTGTTAACACATCTGAACATATAAGCAAATACGTAATCAGTTCCGTTTATTGCATTGTAAAATGTTAATTACATCCGGAGATATTGTAACCTAAAGTTGACGCTTGAGTACCACTCCTCCGCTGTTCGATCGTGTGTATCGGAGAGCACCGAATTATGTAGGGATCCAAAGGGAACGGTGATGGACCTTAGGTACAGAAGAGAGTGGAACAGCACATTAGGTCCACATGCTAACACCTTTTTATTGATCTTTTTCACTGACGCACATGTGCATTACCATGAGGGGTGAGGTAAACGTACACACGTGGTTTCCGTTTTCAATTACGGAGTGGAATAGAGTGTGTCCCGATATGTCAGGCCAATAGATGTTCAATGTGGTGGCCATCATTTGCTGCACACAATTGCAATCTCTGGCGTAATGAATGTCGTACACGCCGCAGTACATCTAGTGTAATGTCGCCGCAGGCTGCCACAACACGTTGTTTCATATCCTCTGGGGTTGTAGGCACATGGCGGTACACATTCTCCTTTAACGTACCCCACAGAAAGAAGTCCAGAGGTAGAAGATCAGGCCGGCCGCGGTGGTCTAGCGGTTCTAGGCACTCAGTCCGGAACCGCGCGACTGCTACGGTCGCAGGTTCGAATCCTGCCTCGGGCATGGATGTGTGTGATGTCCTTAGGTTAGATAGGTTTAAGTAGTTCTAAGTTCTAGGGGACTGATGACCATAGATGTTAAGTCCCATAGTGCTCAGAGCCATTTTTTTGTAAGATCAGGAGAACGGGCTGGCCAATTTATGCATCTTCCACGTCCTATGAAACGCCCGTCGAACATCCTGTCAAGGGTCACCCTAGTGTTAATTACGGAATGTGCAGGTGCACCATCATGCTGATACCACATACGTCGACGCGTTTCCAGTGGGACATTTTCGAGCAACGTTGGCAGATCATTCTGTAGAAACGCGATGTATGTTGCAGCTGTTTGGGCCCCTGCAATGAAGTGAGGACCAATGAGGTGGTCGCCAATGATTCCGCACCATACATTTACAGTACACGGTCGCTGTCGCTCTACCTGTCTGAGCCAGCGAGGATTGTCCACGGACCAGTAACGCATATTCCATAGATTCACTGCCCCGTGGTTTGTGAAACCCGCTTCGTCGGTAAACAGGTAGAACTGCAACGCATTCTCTGTTAATACCCATTGACAGAATTGCACTCGATGATTAAAGTCATCACCATGTAATTGCTGATATAGCGACACATGAAACGGGTGGAAGCGGTGACGATGCAGTATGCGCATGACACTACTTTGACTCAGTCCACCGGCTCTCGCAATGTCCCGTGTACTCATGTGTGGGTTCATGGAAACAGCAGCTAACACACCAACTGCACCCGCTTCTCCTGTGACGGGCATGTTACGGACCTGTTTGCGTGCTACGACCATACCTGTTGCATACAGTTGGCGGTAGATGTTCTGCAATGTGCGCACGTTGGATGCTCTCTGCCCGGGTACCGTTTTGCATACACTCTGCAGGCTTCAGCTGCATTTCGTCGACACTCGCCGTAGATGAGTATCATCTCCGCCTTTTCAGAGTTCGAATACACCATGGTCACAGTTCCTACAACACTACACTGTCACAGACGTCTGGTAATACAGTGTACTACAGTTGGTCTGCGTGCGGCGACGAATGCAGAATAACAATAGCAGCAAGCGCTACATGCGGACACTGCGACAGCTAGACCAAACCACAACAGTGCACTACAGCCACACTCGTAAATACGGTCGTCATCGTAAACATGTCCCTGCAGATGCTGCTCGCCGACCGTGGCCCGTGTTTGTTACAACACGCAACTGAACGTCGGAGGTTTCAAGCGTCAACTTTAGGTTACAATATCTCCGGATGTAATTAACATTTTACAATGTAACAAACGGCACTGATTACGTATTTGTTTATATGTTCAGATGTGCTAACAAAACTAACGTGGTTCCATTTAAGAAACGTCGGTTTGTGTTAAAAAACATACTTCCGTGCGTTTTTTTATGGCTTGTATTAAACAATTACATTAGACCCTCTCCTCATGTTCGGTCTGTGGAATCGGTTCGTCAGTATTTGATGTGGTTTACGAAATATATCCAGTGGTAACGTTAGGTGACTCACCCTGTATATGTAGATGTAGATGTAGACAAGAAGGTGCGGCGCTTAAATCCAGGCAAATTTCAATTTTAATTTCCCGCCATATCTTAGTTCCGCCGAAGCTCGCAATTGGCGTTCTTGAAAGCCATAGGCATCTAGTAAATAGTCAGAATCTCAAAATGGCGGAGATTTCCGGGCGAGACGGAGTACAACCGAAGAGCAGCGATTATCGAAAGTCTTCGCGCTTGGCGTTCGCCCACTGAAACAGTCCGATTCTTTAGGCACCCGAGATCAACTGTTTACAATATTGTGGCCAAGCATAATGCTTTGGAGAAGTTTGGGGAAGGTTCCAAAAACCTGGCGAGAACGCCTCATTGAGAGAAACGCGTTTCACGAACTGAAGCAGTCATTGAAACGCCTCAGGCGCTGATTTCGGAGGATCCGGGGCAATCACCGAGGAAATTTGCGTCATTATTGAATGTCAGCGAACGAACAATGCATCGGATGGCAGAGGAGGACATCATACGACTCATTTTAGCCCAAAACTGGCTCTCGGATACGTTGCCATGTTCTGCTCATGGGAGTTCTGGCCCCCGAATAACCCTGATTTTAACCCCCTCGACTACTATGTTTGGAGCGCAGTCGAAAGATTTGCAGACGAGATGAGGCACCGTAATGTTGTATCTCTACGCACCGCTACCGAAGCAGCGTTCGCGAATACGTTTTGAAGAGTGCGTGCCATCGCTTCAGGACAAGATTGGTGGAGGTCACTGCAGCTGAAGGAGGCTACATGGAGTAATGTTACTCTTGAAAGTTACCACTTATATGTAAAGGATATTCATTTGTAATGTTTTAATTGATTTGCTTTAAAAAATGTTTCATTTGTCCGGATTTAAGCGCTGCTCTCTGTTTAAGACAGTACAGACTATAAGATACCCCTTAATTTTTCAGCTTTTTTTTAAAATAACACTTTCACCATTCTTATTATCAGACTGGAAAGCTAGGCTGAAAAAGAGAAAAGTGAACCGACTTTTAAAATGCCTGAAAATCGTCAACACAAATCACTTTCAATTCAAGTTCACTGGCACTGTAGACTGCAATGACGCATCATAGGCTGGACAGTGCTCTGGGTTTGTGATTGCGGGGCGGAAGGAAGACAGCATTAACAAGCTCGTGAATCCTGGTAACTGATGTTCATCACATCATTACACTGCTGCTGCCAGCTGACTCGAATGTTGCCACATAGAGATAGGTCTCCTACGCCATCGAATATGTGGTCATTGTTAATGCTGGTGGGAATTTCAAATCAGACGCTAGGCGTTTTTGTACTAATTTCGATTTCAAGGCGCAACTGAATTTTGGAGGAAATTATTCAAAGAATGGAGTGCATCTTATAGTCCGTGAAATGTGGTATTTCTCAGTGGTGAATGTGACTTTTCGCAACAAATGTCATATTCATATTTTAAGGTTGCTTTCATTTAAAGGGCTTCCACACTCAGCAGCAGTTGCTTTGTATCCTCAGTCGCTAGCTTTCACAATCATAGCATTCTTCGCTTTCAGACTTCTCTTCCTCGTCATTCCAATTACTGCCACTCTTCATGTTAATATCGGCCGTCTACGCTCCCTTCTTCCCGGCGGTAACCATTCCAGGATTTCTTTTGTCCGACGTCGTTGCTCCTTTCGCCGTACTTCGCCATCCAATTGAAGAGCTCTATTCTAAATTCTTTGTACGCCTGGTTGTCCCGCTTCCATTAGCTCCTTAATTTCCTCATTTCCTCTGTCCTGGATTTGCTGGCTGCCCTCATTATCCCATCCATATGTGCCGCCTGTACTCTGCTTGTCTGCCTCTCCCTCGGGGTCCATCCTATACTGTATGTTAGTATACTTTCCACTACTGTTTTCAGAATCCTCTTCTTTATTTCTTTTGATATTACCCAGTTCCATAGAACTCCATTTAACATTTTAATTGCTCCCCTTGTCTGCTGGAGACAACGTTTCATATTTGTTTCACAGGTTCTTTCTTAAAAAAAATTCAAGTTCCGGACGTATATTACATGTCTATATGACTTTGAAAAGTATCTTGTGGATGAATACCAACGACAATTAATAAGATATGTATCTTTAAAAATGTTTTTGCGGTGGTCATAAAGTATCCCTCGCTGGCCGGGCTGGTCGAGAGCTTCTAGATGCTACAGTCTGGAACTGTGGGACCACTATAGTCGCAGGTTTCGAATCCTGCCCAGGGCATGGATGTGTGTGATGCCCTTAGGTTAGTTAGGTTTAAGTAGTTCTAAGTTCTAGGGGACTGTTGACCTCAGAAGAAAAGTCCCATAGTGCTTAGAGCCATATGAACCGTTTTTTTTTAAGTATCCCTCTACTCGATGTAAGCATCACAGGAAACGCATTGGTGTTGCTAAGATATTTTCAAGTTCTGTAGCCTCCTAATACGTCAGTGCCTATTTAAAAGGACTTTGTATATAAAAGTTAAACACATGTACCAAAATTTCCTTTTATAAAGTTTTTTTTTGGTGGTGGGTACGAAGTACAAACCGCTTTGGTATTCCTTACTATGGAAAATGCATTTGTATTGAAGGGTTAATTCCTTGAAAGTAATCAAGGTAACTAATAAAAACATAATTTGCAACTTGCGGGAAAATTACACTATGGATTCTTGTTCGGATTTTCAAAGCAAAACGAGCAGTGGTAAATGGACAAATGGGGAATCAAATTGACCAGCATGAGATCTAGTTTTGCAAAAATGTGTTTGCCGCGCGGGATAGCCGAGCGGTCTACGGCGCTGCAGTCATGGACTGTGCGGCTGGTCCTGGCGGAGGTTCGAGTCCTCCCTGGGGCATGGGTGTGTGTGATTGTCCTTAGGATAATTTAGGTTAAGTGGTGTGTAAGCTTAGGGATTGATGACCTTAGCAGTTAAGTCCCATAAGATTTCACACACATTTGAACATTTTTTGAAAAATGGGTTTAAATGCTTGAAACCAGGGCAATTAATGAAAATTTCAGTAGTGGTTTCAAGGAAAGATTTTAAAGATTTCCATACCCAAACGATGTGTGGAAATGGACAAATGCAATATCATACCGATGAGCGTGAGGTGTAATTTAGAAGGAGAAAATTTAAGTTGCTTGAAAGTAATTGGAGTAATCAATAAAAATTTAAAAATAAATTTAGAACAAAAAAGCTTCAAATATTGAGGTAATAGTGTACAGAAACGTCATTTGCCAATATTGCAATTGTTGATACAGTGATGACTAGTTTCGAAAAATTTTAACTGCCATTTTCACATCAGTATCCCGCCGGAGGTTCGAGTCCTCTCTCGGGCATGGGTGTGTGTGTTGTTCTTAGCGTAAGTTAGTTTAAGTTATTCTAAGTAGTGTGTAAGTCTAGGGACCGATGACCTCAGCAGTTTGGTCCCTTAGGAATTCACACACATTTGAACATTTTGAACACATCAGTATAAGCAGTAGCGCCGAAAACGGTGATCATAGGTAGACACTATGTTGTAATTAATAATAATGTTACTCATAATAACATCGAGTATGACAAAGTGTCTGCCCATAATTGTAGTTGTACTAATATGATCTGAAAATGGCAATTCCGATTTGGCGAAACAAAGTCATCACTGTACAAACAATTGCAATCTTGGCAAATGCAGTATTCCTATAAGGAAAATTAAACATTTACAATTATGTATAGCCCCATAGAAGATTGTCTACTTCAGGTAATCACAAGAAAATAGTCAACATTTTTGAGAAAACATTTGTCTAAAAATAAGAAATCAATACATTAGTGAAACTTTTGTTTTTATTTAAATAGCGACCAGTTTCGGTCTTCTTTCCATTATGAAGCCGTCGTCATAAGTCCTATCATAGCACCATACCACGATGTTATTATCAATGGCTAAGTGCAAGTGCATTCAGCACTGGACTCTTGTTCACAAGAAATATTTTGCACTTAGCCACTCACACAAGCAATGGGGCCGGGGTACACATGTTATGGTAGAACTTACGTGGACGGTTTGTTTGCTGAAGATGCTTTTTAGCGTCATTCAAAGGTGCGGCAAATGTTCTCCAACCTTTTTTTTATCAGTAGGGCCTGCAGCATGAATAAAGTCGAAATACGACCTTGTAGAAGAACTCAATACCAGTAGCTGTAATGTAATATTTATTTGCTTGTCACTAGATATTCCGGCACAACAACCTTGTCTGTTTCGTCTTACGACATTTTTAACTGCTCGTCTACGTGAAGTTGCCAATCGCATGACATACAGGGTCTACTGTGAGGTTTATGCTGCAAAATATTATTATTATAGTCACGAAGCTGTTATAATACGATTTTATTTCTTGATAATAATTTGACAGATGTTTGACGGTTGGGATCCTTAGTCACTATACTGGGCAAATCAAATTCTGATTTCTAAGGCGAGGGCAACACTCCTAAAAATACAAAAAGTATGTTTTTGTTCTACTACAGTGAAACACAAGTAGGAGTTGCGTCTAAGAATCCTAACTGTCAAATAGCTGTCAGACAATTATCATGATGAATAAAGTCATGTAATAACAGTCATGTGACGTTAATAACAATATTTCACAACAGAACGGTAACAGTTGATCCCTGGATGCCACATGATCGCCAACTTCACCTAGACGTGGACTTGAAAACGACACTGTAAGCGGAAACAGGTAAGCAGGAATATCTAGATACCAGAAAATAAATATTACGTTTCGGCTACTGGAACTGACTTCTTGTGAAATATATCTAACATATTTAATTTCTTGCTTTTAGACAGATGGTGTCACAAAACGTTTTTTTAATGATTTTTTTCTCCTTGTATTACTTTTTTCCCATAATATTCAGCAATAAATGTTAATACAGTCAAATATTACAGACACATACATCTGAACATGAATGTTTCATATATTTTCATGTATTGTTTCTACAAGCGAGTAGTGGGTTCGGACGGTATGGCTTGGGGGTTTAATTTCATTTGGGAGGACATGGATAAAACATTTAAAGTAAAATGTTCATCTTGTCAGTGACAACTGCGAAAAAATAAAGATTACTCTAGTGTAAATTGTGCACCGACTACTTTGCTTTTATTTCTGGACGAACTACGACAGTTTTCATGTGTGCAATGCACACAGATGTGTGAGTTGGTTGGTGAAAGAGAAGAAGGTCGGATGATTAGAGAATTTATGTTAGTTGAAAGTGGCAGTTTTACAGTATGAAGGTAGCTGAAATGTGAAGGAGAATTGTGGGGGAGAAGTCGTATGTGTGTTACATTCTGTTGCACAGCTGAGTGGTAGGGTACCATGAAGCAAGTGAGTTGGCGGAGCGCTGAGTTAAGCAACACATAGGAGAACACAGTGTCACTGTCCGCACCAGGTAGCTGACTGGTCAGCCCGACAGAATGGCAATCCAAAGGTCTCGGGTTCGATTCCAGGCTGGGTTGGAGATTTAATCCGCTCAGAGACTGGGTGGTGTGTTGTCCTAATCATCATTCTTTCATCCACATAGACGCGCAAGTCGCCGAAGTGACGTCAAATCGGAAGACTTGCACTCGGCGAACGGTCTACCAGAAGGGAGGTCCTAGTCACACGACGTTTACATTTTACTGTGTCACTGACCAGCAGAGGAGGTAATAGGGTCAGTTACGCCACACAAGCAACACCAAAATACACTCCTGGAAATTGAAATAAGAACACCGTGAATTCATTGTCCCAGGAAGGGGAATCTTTATTGACACATTCCTGGGGTCAGATACATCACATGATCACACTGACAGAACCACAGGCACATAGACACAGGCAACAGAGTATGCACAATGTCGGCACTAGTACAGTGTATATCCACCTTTCGCAGCAATGCAGGCTGCTATTCTCCCATGGAGACGATCGTAGAGATGCTGGATGTAGTCCTGTGGAACGGCTTGCCATGCTATTTCCACCTGGCGCCTCAGTTGGACCAGCGTTCGTGCTGGACGTGCAGATCGCGTGAGACGACGCTTCATCCAGTCTCAAACATGCTCAATGGGGGACAGATCCGGAGATCTTGCTGGGCAGGGTAGTTGACTTACACCTTCTAGAGCACGTTGGGTGGCACGGGATACACGCGTACGTGCATTGTCCTGTTGGAACAGCAAGTTCCCTTGCCAGTCTAGGAATGGTAGAACGATGGGTTCGATGACGGTTTGGATGTACCGTGCACTATTCAGTGTCTCCTCGACGATCACCAGTGGTGTACGGCCAGTGTAGGAGATCGCTCCCCACACCATGATGCCGGATGTTGGCCCTGTGTGCCTCGGTCGTATGCAGTCCTGATTGTGGCGCTCACCTGCACGGCGCCAAACACGCATACGACCATCATTGGCACCAAGGCAGAAGCGACTCTCATCGCTGAAGACGACACGTCTCCATTCGTCCCTCCATTCACGCCTGTCGCGACACCACTGGAGGCGGGCTGCACGATGTTGGGGCGTGAGCGGAAGACGGCCTAACGGTGTGCGGGACCGTAGCCCAGCTTCATGGAGACGGTTGCGAATGGTCCTCGCCGATACCCCAGGAGCAACAGTGTCCCTAATTTGCTGGGAAGTGGCGGTGCGGTCCCCTACGGCACTGCGTAGGATCCTACGGTCTTGGCGTGCATCCGTGCGTCGCTGCGGTCCGGTCCCAGGTCGACGGGCACGTGCACCTTCCGCCGACCAATGGCGACAACATCGATGTACTGTGGAAACCTCACGCCCCACGTGTTGAGCAATTCGGCGGTACGTCCACCCGGCCTCCCGCATGCCCACTATACGCCCTCGCTCAAAGTCCGTCAACTGCACATACGGTTCACGTCCACGCTGTCGCGGCATGCTACCAGTGACATGGAAATACACGATGGAGCTCCGTATGCCACGGCAAACTGGCTGACACTGACGGCGGCGGTGCACAAATGCTGCGCAGCTAGCGCCATTCGACGGCCAACACCGCGGTTCCTGGTGTGTCCGCTGTGCCGTGCGTGTGATCATTGCTTGTACAGCCCTCTCGCAGTGTCCGGAGAAAGTATGGTGGGTCTGACACACCGGTTTCAATGTGTTCTTTTTTCCATTTCCAGGAGTGTATTTCACCGACCTAAGTGGGAGGAAGATCGGCGAACATCAGCTGCAGAGTGGGGTATTTAAGGACCGGCAGCAAGTTCGTCATCAGCGAACGTCGTGAGATGATGGAGTGACACAGAGGCTGTGTCACTCAGCGCCGCCACCGTTTCGGAGTCTTCACTGTGATTACTTCATAGTAACAGACTCCACAGTCCTGCAGGTCGTCACCTAGGAGGTGCCAGAGTGACACAGCCACCGTAGTCAATATCGTCGGACGCCGAAATTTGGGAGCTGTCTGTCATGGGAATCATCGCCTGGGATGCATTGTGGTAACGTACTGTAACCGTCGTCCTGGCACGCGGCGTCCAGAAATGCTGTGTCTGGGGTCGGAGCAGGGGACCCTGGCTCGCCGCCACCAGGGATGATGGACCTCTTCCACCGCAATGACCCCCATCAGCGATCAGAGCAGAGGCCCACAGAGCGTGGTTCCAACCGCCGGGGTTCGACCCAGCAAGGCCGTAGAACCGCTACCGAGGCAGTGGATTCCAGTTACGCCAGTGCAGCTGCAGTCGCCGCAGCGGGTGCAATTGTGTGCTTCCACCGGCCATCTTCGTCACCGCCAAGAATATTACGAGTGGAAGCAAACCTCTCCCAGAGGGCCAATATGCACTGTATCGCAAGTGATCAATAAATGTTGTGATTCTGTCACCAGGAGCCATCCGTGGACACAGCCTCACCACCCTCTTTCTCACGCTGAGCAGACAATCCAAGTTCAAATCTGGCGATGGGCATTGGAGTCCCATGCCTGTTTACAAAAGAATATGTGTGCATCATATTAGATTTGAAATCTCCGATGGTAGTGCTTGTATTTGAATAAGCTTTGAAATTTGTCGTGTTACTCTTTGAAGTGGAAGTATTTAGCAGGTGTCACGGAGTAGGACATCATATAGAGAAGTACACTCCGCGCGTACCTCAGGCGGATCTGAAGACACTGATTTCAATGTAGAATCGTCAGATCAACGTCACACGTCATCGTCGCCACACTATGATGGAGTCCTGCAGCGAGGAGAGGGGGATCCACAGTGGAGAATTTTGAAACGGACCGCTAAATAGGATCAGACTCTCAATTTCATATGTCGTGCATTGCTTCCCCTTTCAAACGACGTATTGTCCCACATTTTATTATGTTTTGGACCCATAGTATTGTTGCGAACTGCTATTACAGTGCTCAGTATAAATGTAGCGTTTGCTCCACAACCCTCCATGGAATTTTTACGTTGATTTGTAAAATAGTAGTAACATATGCTCCTATTCATTTAGTGCATATTCCACGTTCCGCAGTTCCGATTTCTCACATCACGATGAATTTCAATTCTGAAGTGTGTACATTTATGAACTGACCTTATACGGCGTTCTGGCGAACCTATCATAAATATACTTTGTTCTGATTGGCTGAGAACTGCGACAGGCACTGTATTCAAATCTGATTGGTGGTGTAGACATCTGCGGGGCTGGTTTCTTTGTTATGTTATGTGATTTGCAAGGTTTGAGTATGGTACGCCAGTGTATTTTGAGTTATTGAGGGCGTTTATGCGAGAATATATGCTTACTGCTCAACAACATTGGTGGTAACTGTATTAAATATCAGATAGTTATATTTAATGCAGGAAATTTATTTTTATTTATTTGTTTTCATCCTGATTTTTGTGTTCTTGTGTAAAGGTACAGACCGAGAATATGAGTGCAGTTTATTGATTTTGGGTTGTACGGTAAATTTAACTTCATTCTTATTCTTAGGGTTATCTAGTATAAGACAATGAGATTGGTCACCACTTGAATCCACGGTCATTTACACTATTTAAAAAAAGGTCGACAGTGCCATTGTGCTGTAAAGTCCGAAAGAGGTGCAAAACCTAAGATCCGATTACTTATAATTACAACGTTATTGATATGACAGAGACGCTTTTAGAAAACCAAAAGTTTACTTAAAGTTGGTTCGAGTGGCCACCGTCCACAGAAGACATGTAAACATCATGGATTTATGTTACCTGTTATTGCTTTTATGTTGTAATTTTATGTACTGACACGTTCCATGACCTTGGACATTTGCTCCTCAATTTGGAACTACGGAACTATACGTGCTAAATAAAAATAATAAATCATTTAGAAATGTCGCCTGTAACGTATTTCGCTTCCTACGATTTGATATTTACTATCCCAAACGAGTTTCGAATTATACTATAAAAGTAGGAATTTCTTAAATGAAGTGCTGATTTGCTTGTCACATAATAATTACAGATTTCAAAAAAAGTTCATGGTCAGGCTTTTTCATTAACTGAAATGCTACTTACAGTGAAAGTTACATATCTTCAGCATCTGAATGTCATATCTCAATGTGCCTACAGATTTAAAATTGCTCTTGTACTCATCTTGAGAAGCATATTCGCGCCGAAGCTGTTTATTTTCTTGTTTCATTACACTGTGTGCTTCGCACTCACATGAACGATGGACATAATGTATGGCGCCGGCTGGTGGTACCCAAGATCGAACTTACAACGACAATGCATCGTACTGTACCAACGTCGTTATGCCGTTAATGTATGGCTTCCTGCCGCGCAAAATACTTGGGCGAACCAATCGACCACTACAGCTTTAATAAGGTATAGTTTTTAATTTCACAGTCGATGATATGACTGCGGATTGTTATCTGATTTTAGAAGATTCCAATCGTAGTGGAGCACCTGGCGACTATTCGAAGTCTAGCCCGCACCGTAATCGCAAACGAACAAATTGAAGACAGATCACTCTTAGTATAATTACTACTGCAGCAACCTCAACCACTGACTATGCAGCCGGCTCGATTATCGAATAATGGAAGACAGCACCCTTAATTTACACAACGTCTAGATCGAACAATGACACGATTACACTAAGAACAGGCACATCCAAACATTCTAATGACAATGATCACTAATATCAAGCAGTAATTACGAGATAGGACAATTTAGATAACAACTCTCGTTATCTAAGTTACTGATCGAATCCGAGCATCAAATCTCTTTAAATACAGTACCTGTTTATATAATGTCGAGATAAATTCCCCATGTAGCTTGCAATTGTTCTCCTACACAACGAAATTCTCACAACGCAGTACATTATCTCTGAAAAAAGACGCGTAACTTTTTAGTTACTTACAAAATTCCTATTCCATATACCGCCGTGTTATGACCAGTTTGTATTAATACGCTTCCACCAATATTGATAACAACTGAAATGGTTTATGCTACCACTAAATCTCTAGCCACTTAGCCCAGATTTGACAATGTTGACTCGAATTCTCTCTTTCAAATTCTGAAGGTGGCAGGCATAAAAAACAGGGATCGAAAGGCTATTTACAATTTGTACAGAAACCAGACGGCAGTTATAAGAGTCGAAGGGCATGAAAGGGAAGCAGTGTTTGGGAAGAGAGTGAGACAGGGTTGTAGCCTATTCCCGCTGTTATTCAAACTGTATACTAAGCAAGCAGTAAAGGAAACAAAAGAAAATTTGGAGTATGAATTAAAATCCATGGAGAAGAAATAAAAACTTTGAGGTTTTCCGATGACACTTTAATTCTGTCGGAGACAGCAAAGGACCCGGACGAGCAGTTGAACGGAATGGACAGTGTCTTTATAGGAGGATATAAGATGAATATCAACAAAAGCGAAACGAGGATAATGGAATGTAGTCAGATTAAATCAGGTGACGCAGAGGGAATTAGATTAGGAAATGAGACACCTAAAGTAGTAAATGAGTTTTGCTATTCTGGAAGCAAAATAGCTGATGATGGTGGAAGTAGAGAAGATATAAAATGTAGACTTGCAATGGCAAGGAAAGCGTTTCTGAAGAAGAAAAAATTGTTAACATCGAGTATAGATATAAGTGTAAGGAAGTCTTTTCAGAAAGTATTTGTATGGTGTGTAGCCTTGTATGGAAGTGAAACATGGACGATAAATAGTTTAGACAAGAAGTGCAATGGCAAGGAAAGCGTTTCTGAAGAAGAAAATTTGTTAACATCGAGTATAGACATAAGTGTCAGGAAGTCTTGTCAGAAAGTATTTGTATGGAGCGTAGCTTTGTATAGAAGTGAAACATGGACGATAAATAGTTTAGACAAGAAGAGAATAGAAGCTTTCGAAATGTGGTGGTACAGAAGAATGCTGAAGATTAGATGGGTAGATCACGTAACTAATAAGGGGGTACTGAACAGAAGAGCGGAGAAGAGGAATTTGTAGCACAACTTCACTAGGAGAAGGGATCGGTTAGTAGGACATGTTCTGAGGCACCATGGGATCACCAATTTAGTACTGGAGGGCAGTGTGGAGGGTAAAAATCATAGAGGGAAACCAAGAGATGAATACACTAAACAGATTCAGAAGGATGTAGATTTTAGTAGTTACTTGGAGATAAAGATGCTTGCACAGGATAGATCAACATGGAGAGCTGTACCAAACCAGTCTCAGGACTGAACACCACAATAACAACACCGTGAATATCGGGAATCCGGTAAGCCATCAAATCTCCAACATCGCTGTGGCCGGGAAGATCCTGCAAGAATGGGACTAACGACGACTGAAGAGAATCGTTCAATGTGACAGTAGTGCAACTCATACGCAAATTGCTGCAGTTTTCAATACCGGACTATCACCAGGTGCTTGCGTGATAACCATTCAACTAAACCTAATCGATATGGGCTTTCCGGCCGCGGTGGTCTCGCGGTTCTAGGCGCGCAGTCCGGAACCGTGCGACTGCTACGGTCGCAGGTTCGAATCCTGCCTCGGGCATGGATGTGTGTGTTGTCCTTAGGTTAGTTAGGTTTAAGTAGTTCTAAGTTCTAGGGGACTGATGACCACAGCAGTTGAGTCCCATAGTGCTCAGAGCCATTTGAACCATTTTTTGATATGGGCTTTCAGAGCCGAAGGCACTCTCGTGCACCCTTGATGACTGCACGACACAAAGCTTTACACCTCGCCTGGGCCCGTCAACAGAGACGTTGTACTATTGATGACTGGAAACATGTTGCCAGGTCGGACGAGTCTGGTTTCAAATTGTATCAAGCGGATGGACGTGGACGGTTATGGAGACAACCTCATGAATCCATGGACACTGCATGTGAGCAGGGGATTGCTCAAGCTGGTGGAGGCTCTGTAATGGTGTGGGGCGCGTGCGGTTGGAGTGACAGGGGACTCCTGATACGTCTAGATACCGCTCTGACAGGTGACACGTTCTGTCTTATCATCTGCATCCATTCATGTCCATTATGAATTCCGACGGATTTTGCCAATTCCGGCAGGACAATGCGACACCCCACACGTACAGAATTGCTATAAAGTGGCTCCAGGAAAACTATTCTGAGTTTGAACACTTCCGCTCACCACCAAACTCCTCAAACATGAACATTATTCAGCATATCTGGGATGTCATGCAGCGTGTTGTTCAGGAGAGCTCTCCACCCATGGTACTCTTTCGGATTAATGGACAGTCCTGCACCATTCATGATGTCAGTTCTCTCCAGCACTACCTCGGACGTTAGTCGAGTACAGGCCACGTCGTGTTGCAGCACATCTGCTTGCTCGCGGGGGCCCTACAGGAGATTAAGCAGGTGTACCAGTTTCTTTCGCTCTTCAGTGTATTTATCGAAGCAACATGTTTCATTGTACAAACCTTATCCTCAGGCTACAATGGAAATTTGAAAATATTTAACAAAAGTGTATATAGATATTAAGGTTGTTCTGAACAGTCTTGGCATGTATCGTAGTCATCCTTTGACGAAAAATGAGGAAAATCTAACATGAGAGAATTTTCATATCTCATGTTCGTGTGCTGTTCACCAGAAAATAATTACTCACTTTGTTCATATTAAATGGCTGTCTCCTTGTGGTGCACTCACTCACTACCATTCCCCCATGGCTCCTGGGTTCTTGTTTACCACTTGAAAAGGACATATACAAGAAATGGTCCAAATGGCTCTGAGCACTATGGGACTCAACAGCTATGGTCATCAGTCCCCTAGAACTTAGAACTACTTAAACCTAACTAACCTAAGGACAGCACAGAACACCCAGTCATCACGAGGCAGAGAAAATCCCTGACCCCGCCGGGAATCGAACCCGGGAACCCGACATTTACAAGACATCATCACAATGAAATATACTGTGCAGTGAAACAAGATGGCCTTCCAAACAATGTTTGTTTCTATTTAACTGTCGATAAGTCGATTCTGGTGTTGCCGGCCCTTGCAATATCCTCTCCTGATCTTCCTGTCACATCTCTTATGTCGACTGTTATCCGGGCTCAGTTCGAAGAGGGACTCGTCACTGAAGACCTATTCAAGTCAATGATTTTCCAGGCGAGAAACGTATATGGAGACGATCCCGGCCAACAGTGGGATACGAATCCGACTGCACAGCAGTACATCGAAGATATTCTACGCCCCGTTTTGTTGTCCTTCATGGCTAGCCGATGTTTACATTTCAGCAAGATAGTGCCCACCCGCACAAGGTGAGAGTTTCCAATGTCTGTCTTAGTGCTTGCCAAACCCCACCTTCACCAGCAGGATCGCCGAATCTCTCCCCACCTGAGAACGTTTGGAGCATTATGGGCAGGGCCCTCTAACAAACTTGGGAATCTGACGAGCTAACGCGCTGCCTGGACAGAGCTTGGCACTGTACCTCTCAGGAGCACATCAAACAACTATAGCAATTAATGCCAAGCCGAATAAGTTCTTGCAAAGGGGCCAGATGTGGACCAACGGGTCACTGACTTGCTCAATTTATGAAGCTCATTCTCTTGAATAAATAATCCAATGTTTTTGAAATTCCAATTTCTCTCTCTATGTGTATATCACATCTACGAATTTCCATCCTATTTGGATAATTCCTTCGTAGAATGTATATTGCAACAAGAGATACTGTGACAATTTTATGATAAATATGACAGCGTGAAATTATTTTAAAGAATTATAAAGACATAGCTGGAACACAGATTCTTTTATTTTAACTGAACTAGCGTGAAGTTGGTGAAGAAATGCGAGTTCTACATCTACATCTACATCTACATGGATACTCTGCAAATCACATTTAAGCCCCTGCCAGAGGATTCATCAAAGCACCTCCACAGTTCTCTATTATCCGATTTTCGTATAACGCGTGAAAAGAACGAACACCTACATCTTTCCGTACGAGCTCTGATTTCCCTTATTTTATCGTGGTGATCGTTTCTCCGCCGGCCGGTGTGGCCGTGCGCTTCTAGGCGCTTCAGTCTCGAATCGAGTGATCGCTTCGGTCGCAGGTTCGAATCCTGCCTCGGGCATGGATCTGTGTGATGTCCTTAGGTTAGTTATGTTTAAGTAGTTCTAAGTTCTAGGGGACTGATGACCTCAGACGTTAAGTCCCTTAGTGCTCAGAACCATTTGAACCATCTAGGGGACTGATGACCACAGATGTTAAGTCCAATAGTGCTAAGAGCCATTTGAACCATTCGTTTCTCCCTATGTAGCTCGAATCAACAAAATATTGTTGCATTCGGAGAGAAGAAAATTGGTGATTGGAATTTCGTTAGAAGATTCCGTCGCAAGGAAAAACGCCTTTCTTTTAATGATGTTCAGCCCAAATCCTGTATTATTACAGTGACACTCTCTTCCGTATTTCGAGATAATACAATTATTTGAACTTTTTCGATATACTGCGTCAGTCCTGTCTCGTATGGAGTCCACACTGCGCAGCAATATTCTAAATGAGGACGTACAAGTGTAGTGTAGACAGTGTCCTTAGTAGATCTGTTACATTTTCTAAGTGGCCTGCCAATAAAACGCAGTATTTGGTTAGCCTTCCCCGCAACATTTTCTATGTGTTCGTTCCAATTTAAGTTGTTTGTAATTGTAATTCCTAGGTATTTAGTTGAATTTATGGCTTTTGGATTTGACTGACTTATTGTGTAATCGAAGTATAACGAATTCCTTTTAGCACTCATGTGGATGACCTCACACTTTTCGATATTTAGGGTCAACTGCCAATTTTCGCACCATTCAGATATCTTTTCTAAATCGTTTTGCAATTTGATTTGATCTTCTGATGACTTTATTAGTCGATATACAACAGCGTCATCTGCAAACATCCTCAGACGGCTGCTCAGATTGTCTCCCAAGTCGTGTATATAGATAAGGAAACCAAAGGGCCTATAACACTACCTCGAGGAAAGCCAGACATCACTTCTGTTTTACTGGATGACTTTCCGTCAGTTACTACGAACTGTGATCTCTCTGACAGGAAATCACAAATCCAGTCATATAACCGAGACGATATTCCATAAGCACGAGATTTCACTACAAGCCGCTTCTGTAGTACAGTGCCTAAAGCCTTCCGGAAATCCACAAATACGGAATCGTTCTGAAATCCCTTGTCAGTAGCACTCAACACTTCATGCGAATAAAGAGCTAGTTGTGTTTCACAAGAACAATGTTCTCTAAACCCTTGTTGACTGCCTGTAAATAGACCGTATTCTTCGAGGTAATTCATGATGTTCGAACACAATATGTGTTCTAAAATCCTGCTGCAAATCGACGTTAATGATATGGGCCCGTAATTAATAATATTACTCCTACTACTTTTCTTGAATATTGGTGTGACCTGTGCAATTTTCCGGTCTTTGGGTACGGATCTTTCATCAAGCGAACGGTTATAAGAGATTGTTAAGGAACCTAATTGCTGTACAGTCTAGACC
This sequence comes from Schistocerca serialis cubense, assembly GCF_023864345.2. Classification (NCBI taxonomy): domain Eukaryota; kingdom Metazoa; phylum Arthropoda; class Insecta; order Orthoptera; family Acrididae; genus Schistocerca; species Schistocerca serialis. The sequence continues at coordinate 144,514,563 of NC_064641.1, read as the reverse complement.
AGAAGACTTAATTTTATTAAGTGATTGAAATTGGTTCACTATTATGAGGATATTTTACTTCTACATTAATCGTGTTGACAGCTGTTCTTGATTCGAATTCTGGAATATTTACTTCGTCTTGTTTTGTGAAGGCATTTCGGAAGGCTGTGTTTAGCAATTCTGCTTTAGCAGCACTGTCATCGATAGTATCTCCATTACTATCATCCGCCCCCGTTAGCTGAGTGGTCAGCGCGGCGGAAAGCCACGCCAAGGGGTTCGGGTTCGATTCCCGGCTACGGCATGAGATTTTCTCCGCTCAGGATCTGGGTGTTGTGTTTACTCACCATCATTTCATACCCATCTCCGACGCGCAAGTCGCCAAATGTGGCGTCGTATGCAATAAGTACTTGCTTTCGGCGGCCGAACTTCCCCGAATGGGGGACTCCCGGCCCACAACGCCGTGCGCTTATTTCCATTTTCCATTGATATCGCGCAGAGAATGCATTGATTGTTTCTTGCCACTAACATACTTCACATACGACCAGGTTTCGAGACAAACTTTTGTGGAAATTGTTATAAGTATCTCGCATTGAAGTCCGCGCTAAATTTCGAGCTTCTGTAAAAGATCGCCAATCTCTAGGATTTTGCGTCTGTTTAAATTTGGCATGTTTGTTTCGTTTTTTCTGCAACAGTGTTCTGACCCGTAGTTTGTTAATTTATTTGGTATAAGTCTCTCAATTGCTGCTGATACTATTCTTTTGAATCAAAGCCACATCTGGTCTATACTTATACTTTTAATTTTGAAGAAGTGAAGATTGTCTCTTAGGAAGGCGTCATGTAAATTTTTATCTGCTTTTTTGTATACGTATACTTTTCGTTTATTTTTGGAAGATTTAAGGTTTACAATATTCAATCTCGCTACGACAACCTTGGGTTCGCTAATTCCTATATCCATTTTGATGGTAATTATTATTTTTTCCTAAGAGGTAAAGTGTGTTTTCACAACCGTTTACTATTCGCTTGGGCTCATGAACAAACTGCTGGAAATAGTTTTCGGAGAATGTGTTTAGCTCAATTACGGATGATGTTTTATGGGTACCTCGGGAATTAAACATGAGTCGGGTACGTGATTGAAACCAAACTCAAGTTTTCTTCGAGCCTTTCAACGACTGTATCATATGAATTGGGAGTTAGGTAAAAGGATCCAATTATTATTTTATTCAGGCTATCAATAACAACCTCTGGCCATACTAACTCACAGGAACTACCTTCTCAACTTTGCGACAAGATAAACTACTTCTAACAGCAAAATACGTGCCACCGCCAACAGTGTTTAGCCTATCCTTTCGGAACACAGGAAGGTTATACGCAAAAATTTCGGCTGAGCTTATCTCCAACTTTAGCCAGCTTCCAGTGCCTATAATATAAAATGTATGTGTACTCTGATTAAATATTTAGGGCCGGCCGCAGTGGCCGAGTGGTTCTAGGCGCTTCAGTCCGCAACCGCGCGACTGCTACGGTCGCAGGTTCGAATCCTGCCTCGGGCATGGATATGTGTGATGTCCTTAGGTTAGTTAAGTTTAAGTAGTTCTAAGTTCTAGGGGACTGATGACCTCATATGTTAAGTCCCATAGTGCTCAGAGACATTTGAACCATTTAAATATTTAGGTATTGTAATTTGGTGCCTGAAGATAGTGTTTGCACCCCGAAACATATTGCTTCATTATACAGGTTAAGTGGTCGACAAGTTTCGTTATCGGTAGTGGTTTCCGAAGAACATTTTGATATGGTGAAACTGAATCTAGATGCAATTTCTTCCCTGTCAATTCACCAACTTATTCCAAATATGGCGTCACTCTAGTAAATATAACATCGTCTCGTCCTTTGAAAGACTGCGAAATGTTGCCAACTAACCATGTCGTAATACAGATGACGTCAGTGGAGAGAAGCACAACATATCATACGAAAAATACATCTTCGATAAGGGCCACAGAGAGGGAATGAGATAAGTTTCTCATCGTCTGAAAAGTCCATTGCTGGGCGGCGAAGTAGATATGAAAGCGCGCGAAACTTATGAAGGCAAAACTCACAACAATGAAAGCGTCAATACCCATCACGAGATGTTCGTCCGAGCAGTACCTCGTATCAGCGACGCCGTACTGCAGAAATGACGATATAAGCATGGAGAGTTAGGAAACTGCAACGTAAAACCGTGACCGAGCCAGAACGAATCCGAAGCTACATAGATACTGACACAGCAAGTAATACCGTAAGGGAAAACAATGGGGAATAGTCGTGATGGATGGAGGCCATTTGTAGAAATTGGGGAATGTCATTTACGAACATCAATGGCGAGATAAGAACACTAACACTTCTGTCCCTACTCACACGCAATGATGTCAGCGACAGAAAGCTGAACAAAATAAGCTGTAATGTTAATAGAAACGCTGCTTCCTGATCATCCAAATGTAGGCGATACGGATAAACAGTGTTTATTACGGACAAGGAAATGCACCAAACAATGTTGCAGATAAAAACGAAACTCAAGACCCCCACTGCCATATGTGACACCTGCAGAAGTAATTTACGCCTTAACTAATCATAAATCTACGTGATTGAGTTTTACGAGTATCTCCAGCACGGATCCAGTGATACCGATTTATGTACGAGCGTTTCTCGCAAAACGTACGAAAAACATTATGCAGAGATTTCAGGATCGTAAGTGGGGCACTATATAAGATCTCATTGGTGTGGTTTTAGAAAAGTCAGCAGAAGGCGATATCGTTTGCTATGGACACCACTTTATTCGGTGTGATGGCGTATGTGGGCACGACGATCGACCTAGCGTGTAACAAGAAACTTGATTCATCCATTGAGAGGACAGTTTACATCGATACAGGGTCTAGTCTCGATTATCCCGTGCCCAATTCAATCGTGATTGACGATGTTACTGGGTCGCCATGTGAGTACCGGTCATCTGCCGAGACCCATTTTCAACAAAGTATGCTGAACGATGTGTTGTCAAACACACGTGCCTGCACCGGTTTTGTACTCTGGCACCAGATCTGCTTTAGATCGCCTTCTATTCACCTTTACAGAGTGAACAAGCCCCCGACTTCCATGTTCTATGATGACGTATTGATGTCCAGCAGCCTGTAAGCTACTTGAGGTCTCACCGTCCTTCATTCACGACTGTAGCACACGAACAATCGACCAGTTTCCCCGTTTCCAACGTTATCAGTTGCAAGTTTCGGGTCACAGTAATATGCCCTTTGTCACAGTCTCTTACGTCAGTCAATTTCCCTGTCTGCGGCCTGTATCGTTGCTATAGAATACCCTTTTACAACTACATACACACTCCGTAAGCCACCTTACGGTGTCCGATTGGGGTTACTTTGTACCATCACTAACCATTCTCTTTCCTGTTCCACTCTTCAATCGAGCTATGGAGAAACGACTATGTACAATGTGAATCTTAAGTCAGTTGTCACTTATCATGGTTAGACTTTTCTTTCCCTAGAGTAGTGAAGTCAGTTGTGAACCTCACTATTGTGTAGTCCCACAAGCCAGTTGACACTAGTAGTTTGATATTACATATGTGATTTGTTGTTATCTGAAAAGCAATGAATGGAAAGTTAACTGCAGTATAGCGTGTATTTATTTCACTAACATGGTGGAAACGTGACCACAGCTGCCGTGATCTTTGTGATTTGTTTTTGGAACATTTTCCAAACACCCGACGTCCAATTCGACTGGGTATTAGCAAATTATTTCAGGAAATTGGGTCAGTTGCGGAGCTTTCTCGTTAAGGTAGGCCAAAATGTGTTACTACGGAACAGAATATTAAACTTGTCACGTAATTTTTTATTCAATCATCGACTGAACTTGAAAGAAAAGTGTCCATGGAGTATGGAATGGCAAGAAATGAAGAAAATTTTAGTATAAATAGCAGAGTGAACAGATACAACTGTGTCTAGTGGGATTCTACGAAAACCAATGTGCCGACGGAGACAAGAGAAACTCTGTTAATCCATCAAGTGGGACTGCTGCCAGACTTTTAGTACTTGATTAATGATAATAAAACCAGCGGTTGTATTTGAAGGTAGTTTATTCTTTTTATTACATGCTACCGATTTCGACACCACGTGGTGTCATTTTCAGGCCCCGAACGTAACCTGCTGTCCACAACCGTTATCATGTGCAATGAAGAGGATCGTACGAGGCCTGAGAAAATTAACTGGATTCCGTACCTCCCGTGGCAATAACAAGCCCAGCATGGTCAGACAACGACAACAAGTGTATGGGTAGGGAGTTTCAACGGTGGGTTATTCGAATCTTTTTTTCTTTAATGGTATAGTCAGATCTGCAAATGGAGAAGTATTGTTAGAATAGCCCACTTTTTGCACATCTGCACCCAGTTCAGGAAAAGTCAACATGGCAAAGAGATGAAGCACCCCTGCATTATAGATTTATTATTAGAGACATCCTACGAGGGGCACTCAATAAGTAATGTAGCACGTTTTTAAACTGAAAGTAGGTTGTCATGGAGAAGGATAAGTTAGATTTTTTCGTGGCGGCGAACATACAGAAGTCGTTTCTTCAATTTCCTGACGTTAGCACAATACACTTGAGAGCTGATCGTTTCACCATGAGAAGGACATGAAACAGAACAGCCCCTTCAGAGTCCCACAAGTCCATTGCTGTGACCAACAGGCTGAGTATATGCCTTTGAACTTTTCCTTCAGAGGAGAGACAGTGTACAACCATGCCATGGACTGCCGGTTTGTTTCTGGTTCGAAGTCATGAACTCATGTTTCATCGACTGTGACAAAATTCGACAAAATATTGTCACCATCAGCCTATTTACGAGCAACCAATTTCTCACATATAGCCCTTAGTTCCTCTTTATGCTCTCTCGGTAGGCGGTGAGGAATACAGTGGGCGCACACTTTTGAATACCCCAGCTGATGGACGAGTGTGTCCAGTTCTGCTTTATTATGATCTGTCGTTCGTCTCGAATGAGAGTGTTCTGCACGTTAAAACAAAACACGAGTCACAGCTATGTGGGGCCGGCCGGCACGCGTGAGGCCGGACAGGTTTTCTCGACATTTTTGCGATGATGGCCGACGCGTCGTCGAACGAGTCACCGTGTTTTTGTTCACTGCCACGTCTCACTAGAGTTTCTGCAAGCGCCTATAAATGTCTGTGATGTCTGTGATGCTCTGGTTTTCCACCAAAAGAAACTCAATGACAACTCTCTCCTTGGAACACACCTCTGTTGCAGACGCATTTTGCAGGCTATGTAGGCCTATAGAGCCGCCATAAATCGGAACCTCATGAAACTATAAGGCTAGAAGCGGGAACATTCCAGAAAGTCCAACAACAAATTCCGCATTTTTTAAATTGAAACTGGCATTAATTATAGAAATTTGTTAAATGGATTGGCAGCTGGAGTACTACTGAATGGCCTCCATGATCCCCAGATATCATACCAATGGATTTTTCGGTCTGACGTTTATTCAGTCAAGACCTGACCTATGCCCTTCCTCTCAACTTAGTCCATGTGATTGTCTCCTTCCTCTCCCGCCGCCCCTCCTACGTTACCACCCATAACGCCGTTTCCCGCACCTTCTACTTCTCTGCAAGTGTGCCCCAGGGCTCTGACCTCTCCCCTCCCCTCTACCTCCTGTAGACCGCAGATACGCCCCAATTCCACCCCCCCCCCTCCCCGGTCCACCTCCTGCAGTATGCTGATGACAACACCTTCCTTGCCCTCTCTCCTACCCTTCAACAGTCCCAACGCCTTCTCCAGAATCACGATGACCTTTTTGCCATATGGTGTAACCAGTGGCTCCTCAGAATCAATCCTTTAAAGACCCAGGCAATGATTGTAGGCTGTACCACTCACTCCTTCCGGCTCCTTGATTTTTCACTTACTCTGTCTGCCTCTCCCCAACCCTCACCTACCTTGGACTCACCATTGACCGTCACCTCACCTGGACTCCTCATCCCTCAACCGCCTCCATCTCCATAAACTCCTCTTTGGCCAGGCATGGGTATTGAATCCCTCTACCATCCTCCACACCTACAAATCCTTAATCTGTCCACCAGCCAGTGTGGCAAAGTGGTTCTCGGCGCTTCAGTCTGGAACTGCAGGACCGCTATGGTCACAGGTTCCAATCCTGCCTCGGGCAAGGATGTGTGTGATATCCTTAGGTTAGTTAGGTTAAAGTAGTTCTAAGTTCTATGGAACTGATGACCTCAGATGTTAAGTCCCATAGTGCTCAGAGACATTTGAACCACTTAATCCATCCCATCCTCTGTTATGCCAATCCCACCTGGATATCCTCCTCCTCCCCCCAAATTCTGTAAGTCCCTCCAGATCCTCGAGCATTAGGCAGTCCACCTCACTTTCCATGTATGCCTCCCATCTCCCACTCAGATCCTCTATGACCTGATTCCTTTACCCCAGCTTTTCCTTTTCGTTACACATATTCATGTCCTCCACATCTCCCGCCGAATTTATCCCCCTCATCCCTTAGTTTCTCCTCTCCTCTCCAGCCCCTACATACTTTTGCAACTTCACCGTTGTGTCCCCCTTACCCTCCACCTCTACACCATTCATCTCCTTCCCTGAGGTGGCTTCCATCAACTCCTCCCCTCCCCCCAGATGATGCCTCTCTCCATTTATTCCTCCTATCAACTATGATCCTCACCTCCACCTACCTCCCTCACTCATTTTCCTAGGCCCCACTCTCCACCCTTCCATCCTGTTTTCTCTCCACCTACCCACTCCTTCGCTACATTCTATCCCCCCAAGTCCCTTTTCTTTCCCCTTCACTGTCTTCTCCAATCCTTTCTTGCGTCTGCCTTCTTCCTCCCTTTTCTGTGCCCTCTCCCTCCATTGCCCCCCCCCCCTTTCTTTGCTTTCCTCCACTCTTCCCCTTTTTCCCCCTCATTTGTCTGGGTCGTTCACCCCCTCCCCCCCACCCATACCCATATACCTTCGTACTCCATAGTGTAGTGTTTCTGTGAATGTTTAGTGTTGTCCTTCCATTATTAAAGCGTTACGAACAGAAACCAGACTGTCGCCATGTATTTTAATTATGCCTATCTCTTTCCTAAGTGTTTTTAATCAGCATCACTAACCCCTTTGTTTTTTATCTTTTCTCCACAACTTTTTCACCATGTTCTAGTTTTAAACAGTCGCGGTTTTATCACCTCTTTTATTGCTATATCTCCTCATTATGTTTTTTAACTTTATCTGTAGGCTGCAGAGCGGCGTATTACGCTGCTGCTAGCCCGCCCCCAGTGTGGGGGGGGGGGGGGGGGAGGTGGGATTGAAATACAGTAAAGGAAAAAAAAACTTGCTTAAACACTATGTTGCCGGCAGATATGCCACAAAATTTGCAGACCAGTATTTAAAAGATGCAGTGTTTGCTTACAAGAGCATGGAAACTACTTCAAGCATCTTTTGACATCTAGGCCATTAGAGATGGAGCACAAGTTTGGGTTATTTCAAGGATGGGGAAGGAAATCAGCCATGCCCTTTCAAAGGAACCATCGTAATATTTGCCTGGAGCGAATGATGGAAATCATGAACAACCAATATCTGAGTGGCGGAAGCGAATTTCAACCATCGTCCTTACAAATGCTTGTCCAGTGTGCTAACCACTGTGCCGGCTCACTTGTTTATATGCTCCCAAACAAACCTTCATTTTTCTTGTGCCTTCATGGGCCTTACGGAGGTAAATGTCGGTGGGAGCACATCGCTGTGGAAACTGTCACATTTATCAGGTCTCTAAACGTCCTCAATAGTTTTTACGAGAAGAACGTCCTCTACTTTCCTGCCATTCCCATCCGAGTTCACGAAGCATTTCGGTAATACTTGTTTGTAGGTCGAAGCTACTGGTAAGAAATATAGCTGGACGACTCGAATTTCCTCGATGCCCTCTCTCAGTCTGGCCTGGTTGGGACCCAAAACTCTCAAATAGTTCTCAAAAATGGGTCATACATGTGAGTTACACTTTCCTAGAACTCTCCCATAAAACCAAGGTTGACCATTCATTTGTCCTACAACTGAGCCTACATGCTTGTTCCACTTCATGTCGTTTTTCATCCTTACACCTACGTTTTTAACCAACGGGACTGTGTCAAGCAGTGCACCACTAACAGTGTATTCCAGATTTATAGGATTATTTCTCCTACTCACCTGCGGTGATATATATTCTTCCAAATTTAGAGCAAATTCCATTCATCATACCAATGGAATTCTATACATCTCACAGTCATTTAAGGACGACACTGTCTCATACAGTACAGAATCATCAGTGAACAGTCGCAATTTGCTGCGTACCCCATCCGTCAGATTGTTTATGAAGGAAGAGAACAAGAGAGGTTTTTCTTCCCTTAGGTATTATTGACGATACCATTGCCTCTGAATCAAACTCACTGTTGAGGACAACATATTTGATTCTATTACCTAGAAAGTAATCGAGCCACTTACATATTTGAGAACCTATTCCGTGTACTCAGGGGAAGGCCAGAGACTAATCCACTACAGATTCAATCAACAGTGATGCGCAATCTTCCTTGCAGCTACACAAACGATATGTGGAAACATTGAAGGAAACAGTTAGCATGTTGCAGTTGTAAGACGGCAAAGAAATATGCCCCTTACATGAAGTCATTAAAGATCACCGGGCTCACATTGAGCGAACAGTAGGGCTGAACAAAAATGACTGACAAGGCACAATGCATCTTGTAGAGTGTATAGTATGGACGTATTGGAATAATTAATGTTAGGTGATGGTTTTAAAGTAATTCACGCAATGTGAAAATTTTATGGAAACTCGTAGATTTACTGGAGGTTAATTTATCGAAGGTGGCAGCTGGCGAAGGGTAGTGACAATAGGCAGCTTAGGGCGGCTCAAACTCTGAGATAGCAGCAACGGGGCACGGCCTCCAGCTGCCTTAAGATGAGTGACAGTGAGGGGGTGGTTGATCCCATGCTAGTGTACCGGGAAGCAGATGGAGAACTTGTACGCCTGTTGATAAATATCTGTCATCCCGTTTTCAGTGAAACATGCAAGAAAGCCACGCAAAGCTATGGTGGAGTGGTCAACAGAGGCCAAAATATGCATGTTCGTGACTATAGCAACTTCACGCTGAATTCACGGTCCACAGAGTCTGAAGTAAATCTGGTGAAGAGCGACAGAATGAAATACGACGGCCTCCGGTGGAAACGTAGGACCAAGGAATTTCAGGTACTCTCCTGGGAGTCATAATTACGGATAAATTTTTGTTTTGTGCTGACGCTAACCTTGATGGGTGGCCTGGGAGGAGCTAAATAGCAGACGTTGAGAGGAAGGGAAATTTTGTGGGAATTTGTTCACTTCCCAGAGCAGGCATTGGTCGGCGCTGGGAAGTGACGCATAATTAACGCGACTTGCGCTGCAATTGGAGTAAGTGATTTTTCTGGAGGGGAAACTGAGGCGAAGAGCGGACTGGCAGAAGTCTCTGTACAGGTCTTCCATTACCAGCTTGCCTAGAGTGAGGACGTGGCGTTCTTTACTCAGTTTGCCTGAGAGAGAGTGAGCATCTCTGCAGTTTATGACTTAGCAAACGGAACGATTGAGCTTGGAGATAGAAAGTTTTCGTTTAGCTATGTACTGAGCAAGATAGCTAGGAGTGAATAGATGAGCACAGCCTTTAGCACCACGAGGCCGGCCGACGTCCGCACAACGACGCCGCCCCACCAAGCTGAATTCAGTGATATTGCGCCCTCTCCTGCTTCAGTTAGGCCACTGATTAATTTGTTGGAGCACGCTGGCAAAGTTTCCACGAGGGTTTCATGGGCCGTGTATTGTAGAATTCTTTTCTCACTTCGCATTAGGCCTGGGTCAGACGATGGGAATTAATTTTGATTTATCGCGTTTTATTCCACGTAAGCGCAATTTATTCCCACTGCCTGTTAGGAGAGTCATGTAATGTGATGACTGAAGGTCCTGAGTTAAAATAAATTTGTGTTTTCTATCGAACAGTTGAAATCCCAAGTCACTTTCTTCATTAATTTTATGTTCAACATTTGCATTTTGTGTTCAATAGTTGAATATAACATCAATGTGCACCCCTTTTTAACGAAAGGGGATGAATTATGAATCAATTAATGTTAACACTGCCACCGCAGTTCAATCAGGAGTAACAGGTCCTTATTACTTTCTTTGCGTTATCCGATATTGCGCCAGTTTTGCACTCTCTGTTGATCTGTTAGTCAATTAGCTGGGGTGAACACACGCCAAAACCAGATAAGTGACAGGTGGGGTGTTACACACTAGTGACAGTAACCGCAGAACAAGTTGCTTGTGATGGCCGTTTTTCGCAGCAACTATTCATAAACTCCAGTAGTTTACAAGAAAAACACTTTCTGCGTGCCGCACATTTATTTTGGCATCCAGAAGCGTTTCGCAGTTTCAACAAGAGACCTTCAGTGGGTGTCCTCGAATATTACATAATTTTGACGATGTAACGCGACAATTGGACAGAATGTTGCACGATACTCCTCAGGAGGACATCCAACAACCCTATCATTTCAGTGCCTAGCCGAATAAATGCTTCCGTAAGGGCAATAGGTGGACCAACGCTTTATTGAATTGTTCAGTTTGTGAAGTTCTCTCGAATTAATCATCCAATTTTTCTGAAACGATTGTCATTTGTTCGTATGTAGATGTACATCAGATCTACAGATTTCCGTCCCATTCGGGTTGCGCCATTTTCTTGGTCTTAGAGTGTACGTTGTGCTCTGTTTTGCTGCTAACATAACTATGTTTTCAATGCCGGAGTCCGTTCGCAGTATCAGTGACTTTGAATTAAGAATGTCGTTCACGCCGAATCATATCAGGTGTAGAAGTATAAAACCGGAATTTTATTATACATGGCGCTAGCCATCAGTGTAGGGCCCGCGAGACCGCGCCTGCAGCGCCTGTAACGGCTGACGACGAATGTCAACACACTGTAACGAAAGTTCTACACATCGGTATCTGTTTCAAACCCCTAAACATTTCGAGTATTTATGCTACGAACAACGATTTGCTGACGGCATTCGTTTTCTGGTATCATATGAAGAAAACTGCTGCAGAATCGCATGGAATCCTTGTCGAAGATTTCGGCGAACATGCTCTTGGTAAAACACAGTGTTTCCAATGGATCAAAAAATCAAATGAGGTGATTTTCACATGAGAGACGACGAGCGCGCAAAACCACCGAAAAAGTTCGAAGACAACGAACTGCAGGCTTCATTGGATGAAGAGCATACTCGAACTCAACAGAAAGTCGCGGAATAATTAAATATGACGCAAAAAACCTTTTCTCTTTGGTTGAAAGCTATGGAAAAGGTGCGTAAAGTGGGAAAATGGGTTCCGCAGGAGCTGAATGAAAGACAGCAAGCAAAACGAAAGACCACTTGTGAAATGCTGTTCGCCAGATACAAAAGAAAGTCGTTTCTCAATCGGGTAGTGACAGGCGCTGAAAAATGGATATGTTTTGAGAATCCTAAGCGTCGTCAATTATCGGTGAATCCAGGAAAACCATCGACATCAACTGCAAGACCGAACCGCTTTGGAAAGATGACAATGCTTCGTGTTTGGTGGCATTAGAAGAATGTCATCTATTGTGCTAAAACTTGGTGAATACGTTAACTCTGATCGCTATCAACAGCAAATGATCAATTTAAATCGAGCATTACGTGAAAAACGACCAGAATGTGTAAAAAGGCAACACAATGTCATATTTCTCCATGATAACGCCCCATCACACACAGCAAAACGGGTCAGCGAAACGATCGAGACGTTAAGTTGGGAAATACCAGTGCGTGCAGTTTATTCTCCAGACTTGACTTCGTCCGATTATTATCTACACATCTCAAATAAGGTTTTGCAACACTTCGGTTCCGAGAACTACGGAAACTGTACAGAAAATTTGAATAGAGATCAAAATAAACCATTTCCGCCCTTTTTATTGCTCATGAAAACCACACTTGCATGTTGTACCACCATACAGCGTGACCTGCAGAGGTGGTGGTTCAGATTTCTGTAGACACCGGTAACTCTTATACCAAGTAGCACATACCCTTGCATTGATGCATGCCTGTATTATTCGTGGCATGCTATCCACAAGTTCATGAAGGCACTGTTGGTCCAGATTGTCCCACTCGCCAATACGCTGCCGATATGGTTGCACTATCGGTCGGAGGATGGCATTCATGTCTCCTACAGCCGTTTCGGGGCTTTCCATGACCACCAGCGGGTGTACGTCGGCCCCACGTAATGCCGCCCAAAACAAGAGGAAACATCCACCTTGCTGCACTCGCTGGACAGTGTGTCTAACGTGTTCAGCCTGACCGGGTAGCCTCGAAACACGTCTCCGACGATTGTCAGGTTGAAGGTATGTGCGTCACTCATCGGTGAAGACAACGTGATGCCAATCCTGAGCGGTCCATTCGGCATGTTGTTGGGCACATCTGCAACACGCTGCATGATGTCGTGGTTGCAAAGATGGACCTCGCCATGGACGTCGAGACTGAAGTTGCGCATCATGCAGCCTATTGCGCACAGTTTGAGTCGTAACACGACGTCTTGTGGCTGTACGAAAAGCATTATTCAACATGGTGGCATTGCTGTCAGGGTTCCTCCGAGCCATAATCCGTAGGTAGTGGTCATCCACTGCAGTAGTAGCCATTGGGCGACCTGAGCGAGATGTGTCATCGACTTCTCCTGTCTCTCTGTATCTCCTCCATGTCAGAAGAACATCCCTTTGGTTCTCTCCGAGACGCCTGCACACTTCCCTTGTTGAGAACCCTTCCTGGCACAAAGTAACAATGCGGACACGGTCTAACTGCGGTATTGACCGTCTAGGCATGGCTGAACTACAGACAGCAAGAGCCGTGTTCCTCCTTCCTGGTGGAATGACTGGAACTGATCGGCTGTCGGACTCCCTCCTTCTAATAGGGGCTTCTCATGCATGTTTGCTTACATCTTCAGGAGGGTTTAGTGACATCTGTGAACCGTCAAAGGGACTCTGTCTGTGATACAATATCCCCAGTCAAAGTCTATTTTCAGGCGTTCTGCGACCCCGGGTGATACAAAACTTTTTTTAATGTGTGTATTTGCATCACTGGGACCAAACAACGCTTCAGTTCGTATGAGAATGTACGAAAATTGCTCGCTGACTGCTTTATGGCATGGCATTCATAGTATGCTGGAGAGGTGGGAGAAATGTATAAATATCAACGGAGATTATATAGAATAAAATAATATTTACCATTTTCAAAAAACAGACGTGTGATTATTGCAACCAAATTCCGGTTTCATACTTTTACACCTGGTACAGAACCACAGAAAGAAATATAAGGTGAAGGCAAATGAAAAGGTCCATTTTCTCCTACAGACTGTATTACTGGTTAGAGCTATGTGACCATGGCTGGTGAGGCACGAGATGATGAATGCCCTGTAAGAAGAACGCCTTGCGTTGAGCATGGGACCACTCTGTCACAGCTTGCTGCAATTCTTCCTACGAACCACAGTGGTGCCTGCGGAGGTTGAAGCAAAGCAAGTGCTGTATCATGTGTGAGATACACAGGCGAGCGAGTGCGCCGGGACTTACCCAGTTCACTGCTAGTAGGGCCACGTCACCTTAACGCGTCTGCATGTAGCGCACAAGTATTGCACCACAATTTAGTATGAAATTAAAAATAAAATTTCATGTTTAAAACTTTGTTAAATTATAGTTGAGTGTAATAATGTTCCAAATACCAAGTCTTGATGTTCTATACTTAATAGTTTACGGAAAAAATGCCGTTTTAAGGGAAAAATCATTGGCGCTAAATAATGACGCTAGGAAGCCAGAGTTTGATTAGAAGATGCAGTTAGAAGTTATAAATGAGTGACGGTGCTTTCCAAAACCAAAAAACAAAAATTAACGCCAGAATCGACGTATTTAGGAAAAATCAGAGGCGCTAAATAATGGACTTAGAAACTTGACAATTTGTTTTATGCTTCAGTGCACCCCAAAAATAATAACAGAGAGTCCACGTTAATATACCTCTTATAGTTTTTGAGTAATTAAATAAAAACTAATTTTGTAACTAAAATGTACCTAAGTGCTGTAGATTAAGTACTTGAAATTTTAATGATAGAGGATTTTGGTTAAATCAGATGATCAGATATATCAAATAATAGAGCTACACTAATGTTAAGACTTGTAACATAAATAGCAACTGATATAAGTCTTAGCAAAGGTATGGTTCAGAGGTAACAATCTACCTTTAGTTCCACTAAATAAATTCTATTAAGCGAAGATTCCATTCTAGCGAGCTGAAACTTTCTACGTGCTTTCAAACTGCTTATCTGCATACCAGCAAAAATTAAGAAGTTCCTGAAGTAATTGATAACTATATTATTAAAGATAATGTGCCCGAGGTGGCGGTCGTTTGTAGACTGCCGCCGTATGCAAATAGACAGAGACAACAGATGTTTTCTCGGCAGTCCGCACCGGCATCTTATAAATACAGCCAGTGAAGCAGTAGGAAGGTTCACTTCGCTCTCAGACACTGTGAGGTCCACGCCAGTGGCTGGCCGTGGTGGCCGTGCGGTTCTAGGCGCTGCAGTCCGGAACCGCAGGACTGCTACGTTCGCAGATTCGAATCCTGCCTCGGGCATGGATGTGTGTGATGTTCTTAGGTTAGTTAGGTTTAAGTAGTTCTAAGTTATAGGGGACTGATGACCTCAGAAGTTGAGGCCCATAGTGCTCAGAGCCATTTGAACAATTTTTATGAGAAACTTTAATTAAATTAAATCTTGATTGGAACTTTAAACTTTTACTGAAGTCATAGTCCTGATCCCGCAAAGAAATGGGAAACAGACACTTTTCTTTCAGTGGGCTGGACCGGTATGTGGCCGTGCAGACTGGAAACTAAGGTCGGTATGTTTCCCTTCGCTTTCTGGCTGACCACCAAATTAGTTGCCAGGCTCACGTGATTAAAGACGGCATCAAAACTTTAAACCAGTGAAGTCACTTACTCGCCGCCCCACAAGTTATTCCTTGAGTGGCCAAAAAGCTTGGAAAACACAGAGACTCAGGTCAGGAATATACGCCATTTCCACGACGCAATATGTGGCCGGGGATTGTCGTTCTATAAGATGACGCCCTTTGTGAAGTTTATTGATGATTATTAGCCGCCGCTGACGGAACAGCGTCGCGATATTTGTTAACGTTTATTGTTTCTCCTTTAGGGAGGAATTCCGCTAGCAGGGGCCCCTGCTCGTCGAAGAAACACAGTCACCATGACCTTTGCAGCTGATATTGAAGAACGTATTTTCTTTGGTCTAGGCAACCCTACGTGCTTCCACTACATACTCCCTCATTTGGATTCCGGTTGAAACAGTAGGCATATGGTTTCATCTCCGGCAATGATTTTGGAAAGTAAATCATCGCCCTCGTTGTGATATCGCATCAAATTGTTCAGTGATACTCCCATTCTGTTCCTCGGATGAACATTTGGGAACCCACTAAGCACAAATCTTCCGGCAACCAAGACTACTGCGCACAGTGGCATGCACGCTGCCATAGGCCTTCCGTATTTGAAGACTAATGGCATCAAAGGTGACCCGTCTACCAGTTAGAATACAATTGTAGTAGCAACTGTGTTATCAGGAATACGATTCGTCACCTGGCCACGTCGTGCATCATTCGTCAGTGTCTCCCTGACACCACGAAAACGCCGACGCCACTTACTAACTGTTGTTTTTTTTTTCCAGGAACACACTTATCACCAAACACACCCTGCATTCTCCAGTGTACGACCGGTGGACGGATACCTTCCCCACAAAAAAAGCGTACCACACCCCGCTGTTGTTCTGTCGTCACTGGCACCTCCACTGGTGTGTCACACGGCTGCACGTCTTAGCTGGGGGCGAGAAAGGAGCAGCCGTAAGTAACCAACCTCTGCTAGCGTGCTACACTACGCCCATGCCTAACAAACGTAACATTTATTATGGCGCACACATCGGTGGATATAAACACCATACAGGACTAACATCTCCTTGAACACGTTGACGGGATATCTCCAATTACACCTTTTCATTTGACCGAACCTTATAATTCACAGGAAGCTGAAACATATTATAGCAGCCGTAGAGAGAAGTGATACGATACTAATTCATTTGTACCATCACACCAAAATGGAAGTGTCATAACGTATGGCGAAAGAGAAAGTACGTGAGGTGGAATGGTAGAGTACACTGGGATTGAGTGAGAGCACTGTAAAAGAAGATTTTACAGTTTCGGTTTTAGAGTTAATAACATGTGAAAATTTAGTTGTGATGTTATGCCAGATATCTGCGCAGTGAGTACTCTTGATGGAGCCTATGTTGAAACATTTGAATCGCCACTAAAGTTTTACAATGGCGATTTGTAGTACTTTCAGTGCTGATGAGACTGAAGTTTGTTTGCAAGATTTCGAGGATGATTACAAACAATGATTTTCTGAAATTACATTTCACATTTCACCTACCTACTACACACTGCTCTCAAGGGAAGCGTGAATACAGTTGAATCTTAAAGACTTTCTTGCACAGCTTTTTGTTATCTTCGCATCTTGTCTCTATTCGAGTGAGGCAGTTATCCTTTCCTGTATAACTAACGCACCACCAGCTTATGGGGATGTCTTCAGGATAATTTGCAGTGATTTCCCAACATACCTCTTACGATTTCTTCTTCTCCCGATTCCACAAAAATTTTACATACTGGCGTTTTTGCCTCTTGTGCTGTTTATTTTTCTGATTGTTTTAAGAATGTCGTACATGTGAGCAAACAATATAATACGCTTCCTAATTAGTGCGGTATTTCATGCGCTAATACGTCAGTTGGTCTGTGGTGTAGTAGTCGCACACGTATGCCTGGTGGCTGTTCACTCGTGTACAAAGCGCAGCGTCTCTATGTATATTTGATTCAGTGTATTATTGCTATATAGTGGAACAAGATCAGCAATTATTCACGTGCTGTAAGGGCAGGACAATGCCTTAAAGTGTATCATTAACTGATGTCATTCGTTATGTCTCTCACTTTCCGATGAAACAACTTCTGGGTGTCGGCAATGTTATAAGAGTTACAGTAAAGTAGAACACAGCCCGCCCGGTTAGCCGTGCGGCCTAATGCACTGCTTTCCGGGCGGGAAGGCGTGCCGGTCCCTGGCATGAATCCACCTGGCGGATTAGTGTCGACGTCCGGCGAGCCGGCCACTCTGTGGATAGCTTTTAGGCGGTTTTCCATCTGACTCGGCGAATGCGGGCTGGTTCCCCTTATTCCGCCTCAGCTACACTATATGAAGATGGCATCTGCTCTTTTGGACATGTCCAGAAGAACAGATGCCATCTTCATAGGGCAGAGACGAAACTATTCTCGAATGATTTACCCAAAATATGTCTTATATTGATTATCTCATATTAGTAAACCTCCCCCGATTTTTTAAGGAATCAAAGTTCCAGGTATAAAAGGTCGCATTTCCCAAACAACGTGTCGTACATTGACATAATTTTTCCTGTAAGTTCATGGTGTGTGTCAAAACTGTCTGCAAAATGTGTTGCGAATAGAGATAATAGTAAAAAAGCAATAAATTAAAACTTCATGCTTGACGCAGCAGCTTAATTGTATGAACAGCGAAATAGCAGCAAGTGATAATCTTTTTACGCTTCATCATTTTGTGGAAGGCGGACGGGAGAGCCGAACGTGGTGGGGTGTGGGTCAAAGAGAAACAGTTTCGAAAGGGTTTGAAATTAGATGTAAAGTTTCTTGGAAATTGCTAAGTGCTCTCCATCTCAAATACTGCATGAAGCGGAATAAAAAATGCTCCTATCACAGCACAAAAAGAGGCGAGTATGTCATGGGCAGAGTTAGGGATGTGAAAGAAGGGAACTAGTTTTTCGACTTGTCTGACAAATCCAAAGACATTTATGTAATAGTCACACTTTTTTACGTGTTAGTGTTACTAATCACGTCATGCAGTGTAACGCATCGTGTCATGTGAAGTGACTTGATACATGTTGCCATCGCTCAGGAACAAATCCAGCCCGAGAAAAGTTTTTTAGCCATTACATGTATGTTCTTCAGCAATGTGATATTATATATTTTAATATGGCTGGTGAATCTTCTGGATTAGTCACAGGCTAAGGGAATTTAGTCAATAAATTGCAAGATGCAGGTGTCTCAACGCCTTGTAGCTAAGAGGGCTTACTGCACTTCGGAACTATGGTTAACTCGTAAGAAAGGGTGAATATGTCAAGATGGTTTGATTTAAATGTCTTTGAAGCTACCAAATAATTCGAAAAACTAGCCCCCTTCTTTTACGTCCTTAATTATACCCAGGACGTATACGCCATTCTGTCTTACGATAAGAACATTTTTCATTCCTGTGCCCAATTTTTCCTCTACTACAATTTTGACATTAGACCGCCATAGCTTCACAATGATGCAGATTTTTGTTGACTTGTGCGACGACTGAACTGGTATAGGTTACTTTTTCCGAACCCTCTTGATTTCATCGTGGCAACGGATGAAGCTTTCGCAAAACAACACGACGACCATTATTTACATGTATTTGTCTACCTTCTTAAAAATTTTAACACGTTTGCACAAGCTTCAAACATATAACTGTTGCGCGTAAACAAAATCACAAAAATTAGTTTTTTGGACCTAAAATCCGAATTAAACTATATTTTTGGACGCAAGTTTTGAATTTTATCTTCGAAACGCATTGTTTATTTATCTGAACCACTTTAAACAGTTTCCGCGCATTCCGCTCACGTCAGAATGATTTTTGCGTGCTACACTTAGTTCTACTTTAAACCATCGTTTCTCAACAACGAATAAAGATTACTGGATGAAAAATTCGTTTCCACTTTATCCATTTATCTAGAACAGTGCCAAGATTGAACCGATTCGTACAAGTAGAGAAGTGGCGCGCTTTAGAAACCTCCCAGAAAAAAACGAGTTGTCTTTTGCACCTTTTTTGCACATAAATTCCGAACGGTGCACGTAAAATGGTGCCGTTACTTGAGCATTAAGTTGAACCTAATGAACATATTTTGCAAAAGGAGTTAATCGATTCCCACAATTTTCTTGGCTGCCAGCTCCGGTTTTGTTGTTCAAATCTTGCTTAATATACTGTAAGAAATCTACACTAAGACAGATGTTCGAATGCCTATACAAATGGCCGCTGGTCCGAACTAAGCCAAAAGGTTTTGACTACTTGTTCATAGTTAATTCTTTCGCACTGTAACTGTGTTGTCTGCGATATGAAATAGTTGCCTCAAGACATAGACACAGTTTCTAACTGTAACACTACACTTAACTAAGAGCCCAACATAACATAATGTTATAGCTGTTAACGAGCAGACTGCGGCAGCATTTTAAATTTTTAAATTCGGTCAATAACTATGAAGAAAGAGATTTTCACTGTTCAGCGGAGTGTGCGCTGACATGAAACTTCCTGGCAGATGAAAACTGTGTGCCCGACCGAGACTCGAACTCTGGACCTTTGCCTTTCGCGGGCAAGTGCTCTACCATCTGAGCTACCGAAGCACGACTCAAGCCCGGTACTCACAGCTTTACTTCTGCCAGTATCTCGTCTCCTTCTGTAAAGTTTGGAAGGTAGGAGACGAGATACTGGCAGAAGTAAAGCTGTGAGTACCGGGCGGAGTCGTGCTTCGGTAGCTCAGATGGTAGAGCACTTGCCCGCGAAGGGCAAAGGTCCAGAGTTCGAGTCTCGGTCAGGCACACAGTTTTAATCTGCCAGGAAGTTTCAATAACTATGAAATTTAGAAAACAAAATTTTCATCGTCCCTGGAAGCCTTTACATAGGCAACGTGCAACTGCGATTACGTAATGGGTTAGTCGTTTAGTAATATGTATAATTGGCAGAATAATATTTTGATGAATGCCGGCTGGAGTGGCCGAGCGGTTCTAGGCGCTACAGTCTGGAACCGCGTGACCGCTGTGGTCGCAGGTTCGAATCCTGCCTCGGGCATGGATGTGTGTGATGTCCTTAGGTTGGTTAGGTTTAAGTAGCTCTAAGTTCTAGGGGACTGATGAAAACAGCAGTTAAGCCCCATAGTGCTCAAAGTTATTTGAACCATTTTTTAAATGGATGTATGAAAGGTTGAATTGTGATTTCAACAGTATGTGAGTCATAGCTAGGAATGATATTGACTGACATTTGATTTTACATACATCTGAGTGTTTTTAGTAATTTCCCTGTTGACGAACTGACTGTTAGCTTTGTCTCGGGTTCATCGGCCGACATTTGTCTGATGATTTTTCTGACGTTTCGCCAGCGCGAGTACCTGGCACTGTCAAAGCTTCAGCCTCCATAGCTGGTGGTGGCAATGGAGTGTGAAAATTTGACAGTGCCATCCATTCGCGCTGGCGGAATGTCAGAAAAATCATGTGAGTGTGATGTTCCTGGCTGTGGCCGCCAGTATTTTATCTTGCTAGAACACGAGACAGAAGCCAACAGTCAGTTTGTCAACAAATGGCCATGAAAGCCTTAAAAATTTCGCTGTCATTAATAGTGTACAGTTATAATAAATCCTTTAACAGCGATCATATTGGTTAGGGCCCCCGGTCAATGTTAGAAGGGGATACGACCAAAGGATGTAACCTCCATTACTAATTAAACAATCCGACTGCCGAAAAGTAATTAAATTGTCAGTTTACCACTGGAGAGTGTGATGTTCCTGGCTGTGGCCGCCAGTATTTTATCTTGCTAGAACCCCACCTTGATGCAGCTTCATATACGTGAAGTAACATACGGTACAAAAGTGGAGTGAGGTACAAGCAGCAGATGGCACAGTAAGCACCATTCCCGTGGGAGAGTCGGCCAATTGTACTGAACTTGCTTCTGCTTGGTCGGCACATTCGGGTGTTAGGCGCCAAAACGCCTAACTTCTCTTATTAATTATTTACATGCTTTTTATTGTATTTAATCTAGTTTTCAGTACGAAAATATCTCGATGCTACCCTACGAGTCTGCCATTTTTGTTTATTATATTTCACTAGGTTTGAGAAACATAAGAGTCATGATATTACAACTGAAGTGCTTCGGACACCTTCGGGTCACTTTGGCGCGCCAGGGAGGCGAAGTACTTCGGCTGCGCTAGTCAGACCGTTTCGGATGTTCTTCAGAACCGAACGTGTATCTCTGTTTCGCACGGATTTGTCGTATTCCCTATCGGAAGTTGTCAGAAAAGTTACCGTGCTATTAAGAAAGCTATGTCGAGTATTCTAGAAGACAGTGTCAAAAGTGGTATTTTAAAATATAAACAAAGGAGGCGTCACCTACTATCATTGTCAGTACTACAGATCGTGCCCTCCATAGAAACAGAGACTAACCTGGGCAAGTAGCATCCCACACAGAAAGCACAATCACAGGTTCAAGATCGCGATTACAGCTTAGAAGCCTCCGCCGAAGAAGATCCCACGACCGACGAGCTGTCTTCTGCGCTGGGGACACAACTTTAGAAGATGACAGGTTGGTGGAAAGAACGGTTAGGGACTCTTATTCAATATCTACAGATCTCTCCTGCTTCAAGGTCTGACTTCCAACGCGACAATTTATAAGAGCTTAAACAAAGAAAAAATTTCATCGAAATAAGTTATTGTAATTTCTCCGTTTATATTTGTAGAACTAGCGGACGTATTCCATTTATTTATCAATGATTTTCAAATGCTGCAACTGCGTAATAATCAGCTTTAATCAGCATCACAACTCGCTAACATTATGTGATACGGCCTCCAGCCCTCCCAATAGCCATCATTTCTTCGAGGAAGATAACCAAAAACTTCTTTTTGTATGCCATATCAAGTTGCAGCCCCTCAGTGACGACAAGATCCCGCATAGCTACCGTGTTTTTGGGATGTTTATTCCTAACGTTAATTTGCTGCTCCAGACAGTACCAGGTATTTTCAATGGAGCTAAGATCAGTTAAAACTGAAGGCCAGAACAAGTACGGTAGCGTGTCTATGTGTTCGTGACGCTGGTAATCTGTGCGTTCAGCCCTCTAAAAGGGCCGTCAATCATCATGAAATAGTGAAACAAAGTGGAACATTTGTTTACGGAGCAAGTTCAAATTAACAGCATCGATCATGCTCATGGTAACACGAATGTGTCGGAGCAATTTGTGGCAGGATATTCATGTGCCACTATGGGCAGTTGCCTTTTGCAAAGTACCCGACTCCAAATGTCCACTACATGAACTTTCCTTCACAAATTTCATTTGGAAACTGTTTGAGACGGACCTGCGTTCCACGACAGTAGCTGTTTCTCTCGGATTTGAAATCTGTTGGCTTTGGAAAGGCGAGGCATTCGCCTTCGGTCCCTGTCGTTTAGAATATTTTAACCATCAATTTTATGCCTTGTTACCATGCTGTTAATGATACAGCGTTCTTTATACACGTGCTGGAGTGCCGCGTTGAGAAGCCAAGAAATCGGGTAACTTCCATCACGTCCAAACACGACAGCTTCTAGAATGTTTACACGGTAGGAGACTAGGTATTGGCAGAATTGAAGCTGTTAGGACGGGTAGTGAGTCATCAGATGGTAGAGCACTTGCCCGCGAAAGTCAAAGGTCCGTAGTTCGAGTCTCGGTCCGGCACACCTCTTCTGTATCATGATTTACGTCAGTGATGGGAAGCCATTTGACCAACTGCCACCTAGTTCAGCAACGTCTAAAGCCATCCAGAGAGGCCAATGTGTTCTTTCAAGGGAGGATTACTATTTTGTTCGTTGATCTTATCCCTCGCATACAATCATTTCCAATGTATTTCTTTAGTCTGTGAACTTTTGTAAACTGCATTCCAACCTAACAGTGTTACCTAAGTTGTCAAATAGGCATTTTTTTCTACGTGTAGTCATGAAATACAGTAAAAGTATATGCAAAATCACTATAGTTAAAATAAATGGAAAGTAAATAAAGAAAATCAGTTGTTAAATACTAAATCATGTAAGTAGAAAGAAGCCATGTTCGCTAGTCAGTTAGTCAGTTGCAAGTTACATAGATCGTTTGAACCATTCTTTTATCGAAACGACGTAGACTATTAGTTTAAATGATATGTATACGTAATCTCGAGTTAAAAATACTGAACACATTTTAGTCCTACTCATGCAGCTACATTTAAAAACTAGATATTGCTAACGGGAGATCTGTTATTAAATAAAAAATTCGTCCATAAAATAGAAAGAGTTGGCCTAGAGAAACCAGTTTGGATTAGATTAAAAATTAGCTTTGCTACCTGTCAGACATATCAAGTTAATCAGTCAAGTAATCAAGCATTTTTGCTGCTGCAAGTAGAACTTCTTTGTGAGCCACTGTCAACTTTAATAAGGGATAGTAAGGTCCATTTTTTCTTTATCGGTGTAGTTATTGACTCCATTACTCTGCTGAAATTCTGACGGATTATTTACGACGAAATTCATTTGCGAATATTTGTGTTCCGGATTATTTACGACTAATTTCATTAGCGATCATAGTTGCTGTGATGGTGCAGTTAAAATGCCTAATTCTTTGAAGAGGTATCTACATGACGACTACAGCTGAGCACGGCATATTATTCTTAGTGCCCGTTTGCGTGCAGTCTCTTTCTGAGTGACGAATCAATCGTTAGTTTCAAAGACTAGCAATTGAGGCGAAGAGCGAAAGTAGCTGAAGCCACTTGCCTGAGAAGCTCAGTAATTTACTTCTTCCAGTTCAAGCTTTCATCACAATGTACACACAGAAACTTTCAGCATTCTACTCTGTTTACTGAACTCTGTTCATTTGATTTGCAAAGATAAGGTTCTTAAGTGCAGTCTAGCATTTAATTAGAAACAGTTTAATAAGTACCTTACAGTTCGGATTCCAGAAGTGTTGCTCAAATGAAAATGCTTTTTATACATTTACTCCCCAAATATTACAAACCTTAAATAATAAAATATCGCCAGCTAGTATTGTTATCATCCTTCAGAGGCATTTGATTACGCAGATCACATAACGCTCTCAGAAAAACTTACGTTTTATGGAACTGATGACTTTACACACAACTGGTGTATATACGTACATTAATCCTTGTTCCATAGATCACTACATTTCATAATGATCTGGAACGTGTCAATTTAACATAAGTTTTTTTACACAAAAGAATTTATTAATTTTTTATTTTTTATTTAATTTTTTCTTTTTTTCTTTTTTTACAGTTACTACTTCATAAGTAAGAATTCATCTGTTGAGTAGAAAGAGTTGTTATTCAGAAATTCTTTTAATTTGCTTTTGAATGTTGGTTGGCTATCTGTCAGACCAAAGATTTTTGTGGCAGCATAATTCACCCCTTTCTGTACCAAAGTGAGATTTAATTCAGAATTGTGAAGATCATCCTTTCTGCTATTGTTGTAGCTATGCACTTCGCTGTTATTTTTGAATTGGGATGGTTTATTAATGGCAAATTTCATAAGTGAATATGTGTATTGCGAAGTTATTGTGAATATCCCGTGTTTCTTAAATAAATGTCTGCAAGGTGATCTTGGGTGGGCTCCAGCTATTATTCAGATTACACGCTTTTGTGCAATGAATACTTTCTCTCTTAATGACGAATTGCCCTAAAATATGATGCCTTATGAAAGCAGTGAATGAAAATAGGCATAGTAGGTGAATTTACTGATATGTTTATCACCAAAATTTTAAATAACCATAATAGCATAAGTAGCTGAACCTAAGCGTTTCATCAGATCATCTATGTGTTTCTTCCAATTCAATTCCTCATCAAGGCACACATACAGAAATTCTGAGTATTCTACCTTAGCAACAGAGTTCTGTTCATAGTCTATATTTATCAATGGTCTTATGCCATTCGCTGTACATAATTGTATAAACTGTGTTTTCTCAAAATGTAGTGAGAGTCCATTTCCTTGGGTCACCTTTGATATTTCTAAGAAAATTCACATTTAAGAAAGAGTCAAATTCTGATTCCAGAGTCATCAATCAGCACTGAGGGATATGAGCATTGGCTTTCACATATAGGGTCGTTGCACAGTTATAGAGACATATTAGGGATCACCAAAGGCTAATAGAGGTACTAAGCAGTACGTGTGTTGAGTGCAGTTCTTAATTACAAGTTCAGAAAGTTAAATGAAGAAAATACGTGTGTGGGACGAACATCCATTAGGTGAATTGCGTCTGCGGATGTGGTGCCAGCTCCTTCCAGCGAGCAATGAAAGCATCACTGCCTCCATACCACGCCGCGCCACCGCTGTTTTCCTACCACGGTTGGATATATCGACTATTGGGCAGGAGGTCATAATGTCATATTCACATGTTGTCTTCTTATTTTCTTCGTCCTCTTTTTCCACAGTTGCAGATATACAAGTCATACAGTTTATTTTGCCGTGTTCAGCTGTGATCATATATACTTAGGACAGACAGGCTGAACATTTGGAAGAATGTACAAGGAACACGAAAGAGCATGGAAATATTGCACCAGACACTCAAAATTTGCAAACCACCTTCGGCATGGAAACCACCGTTCTACAATATTAGGAAAGTACACGAAAATAGTGAAATTAAGCATCAAGAAAAATCTCCTAAACCTGCAAGAGAACTTCCAAATTCAGAAAACAATATTAGATCAGAAACACATAATAACTGACCAGACAACAGCAACCAGACGTTATTTAAATTAATAAAACTGGAGTAAGAACTCCCCCCCCCCCCTAACATACCAGAAAATAATACCACAAATTATACAATATCTCCTCCCCACATTCTCCACCACTGTACCATTGTAAAGCAATAATTTTAGTGCACGCCCGTTAGAACATGTTAGTTCCTTTCACAAAAAAAAACCACACACACATCCACACACACACACACACACACACACACACACACAGTAGTTGGAAAATTTAAACACTCACAGAAAGATAGCAGACGCTCCCACCGCTTTCAAAACGAAAGAAAGACGAACGCATTCCGTAAAAGCAAAACAAAACAAGCGAAACGGTGAGATGACAATAGTTTTTCACAACACAGAAACGTGAATATCTTTAGGGTACTGAAAATGCTGTGGGCTAAAATCTAACGCAAACATGTGGGGGAACAAGCAGAATGAAGTAAACATCAAAAAACTGCGAATAAAGATAATAATAACCAGTAGCCAGTAAAGCATGCAAACTGTTCAAGATCCTAGGAAACAAAACGGTAAGAGGAAAAGAAAAATTTGTTACAGTGATCGCTGAAGATTCTTTTGAATAAAGCGAAAAGCATTTGGCCTTAAGACTATCATTGCAGTTGCTAAATGCGGTAATTAACCTATTCACCTTATAAGTATGCATGTTTCTTATGACAGTTGCTCGCTTTCAGTTTATCCTTTCATGAAACGTTTGCCTTAGAGCGAAATATATTATTGTATGATAGTTTTAATTAACGCCATGGTCAGAAGTAGCAACATGAAAACAATTCCTGTAATTTTGTTTACCAATGCAGGAAGGTGTGGAACATCCATAGTTATGTATAAATACTTCTGGGTTTTCAGAAGATGATTACGAAGAATTTAACAAGTATATAAGAAATTAACAACCTCGTTTGCGGTAATGAAACCAACTTTTACCTAGGTTTCAGCCCAAGTAATTGAGCCTTCTTCAGAAGGTAAACCTGATTCTATAATATGTCTACGAGGGCATGGTCTAGAAATAAAACTATGTGACTACGCCTATTCAGGCCGTCTGAGTTTTATTTCTACACCATGCCCTCGTAGACATATTATAGAATCAGGTTTATCTTCTGAAGAAGGCTCAATTACTTGGGCTGAAACCTAGGTAAAAGTTGGTTTCATTACCGCAAACGAGGCTGCTAATTTCTTATATAGCTGTTAAATTCTTCGTAATCATCTTCTGAAAACCCAGAAGTATTTATACATAACTATGTGACTACGCCTATTCAGGCCGTCTGAGTTTTATTTCTACACCATGCCCTCGTAGACATATTATAGAATAAGGTTTATCTTCTGAAGAAGGCTCAATTACTTGGGCTGAAACCTACGTAAAGTTTCGTTTCATTACCGCAATCGAGGCTGATAGTTTCTCATATATTACATTATCACGACTGCTGAATGGGCTGTAATGTTGAAAGTACTAAAATTTAACAAGTCATACAGACAACAATAGAGTATCTCTACAAGTTTTTAACCCACATTACTGGTTCTCAATATGGTCACCATCTGTGACACATCACATGTCAGTGTGTGCGTGCTATTC
Organism: Schistocerca serialis cubense; assembly: GCF_023864345.2. Taxonomy (NCBI): domain Eukaryota; kingdom Metazoa; phylum Arthropoda; class Insecta; order Orthoptera; family Acrididae; genus Schistocerca; species Schistocerca serialis. The sequence continues at coordinate 144,487,253 of NC_064641.1, read as the reverse complement.
ATTAGCAATGTCTGTCCACTGGGTTGTCTATCTAATTAGTTGCGACAATGCAGGGTGAAGTGGAGCAGACGGTTAACAATGAAAATTGAAGACAGCACAATCTATAGGTGCAAGTTGTAATTATAAGAATTCTGTAAACCATTAGCAGGCTTCCCTTTTCCGGAGTGGTATTGATACACAGGAATAACATGAATCAATAAAATGAACATATCGTGGATTACATAGTCCCATTGGTAGTGAAAAGCTGTCATCTCGCTCTTCGCTCTTTTATTATGTCTTGCAGCCCCAACACAACTTCTTTCTTCACTTACCACACATTCATCTTGTTATAAGTTTTGTCATGTCAATTTTCGTTATAATTGTAATTATATCATTCACTCCAGTCTGTTTCCTGAGGTAGTTACTTGTTTTCAGCTGTTACTGGCAATCCCTAACACATTTCAATCAGATGCTCCCTAAGCAACCATCAGATATTGAATGGCATTACATTATTAGTCCATGTTTTGCTCCCAAAATTCAAACTAGTAACACTGACTGGATGAAACTTTCGGGTGTCAGTTACACCGAAAACTTAGTTATGAAAACTCTATGTATTATACTAAAATGATAATAAGCAATTAGTGTAATGATTGTTCTTCTCTTTATTTTCTTACCCTCTCTCTGATCACTGGGTCAATCGATCGCAAACGCAAAACATATCAGCAATAATTTCTATAGATATAATTTATGCCATTTTTCGATATGAAGATTATAAATCATTTAATATTATTGTAATACATTTTATGGATCTATTTTCTACCTTGCTCTATTTTCATTCTTGAAAAATAATATAATGTCATAAGCAAAAATAATGTGGCTCTGGCATGCCCCATTACCACGTGTTCATTGGTCAGTTTCCCAGTGAAAGGATTTGGAAACTTCGTCTAGGTCTGAGAACTCTTTTGGTGATATGGAGCCCTCTTCCCTGACTCGATTTTCAATTGTGAACTTCACGCAATCCTGCTGAAGTGCAATAGAAGGTGTAGCTTAGATGTATATATTTTTCAGTATACTAAAATAAGTTTAAACAGTGCCTTGTTCGTCAACTACAGTTATTATAAATTTTGTTGAAACTGAATTCAAAGTTGTTTCGCAGATTATGGATCCTCGACGGTGCAGTAATTCACATTTATTTCTTCGATCTGTGCTTTCGTTTGCCAATTACGAGTCTCATTGTTAATAACAGTAAACTGTTACATCTTCGTGACCCTAACGGGCTACTTTGTAGGTGATAGTTTCAATTTTTGTGATTTCACAACAATATGAGATGGAGAATAATGAAATATTGTACTTCAGAAGTGCTAAAGCTAATAAGAATCGGTATCGCTTAGGAACATAACTGCATACAGCGTGGACAAAAAAGAACTATCCCCAAAAATATTTCATGTATCTTACGACAGACAATCCAGCTTGACATCATTCACCCCCGGGGTAGGTGATGTAAGTTGGGTTGCCCGTATTAGGGTACATGAGATATTTTCCGGGACATTTCTATGTTTCCCACTCCCAATAGTAACCAGATCGAAGGATGTCCTAAGAAGTGCAAAGTGCACTAAACGGAAGATTAGGGTTTTATATCCAGTAGAGAACAAGACTGTTAGAGACTAAGTACCACCTCAGAAAGGACGTGGCAAGAAATCGACAATGGCGTTTTAGAAGGAACTGTGAGGTGTTTGACTAAATCGGAATGAACACAACAGTGTTTGTGCAAAGATGGTTCCAAATACGAGTGAAGTGACCTTGCCACTGTAAAACGTTGTGCTTATGACGAAAGCTTACTAGCCAGATGGAATCCTCTGATATTTAACACCAACATAATATTAAGGATTGTCATTAACAAACTGAAAATTTCTTGAAAATGTAGGTGAACGTGAAAGTTGTGACACGGAAACGAAAAGAATTTGGCGTATGGAGCTACAGACCTAAGAACAAACTCAGGTACTCAGGCAAAATATGCATGAAATGGGACTTTCATGGTTCATTATTGGTTCATAATAGCTAATGTACATAACCAACCGTGTACGTAAATAATGACAGAGAACACATATAAGATATTTTGCTTTATTCTTAGTTAGAGGAGGGAGAAAATTAAAGCTAGGCGAAGGCTGTAATAGATATCACAAATTACTAACACTATTTACAGTAATAAGTACTAGAGGTAACCGCAGAGTACGAAGAAAAGTGTGAGACAAAATATATAGTCGTAACTAAAAATTTCAATACCCAGTATTAACGTTTCACAATAATACTTATTTAATAGTTTGTTACTAACCAGCTTTCAGGTTCTTATGCCATCGTCAGATAAGTCACAATACCTAAGAAGTCGAAAGTCCGTTCATAATGAACCGAAGTTTTTAATATATCTATATCCCTCTATGGGCTAACGAACTATTCCGTAAATATTACTCTCGAAAGACTGGTTTCAATGAAAGAACTTATTGACATGGCTGGAACACCATTCCACCTGCCCCACAGATTTTCCTTGCATAATTTTAACAGATAAGTAGAGGTGACAAAGACGCACGAGAACCCTCTCGCTACTGATGCCACAAGTCCCACCAATACTTTATCGAAATCAGAAGAAGCACAGTATAGGTAAAAAATGAAATTGTTGGTCGCAGTCGTTGAGAACACTACAACGAAATGGAATAATTAATAAAGTTCATTGTTACTAATGATCTCCTTGGTGCACATGTATATATGTGGTGCCTACTGACAAAGAAGCCATTTCAATCAATAAGCGCTCTTAGCCAATGTGCGTAATTTCTTTGTGCACATACATTTCAAGTCTGTCAGCACGTAAGTGTGATTGGAATTATTAACGGAATACAAGGGACGATAAAATTGAATATGATCACAGCCTCTGTGATTTGTGCTTCTCAGTAAAAATCTACATGCAAAGAAAAAGAGTGTCGAGTTGTGAAAATCTCTGAACAGCTTACTATTTGTTGTGTTACGGCGTTCATCAACTGAAGAGCAACCTCTGGCAATGTGCCCGGAAGGGAGCAACGAGGTGATCATCGTGCTCTCATAAAATATCCAATATCCTTGTTGCGTATGTGGAATACACAACGGCGCACCCCTAAGGAAATACGAGAATCGGGAGCCAATAAGATTTTCAGCAACGTTTTCGACGCTAGGGACTGAATAATCCCTCCGGAGCGCAAAGAATCGCAGGCGAAATACAGTTACCTACAGCAGAACAGGAACAAGATACGACAAGAGTGATACAAAATTCGTTGTTCTCCATGACTGAAATGCTGTTTGTATAGCTTATTTATGCCTCTCACTTTTCACCCGAGGTAAAAACGAGAAAACTAGTTAACCCTTGGCGCAAATGTGACACGGCCATTTATGCAGTCTCTGGATTCTAAGCATGTACCGCAAGTTTTCGGAGTGACGAGATATCCTTGAAGATATGCTGTCTGTTATTTAAATACATTAAAAATTGTTTCTTTTATTCTAAAAGGTGGACTGAAATGTTCGGGCAGAATTTCAGGATTTATTCTTCACATATTGTAGAAGAAAGTCACATGAAAGTGGGTTTAGAATTATCTTCTTATAAGTGTGTCCTTTGTCGTGAAAGGTAGGTGGTATATTTTTTTGTTAGATCTTGTTTGGTAGTTATTACATTTTTCATAGATTAGTCAACGTAAAAGTATATCGTGCGTAATGGCAGTAACTGGAGTCTATGATACATGGAATACTTATTGTACATTCACCTGAACGGTACGAATACACAATTACTAGTTTGTTGAGAAGTTTTAGAATACTGCTTCTTGTTTACAGTTTTCCCACAGTCCGTAATTCACTTCTGTACAATACTGTACTAAGGCATACATTCTCAAAAATGTCTTTCTGAAATCTGTATTAATGGTTGGTCCTATTCGACTTCTTTGGTGAGGAATTCTTATGTTATCTGTGCTAAACTGTTACTTATATCCTATTTCTTTGTCCTTAACGTACTTTTTGCTTCCAAGGTAGCAGAATTGCTTTACGTCATCTAATACGTGGTCCCGCATTGGATGTTAAGTTCATCCCTTAATATCTTCATCTTTCTTCCATTAACTATGAATCCATGCCCTGTGTTCAGACACATTCCACTCACAGATCCTATAATTATTCCTCACTCTCACTAAGGATGACAATGCTATCAACGAATGTTATCAATGATATCCTTTCGTCTTTAATTTTAGCCGTACTTTTGAGCCCTATTTCCGTTTCCTTCATCGCATCTTCAGTGCATAAGTTAAAGAGAAGAGGTGAATGACTGAGCAACTGTCTTACACCCTTTCAATAGGGACATCTTATGACCTCCATTTTTATTGTCACTTTAGGTTTTTGTCGGTCTTGCGTATTTACCGCCATTTCCTACAAATAAAAATATTTTTCTGAAACGATATTGCAGGCACTAATAGTGTTAATTGTTGATTCTAGGTCGGCAAATCCTATGGAAGTGTAACGTTAGAACTGCCTTTCCGGTAAAGATGTTTAGAACAGTAGCGTCCCTCGTAACAAGTAATATGCCTTCCGAGAAATTTCACCTGATTTCACGCAGCCGACGAAACATACACTATGTGATCAAACATATCTGGACACCTGGCTGAAAATGACTTGCAAGTTGGGGCGGTTCCAGCTGCTTTTTATTTCTTCGTTTGTTGTCCTCGGTGTCGACGTACTGCGTTGCTACACTGGCTGAAAAATGGGATTTGTGGGTTCCGACACAGACTACTTTAAATAATGTAGCAAATAGATGCACAGTTACGTTTTATAGTACTTTGATTTTCAGTTTTCCCAACCCCCTAATAAAACACAATTATATGTGTAGGGCCAGTGCACTATTATGTAACCTACGATAAATGTCATTAATAGTCAAAATAAATTAGAAAATCAATTACATACATAAAAATAGGCACAAAATTATATTTAGTGTTATATTCTTTAAGACTGAGGGCCAATCCTTCTCTTTTATGAAAATGCAAAGTATGCTCACGTATGTTGATGTTAATTACGTCAAAATGAAAAAATGAATTATAAGGAGTCAGATGACAAAACAAGAGGGGAATTAAAATTATCCCAGCTTGCTTCGTCGCAAAGTTCGTGGTGAGCTCGATCGGTAATGCTGGAATTCAATATGGTCTTCGCCCACCCTTATCCATGATGACATCTTCCACTCTCGCAGTCATACGTTCAGTCAGGTGCTGGAAGGTTTCTTGGGGAATTGCAGCCCATTCTTCACGGACTGCTGCACTGAGGAAAGGTATCGATGTCGGTCAGTGAGGCCTGGCAGGAAGTCGGCATTCCAAAACATCCCAGAGGTGTTCCATACGATTCAGGTCAGGACTCTGTCTAGGCCAGTCCATTACAAGTATGTTATTGTCGTGTGACCACTCCCCGACAGGCAGTGCAGTATGAACACGTACTCGATAGTGTTGAAAGATGCAGTCGCCATCCCCGAATTGCTCTTTAACAGTGGGAAGCAAGAAGGTGCTTAAAACATGAATGTTTGCCTGTGCTGTAATAATGCCATGTAAAACAACATGCAGTGCAAGGTCCCTCCATGAAAATCACGACCACACCACAACACCACCGCCTCTGAATTTTACTGTCGGCACTAAACACGCTGGCAGATGACGTTCACCGGACATTCGCTGTACCCACAGCCTGCCTTCAGATCGCCACGTTGTGTACCGTGATTCGTCACTCCACACAATTTATTTCCACTGTTCAATCGTGCAATGTTTACGCTCCTTACACCAAGCGAGGCGACGTTTAGCATTTACCGGAGTGATGTATGGTTTATGAGCAGCCGCTCGATCGTTAAATCCAAGTTTTCTCACCTCCCGCATAACTGTCACGGTTTGGAATTACTGTGTGATTGCCTGGATAGATGTCTGACTACTACACATTACGACCTCTTCAACTGTCGACGGTCTCTGTCAGTCAACAGACGAGGTCGGCCTGTAAGCTTCACAGCGGAAACAGTGGACCTAGGGATGTTTAGGAGTGTGGAAATCTCGCGTACAGACGTATGACACATGTGAAACCTAGTCACCTGACCACGTTCGTAGTCCGTGAGTTCCGCGGAGCGTCCCATTCTGCTCTCACGATGTCTAATGACTACTGAGGTCTCTCGTATGGAACACCTTGCAGTAGGTGGCAGCACAATGCACCTAATATGAAAACATATGTTTTTGGGGGTGTGAGAGTCTCATGTGTTTCGTTTTTCAATGTTTGGTTGCACACGGCAAATGCAGCAACGACGCTCCTGCAGCGTTCTCGATGTGAAATGCTTGCCCACCCAAAGTACAGGCCGGAATTGGCTCCCTCTGATTTTCATCTCATCTCTCATATGAACCGCTGGCTATGAGACCAGCATTTTAGCACAGACTTGCGCAGGGAATTGGCGCAAAGCGAAGGCGGCTGTCTTCTACGACGGTGATGGCTCTGGGCACTATGGGACTCAACTGCTGAGGTCATCAGTCCCCTAGAACTTAGAACTAGTTAAACCTAAGTAAGCTAAGGACATCACAAACATCCATGCCCGAGGCAGGATTCGAACCTGCGACCGTAGCGGTCTTGCGGTTCCAGACTGCAGTACGACGGTGATGTTGTAATGTTGGTACCACGGTACAAGAAATATCTAAATCTGAGTGGTGACTACGTGGAAATGTGGCTGGAAGGTACAGCTAAATGTTGCAAATAAAACATTTTTTATTTTCATTGTGGAACCAATTTCGCGACCGATCAGAAGAAAGCCGTCGTATCCCACACTTCTTGCTACCTTTGGTATTTCTCCACTTTCACAGCTTCTACACGTAACTTAAACAGTTATTTATGGTAGCTGCCACAGCAGTCTGCTTTTTTCATATTCATGAATTCTGCCGTGATTGACGGCAGTTATGATACTGGATCCCCAACGTCCTGAAAGAACTACTACAATTTCTTCTACAGCATTATCAGACAGTTCCTCCACTACACAGTCCCCTAATTTACACATTCCATCCGTTCTGTCTCCCCCATGCGTTAATTTGCAGGATTTCCTTGCACTCTTAATGTTGACTCCTTGGCTGTTGTATTCCCCAATATATAATTTGACTTTTCTCTACGATGAATCTGCATTCCTCAGCACATTAGTATCCATCTTCCTTGTACAATGATTCTTTCTGATAATTCTCTGAAGTAATCTTCACAATATACAGACTATACTATCCTATACCCTCATCTGTAACAAATGTCTTCACGACTGAAACACTGCTGACACACGTTACGGGCAAACCACCACAAGTGGCGTCACCTACATGGACACAGCTGTTAGCCCTATGGGTAATTAACTGGAAACATAATGGTATTCGCACCATTTGGTGTTGCAATTACAAGTATATCTGTTTCAGCTGAATTACATTTCGGCACTGAAAGTTCATTGGGCTGTGTAGGCCTTCCCACTGTGCTAATGTGGATATGTTTGTCGGGTTTGCAGCAGGATCATAAAATCAATTTGAAATAATATTTATACTTCATGTGCACTCTGTTAAGGACCACTGGCGGTCTCTCCTACATGTTGTGAGGGCTTTGTGCGGCCTGTCAATCGGTGATGACACTGCTTTAGCAGCAGTTTGGTTTCACATCTGAAGATGGCGGGCAGTTGGAAAGCCGAAACATTATATCAGACTGATTTGAGGATTTGGATTCCGATTTGACAGACATATCACACATTGCAATTTCGTGTGGGTTTCTCAAAAATCTCTAATCATTAATTAGGCTGCTCACTGAGGAATCTTGCGACTATTATTGATGACGCTTACAAATATAAGGGGTGTTCAAAAAGTTTCTCCGCAGTGCCGTATGATTTTTAGCCACGCGTGCCTATGATTGTTCGCGTGCCTGGGTTACTTCCCATCAAGTGGACTTTCCCAACATTCCACTGTTTCGTTTATCTCAGCCAGTGTAAGTAGTATCGTTGATATGTGTTCTTACGTGTTGTCGTGAATGTTTCAGTTTAGTTCCTTTGTTCATTTGTTTCGTTTTTGTCAGTGTTAAAATGTTAACCATCGAAGATCGTGTGTTTTTAGTCGAACAAGTGTTCAAAGCTGGCGGTAAATACACAGTTTCAGTTCGTCAAACATTTAATCCAGTTTTACGGATGACAACACTCCCACATCGCGATACTGTGCGAGATTTGATTAACAAATTTCGAAGTACGGGTTCAGTGACGGATGCACCGATAAGTGGTTGTCCTAGCGTTTTGTCTGAGGATAAATTACCCGATATTTCCGACAAAATCTCCATGAGTTCGAACAAGTCTGTAAGAAAATTCATCCAGGAAATCGATGTTAGTGTCGGAACAGCTCACACAGCAGTAACGAAAAAATTAGAACTTTTCTCATACAAAGTGACAGTCGTGCAGGAACTGAAAAATACCGATCATGGCAAGAATCTGCGTTATTGACAACGGTTCAAAAATTTCGTTCAGCGAAATGGAAGGGATATTATTAATGAAACGTTTTTCACTGATCAGGCGTGGTTTCATTTATCCGGGTACATGAACTCGCAAGATTCTCGTATGTGGAGTACTGCAAATCCATTGTCTATTCGTGAGGAGCCACTTCATTCTGTGAAAATTGGAGTTATGATTGCAGTTTCTAAGTTCAAGTGGCTCTGAGCACTCTGGGACTTAATAACGTCTGAGGTCATCAGTCCCCTAGGACTCAAACTACTTAAACTTATCTAATCTAAGGACATCGCACTCATCCATGAGCGAGGCAGGATTCGAACCTGCGACCGTAACAGTCGCGCGGTTCCGGACTGAAGCGCCTAGAACCGCTCGGTCACAGCGGTCGGTTGAAATTTCTAGACGTCGAATTGTGGGTCCCATATTTTTCAACGAAACAATAAACGCATAACAATATTGCAGAGAGTTTCATTTCGGTATATTCTCTGCGGCATGCGGCATGCGCGGCTAACAATCATACGGCACTGCGGATGGACTTTTTGAACACCCCGCGTAGTATGACACAAGGCCAATATGCTTATTCTAATCCAGAACAAGTGAAGCTTGCTAGTACAGCTCGTCGACCGTGCAATTTTCGTTGACGTGTGCGAGTCACGCCCCACGCCGTCTTCTCTGGAAGTAGAATGTGCTCTTGAAGAATACGAATGTGGCGATACAGATTTACTCAGCTGCATTCTCCGTTTCCTGCAGTAATGAGCTCTAAATCTCACAGACTGTGTGACACGAGCTGTTAATATCCGCCACGTCCAAGTCGTGAAAAACGTACGTTTGCGTCTTCGTGAATAAGGCTTTCCCTCATCCTGACAACCTACAGTAGCCTTGAGGCGAAATAAATAAACACGAGGACGGAATATTCCGGCGTCACATTCCAGTTATAGTGAGATTATATGTCTGCTCGTCTGTCTTGCCTTGTACCCGTTATTTATCTACGTTTTATACTATACTGCAACTGTAAAATTACAACATGCTCTTCGAATATGTTATTAGATCAGCTAAACCACAACCAAATATATTGAGCAATAATAATAAGAAGAAGTATAAATTATTGTCCTTTTAAGAGACATTGCCATAAAAATAACATTGCCGAATAACGGAATGTCATAAAGGGGTGTAAAATAAGATAAGGACAATAATTTGTGCTAAATGTCTTCTTGTGTATAATCAGGCCTTTAAAACACGTCGCAGCTTGTTTGTGACCTAAATAGATTAAGGGAAAGATCATGATTAATCGATGTCAAACTTTTCAATGTCAATACCACTATTATTTCATTGCTTCAGCATAAGGTCATCGTAGAACTACTGATCATATTGAATAAAAGTGTAGAGAGAATTGAAACTGAAGAGTTCTCATTAAAGGGAGGCATCATTTAAGGCTATTCACTCTACTTTTTGTCTACTGAACTTATTGGCCTTTAGCTTTCACCTTTCGGCCAGCTCATACTTACATAAAATCCGCAAGTGTTGGCAGAAAGTTAGCGTCACGGTATTTGTTTGCACTCTGACGAACGTTGTAGAAAGAACATACACAGACCGATACTATATAATCATTCCAAAAGCAAATAATCCAGAATTTCTATGCCGTCTACTGTTAGTGATAAGCTAGTGCTAGATGGGGATACATGTGGCATCTATGAATCTCTACAATGGACAGAAATGGCTGATCCTGCATTGCCAATAAAGCAGGTAGGCAACGGAAGACTTATCATTGCACTTTCTTATAAAAAAATTGTAATATTTCTTTGTAGTCTGGGGCACCCAAGGGAAAAGTGATCTGCGTCATCTTCTTTTTCTTCTTCACAAAAGCAGAAAGGTGTCTCTACGATATGCAGTCTATGAACTGTTTGTGGGAACACCTGTAGTTGAATCTGAGTCTAGCTATTAGGTTTGTGTTATACAGGGTGATTCAGAAAGAATATCACAACTTAGAATGTCAATAACTTTGCGAAGAAGAAAAGAAGCGCTACGGTCTTCCTGTTGTCGATTGAAAGAGCCTCTGAAGTTTCATTTTCTTGCTCATTTCGTCGCTATGAGCGCTGCTGGCGATGTAACCTTCATTTCTGTTGTCAGGGCAAAGATGGAGACCGCTCAGCTAAAAGCTTTTTGTGTTATCGAGTACGGCAGGAGTAAATCTGTGACAGTTGTTCAGCGTGCAGTTCGGACGAAGTATGGTGTTCAGCCTCTTTATAGGTGGTGCATCGTACTTAGGTATAAGCAATTAACAAAGAAATACTGTTTGTGAAAAGTGGAAAGTTCCGGACGGTCGCCCACGAGGTGAAGAAAATATTGGCCGCATTCAGGAAGCATTTGTCCCCAGTCTAAGAAAATTGACCGGCCGAGCTAGCACAGAGCTGCAAATTCCGCAACCGACCATTTGGAGAGTGCTAAGGAAAAAGTTGGTAATGAAACCTTATCGTCCACTTTTCGAAGCTGATAAGTTGAAAAGAATCGAGTTCTACGAGTTTTTCCTTGAGCAAATGAAAACAGATGGCCGGTTCATTTCGGAACTAGTGTATAGCGATGAAGCAACACTCCACACGATAGGGAAAGTCAGTCGGCAGAAGGTCCGTATATGGAGCAGTCAGAATCCGCGGGAAACAATTCAGCACTAACGTGATTCATCTGAAGTAAACGTTTTCTGTGCTATTCCAGCCAATAAATGTTTTGGTTCTTTTTCCATCGAAGGTGCAACTGTAACCGGGCAAATCTGGCTGGAAACGTTGCAGAATTGGCTGTTTCCTCAACTCGAAGGGGAAGCACGTCAATTCATATTCCAGCAGGATTGCCCACCAAGCCATTGACACTTATCTGTCCGTGCCTATTTGAACGAAAGATACGCACAGCAATGGATCGGCCGCCAGGCAGCTCGTGACAGAGCACCTTATCATTGGCCCACAAGAAGCCCTAACTTCAGCCCATGTGACTTTTTTTCCATGAGGGTATGTTACAGACATGACGTTCGACCACATCTACTACCTAACATTGAGGAAATAAAAGATGGAATAACTACAGCTATGCAAACTGCTACGTCGGAGACGATGCAGAGACTGTGGAACGAGTTAGAGCACAGGGTTGATGCCACTCGAATTTGTGGAGAGGGTCATATTGAACATCTATGAACTTATTTTCTGCTGAAAAAAACTTATTTTAAATACTCTTCACATTCATTAATTACCCAAGATTGCATCATGTTTCTTTGAGTAAATACATATTTTCTAAGTTGTGCTATTCTTTTTGAATCACCCAGTGTATGAATTTATTTCCGAACCATCTGAATTCCACCAATTAACGTTTGATCCACCGTACTTAAACCGACGTGTATGCAGTAAATATGGAACGAGTACAGAACTTTCTGAATGTCGTTGAAACTAGTTCCAAGATGCTTCAGATGTAGCTTGGGTTCGATACCACGAAGAAAGAATTCTTAACGGCACATTTCAGCTAGTGTCGTAAGAGCGATTACCAAGCACCTCGAATACAATTTGTCGGAAAGGGTATGCTCTTCTAAAGGGTGCTCATAGTGAAGGCAGTGTGGATACATACGTTCACCCTGAAGAGAAGATATTAAGTACACAGGATGTTAATAGTGCCAGAATATTAGAACTCTTGTTTTCGAAATAAATTCATATTATCGTAATTATAGACATAAACGTAGAACTGTAGCTAAAATCTCGCGCTACAGAGGAAATAGGAAACTTTCATTCGAACTTGGGGCTCATATTGCTTTATCCAAGGCATCATACTCCACAAAGCTGTACCCTAATATACAGGGTGTTACAAAATCTATGCAGCAAACGTCTAGTAGTGACAAGTAATGTCATGACACTAACTTTTATCAGAGGTAAAATGTTCGCTTACGCTTCCCGACGACACTAGACGTACTTTTGTATTGTTTATGCACCTAAGAGGTGACTGGACACAGAAATTCTGCAGCGTGAATATGGAATGTGTGTTGTCTATACAGGGTGTTACAAAAAGGTACGGCCAAACTTTCAGGAAACATTCCTCACACACAAAGAAAGAAAATATGTTATGTGGACATGTGTCCGGGAACGCTTACTTTCCATGTTAGAAATCATTTTATTACTTCTCTTCAAATCACATTAATCATGGAATGGAAACACACAGCAACAGAGCGTACCAGCGTGACTTCAATCACTTCGTTACAGGAAATGTTCAAAATGTCCTCCGTTGGCGAGGATACATGCATCCACCCTCCGTCGCATGGAATTCCTGATCCGCTGATGCAGCCCTGGAGAATGGCGTATTGTATCACAGCTGTCCACAATACGAGCACGAGGAGTCTCTACATTTGGTACCGGGGTTGCGTAGACAAGAGCTTTCAAATGCCCCCATAAATGAAAGTCAAGAGGGTTGAGGTCAGGAGAACGTGGAGGCCATGGAATTGGTCCGACTCTACCAATCCATCGGTCACCGAATCTGTTGTTGAGAAGCGTACGAACACTTCGACTTAAATGTGCAGGAGCTCCATCGTGCATGAACCACATGTTGTGTCGTACTTGTAAAGGCACATGTTCTAGCAGCACATGGAAATTAAGCGTTTCCGGACACATGTCCACATAACATCTTTTCTTTATTTGTGTGTGAGGAATGTTTCCTGAAAGTTTGGCCGTGCCTTTTTGTAACACCCTGTATACAAGTAATCTGCTGCGTGTCAAAGGGACTGAGCTGAATAAAATTAAACTTCCTGATTAGCACCAAACAACAATATTAAAAATGTGAACTCGAGAACGGGTTAAAAAATCATTAACGGCTTATGGTTTGGAGAGCAGAAATGCCCAACTCCGTTTTCAAATGTACCTTTACAAAAGAAAATCCTGGAGGATCGCCCCAATTTAATTCTCGTTCCACTGAGAAGAAGAGTGGCGTATTGTTGTCAGCGCCGTTGAATAACAGATGAAATCGTTAAAATTGATGAGAGACCCAGGGCTCGATGGAATCCCTATCAGTTTCAATTATGACAGGAAAAATATTAGCTCTTAATGACTCACAATCTGCATCAGGAGGTCGACAGGAAATAAATGTGCAGAGAAAATAAGGTGCAGGGATAAAACTTCTGTGTGACGTATGTATTACACTTTACAAAATGGACATCGTTAACACTCGAGAAACAAACCATTAAGTTGCACCATGAATACCGAATGAAAAACGGCGCGCCACAGTGATCACAAAGGTTCGCACCATCAATATCGGAGGCGAATCCCTCGGGGGGTTAAAAACCGTGCAGGCCGTTCAGCTAGATATCCACTCTCAAATAATGCACGTAGAATCGTATTGGTGTAGCGAGATAATTATAAATGATGGAATGTGATGGTATGCAACCGAATGCGAAATCAAGTAAAAACAAGTTATTTTGACCAGCTATTGGCCAAAGTGCTCAGACCATAACTGTAGTTCTCTAGCGCCCATTTGCCCACTCTTGCTTGCTGTGAAGTAACAATATTCCCTACAGTCCTTGCTAAATCACGCACGATCAAGAATCGTAGTGGGCAGAGTAACTGCAATTTCTCGCAGCACAATAAATAGCTTCGCAGCTAATTTACCATCCAGATTAACAGCTGGCATAATTGTATCCGAATGCGTTAAGGCATTGATGTTAGTTGCTCTTGATGCAACTCTCCTAGTACCCCTAACTTCCAGGCTTCCTATAATACGAATCCTGATTAGTCAGAGTCGAAAACAAATTCCTTACTGAAAGATGGGATAAGTTTGTATCTCTGATCTACAAATATTCGGGCCGATTCCGCAGTTTGTCGTGCATCGTCAAGTTGACGCTTTTATGCCTTCCAATTCTGTAGCGCTATTTGAAATTATGCAACTATCCAATACTTCTCCCGAAATCACTGTAACCTATGTCGCTTGCAATTTCACGTTCATGAGGTAGCAGGTCACTATCGTGCATATTCTGTAAATTGTATCGAACAGCCTTGACACGCGCAGACATCATTTTTTGTAACAAGTGCGCCTTGTCCTCCCTTGAATATCCGTAGTTTTCTTATACACTACATACTGCTGCGGCCTTACTCGAAATTTGTTCGTAACGGAATTTAGTACCGTACGGATGATGTTACATGGACGTAACTATGTTTAGCACCCACTCTTTGGAGAACGATTGTCCTTTAATACGTCTAACTGGAGACGGGATTTGTGGCTCACTGTCCGACAAGAGTGATGAACTGCGTGGCTCGACACCTGTAATTTGTTAAGCACCTATTGTCATTATTTTTCTCCTGATGTACACTGGTCAGTCAGAACATTGTGACCACCTTCATAATAGCTGATATGTCCATCTCTGTCATGGATAACAGCGGTGAAGCGTCGTGGCACAGAAGTGATGAGGTCTTGGTCGCTCGCTGGAGCGATTTGGCACCACATCTGCACACACACGCCACCTAATTCCCGTAAATTCCGCGGAGGGGCCCGAATAGCTCTGACCCCCCGTCCTCCCACATCCCAAATGTGTTTGATCGGGTTCTGGTCTGGTGAGGTGGGAGGCCAGCATATCAACTGGAACTCGCCACTGTGTACCTGGATTTGTGACATGTCGCATTATCTTGTTGAGATATGCCTCTGCTGCTGGGAAATGTCATCGCCGTGAAGGTGTGCACGTGGTCCGCTGCCACTATACGATACTCCTTGGCCGCTCAAATGGCCCCATGGATGCCAACGCGAATGTTCCCCGGAACGTAATGGAACCGCCGCAACTTGTCTCTGTCCCGCAGTACAGGTGTCAAGGTGCAGTTCGAGGTTTCCCGCACTCCCATTGGCGTGATGAAAAAGGTATCGGGATTCGACACACCATGCAACGCTGTGCCACTGCGCCAACGTCCAGTGCCGATGGTCACGTGTCATTTTCAGTCGTAGTTGCTGACGTCGCGGTGCTAACATTGCCACGTGCATGGGTCGTCGGCTGCGGAAGCCCATCGTTAGTAGTGTTCGATGCACTGTGTGTTCAGACACACTTGTACTCTGACCAGCAATAAAGGCTGATGCTACACTCCTGGAAATTGAAATAAGAACACCGTGAATTCATTGTCCCAGGAAGGGGAAACTTTATTGACACATTCCTGGGGTCAGATACATCACGTGATCACACTGACAGAACCACAGTCACATAGACACAGGCAACACAGCATGCACAATGGCGGCACTAGTACAGTGTATATCCACCTTTCGCAGCAATGCAGGCTGCTATTCTCCCATGGAGACGATCGTAGAGATGCTGGATGTAGTCCTGTGGAACGGCTTGCCATGCCATTTCCACCTGGCGCCTCAGTTGGACCAGCGTTCGTGTTGGACGTGCAGACCGCGTGAGACGACGCTTCATCCAGTCCCAAACATGCTCAATGGGGGACAGATCCGGAGATCTTGCTGGCCAGGGTAGTTGATTTACACCTTCTAGAGCACGTTGGGTGGCACGGGATACATGCGGACGTGCATTGTCCTGTTGGAACAGCAAGTTCCCTTGCCGGTCTAGGAATGGTAGAACGATGGGTTCGATGACGGTTTGGATGTACCGTGCACTATTCAGTGTCCCCTCGACGATCACCAGTGGTGTACGGCCAGTGTAGGAGATCGCTCCCCACACCATGATGCCGGGTGTTGGCCCTGTGTGCCTCGGTCGTATGCAGTCCTGATTGTGGCGCTCACCTGCACGGCGCCAAACACGCATATGACCATCATTGGCACCAAGGCAGAAGCGACTCTCATCGCTGAAGACGACACGTCTCCATTCGTCCCTCCATTCACGCCTGTCGCGACACCACTGGAGGCGGGCTGCACGATGTTGGGGCGTGAGCGGAAGACGGCCTAACGGTGTGCGGGACCGTAGCCCAGCTTCATGGAGACGGTTGCGAATGGTCCTCGCCGATACCCCAGGAGCAACAGTGTCCCTAATTTGCTGGGAAGTGGCGGTGCGGTCCCCTACGGCACTGCGTAGGATCCTACGGTCTTGGCGTGCATCCGTGCGTCGCTGCGGTCCGGTCCCAGGTCGACGGGCACGTGCACCTTCCGCCGACCACTGGCGACAACATCGATGTACTGTGGAGACCTCACGCCCCACGTGTTGAGCAATTCGGCGGTACGTCCACCCGGCCCCCCGCATGCCCACTATACGCCCTCGCTCAAAGTCCGTCAACTGCACATACGGTTCACGTCCACGCTGTCGCGGCATGCTACCAGTGTTAAAGACTGCGATGGAGCTCCGTATGCCACGGCAAACTGGCTGACACTGACGGCGGCGGTGCACAAATGCTGCGCAGCTAGCGCCATTCGACGGCCAACACCGCGGTTCCTGGTGTGTCCGCTGTGCCGTGCGTGTGATCATTGCTTGTACAGCCCTCTCGCAGTGTCCGGAGCAAGTATGGTGGGTCTGACACACCGGTGTCAATGTGTTCTTTTTTCCATTTCCAGGAGTGTAGTTCCGCGACAGTTCGCCGCCTGACATGTTTCACCAGTCTGCCTAGCCTACGGCGTCCGACATTGGTAATGAGGGCGTACGCCTTACCCACAACGCTTCGCCTTCGTTTCGCCACTTGTTGAAGGCTCCCCCCAGAGTACTTCCCGAAATGTTCGTGCCGAGCTTCCTGCCCATCACAATCTGCCCTCGATCAAAGTCAGATACATCGCTTGGCTTCCCCATTCTACACACGGACAGCACGCTCATTGATACTACGCGCACCCAGTGTGTGTCCGACTACCACTCAGTCCTCGCCAAGTGACGCTGCTATCATCTGGACGGTTATAACGACAGTCGGTCGGTGGTCGTAACGTTCTCGCTGATCAGCGTGCATTCTCCGCACAGTCAAATGAATGCGACACCACACTTTCCACTGCCTCATCTTGCAGAAACGCTAATGTTTCATCTTCCATTTCTTTTCCACTCTGCGAAATTTCTTGCATTCCTTTCTGACGAAATGTCAGTTTCGACAACCGTTCTTGTGGATATAACACAATTTTTGCTTTGGTTATCGTCGCCATTCCTATCATTTTTATCAGTACCACTAGCTATATAACACTGTTGCGAGTTACTCATCGACTGAGCAGTTCAACTACTCTCCGTAGCCTCATGCTGTGTTCGACATTGGATACCTTCAGTCCCACCCCCTGTTGCAATTAGTTGCCAATATTGTGGTTGCATAGTAGACAATATGTGGGGGCGTCGAATTCCGTAAACATCATTGGTCTTCTGCGAAATCGTATCCAAGGGTCCCTTGCAAGTTAGCCTCTCTGTTGACTAAAGGATTAGATTAGATTAGATTAATACTCGTTCCATGGATCATGAATACGATATTTCCAATACATGACATGATTAAGCCAATTTAACAACATAATTAAGTTAATATAATAACTTTTTTGTTTTTTCGGTTTTTTAATTTTTTTATAATTTTTTGTTTGTTTTTTTCCTTTTTTCTTAATTTATATCTAAAAATTCCTCTATGGAGTAGAAGGCGTTGTCATTCAGAAGTTCTTTAAATTGCTTCTTAAATACTTGTTGGGTATTGTCAGACTTTTGATGCTATTTGGTAAGTGACCAAAGACTTTAATGGCAGTATAATTCACCACTTTCTGTGCCAAAGTTAGATTTAATCTTGAATAGTGAAGATATGCTATTACTTTTGAATTGGGTTTGGTTGTTAATAACAAATGTCATAAGAGAGTATACATACTGAGAAGCTACTGTGAATATCCCTAGATCCTTAAATAAATGTCTGCAGGATGATCTTGGGTGGACTCCAGCCATTATTCTGATTACACACTTTTGTGCAATAAATACTTTATTCCTCAGTGATGAATTACCCCAAAATATGATGCCATATGCAAGCAATGTGTGAAAATAGGCGCAGTAAGCTAATTTACTAAGATGTTTATCACCAAAATTTGCAATGACCCTTATTTCATAAGTAGCTGAACTCAAACGTCTCAGCAGATCATCAATGTGTTTCTTCCAATTTAATCCCTCATCAATGCTTCTGATTAAGATCTATATTTATTAATGGCGTCATACCATTTACTGTACAGAACTGTATGAACTGTGTCTTATCAAAATTCAGTGAGAGTCCATCTACAAGGAACCACTTAGTAATTTTCAGAAAGACATTATTGACAATTTCAACAGTTAATTCTTGTTTGTCAGGTGTGATTACTATACTTGTATCATCAGCAAAGAGAACTAACTTTGCCTCTTCATGAATATAGAATGGCAAGTCATTAATATATATTAAGAACAACAAAGGACCTAAGACCAACCCTTGTGGAACCCCATTCTTGATAGTTCCCCGGTTTGAGGAATGTGCTGATCTTTGAATATTATGAGAACTGCTTATTTCAACTTTCTGCACTCTTCCAGTTAGGCACGAATTAAACCATTTGTGCACTGTCCCACTCATGCCACAATACTTGAGCTTGTGTAGCAGATTTTCATGATTTACACAATCAAAAGCCTTTGAGAGATCGCAAAAAACCCCAATGGGTGGTGTTCGGTTATTCACATCATTCAAAATTTGACTGGTGAAAGCATATATGGCATTTTCTGTTGAAAAACCTTTCTGGAAACCAAACTGACATTTTGTTAGTACTTCATTTTTACAGATATGTGAAGCTAATCTTGAATACATTACTTTCTCAAAAATTTTGGATAAAGCTGTTAGAAGGGAGATTGGACGGTAATTGTTGACATCAGATCTATCCCCTTTTTTATGCAAAAGTATAACAATAGTATATTTTAGTTTATCAGGGAAAATGCCCTGTTCCAGAGGGCTATTACACAGGTGGCCCAGAATCTTACTTATCTGTTGAGAACAAGCATTTAGTATTTTGCTGGAGATGCCATCAGTTCCATGTGAGTTTTTGCTTTTAAGCAAGTTTATTATTTTCCTAATTTCAGAGGGAGAAGTGGGTGAGATTTCAATTGTATCAAATTGCATAGGTATGGCCTCTTCCATTAACAGCCTAGCTTCTTGTAATGAACACTGGGATCCTACTATATCCACAACATTTAGAAAATGATTATTAAAAATATTTTAAACTTCTGACTTTTTGTTCGTAAAGTTTTCATTCAATTTGATGGTAATACTGTCTTCCTGTGCTCTTGGTTGACCTGTTTCTCTTTTAATAATATTCCAAATTATTTTAATTTTACTATCAGAGTTGCTGATTTCAGATATGATACACACACTTCTGGATTTTTAATAACTTTTCTTAATTTAGCACAGTAGTATTTATAATGTTTGATAGTTTCTGGGTCACTACTCTTTCTTGCTGTCAGATACATTTCCCTTTTCCGATTACAAGATATTTTTGTACCCTTAGTAAGCCGTGGTTTGTTACATGGTTTCTTATGAGTATATTTAACTATTTTCTTGGGGAAGCAGTTTTCAAATGCATTTACAAAAATGTCATGAAATAAATTATATTTTAAATTGGCATCAGGTTCACGGTACACCTCATCTCAGTTTAACTTCTGTAGGCCTTCCCTGAAATTTGCAATTGTTAAATTGTTGACTGAACATACTACTTTGGAGGACTGTTTAGTACTGCTGAATGGAGCTATGTCATTTATTAACTACCTGTACACCATGATCAGAAAGACCATTCTCAACAGGCTGAGCATTTATCTGGTTAAACTTATCTTGGTCTATAAAGAAGTTATCTATCAGTGAGCTGCTATCCTTTACCACCCGAGTAGGAAAATCAATAATGGGTGTCAAATTGAAAGAAGTCAGTAATACTTCAAGGTCATTTTTCCTATTACCCTCTCTCAGAAAATCTACATTGAAGTCCCCACAAATAGTAATTTGCTGCCCCCTGTCTGACAGACAGCACAACAAGGAATCCAAATTTTTCAGAAATAGATTAAAATTTCCTGATGGAGACCTGTATACAGTTACAATTATAAATGTGCCTTTATTTAACTTAAGCTCACAGGCACATGCTTCTATATGTTTCTCTACACAAAACTTTTTTGTTTCTATACTTTTTGCACAGTGATAACTTTTGACATATATGGCACCTCCTCCCTTCTCCATGTTTTCTCTAGTTACATGTGCAGGAGCTTATATCCACTTACATTTACCTTACCCATATCAGTAACAATGTGATGCTCAGACGGGCATAGTATATCTATTTCATCCTTAGCTTCTAAATCTTCTAAACAAACCAGAAGCTCATCTATTTTATTCTTTAAACTACCAATATTTTGATGAAATATACTTACACTATTTTTAATTATACTTTTATGAGAACCTTTCCATATTCTAACATTTGCAGTACTCTCCTGTCTGAGTTTCTCATTGTGCTTAGGCCTAGTTCCTATACCAGTGGTCACGTGGTGTTCAGAGAGGCAGATTATGTCAACTGCGTTGGGTGACTTTTAATTCATCAAAGCAATTACCTACGACTGAGATACAACTTGGTGGAGACAAAATTTCTGGTGATTGGTGAAAATTTATAATTGACAGCTGTGATTGGTGATCCAATGTGCTATAACTGTGCTAGAGGAGGAGGAGATTAGTGTTTAACGTCCCATCGACAACAAGGTCATTAGAGACGGAGCGAAAGCTCGGGTAAGGGAAGAATGGGGAAGGAAATCGGCCGTGCCCTTTCAAAGGAACCATCCCAGCATTTGCCTGAAGCGATTTAGGGAAATCACGGAAAACCTAAATCAGGATGGCCGGAGACGGGATTGAATCGTCGTCCTCCCGAATGCGAGTCCAATGTGCTAACCACTGCGCCACCTCGCTCGGTAGAATTGTGCTGTTTAATTTCTTTCCTGAACTGAAGATTTGTTTCATTCCTCACCTCTTGTAGAACTTGACATCTTTCTGTCTTACCTATCCTAAAAAAGGTGCTGCTCCAACACCTGTAACCACTGATAATTTACCATTCATGGAAGTGCCTCCCCCCCTCAAATTTCCTGCTACTACCTCAGCCAGTTTACCCTTCCCTTTCTTGTTGAGATGTAGGCCGTGCCTGGTATAGTCCCACCTACTGAGAGAATAAACAGGAACCACACCAATATGAGCCCTCGCACCCGACCCAAGCAGCCATTCCAACTCCGAATTATCTCTCCCAACAGAAGAGTTCAAATGAGGCCGGTCATGGCGTCTCAGGACAGATACAAATTCAACATTGGTGTGTCTCGAAGCCGTCGCAATCTTTACCAGGTCACACTCTATACTGTACCCAGGATCTCTGTCGATACTGTTCCCTGGCCCTCCCACAATAACCGCGGTGTCTTCCCTGGTAAATCCTTTACAGAGTGAACCTAAATCCTCTGTCACCTGTCCAGACTAGCTGTTGGTTCGAAAAAATTTATGACCTGGTATTCTGGTCCTAATTCCTCCTGCAGAAGTTGGCCTATACCTCTGGCATTAGAACTGCCTAACAACAAAACTTTCTTCCTTTTCGATGACTTTCCTACATTCTATTTCAATTTCCTGTTGAAAGTTTGTTGTGTCCTGTCTACACCTACCTCTGCTTGAGGCTCATCAGTTTCTAACTGAAGCAACAGGTTAAACTTATTTTTGACATTCACCACAAAATTGTCAGACTTAGTTCTAGGCCTGTTCCTTCTGTTATCTGTTGCCACTTCCCACCTCTCTTTGCCTTCTCCCTCCTTAACCTGTCCAGATCTTCCCTAGCCTGATCTAGCTCAGCCTGAAGGGCAGCAATTTTCCCCTCCTGTTCCACTATCTTCCTATCCCTGCTGCAAATCCTACATAACCACTGATGAGCCTGATCCACTTTCCCGACACCCACACCACTGCAGTCCCCCCAATGAAAAAAACGACTGCATCCATCACACCAAACCCCGGAACTAACAATTCTACAGCAAGTCAGGCACTTCTCACTCATGGCAAAAATAATACTTTAGCTAGAATAAATCAATTAAAATACCGAAAATCAAAAAAGACGTTACAAGAATTAAGCCTATTCACAAATGTATATAAGCAAGTTTCTGATTTAAAATTCCACTGTTTTTCTGAGATCTGCATTAAAACAATGAAGGTATACGCTTTTTATTATATATTTCACTCGATGAAATGAAAGAACGGACGATTTAACGAGATACTTTAAGTTTGATTCTCCAAAAACGTTACGAGAGTTAGGCCTATAAACAAATGTGTATAAGCATGTTTCTGATATAAAGTTACGCTGTTTTTCTGAAATCTGTATTAAAACAATGAAGTTATACGCTATTTACGGTAGTTTACTTACTTGTTACCGAGAAACTAGTCAAATTACCGTGAAACAAGAAACAAACACGTTTACAAAATTTAAGCCTAAACGCGACTTCGCGAAGTTACGATCTTTTCGTGTTTTCTGAAAAAATACGCAAAGAAAAGTGAAACCTTTAACGGCAAGACTAAACGATACACTAATGCACGTATTTAATTTGTTGTCGGTGTTAAACAAAATTATTTTCCTGTCTAAATCACTTAACTTTCTGGAAATAGTTTCTGGCGTCACTTACTCGGCGGCCATCTTGGAACCGAAGTTCATCGCAGATCGCCATAGCAAAAACCGTGTCCAGCAGTAGCTGCAAGAAAGCACAGATCAAACCTGTCTACAAGAACGTTATCCACAAAACTACCGATAACATCCCTGACATCCATTTGTTGTAAAATCTTGTACAATATTCTGAGCTTAAACATAATGAGGTACCTCGAACAGAACGATTCCCTCCATGTCAACCAGGATGGATTTCGGAAACATAGATCATGTGAACCCAAGTCGCCCTTTTCTCTCATGAGATCCTGAAAGTCATTGATCAAAGCAGTCAGGTAGATTTCCTAAAAGTATTTGACTCAGTACCATACCTACGCTTACTATCGAAAGTACTGTAGTGTGGGGTTTGAGACCAAATTTGTGACTGGATTTAGGATTTCTTGGTAGGAAGGACGTAGTATGTCATCTTCGACACAGTCATCAACAGATGTAGGAGTAACTGCGTGTGTACGCCATGGAAATGTATTGGATTCGTTCCTGTTCATGTTGTGTATTAATGATGCTGTGGCCAATATTAATGGTAACCACAGACTTTTCGCAGATGACGCAATTACCTACAATTAGGTACAGTCTGAATGAAGCTGCATTAAAATTGAGTGAGACATTCAGAAAATTTCAAAGTGGTGCAAAGAATGGCTACTTGCTTTAAATGTTCAGAAATACAAAGTTGTGCAGTTGTTAAAACGAAAAAGAAACAGTCTCCTAAGACAACAATATTAGTGTGTCACGATTGGAGCAGGTAAACTCATATAAATACCTGGGTGTAACATTTAGTAGGGACATGAAACGAAAGCATCACATAAGATCAGTCGTGGGTAAAGCAGGTAGTAGGCAGAATACTGGGGAAATGCACTGAGACTACAAAGAAAATTACTTACAAATCACTCGTGGGGCCCATCTCAGAAAATTGCACAAGTATGTCGGACCCGTACCAGATAGGACTAACAGGGGATACTGAACGCATACACAGAAGGGCAGCACGAATGGTCACAGGTTTGCTTGACCTGCAGAAAAGGGTCACAGAGATCTCGAAAGAAACGAACTGGAAGATTATACAGAACTGGCAAACTACCAAGAGGAAGTCCACTAAAAAACTTCCAGGAAACAGATTGAAATGGCGACTCTAGGAATATACCACAACCCATTAAATCTCGCTCCCACTGTGATCGTGAGGGGAAGATGAGATTAATTACAGCAAGCACTTAATACGTGGAGGGAGTGTGTAGAAGCCCAAATAACTGTTACAGTGAAACGTACCCTCTGCCGTTCACTTCACAGTGGATAGCATAGTGCAGATATAGATGCAAGAATATTTTCCCTCCACTTATAGTACTCACACTATTTTCGTCGTGATGCAAACTTTTGTATGTTCATTTATAATAACATTAATAATGTTCAGAAAGTGATACCAGGACAGCGTTTTAGTGTTAGACTCAGAGGTATGCCATAGATTGTGAACATACAGTAATAACAGTTGTAATCGGCGGTGGTTATCAGCTGCCAAATATTTTTGAATATCATGGTTGTACCACTCTGGTGCTCAGAAGACCGCTTTCATTCTGTAATCGAGGGGAGCTCAGTTAAATATGTCGGACCTTCATGAAACCTGATGATGTCAGATGCAATAAAGATCATTTCATCTAAACTGCTGGATAATACAGAACAATGTGACAAGTACAACTGCGTGATGCATATCCATGAGATGGAAGTGCTTGACAGATAACGATGAGTTAGTTGAATCAAGTGAATTTGTAATACCTGGTTTTCCTACACTTTCATAAAACATGTAACGGCGGAGATACTAACCGCCAGTCAAATTCATACATCAGTAGCTGCGTATTGTTATTTATGGGTTTCTAAAAGTTCGGTTTTCGTATGTGGTGGGGGGAGGATGGAGGGTAGAACCTTCAATTACTTTTTGGCTAAGAGTAAGGGAAGTACGCACGATAGATGCGAATGCCCAATCTAAAAGTTCTCAAAGTGTCACTTTACTTACTTTCTATGAGGTAAAAATGTTGAAAGATTGCTCTATGGGAAACAAATGAGAACAGGATGCCCACCATTCTCATTTCAGAAAGCATGGAGAGCCAGTGTCCTCAACCGTCCAGGCTACAAATGAATGTACACTGAAGACCCACACAAACGGGTGCACCTGCCTAATATCGTGTAGGGCCACCGCGAGCGTGATGAAATGCCACAACGCGACGTTGCACGGACTCGGATAATGTCTGAAGTAGTGCTGGAGGGAAGTGACGCCATGAATCCTGGAGGACTGTCCATAAATACGTAAGAGTACGTGGAGGTGCAGATCTCTTCTGAACTATACGTTGGAACACATCCCAGATATGCTCAAAAATGTTCATTTTTGGTGAGTTTGGTCGCCAGCGGAAGTGTTTAAATTAAGAAGAGGGTTCCTGGAGCCACTCTCTAGCAATTCTGGATGTGTGGGGTGTCACATTGTCCTGCTGAAACTGCCTAAGTTCGCTGGAATGCACAATGGACATGAATGGATGCAGGTGATCAGTCAGGATGCTTACGTACGTGCCACCTGTCAGAGTCGGGAGTCCAATATCACTCCAACAGCACACGCCCCACGCCATTACAGAGCCTCCACCAGCTTGAAGAGTCCCCTGCTGACATGCAGGGTCTATGAACCATGAATTCATGAGGTTATTTCCATACCTGTAAACGTCCATCCGCTCGATACAATCTGCGAAGAGACTCGTCCTTCCTGGCAACATGTTTCCAGTCACCAACAGTCCACTGTCGGTGTTGACGGGCCCAGGCGAAGCGTACAGCTTTGTGTCGTGCACTCATCAAGGGTACACGAGTGAGCCTTCGACTCTGAAAGCCCATATCGATGATGTTTCGTTGAATAGTTCGGCGCTGACACTTGTTGTGCAGACTATTGAAATCTGAAGCAATTTTTGTCCCGTTGAACGATTCTCTTCAGTCGTCGTTGGTCGCGCTATTGTAGGTTATTCTTCCGCCGCAGCGGTGTCGGAGATTTGATATTTTACCGGATTCCTGATGTTCACGGTACACTTGTGAAATGGTCGTACGGGAAAACCCCACTTCATCGCTACCTCGGAGACGCAGTGTCCCATCACTCGTGCGTCGGCTATAACGCCACGTTCAAACTCACTTTACTGTTGATAACCTACCATTATAGCAATAGTAACCTATCTAACAACTGCGCCAGATACATGTCTTATATAGGCACTGCTGACCGCAGTGCTGTATTTTGCCTGTTTTGATGTCTCTGTATTTGAATACGCATACCTATAGCAGTTTGTTTGGCTCTTCAGTGTATAATGAGCTGTACAAAGACAGCGACTAAAAGAAAAATATTTCCTTTGAACTCAGTTTATACAAATATTTAGAACTTATCTTGAGCAACTTTAGTTCCTAATTTTTACGTTGGTAAATACTAGAGTAGCAGTTAACGCAAAGTTCTTAACGTAAAGAAAAGAGAATAAATAAGGAATTGACTTCGTCCATGTTTCCTCTGCGTTTAATTAGTTCTTTATTATTTGTTTGTTTATCTATTGCAGCCATAAAACATGCTCTCCTGTGCATCTAAAGCACGTCTAAAGCATAACATTCAGTACACTGGAATTACTCTAAATTTACGAACTTCCACAATGCTGGAATAGCTATGACTCAGCAACTTCCGTTAATCAGTAGAACGAAGAACCAGAACAAAGTTGAAAATTTTTAACTTTTTTATGCACTCGACGACTAGTTTCGGGACTTAATCGAAAATAGCATTTCCGAAGATGTGAAAACCATGCCAGAAACGTGCAACGAACTGTTACAGGGGATGCAGACATCTAGTTATCTTTGTGTGCTGTAACTGCTCGATGTTTTCACATCGCGGAAATGCCACTTTTGAATATGTTACGATGATTGGTAAATGGGTCTCTGCCAGAAACTAGTCATCGAGTGAATAAAAAAGTAAAATTTGCAACTTATGACTGGATTTCTTTTCTACCTAATTCTCGACATAAAAATAAATATATTTTTTAATCTTAATAACTCACCGTTAAGATACTAATCCATACAATATAACTTAATAATACATATGTAAAGGAAACATACGGAAGGAAACGAAGATAAGTAAGGAAAAAAAACGGAAGAAATAAATCTCTTATCTGTGAATGTCTCTATTTACTCAAAATTGAAGGATAGTTACGGTCTCCTACTTGTCAGTACTGCTATTTAATATGTTGTATTCCTCACTCCTGGGTTCATCAGACATGAGCTACAACGCTCCTCGACAGTGGCCAATTCACTAATGTTTAGTGAAAAAGCTATCCAGAATAATTCGATTATAACAATGAAAGTTCTATGTGGCTGAATATCTAGGTGGAGTGGTTGTACTGATACGAAAACAGTGCGTGAATGATTCATTTACCTTCTGATTTAAATGTCGAACAAAACTGTATTGCTGTGAACACTATAAGCAACCTTCATACTTTCCATTCCTAATGAATCAAGAATTCGCAACAGTAACTTTAGACGCGAAAGCAACACATAGGGAAAGAGCGGAACAGGAGGCAAAAGTTTATGCGAACGTTTGAGGAAATTAACGTGTTTGGGTTAGGTTTCGTTTTTCGTCTTTATGTGGAAAGAGCACACATATGAATCCATTAACAATGACACTACATGAAAATCATTACTAACTATCGGCCCTTTTTCTTTCGTGTGATACGCCCGCTCGCACCTGCGTGTTACTGAGTATAATTGAGAGACAGAAATGAGAGACAGAAAGTGGTGTTGTAAGCTGTTGGATAGCTTACGTAAGAATTACTGGCGTTGTCTATAGAGCGGGACAACAATACACGTCCAAAACTTACCTTTTTAGTCACCATCGAGAAAGAGAGCGAATAAACTCGTTAAACTACGTCCGCTTACAATCCATGTTGTATTAAGCCAGAGTAGCACTGAACAAATAGAAAGACTGCTGTATTGAACTATTGTTACCTCATAGTAAGATCTGTTGACCTGCCTACTCCAGTCATTGCGCCAAGGATTAGTAGATTAGGTTACTGTCTTACATTTGTCTGCCACGAAACTATTATGATACAGGCAAATACTGTTTCTCAGATAGTTGACGACACGACACTATTGAGTGCACGAACTGGGCAGTTTTGTTAGAACTTCCACTTCAGAAAATGTATGACGAAATGCTTGTCAGGCGGCATGAAATCCGCATTCACTGATGAGATTGAGGGTATTTTCAAACCGCATATGTAACTATATGCCCACAGGATTGGGGCTCAATACCTGGCAGAGGTAGAGGTGGCGTTCTGCACGTGCAACCCGAGCGGTGTCTTCTAGGAGGAGGCGGCAGCGGTGGCGGTGGTGGCGGCGGCGGCGGCGGCGGAGGTGGTCTGGAGAAATCTTCTTATCTGCTCTCCGCAGGCAGCCGGGGGCCAGCGCCACCCTGCCGCCCCCGCCGCCTCCGGCCCGCCTCGCCGAGGCGAATAAAAACCTCAGCGGGCCGCGGGATCTGTTGTTAACACCAGCAGGCACCCGATAGCAGCCGCCAACAAGTACTGGCCGAATTTGACGCCACCCAGTGTTACCGAGGATGGCTCCAGTCGAGCTGATAAAATGGAAGGGCGGAAGTGGGAAAGAAGGCAGATTGAGCTGTAGCCTCCGCAAGACTAATAAAGTTTCAGAGGTTGCCATCGAAGGGTGTACACTGAACACGTCTTGTCTTCCACTTCAAAGGCGTCAGTCAATCCTCCACTCACATAATTTTGTGGTTTTGCTTTATCAAGTTCGGCAGACTATCTTTTCTCTGCCTGAATTGGTTCATAGTTTCTGCCGTAAGGTGGAAGACCACGATAGAACTCAAATTAAGTATTTTCTCATCTTAATTACAACTGATATGACAATATGAGCCGCATGTTGAGGCCACATAGTGACTACCACCAATGTTCGACGCAAACGTGCAATAACCACTCGCACACGGCAGATGCAACACTAGCATTGGAGGGGATATACACCGTGTTGTGGAAAAGAGTGAAGTCATTGTCATCACTCAGAAACGGAGCAATTTGCCTGCCATCCAAAAGGATGTGACCATGGGCTTTCGGCCCAAGGGTGGGGAGTGAGAATTCTCCTCGTGCCACTGTGGTTAAAGAATAGCGCTATCCAAAACCGGCGTGTAGGCAACAGCGGTGCACCACGGACCGTAGACGATATGGGTGAACAACATCTACGGTAATGTGTAATTGCGAACAGATGTGCAACGGTTGGGTAACTGACAGCTCAGATGAACCAAGGGGTTACCAACACAGTCTCCTCAACGATCATTCAGCGCCTTTTACTGCGTATGGGCCTCCGTAACAGGCAGGTGGTTCACGAATCCACGCTGACTGATGTTCATTTGCGATGAAGTTTGAAATTTGCATTCTAATTCCGCAACTGGACGTCCACTCCGTGCTAAACGGACAGAACCGTAACAATTTTGGAAGCTGTTTATAGAGTTCAAGGAGTCGCTGCATACATTCATGTTGTACACTTTCATATGCCTAATTTTCTCATGACGTACTCATATTTCACCAAATTTCTTTGGCATTCATTAATATCGTACGATTTTATTGAGAACTAATATCTCAGCACACTCATATCATATCTCATGACTGTCTACCCGTTCAACTGGCGTAAGATTATGTTACTGTAATTGTTTGTAAATTTCATATCGAAAACCATCTGTGATTACTTTATAGATCAGTGGTGGAGCGGTAACAGAGTTGTAATTCTAAGGTACTCAGTTGTCGTCAATTTTGTGAAGTAGCTTCATCACACCGGAGGTCAGCCATAAAGAGAGCTCTTAGTCGTTGCCCTAAACACGATTTACTGCTGCTATGAAATGTGATTAGGTTTTCTAGTTCAAAAATTCAGCATCTGACCGACTTATTGTAATTATTTATTGATATTACTATTTTAATTCATGTATTTGGTACATTGAACTACGGGGAACGGTGGAAATGCTGCTGTTTCTTTAATTCTCTGTCAGAATTCCTGCATTATTTCACTGAAACCCATTTACTTGTATTCTGACCATGGTCTTTGCGTTTTTTTTGTTTTTTTTTTTTTTTTTTTTTTTAAGTGCTCGAGAGTCTCTACATCACGATAACTTTCTCTGCACATGAGACCATAGCCTCAATATATTTTTTAAACGCTGACGTTGTCTGTTATGGGATATATAATTTTCAAATTTGAAAATTTCAGCTCAAAAGTCTCTACGTTAGTTTCACTAACGTCCTTATTAAGAATGTGCTATGGAATCGTCATGTATTTCTCTGTATCATTTCTTCAAGCCAATTTGCAGGCACTTTTAGTCTATTGATGTAGTTATACACTTTCTTTGTTCTGATTACTTTCACTCACTTTCAAAATGTGTTCATATGATTTCAACATTTCATTAAGTTTTGAGTCTAATTGTCTGCACAAATATACATTTTTCAGTACCTCTTCAAAACATTTCCTTATCTAGTGCCAAAATATTCCTAAACACTCTGTCTTTGTTCCTTTCTTCTCTAGTTCTTCGTAGTAATACGGTAAAGTTTTGTCCCTTGATAGAAACTGGTGGATGCCAGTTTCAACATCTTTGTAATTATAGCCCCTTGCGTAATTTGTGAATATACATAAAATTATTAGAGAAACTTGTCCACTTTGACATCTACCATCTTTATCAAATCAGCGAAATCTTGAAAATTCTCATTTCTGCGTTATAGCTTCAAATTATTTCGTTTCAAAATCAGAGATTTCTTTCTTCACTGTCCCCAAACAACATTAATCTATGACAGGTTGTATCCAAATTTCGAGTTCACGCTCAATACACATAAGTATACGTTAGTAATATCGTTGACTCACCCGACTGCTTCTTGTCACCCACTTATAAATTTATAGATAGTGTTTTAAGTACGATAAACCATGAAAAACTAATTGAATTTATTGAGTATAGACGGCCGCTGTGGCCGAGTGGTTCTAGGCGCTTCTGTCCGGAACCGCGGTGCTGCTATGAACGCAGGTTCGAATCGTGCCTCGGGCATGGACGTGTGTGATGTCCTTAGGTTAGTTAGGTTTAAGTAGTTCTATGTCTAGTGGACAGATGACCTCTGACGTTAAGTCACATAGTCCTTAGAGCCATTTGAACCATTTTTTATTGAGTATAGAATTTAAATATTAGTTTAAAATACGTAATAATTTTAATTAAAATCCTTCCGCGTATACTGTCACGTCATCTTATAAAATGCTTAAAATGCTATAACTAGCCCGTGTTTTGGCCAAAATGCTGCGGTACTCCTTATTGCAAAGACTAACTAGATTGGGGGGGGGGGGGGTGGGTGAGAACTTCAACATTTTTCACTTCTGACTTTCTCACTAGATCACTCACACCATATTTATTAGATTTTATTGACCCTAGAACAACAGAACGCACTCTCCAGCTAAATAGCCTTTGCACTGATAAAGGGCTCTGAAAATCGACCGAAATATCAGTTTGTGTGATTTCTACTCAGTTTTCGCCCAACACAACCAACACAGAGGTCAAGATAAAAGAGAGTTTAGTGATCGTTCACTTTGGGTAAGTCTCAAAGCAAGTAATTTAGAGGTTGATGAATAATTAATTCAGTTAAAATTGAAACAAACTATTGCAAAATTATTCTGAATACCAATAGAGAATCTTCTATTAAGTGTATAAGGTAAAGTAACAAAAATCAAATAGTTGATATTGAGAGTTCTGATAAGCGGATGGCTTCGAAGAGGCTCAGGCTGTAAAATCGGATTGTACTGTATGAAATAATATGAGAATCGCAATTTAAGAAATGCATGAACGTTTCTTTTCGGGTTAGATAACTCAGCACATTAAAAAATATCGAACGAAAATCGTAATCGCAAGGCAATGTTCGTGCCTCATGCTCACTACAAAATACAGTAAGCACTTAAAGAATTATGCCTAAACACATGGGAGGTATGTGGGATAAGTAAAAGGAAGGATTCATTAAAGAACAAACATACGCTTATTCATACTGACAGTCCACATAGAAACAAGAATAAAATCCATAAGGATATTTCTGTACACCAATATTATACTAGTTTTACCGGCCAGCCGTATGATTAATAATCTACATAGAAATTTCCCGATTCTGACTAGCGATAAGCAGAGAAACGTTTGGAACAGAAGTATTTTGGGACACTACATAGAATTTAACTCGAACAAAGGAACTTGAATACACCAACTACTATACGATTCGACGCAAATTGCTATTGATATTACCTGATCCAGGAATTCCCTAGCACAGGTCGGTCACCATTTAGACTTGCTAAACAATTCAGCAATGAAGAAGGTGCTATATCAATAAACAAGCATTAAAACCATTGCTGGCAATAAATACTACTAGAAAGAAGCATTTACCGAGGAGATAAATTAAAATTTAAAGTAAGCTGTCAAGAACGCATAGTCTAGCTCTGACATGAAGGATAATGCAAAACACAGGACTCGGGAAGATACTGGCATTAAAGAAAACCATATTCACGGGCAAGACTTTTAAAAATGTCACAGCAAAAAAGATGGATTACCAGATCTGAAGGCTTATGGGAAACATCTGGCTCGGATTAAACAATCTCGTACACCACAAGAAAAACAAAACTCGTGAAATGAAATGAAATCGAACAACAAGGAAAGAAATCCAGCATGAACAAATAAGAAACAGACAACATATTCACACGTAAGAGACAAATTAACTGAATTTAGACACACATTGGTTAAAACACTCTCCCGTCGTTAAGTTGCTGTAACACAAAGGATCAAGCTAAGGAAATTGAAAATTAATGAACATGACCCCACTCTAGAACTGAAATGAACCATACGGTATGATGCAGAATGGTTACACCTGAAAGAAATGCATTAGGATCTGAAACTGAACTTAGTCTTACATATCACCAATTCCTACCTTACACTACTAGACATCACCATGTGAGGTAATGGGCGAGTTGAGGCGCTATGGAAATATTTTAAGTTTGGAGTTGGCATAGCCGCACGGGGTGCTCGGCAAGCCGGGTGCCCGGCAGCAAACACGTGGTGCTGAACGTTAGCCGGACAAGAGGGGGTAGTGCCAGTGCATGGTCCAGGCCAAGCACTTGTCTGGGAATTCATGGTGACGCTGTGTCGATGAAGGAGACACGCTGGGAGTACCAAAGATGGTGGACTTTGTGAAACCATCATGCCAGACATTTCACAGTTCATTGTTGTTGTTATGGTGCTCAGTCCAGAGACTGGTTTGATGCAGCTCTCCATGCTACTCTATCCTGTGCAAGCTACTTCATCTCCCAGTACCTACAGCAACCTACATCCTTCTTAATCTGCTTAGTGTATTCATCTCTTGGTCTCCCTCTACAATTTTTACCCTCCACGCTGCCCTCCAGTACTAAACTAGTGGTCCCTTGATGCCTCAGAACATGTCCTACCAACCGATCCCTTCTTCTAGTCAAGTTATGCCACAAATTTCTCTTCTCCCAATTCTATTCAATACCTCATTAGTTATGTGATCTACCCATCTAATTTCCAGCATTAAAAGTTCATATAGAAATTAATAGTAGCCAGATGAATCATGATACCTTAGAAAGAAACATGTACATTACCATTATTTGCACGACGATTCTGATGGTGTAATCAAATTTTCAATATCTTTATTAGTTTAAAGTTTATTATCTGACAGTAAATTATACACGTAACACCCAGCAACGAATTTCCAAAATCTAAATAGTTCATCCGATTTCATAGATCGACGTGTCTTTAGAAAACTATTAATGTAAACCTGAATTGGCACCACTTAATGGCATGTAACTTTAATAGTACATGAGTTATTGGAGGTCAAAGTGGCTGATTACTTTCGATCACGTCAAGCTGTAATAACTCCACAATTACACGAAAAAACGGTATCAGCATGCTTATAAATATAGTTATTCATATATGTGTTTGTTTATATCCGATATATGCTATTCACGAGAAATTGGTCAATTATTTACTGTGTTTTAGAAAGCACAGAGACATTAGGCTACTAGCCTACTTTTGCTTGATATTCCTTTGATATATGTTTATTTGATTTGTTTAATTATTCAACAATGTGTGGTAGAGCGTGTTTATGGTCAAGCTGTAGGAATATTTATTTAATTTCAAGTTATTTAAGTGTAAATCCAGTATTTCGATTGTGTTTCATTATGTTTGTGTGGGTGCGTTGGCTTGAAGACATGGCGCGAGCGCTCTAGCCAATCACATCACTTGTGAATGGGGAAACTGGATGGAAGTGGGGGAAGAAATCGGGAGGACGGCACTGGACACAGGAGGTGCTGGACGGAGAGTGCGGCGCGACGCACAGTCGCGAGAGAGACTTGGAGAAAGTGGAGTGGTTTGCGCATGGTCGCAGGTGATAGAAATACTTCGGAGTGCCGACTTGTGAACTTGTGAGATTTCGGTGGTTTCTACAGTGAGGACGTAGTATGCGTTTAGAAGTGAATATCTCGCGAGTTATTATGTTGCTCATAACTGATTATGTGAAGTAGGAATCGTTTCCCTTTTATTCTATTTATGTTTTATTTAGTTGCTGGACCATCGACACCAACAAGTGTTTTGCAGAAATATACCGCATTCTCAAAAGTACTTCTGCTATCGTACTCATCATTTAAAGTCGTTAAGATAGTACCTGCAGATTTTATCCAATTGCAGTCATTCATTTATAAATTTCTACTTTACATTCGCAGTTGCCGAGTGATAGGAACCTTCGACCATTCGATCTGTGTGTATATTGATATTGTGTACTGTAGACTCAGCATATTTGGCTTGTAATGCGGCAACTACGTATCCTAGCCCCTACACAATGAAACCAGCCATAACTTTTATTTCAACTCTGAGGGTACGTAGTTAAGGGCCACCCCATCTAATCATTTTTATATATTAGAAAGCCCGCAACCAAAAACAAGGTCCACACCTACCGAAGCCCCAAAGCACAGTGGGGTTCCACAGTACCGGACTGGGGTCCACAGGTTACACTGGAGAACGTGAAAGCAAATACGCGCCAAACGAATGTGCCAACCTCCACAATAGCTGCTGACCAGTAGCCACTAACGTCTCTCTGGCCCAGCATAACTCTGCTTAAGCTCTACACAAAAGTTGGCTAAATTACCACTGCCTTCCAAAGAACAAGTGCCCATGAACCAAAGTACTTTGAAACAACGTACACAGACACACACGCAGTTTCCCTAGCGGTCGAGAGAAGGAGCAGGAAAAGAGAACACACAAATGTTGCAGTGGTACGTAATAAATGTTGTTATGGGAGACATAAAGACGAAACGGACATATAGATGCGTGAACGTAAAATAATAATTGAAAAATTTTGTGATCTGAGAATTGAAATTATCGCTGTGGTTATCGAATGATGCACTCTGCTGTTAACCTATCCCCCAGTTCAAAGTAAAGATCCACCGATAGTTGGAAGCGCTAAGAAATATCGAAAATCCGAAGTCAGCTTAACAGGACCAATGGAACGTCTGACAAGGAGACATATCAAAATTATTTTACTATTTTATTGTATAAGATGATGCTGTAGTAGTTCCAGAAAGGTTTAAAGAGATTGACACTGGTTGCTAAAGCCCACTTATTTCAATCGTAACAAGTGGTTTTCATAAAATGATTTTAAAAATGTCAGTGACAGACGGTCTTTCACCTTGTGTCCTTTTTCTACTCACTAACACCATGCAGTGTGGTCCCACACAATATGCTAAAAATGTACTGGCAGATAGAGGGGGAACGAAATAGGCAGGTGTCGTATAGACATGTGTGTGCGGTAATGGCACCTTGAGGCGGTAGAGAGCGCTAATGACTGCGACGTATAAAAGAGCTTCGCTAGCTGGATTCGTTATTTCCCGCTCGGATGTCGAGCAGCATGCATAGTTTCACCGATGCGGAGCTGACAGACGTGCATTCCATGTACGGAGCCTCACAAGGAATTGAATTAACTGCTCAAAGGACCAACAGAGAGCTACTCCCAGATAGGAATCAGCCAGATCGCCGAACATTCGAGCATTTTCTTCGGGAGTTAAGCACGAGTATATCACTTTATGCTTCGAGGCGTGGAAATGACATTGGGAGATTCCGCAGAACTCCTGTAGTGGAGGAAAGAATACTAAATACGGTAGAGGATAATCCTTCGACAAGCTCAAGAGCTGTAGAACGTGCTTCCCGCAAATTGGGTCCCGGGTTCGATTCCCGGCGGGGTCAGAGATTTTCCCTGCCTCGAGATGACTGGGTGTTGTTGTGTCGTCTTCATCATCATCATTCATCCCCATTACTGTCAGAGGACGGCAATGGCGAACGACCTCCGCTAGGACCTTACCTAGTCGGCGGTGCGGGTCTCCCGCATTGTTCCCTACGCTCCTCGGAGTATGGGACTTTATCTCCTCTTCTAACTGGCCATACATACAACATCTTCCTACAGGAGGTCTTACCGGAACTTAAGGGCGATGTTCCTCTAGTTGTAAGCAGACCACTGTGGTTCCAGCACTATGGAGCCTCAGCTCACTTCAGTCGAAACGTCAGGAAACATGTGAACGCTGTCTAAGGTCAGCAGTAGATAGGACGAAGCGGTGCAGTGCCCTGGCCACCGGGTTCTCCCAATTTAATCTGTGTGGATTTTTTTCTCGTCTGGCCATATGAAAGGCCTGGTGTATGAGAGTCCCGTCAAATTTAAAGAAGATCTAGTTGCCCTCATCTCTGTTGCTGTCGGACATTAGATCGACATGCCTGACGTCTTTTCTAATGTTCGCCGATGCATGCGCCGTCGCGGTGAGTCGTGTATCGCTATTGGTGGCCTCGAGCGCTGCTGTCAATGCGAGTCTATTATTTGCAAGCCCACTAATATTTGAGTAACTGTGCCAACTCCCATCTATTTCAACTGGCTTACTCTTGTCAAGCCTGCAGTATTATAGCTTGGGATACAGCCACGGCCAAATCCCTGTGCGGACCGCGAGCAGCCTTTGAGCATTGACACCAATAAATAACCTCCAGGCTACTGGCCAACGAAGAGAGCCAGGACGGTGTTATAAGCTCTGGGACCTGGGCACCTGTCTTCTAGTTGAAGGTTACTGAAAGTTGCCGCACGTTGCATTTAATTGATGACAGCTAGCTCTACCGGCAAACAGTGTACACAGACGCACGCCCACGCCTTTTGCATATAGCTAGCAACGGTGCCACAAGTTGTCAACAGTGTGGCACTCCAGCATCTATTCACTCACAGGTCGATAAAAACATTTATTTAAACTGCCCTTGTGTCAACTAATCTTTTGCTTGCGGCGACGGATCCTTTGGCCACCTGCGACCCTTTTATCATTAGCAGCGAGGACGTAAAATTTGGCTACTCGAAACGTAAGGGTTACATAACAAAGCCTTCATCTCCTTCTATAGTTTATAGCTACCATGCTTCCCACCATTACCATAACGATAACTTCTAGATCCTTAGGACCTTTCATTTGCAAGTTTCATTTCAGTAATTCCGTACGTGTCACTCGATCTACTC
The DNA here is from genome assembly GCF_023864345.2 of Schistocerca serialis cubense. Lineage (NCBI taxonomy): Eukaryota > Metazoa > Arthropoda > Insecta > Orthoptera > Acrididae > Schistocerca > Schistocerca serialis. The sequence goes on along the minus strand of NC_064641.1, from coordinate 144,449,585 downwards.
ATTTAGTCTTTAGCATGCTACAGGATTTTTCACTGTTGGGAGTGAGAATGATGAGAATTAGTTGAATACTGCGAGGGTTTCTCAGAAAGTAATACACCGCATTTTTTTCTTCAACAGTTCCTTATTGAACATAATGAGAACTAAACAGACGAAAGAATGGTGTTTTGCCTACACACCCTATTTTTCCACGTAATCTCCATCCCGTTCTATGGTCTACCTCCAGCGCGAAACAAAGGCGTATATGCCCCGTCGGTACCAATCCTTGTCCCGGTTTGGTTTTTTTTTTTTTTTTTTTTTTTGCTTCAGGGCGCAAAAAACAACTGGGGTCATACGCGCCAAGTTCAAAACTAGAGAACACGATGACAGAGGAGTTAGAAAACGACTATAGGTCAGACCCAATTGACATAATAGAAGACAGCTAGAAACAGGGGACTTGGAGAAAGGGCTAAAAAAGATACCGTACAGAAACGGAGGTCCAAAACTAAAAATTAAATGGCCTTCACCGCATTGTTTTGGTGGATAAAATGTAAAACGCGGTCAACAGCACGCGCGTCATTTGCTAAAACGGCCGACGACTCAGACGGCAAACCCAAGCAGGAATGTAACCAGGTAAAAAACGGGCATTCCTTCAGGAATTGGCAATCAGTTAAGACTTGGGCGCAATTTGTACAGAGTGGTGGGGTAGCGCCACTCATCAAACGACGATGGCTAAAACGGCAGTGGCCAATACGCAGCCTAGTTAAAATGACCTCCTCCCGACGGGAGGACCGAGAGGAGTTCGTCCAAGCCGCTGGGAGAGGATTAACAAGCCGAAGCTTAATACTGTGAAGGGTGGGCCATTGGCGATGCCAAAAGGCACCACCTCCTGACAGATGGCAACACGTCATCGGAGAGAATATAGAAACTCGTGGGCTGACGTACGAGGACTTGGCCTTGGCAGTAGCGTCAGCAGCCTCGTTTCCTGGCAGACCGACATGAACAGGAACCAACAGAAACATCACACTGGCTCCACCAAGAGTGAGCAAGTGACAGTTTTCCTGGAGCCACTGCACAAGGGATGCACGGTGGACGGTGTACAGCGCACTTAGACTTTGAAGGGCGCTGAATGAGTCTGAGCAAAGGACACAATTGAAAAGGCTGTGTCGCCAGATGTACTCCGTGGCCTGATACAGGGCGAAGAGCTCGGCTGTAAATACTGAGCAGTGTGCCAGAAGCCAATATCGAAAGACGCGGGTACCAATAACGAAGGCACAACCGACACCACAGTCAGTCCGAGAGCCATCAGTATATACAAAGGTACTATAGCGAAGTTCCTTGCGATCGTCGTGAAACTGAAGGCGATAGACCGAGGCTAGAGTACCGTCCTTAGGAAGTGAATGAAGGCCAAGGTTAACATGGGCCGCTTCATGAAGCGAAGGTGGTGAAGGGTTTACACTCACCATGAATGTTTGCAGGTAGGGTGAAGTTAAGCCACCGTATCAAGTGCCGAAAGCGGACTCGAGGAGGTAACAGAGAAGAGGGACACACACCATACTAGCAATCAAAGGAATCATCAAAGAAGGAGCCATAGGATGGGTCGCCACTCATGTCAGACAAACGGCATGCATGCCTACTGAGTAGAAAGTCACAGTGGTAGTTCAGCAGCTTTAGCATACAGACTCTCAATCGGGCTAGTGTAAAAGGCGCCCATGGCCAAACGAATGCCATGATGGTGGATAGTGTTGAGTCGGCGTAAGAGGAATGGACGTGCAGATGCATAACCGAAGCACCCCTAGTCGAGTTTCGAGCAGACAAGGAACCAATAGAAACGGAGGACTGTGATTCGATCGGCACCCCAGGAAGTACCACTGAGCACATGTAGGACATCAAGGAATCGATTACAGTGGGCTGCCGGGTAAGATACGTGGGAGGACCAGGAGAGTTTCCTATCGAGATGAGCCCCAGGAATTTCGTAGTTTCAACGAATGGATAGGCAACAGATCCAAGATGTAAAGATGGTGGAAGAAACCAACTGCGACGCCAGAAATTCATACAGACGGTTTTGTCAGTGGAAAAGCGAAAGCAATTGACGGTGCTCCAGGAGTAAAGACGATCAAGACGTCGCTGAAGACGCCGTTCAGTGAGACAGGTCCGTGGAGATCAGCAGTAGATGGCCGCGCAGGATTAGCCGAGCGGCCTAAAGGCGCTGCTGTCATGGGCTGTGCCGCTGGTCCCGGCGGAGGTTCGAGTCCTCCCTCGGGCATGGGTGTGTGTGTTTGTCCTTAGGATAATTTAGGTTAAGTAGTGTGTAAGCTTATTGACTGATGACCCTAGCAGTTAGGTCCCACAAGATTCCACACACATTTGAACATTTTTTTTTTTTTAGTAGATGGCAAAATCTTCAATAAAAAGAGAGCTGGAGATGCCAGGTGGTACGCAGGCCATTATAGGGTTAATGGTGAGAACAAAGAGGATGGCGCCCAAGGACGGAACACAGAGGCACACCATTTTCTTGGGTAAAGATGTCCGACAAGGCATAACCCATGTGCACTCTTTTAAAAATGCTTCAAGGAGACAGGACAGGTGGCCACAGTAGCCCAAAGTGTAAAGAGTACGATGGATACCAGTTCCCCAGCAGGCGTCGTAGGCCTTCTCCAAATCGAAAAACACGGCCACAGTCTGGGATTTCCGCAGAAAACCATTCATGACATGAGTAGACAAAGTAACGAGATGGTCAACTGCAGAACGCCGAGCTCGAAATCCATACTGTGCATTCGTCAGTAAATTGCGAGACTCGAGCCGCTATACCATCCGGGCTTGAATCATACATTCCATCACCTTGCAAACTCAGCTAGTAAGAGAGATGGGGCGGTAGCTAGAAGGAACGTTTTGGCCTTACCGGTATGACAGTGGCTTCATTTCCAGGAAATGTGCCCTTTGCCCAGATGCAGTTGTACATGTTAAGCAGAAAGTGCTTGCCTTCAAGAGAAAGGTGCTGACACAACTGAAATGTGGATGGCGTCTGGCCCTGGGGTGGATTATCGGAATGAACATAGAGCATGACCTACCACTCTCATAATAAAGGCGGCATTGTAGACCTCACAATTCGGAGAAGAGAACGGTATCACCCGAGCCTCCTCTGCTCGTTTCCAATGGAGGAAGACAGGTTGATGGTGGGAAGAGAGGTATTGGAGAAAGCAATAGGGTCCACGATGATATTGTCTGGTACTGTCAGGCTGGAAATTGAGGAATAGATCTTGGTCCCAGAGAGCTGTCGCAAGTTGGCCCACATGACATAGGAAGGGGTGGAACTGTTAAAAGAACTAGTGAATGAAATACAGTTATCCCTTTTGCTATCCCAAAGAACGCGATGACACTTTGCGCGCATCTGTTTATAATGAATGCAGTTTGCCAACGTAGGATGAATGTTAAAAACGCAGAGAGCACGTCTCCATGCGCGAATTGCGTCGCGGGAAGTCTCAGTCACCAAGGGACTGGGACACACGTGGTAAAGAGGAAGTGCGAGGAATGGAACGTTCTGCAGCAGTAAGGATAGCAAAATTGGAACAATGCTAGGGAATGTAAAGGACGACCTGGGGCTATGTAAACCAGGCATTTACAACATCCGTGCCAGTGTGAAAAATCATACATTGGCCAGACAACCAGGACGGTGGACATCAGGTGCAGAGAACACCAGAGGCACACCAGACTTGGACAGGCAACCAAATCTGCCATAGCAGAGCACTGTCTGGAGCTCGGTCATTCAATGGATAACAACAACACAAAAATTGTTACACAGACTTCAAGATTTTGGGACAGTGTCATAAAGGAGGCCATCGAGACCAAGGTCACATATAACCTAATAAACTGAGACAGCGGTTACCAGCTCAGCTCGGCGTGGAGTCCGGCTCTTGAGCTTATCACGGCCCAACGAAAGGAACCAAGAAACTCCTCAAGAAGTAGTAATACTGCAGGAGAAGCTCCAGGCAGGCGCAGACCGCGACCGCAACTTCCGACGCAGGAGGGGCCCCTGACAGCCGCCACGACCGCAGATGATGGACCGAGCCGAGCACGGACGACTGTCAGAGCACCAGGGAAGTGCCAACACCTCAGGACCAGCGCCAGGCGGGCGCGGACCGCGAACGGAGCGCCCGACGCGAGACGGGCCTCAGGCAGCTGCCACAACTGCAGATGGTAGACGAGGTGGGCGCGGACTTCCGCGGGAGCGCAAGGGAAGTGCCAACACCTCAGGAGCAGCGTCGAATGGGCACGGACAATGAACGAAACGCCAAACGCGAGTCCGGCCCTAGACAGCTGCCACGACCACAGATGGCGGATAAGCCGGGCGCGGACGTCCGTGGGTGCACCAGGGAAAGGCCAAAACCTCAGGAGCAGCACCAGGCGGGCGCGGACCGCGAACGGAACGCCCGACGCAGGACGGGCCTCAGACAGCTGCCACAGACGGCGACGAAGTCGGGAGCGGACGTTCGAGGGAGCACCGGGGAAGAGACAACACATTACAGGCAGCGCCGGGAGGGCGCGGACGGCAGAGAGAGCACCTAGCGCCCGCTGGGCATAAATACTGGACAAGATGCTCCAATACGGCAGTCTCAGGTAGCACCTGAAGAAGGCAACGAGTTACGTGGCCGAAATATTGTACCAGAGCGACACAAACATCCAGCAGTAGACCTGATTATTCCACATGTCACGATCTCGCCGGGAAAGCCTGAAGAGTTACATCAGAAGACTCTACAGGGAGGAGATGTACCTTAATATCAAGAAGTTGGATAAGCTTCGACAGAGGAAGGGGTGGATGCTGAGTTCTCTGTTTCCTTCAGATATGCCGATAGGGGGATGTAGTTCCTGTCTTCGCCAGGTTCAAGCGTCATGTCAACACCATAATGGCGAACAGAATCAAACACCATGCCAGCCTCACGCTGGTAAGAGAAAGAGTGCGTGACATGCGCCACCACCTAGATGTCACGTCCATGGAGTTGCTGTATTCCACCTTTCCACAGTAGCTACCCTGACCCGAGAAGACTGGGACCAAGTTGATGGTGCCTCCTGGTCCTTGGCTGAATGCACCATGAGGAAATCAACAGCATGTCAACAGGCCAAGTTTGAGCGCCTTAAGAAGAAGGTACAACAGGATGGGGACACAGGGACAGTGGTCAACCTGAGCGATGTGGGCAAATGTGCACACCACATTTGGAACTCAGAGGACTTCCTACAATGGCTAAGCCAGCTACACACCGTGGACTCTGACATCATGGTCAGTTTCGATGTGGTGTCACTCTTCACATGAGTGCCACTCACCGATTCACTCAATATCATTGGAGAGAAGTTCGATAGTGCCCTGCTCGACCTGTTCAAGCATGTACTGACCTCAACATATTTTCTTTATGTGGGCCAATTTTATGAGCAAATGGAAGGAGTGGCAGTGGGCAGCCCTTCATCACCCATGGTAGCCAACCTTTCCATGGAAGGTACGAAGAGGAGCCACTTGCATCAGCCACTTACCAACCCAAGTGCTTTCTTAGGTATGTCCATTACACTTTTGTCATTTGGCCCCATGGCAGGGAGAAGCTAGATGACTTTTGGAAACATCTAAATTCACACCACCCAACTATAAAATTTACTATGGAGCTAGAGAAGGATGGACAGCTCCCATTCTTGGATGTCCTGGTGAAGGGGAAGGCAGATGGCACTCTGAGGCACAGTGTGTATCGTAAGCCTACCCACACTGACTTATACCTTCAAGCCAGTAGCTGCCACCACCTGGCACAGAAGAATGGAATCTTGAAAACATTAGTTCCCAGGGCTAGGGCTCTGTTGGACATGGAAAGTCTGGCTTCAGAGATAGAACATCTACAGCTGGTGTTCAGCAGAAATGGATACTCCTCCACAGACATCCAAAGGGCACTTCATGCTACCAGCCAACCACAGGGTAAAGGAGAGGAGCCAGAGGAGGCAAAGAAGGTGGCGTACCTGCCATATGCTGGACCTATTTCTGCAAAGATCAGCAGAATTCTTTCAAAATATGATATAAAGAGTATCTTCTGTCCACCCTCCAAAACTGGGACAATGCTAGGGTGTGTGAAGGACGACCTGGGGCTACGTAAACCAGGCATTTACAACATCCCGTGCCAGTGTGGAAAATAATACATTGGCCAGACACACAGGACGGTGGACATCAGGTGCAAAGAACACCAGAGGCACACCAGACTTGGACAGGCAACCAAATCTGCCATAGCGGAGCACTGTCTGGAGCTCGGTCACTCAATGGATCACAACAACACAAAAATTGTGACACAGACTCCAAGATTTTGGGACAGTGTCATAAAAGAGGCATTCGAGATCAAGGTCACGGCTACTAATAAACTGAGACAGCGGTTACCAGCTCAGCTCGCCGTGAAGTCCAGCTCTGGAGCTTATCACGGCCCAACGAAAGGATCCAAGAAACTCTGCAAGAAGTAGTAACACCACAGGAGAAGCTCCAGGCAGGCGCGGACCGCGAACGCAACTTCCGACGCAGGAGGGGCCCGTGACAGCCGCCACGACCGCAGATGATGGACCGAGCCGAGCACGGACGACTGTTAGAGCACCAGGGAAGTGCCAAGCCAACACCTCAGGAGCAGCGGCAGGCGGGCGCGGACCGCGAACGGAACGCCCGACAAACGATGGGCCTCATAGAGCTGCCACAGATGGAGACCAAGTCGGGCGCGGACGTCCGACGGAGCACCAGGGAAGAGACAACAGCTTACAAGCAGCGCCAGGCGGGCGCGGACCGTGAACGGAGCGCCCGACGTGAGACGGGCCTCACACAGTTGCCACAACAGCAGATGGTGGACAAGCCGGGCGTGGACGTCCGGGGGAGCTCAATGGAAGTGCCAAAACCTCAGGAGCAGCGTCAAGCGGGCGCGGACCACGAACGGAACGCCATACGCGAATCCGGCTCCAGACAGCTGCCATTACCACAGGTGGTGGACGAGCCGGGCGTGGACGTTCATGGGAGCACCGGGGAAGAGACAACACATTACAGGCAGCGCCAGGCGGGCGCGGACGGCAGAGAGACTACCCAGAGCCCTCTGGGCATAAATACTGGACAAGATCCTCCAATACGGCAGTCTCAGGTAGCATCTGAAGAAGGCAACGAGTTACATGGCTGAAATATTGTGCCAGAGTGACACAAACATCCAGCAGTAGACCTGATTATTCCACATGTCAGTAAGGATAAAGTTTGTGAGATTTTCCACCTGGTCATGACAACTGGGGAAACGTTGGTCTGCAAAGGTCGCCAAGGAGGAGTAAAGCTGCCAGTCAGCCTTAGTAAGCTGCCATTTGGGCAAGCACATGGATGGGGTAGCAGTCAACAAACGGACAGCACATGGGAAATGGTCGCTCAGGTAGGTGTCAGTATGGACCACTCAAGACGATGGGCAAGTTGGGTAGTGCAGAAAGACAGGTCCAAATGGAAATAGGTGTGTGAGGAGTCAGAAAGGAAGGTGGGTGCTCCAGTGTAAAGCCAGAGGTGGTTAAGTTGGTTAAGAACGTCAGCCAAGAGGGGAAACTGTCTGATAGATTCTGGAAGAACCCCAAAGGGGATGGTGCGCATTAAAGTCACTGAGTAGCAAATATTGGGGGAGGTAGCTGCCCAATAAGCTGCAGGAAGTCTGCCCTGGTGACATCGAATGACAGAGGGACATTAATGGTACAGAGGAAAAAAGTCAGGTTGGGAAGGAAAAGGCAAACTGCAACAGCCTGAACATTGGTAGTCAGGGAGATGGGTTGACTAAGAATGTAATCCTGTATGAGCAGCATAACGCCCCCATGAGATGGAATAACAACAGGTGAAAGGTCTAAACGAATCGGTAAGAAATTTGAAAGCTCAAAGCAGTCGTGAAGGCGAAATTTCGTTTCCTGAAGGCAAAGTACAAGAGGACGCCGCAATGATAAAAGCAGTCGTGAATCCTCTTTGTGGGACCGAAAGCCGCGAACGTTCCATTGGAGGAGAGTCATGATGAGGAAGAGATGTAGGGGTGTCACCTCGGCAGCTGCCAGCTCACAACCGGGGAAGAGTCTCTACTACAGGGCACAGGAGGCAGATCCTGCCCCATGGGGTCCACAGAAGCAATGGCTTGCTGTGTGATCAGTCTGTGGAGTCCAATGCTGAAAATCGGTTGGTGGTGCACACTGGTGACACAGAGGCCGGCCAGGCTAAGGTATCATGTGGTGACACTGTCGAAAAGGATCTTAGAGTTGGCGAAGGAGAAGACCGTTTGCCTTTGGTGGACTTCTTCGTGCCTTTCTCTTTAGAGGAAGAATCGGTTGTTGTTTGGCTTGGAGGGAAGGTGGAGGTCTACGCCTGAATACTCCTTCTGGCCTTTCCAGCCTACCGGTTGAGTAGCTGGTGGCTTTGCCCCATGAAGCGAGAGTTTGACCGCATGTTGCACAGCTGGACGAGGGCATGGCGATGCTACCTCGATGCTACCTCGATGCTGGGCGATGTCATAACCTCAGAGCTGGAATGGTGGTCGCATGTCTGCATGGGCATGTCCTTCATGGAACGAGGGGTAACAATAACAGAACTATAGGTGCGACTTTTCAATAACTTGCGAGTGACAGGGTAAGGCACTTTTTCCTTTACCTGGATCTCTTGGAAAGCCCACTCATTGAGACACACAGTGAAATGTCCCCTTAGAAAAGATTAAAAATGACAGTGCTGGAAAACCTCTTACGTTATTTAATTTTCAAGCAGCTGAGCAAAACTGAACGTACTCAGCCATTTCTCTTTTTACTTATTCTGATCATCACTAAACTGACACACAATATTTTTAGCGCAACGCATTCTGTCTTTCAATAATCCCCACAAAAGGATGGCCCTGACTAATAATAACCTATACCTTTCATGAATGTCTTACCTCACTAAAATCTTCGTTACTCGAACTACTGCAATACAGCGAGCGCCAATAGTGCCAGATAAATAAAAGATTCTAACTACCGATGTCACTAACAACTGATAGACATAGTTAGCAAATGAACGATTTTGATAGAGAACAAACAATGTGTTTTACATTAACAATGTACACAAGTCATCATATATATATCCATCAATTAATGACATCCATCTTAAAAATTTCTTCTTTCTGGCGAACACACGTCCAGGTCGTCCGCTTACAGTAACCTCTCAAAACTCTGGCATCTCTCTCTCCACATCCACCACTGTCACTGGCTCACCTCCAGCTGCACAACCCTATGCGCTGTCACATCCAACTGCCCAACACTGCACAAGCAAATATTTCAACAATGAGTCCAAGCAGTCACAGACTGCACACAGCACAGTCAGTGATTTTTATACAGATTGCTACGTGGCGTTACCAATATAAAAACCTAAACAGCCTACTTACAACAGGACAATCCCGAGAGGAGGCGGCGTGGCCGCCATTGTAGTTGATACAGTGGGGAGAAGGAAGCAGACAATCACATCTCTATCACGGTTTGCACATTCGAATTGGTGTCGACAAGACATTCTAATGTGGTTGAAACGATGACACTGGTAACAGTGCATTGGGTTCGGAATGTACCGCCAGACTGTGACAATTTCATAGCCTGCTTTGATCTTGGACAGAAGTACCACTCTATCAAAGGTGATAAAAAGAGTGCGGGTGGGCACTAAGGAGGAATCTACCTTTTTCACTACACGATGGATAGCAATGACACCCTGATCAGTGAGGTGAGATTGGATTTCGGCCTGGGTTAGATCGTCGAGCAGCCTGGTGTAAATTACACCATGGGAAGAATTCAAAGTTATATGGGCCTCTACATGAACAGGGAAGCCATGGAGAAGCGAGGCATCAAGCAGTTGCTGTGTTTGAGAATCAGAAGTAGTCTCCAAACGCAAAGCGCCATACCGTAAACGAGAGCAGGATTTCACAGGGTCGGCAACTGCATCAACACCTTTCTGAATAATAAACGGATCTACCATGACGAAATATTGACTGTATTCAGTATGTGAGACCATGAGGAACAGTGGTGCAGCGGGAAAGGTCTTTGAATCATTAGCCTCATTACGTTTAAGTTTCGTAGATGTTGATTGGGAAGATGATTGACTCATTGCAAGGATATTTCCCATCATTGCCAGCGTCTCCGATGGCGCACTTCTTCCAACTGTGGGCCCGTTCAAAAGGGGCCTCACCCGCCTTAGGTGATTGTTCACACCTCACGTCACACCACCCTAACACCTGACAGAGGGACGAATCAGCAACTTTGGAAGGTTGCAGCTCAGGCAATCGCCCCTCCCTGGACCCGGCCTGTACCAGGGGTATGTACGAACCCTACCTGTCGACCCACGGCTGGTAATTACGAATTACCCATTCACCTGTTACGTCTAAGACACATGGGTCGGCCTTGAGGAGCGCACAGCGAGGAAGAAGAAAAACAGAAACCTCAAATGCCGAAGCGGAGGAACGAGAGGAGAAGGGAAACAAATAAAGGAAAAGGGAGTGACAAACAAAGGTGAGACTGTTATTACATAAGTGACAGACAATGCAGAACATTCCCAATAACACACCAGACATGTTCCCCAATGGAAGGGAAAAGGAATATCAAGAGGATAGACATGCAGTGTGGAAGCAAAAAAGTACTGGAAGGACTGGGGCCCCACAGTAGCAAGCACGAAGCTGAGAAAGAGTGATGGGGGTCCCTATACTGGTGGCGGAGCCATTGCTTCACTGTGCGAATCACCTCCTCATCGTCCTCAAAATGTCTTCCTCGAATGGCATCTTTTAATTACCCCAAACAGGTGGAAGTCTGAGGGGGTTAGATTAAGGGTGTCAGGCGTGACAGCTGTGGATGGTCTCTCTGACGTCTGCAAATCGTGGAGCTCAGCCGAATTGCCTTGTGATGAGCTCAGTCTCCGTGCTCAGCGACTGACTGTACTACTGTCGACAGCAGACGCTCCATAGACTTTGCTCAAGCGTTTGTGAATATTCCCCACAGTTTCTATCTCTGTGGTGACGCCACGTTGCATGTAACGTACATCACCTGCAGACGCCATTTTGAAACTGTCCTGCAGCTACACTATGCATCGAATGTGATGAGAACTTTGAGCTCTCACTCAGGAGACTTCAAATAATACATACGTAACGTTTAGCATTCGTGGCATTGTTTTCGGCTGAGAAAAAAAGGGGTGTATTTCTTTCTGGGCAACCCTCGTATTTATTAACAACATGCCTTAAGTGAAGCTAGTACTCTTGGCTGGATACAAGGCTGCCAGCATAGCTCTTGCTGGACCATCAGCTGAGGGGGGCACTCTGGACCATGGTTTCCCCAGTCATAAGCACCGATCTCACCCGCAAGTAAGACACGTAGGCCTACAGCCCACTTAAAATGTTCCTAGAGCCTTTAATAGCAATGAACAGTAGATAATCCAACAACGACACAGACAAACCATAGATGTACTGCCGATAGTTAAAATTGAATTCAAATAACAATAGCAATTCCACTAGTTTTATCTGATAATACATTAATAAACCTCATCAGAAATGAAATCTAAGTTTAATTACTTCGGATCGATGGAGAAGAATCACAATAGACGTAAACCGAATACAATGGACATACACGCACATTGGACGTCAATCATCACAAACCACACACGTACAACACAATTACTAATGCCCACTGCGCCGGCTTATCATGCAGCAATGCGTTTTAACTCGTTACTGTCCAAACATCACAACCCAACCAAATCGCGCAGCGGGATCTGATGGCTGAACGCAGCTTAACAAAGTTATGCTAAGGAATTATTGTTTAACAGCCTTACTTTTGTTTTAATTTACCTTAAACCAAAAGAAGTAAACACAGTAACTTAATTTACCGCGGTGCACTACTTCCAAGATTAACGAAGTGGCTCCCTGAGGCATCAGCGAATTTAATTTTTTTGCACACTGACCAACAGTGACACAGCATGATGTTTAATCCCTGCTATAATTCTTACTTCATTTAACTTACCCAATGTTACGATACAGGAAAAACCTTCACGGCATAGCCCACGTGGGACCAGACGCAGACGCTTCGATAATTTAGTGAAACTGGATAGCCCTTTGCGGAGGCAACACACATTCGGAAGATGTGTGTAACCACATTCCAATGTAAAGGTTTAAAGCAACACTGCCGGCCCTTACCGCAGTGCGCAAAATAGCAAAAAGTGAACAAACTGAAAATTTCAGTAATTTCGGCAAACCAGACAAAATTGGAACAGCTAAAAAGCCAACTTCTTGAATCTACCTCGCATAAGACACAAACAACACTAACTTTGTTCCGCTCCGAACGGTGCTGAACATCAGAAACCTCGGAATAGTTACGCAGTGCAGCTGTTTCTTGAAGCCGTCCACATCAGACGCTGCAGATAATTATTTGGCACACCGCCATTATTCTATTTTACTGTGACGCAATCTCACTAGGCGTACTCATAGTTACACACAGCAACACAATTAATGTAAGTATCTATTTAATTTAATCTAGTATAATATTTTGTGAATACAGTGATATTATTTAATCTTTTGTTTCATCTACGTTGCAAACTATTGTTCCAGTTAACCTGTGTCTTCGCATGGCTAAAGGTTCCGTGTTATAGATACTACAAATGCTCCAGCACGAACCAAATCTTCTGAATTATTCAATAATGCTCCAGCACGAACCAAATCTTCTGAATTATTCAATCTACGAAGTCCGACAGAGAAATATTTCCGAAAGAAAGAAACACTCACCGTCAAACTTACAATAAACGGGCATTACTCAAAAAGCCATTGTCAAGAGCCCAAAGTTTGTATAAACTGATCACATGCCATTATCTTTATCTATTATTACTTGTCTGTTCTCTGATATTCTCAAACCAGGCAGGAAAAACCACGATAAATCAAACTGGTGACTTCGTGTCTGGACCTTTTATTGCATTTGTTCGATTGTTTTTCTTTGTTGCATGGATAATGGGATATCTGATGAGCCATTGCCATTGAATATTTGTAAAGACCAAACACAAAAGTCGAAACATTGAAATTGTTGATGGAACCTGGAATCTACAGTGCATACCTCGATCCAAGGTAAGACATTGCATTTTTACATTACCAGGCTAATCCAAGCGTTTTCAGTAATTGTAGCTTGCTTCCTAGCTTTGTCAAAAGTTTCCGTAACGGTAGCAGTCATTTTTGTGCAAGATCTCGTATTCCAGATTATTTTTATCATACAGTTTCTTACAACAATACAGCCATACCATTCCACAAAATGAGCGAATCGTATTATGTGCATCGCAAAATGGCAAGCAGGCATTAATGTTAATTATTTCACCATTAATTAAAATTCTTGCTCAGTTAAGCCAAAAATGTTGCTGTACGAAATTAGTTTCATGAATTCATTCTCAAACGTTTTTAAAGATTTTTCTTGTAAAATACATTACGTGTAGCATGGTGGTAAAACGTTAGCAGTTGTCAAAAATGGGCCACAACAGACAAAAGCCGAATCCAACTTTGACATTGAACAAAACATTGATAACGATTCCCGAGTTGACTCCAATAGCTACGATCAATCAGCAGTTAACATGCCTGGTGACGAAAATTTCGTAAATAGACCGACCATTAGTCAAACGGTTAAATTCAGCTCAGAGCCCATTCTTGTCCATGGCGTCATGTCAAACGACGTGGCAGGAGCAGAGCAGTTTCAGTTGACAAATATTGTCAGCACGTTTGACGCTATTATCAAGGAAATCACTGAAAACAAAAATTCCATGACCTCATTACAAAATTAGATGACTTAAAACAGAAAAGACATTGACGAACAAATAACAGTTTTAAAACGCGATATGACGAGATTAAGGCTGAATTAAGAGCACTAAAAACTTCTAATAACACATTGTGTGAAAGAGTAGAGGAGATTAATACGAGACTGAGGGGGCAAGTGTCCGAACTTGACTCAAAATTTTCCGAATTGAATTCATAGCAGGAAAAAACCACAAAAGATGTAAAAGATATTCAAACTGAAGTCAAACATTAATATGCTACAAGCGATGCTGTTGCCACTCAAGTCAAATCTTATCCATTAGTTCATAACTCAATAAAAACACGCATTACTGTAACTGAAGGCAAAGTTAACACTATGGATTAACAGCTTACAGACAAACTGCAATTACACACTGACAACCATTTTGCCAACATAAATAAAGAATTTCCTGACTGGTTTGATCAGAAACATACACATTTTGACCAATGTATACAGGAAAAATTACCGACGGTTGTGCACGAGACGGTTGCCGAAGTTGTCAAAAATAATAAACATGTCGTAGCTGAGGTAACTCAGTCCAACGCAGCACAACAGAAACAACTGAACGATGATATACGACTGGAGTGTGGTAACGATAATAATCAAAATGCTCGCTTTGGTAATAACAGATACATGTATGACACGTATCCTCCGTACACAACACACACCTCACAACAACAACAGTACACACCCGTACACATGACACCTAATTACAATCGTGACATTTATGGGCAGTACATTCCTTTTCACCAGACGATCACTACTATAATTACAGTGAAAGCAATCGACATTATAGTGCCAAAGAAGAAGAAAATCTGATTAACCATCGGCAATTTCATCCTTTCACCCCAGAAAAACGTACTGTACATCGTGTAATTTTTCTCAGAGCGTTTAGGAATGCGTTCCAAGAGCATGTAGTGACCGAAAGAGAATTTGTTACGCTGTAGGTTACGTCCAGGGTGACGCACTTGTCTCGGCATATAATGAAGCCGACAGATGAGTGACATGAGCAATTTAAAAGAGTTTTATTGGGCAAATTTTCTTTGTAGTCGGTACAAGAACGTCTTACGAAACAGATTGTGGAATCAGAACGTTTCAATGCTAAACATGTCAATTTGCGCCAATATTTTGCGAAATATTTGAATATGGGACACTTTCTTGATGAACCTGTAGCTACGTGTGATATATTCCTCGCACTGAAAGCCAGATTGCCTTTTAACATTAAAGAGAAGTTACTGCATATTCCAGACTGATGTAGAATATTTTCTAACTGTGCTTGATTCTGTTGATATGTTATACGAGGATCAACGTTCCGCACGCAAAACAGCTGCCACAATGTTTACGTCAGTGGCATGCAAGAAGACGTGTAGGCGAGCCGGCTTAATCCTAGAGCGCCGGCAGCTGTCGGTTACGTAGCGCAGCAGAATCAACAGCTTCCTTCTGCAAACCAATACACGTAGCAAAATCAGCAGACGCACCCCTATATGAACAATAATCATAACAGACCTTACACAACAAGCGACAACCCACACAAGAGGCGCAGCAACAACAATAATGGAAATAACAGAAACGGAAACAATAAAAACTGCAACAAACACAGAAACATTTATCAGCCTATACAAAATCAACAGCAAAACAGAGCTTATCTGATGAACTATTGCAGGAAAATACACAGTTTCCTTCATCTAGCAATGAAATAATTTTAGCTACAACTTCTGGTATAGGAGGAGGTATTCCAATCAGTATTGTATGGAGACAGGAGCGGCTGTGAGTGTTTTGTCGTATAATTCCTACAACAAAATAATTGAATTTGAACCTACCCCAGTGTTTCCTTTTACAAAAGTGTAAGATTTTGAGTGCCGTAGGTAATAAGTTTAGCGGAGTTACGAAACAGGTTTTTGTGACAATGAAGATAGGTAATGGAACAGTACAATGGCCATTCCTCGCGGTTCAGAATCTAGTTACTAATTGTGTTACACGTTTAGATATCTTGTGTGAGAAGGACAGTCTTATTGACTTCTCGAAACGTAAATGTTTCCTTAGACTTAAGGGCAGTGAAATCACGATTGACTTGGATACCAGGACTTTCAAACATGACAAGTATTGTACTGGTTACAAAATTCAATTTTTGTAAGAGAGCGACGGAACAAAAATACAGACACAGATACAGAATATGATGACTTGAAAACACTGATTAGCCATAAGTTAAGTGAAACCACTTCTAATACTGTTGTTGACCGAAATGAGCTTTATCAAGTACTATCTAAGAATTTACAGGTCTTTACTAAATCACCATTTGTCATTACGATATACACTATGTGATCAAAGGTATCCGGACACCTGGCCGAAAACGACTTACAGGTTTGTGCCGTCTTTCACCGGTAATGCTGGAATTCAGTATGGTGTTGGCCCACTCAGACTTAATGACAGCTTCCGCTCTCGCAGGCATACGTTCAATCCGGTGCTGGAAGATTTCTTGAGAAATGGCAGCCCATTCTTCACGGAGTGCTGCACTGAGGAGAGGTATTGATGTCGGTCGGCGAGGCTTGGCACGAAGTGGGCATTCCAAAAAATCCCAAAGATATTCTGTAGGATTCAGGTCAGGACGCTGTGCAGGCCAGTCCATTACACGGATGTTTTTATCATGTAACCACTCCGCCACAGGTCGTGCATTATGAACAGCTGATCGCTAAAGTTGAAAGATGCTATCGCCATCTCCGAATAGCTCTTCAACAGTGGGAAGCATGAAGGTTCTTGAAACATAAATGTGGGCCTGTGATGTGATAGTGCCACCCAAAACAAGGGGTGCAAGCCCCCTCCATGAAAAACAAGACCACACCTTAACACCACCACTTCCGAATTTAACTGATGGCACTACACACGCTGTCAGATGACGTGTACCAGACATTCGCTATACCCACACCTTGCCATCGGATCGTCAAATTGTGTACCGTGATTCGTCACTCCACGCAACGTTTCTTCACTGTTCAATCGTGCAATGTTTACGCTCCTTACACCAAGTCAGTCGTCGTTTGGCATTTACCGGCGTGATGTGTGGCTTATGAACAGCCGATCGGCCAAGAAATCCAAATTTTCTCACCTGCCACCTAACTATTCAAAAATGGCTCTGAGCACTATGGGACTTAACATCTATTGTCATAATCCCCTAGAACTTAGAACTACTTAAACCTAACTAACCTAAGGACATCACACACATCCATGCCTGAGGCAGGATTCGAACCTGCGACCGTAGCAGTCACGCGGCTCCGGACTGAGCGCCTAGAACCGCTACACCACCGCGGCCGGCGCCACTTAACTGTCATAGTACTTGCAGTGTATCCTGATGCTCTATGGAATTCCTGTGTGATGGTCTGGATAGATGTCTGCCTATTACATATTACGACCCTCTTCAACTGTCGGCGGTCTCTGTCAGTCAACAGATGAGATCGGCCCGTACGCTTTTGTGCTGTACGTGTCCCTTCACGTTTCCACTTCACTATCACATCGGAAACAGTGGTCCTAGGGATGTTTAAGATTGTGGAAATCTTGCGTACAGACGTATGACACAAGTGACACCCTATCGCCTGACTGCGTTCGAAGTCTGAGTTCCACAGAGCGCCCCATTCTGCTCTCTCATTATGTCTAATAACTTCTGAGGTTGCTGATATGGTGCACCTGGCTGTAGGTGGCAGCACAATGCAACTAATGTGAAAAACGTAATTTTTTTGGGTGTCCATATACTTATGATGACACAGTGTATGTTTATAAAATTGAAGTCAAGCCTCACCAAATTTTGTATCACCAAACGTGTAATCTACCACCATCTCAATGATCTGCAGTGTGGCAAGAACTTAAACAGATGTTACAGCGAAAGATCATCGAATCCCCCACATCTCCCAACTATAGGCCATCGCTTGTTGTCAAGAAACCTAACGGAAATATTAGAGTGGTGTTGGACGCACATGCCATAAATGAAATTACGCTACCTGTGCGCACCAAACCAAAAAATTTAGTTTCCAAGATCGACTTGACAAATTCGTTTTGACAAGTGGCAATCACTCCTGATTCCAGAATATAAACTGATTTCATATTCTGGGGATGGACATATTCTGAGTTCTTCCTTTCGGATTGAGTGTCAGTTCAGGAGTATTTGTTACTGCTTTGGATACCGTGCTTGGTGACGAGTTAGTTGAGATTTGCACATTATGTCGAAGAGATTTTGATAGCTTGTAAAACTTGGAATGAACATCTTAGCACCCTTGAACATATTCTGCATAAATCTGCAGAAGCTACTGTAGTAAATAACCTAAGGAAGTTAGAATTTGCTTGCAGTGAGATTAGGTTTCTTGGACACATAATTAATGAACAAGGTATATGCCCTGATCCAGGTAAGTTGGATGCTATTAGGAATTATCCTAGTCCTCGCAGTAAAAAGCAAATGAAGTCATTTTTAGGACTCTGTCCCTTCTTTCGTCGTTTCCTGTCAGAACAACTATTGAACAGTAAGCATCTCCTAGATTTACTTAAGAAGCATTGTATGTTGTGTGACGCCTCATGCAGTGGCTTGGGTTGTTGCCTATTTCACGTAGTTAAGAACGGAGAAGAGGAACAGGTAAAAATTGTTGGATTTGCAGGCCATACGTTAAGTGAATGTGAACGTACTTAATCAACCACTGAACTCGAAACTCTTTCTATTGCTTGGGCTTTCAAAAAATGGTTCAAATGGCTCTGAGCACTATGGGACTTAACATCTGAGGTCATCAGTCCCCTAGAACTTAGAACTACTTAAACCTAACTAACCTAAAGACATCACACACATCCATGCCCGAGGCAGGATTCGAACGTGCGACCGTAGCGGTCGCGCGGTTCCAGACTGAAGCGCCTAGAACCGCTCGGCCACACAGGCCGGCTTGGGCTTTCAAAAACTTTAACTATTATTTGCATGGTAAACATACAAAAATTTATACAGATCACCAAGCTCTGGCATTTTTGTTAACATGTAAGTTACTTCATCCTAGATTACAGGCTGGGCTTCATCTCTGCAGAATTACTCATCTGAGATTGTATACATTAAAGGTAAAGGCAACATCTTTGCTGATGCTTTGTCCCATCTTCCAAAAAGTATGAATGATTGAAACACTATTCTTGACAATCCGTTCGACTACTGAATACTCCTAATGAACCTAAGCAGTATTACATTAGTTTTGTAGAAATATACAAGCTTTACAGAAATCTGATCGCACTGGAGCAAGGTAAGAACTTTAGTCATAGTTCAACCTGACCATCCACTGTTTAGCCGTTATCTGATTTATAATAATATGTTATTCTATCGGCATCATCCTGATGACTCTAACTGGTGTGTATGTATTGCCAAGGACTCTGAACAACTTAATCTGGCACATTCACTTAGTCTAGGGGCATTATAGAACGAAGAAGTGCCTTGCAAAACTTAGCACGTATTGTTATTTCGCTAATATGAGTCGAAAAATCCACAATGAACTTAAGACAAGCATGTCTTGTCAGAAATATGAACATCAGAACATATCTTCTAAGACAGATCTGCATTCCATACAACCCAGCAAAACCTATGGAGACTGTAAATACGAACATTAGTGGTCCACGTCCAGCAAGTAGTGGTGGTGTGAAGTACATTTTAGCATTTGATGACATATTTTCTAAACATGTTAAGCTGTACGCCATAAAATCTGCAGCTCCTAACGCAATCATCAGACGATTCTCATGTGATTACATTCCTCACGTGAGAAAACTCAAGGAAATTTTATCTGACAACGCCACGTACGCCGGCCGGTGTGTCGAACCGCGCGACCGCTATGGTCGCAGGTTCCAATCCTGCCTGGGTTATGGATGTGTGTGATGTCCTTAAGTTAGTTAGGTTTAAGTAGTTCTAAGTTCTAGGGTACTGATGACTTCAGATGTAAGTCCCGTAGTGCTCAGAGCCATTTGAACCATTTTTTTGAACGCCACATACTACACATGGTACAAATGGTGCAAATTCTTTATGGACTTTACCATTAAGAGCATCTTTATCTCGAAGTTTAGCCCACAATCTAATCCTACTGACGAATTTTTCAGAGAACTGAACAGATTCATGAGGATATATATACTTACACATCATTGTAATTGGGTAAGTTATTCGTCACTATTTGAAGAAGTTCATAACAACCTGAAAATAGATGATACAACCTATACATCTAGAGAGCTCATGTTCGACTGCAAAATGTCAATTAAATGGAGCGATCCGCTGCCAAAGCTTTCGCCTTAGTAGCTGTCGCATGATGAAAAGGTAAGTACTAACTCCGCTGACGCAGCACCTTAACGCAAGAAACACATACTACTCTAGTACTATTAAGCGAAAACAGGAATTCAAGGTCGGCATGCAAGTACTATTGCGTACTCACCGCAAATCTTCTGCACTAAAACGGCGCAGTGCGAAGTGGCGTCTGCTGTACGACGGTCCTCATGTAATTGTCAACATACCGCATCCTGGCGAATACCTGTTGCAGACTTAAGAGTATTTCATTCTAAACAGTAAACGTATATCTATTAGTGATGAGTAAGTAAACTGTATATTTATAAAACACTCATATCTCTCAGTGCTACTGCAAGGAAATTGAGTAGCATAAGAAATTTTATTTCAGCTGCAAGTGTGATGAAAATATTTTTGAGACACACATTTTACTAACTATAGCGTCTGTCAAGTACTATTCATACACAAAACCACATGATAACCAAACACTATCACCTAGGAATCGATTATATGCACTTCATACTGCATAACACCTGTTTATGTGAAACCAAGGGCATATTCACACTCTACACACACTCGTAACCTGAAAATTCTGTAGGTTTGATTTTCGCGTGTTTTTTTAGACGTTTGTCCATTAGTGTATGTGCGCTTGGGCTTGTTTTCTGATGTATCCAGATGTTGTGTGTGATCTTCCCCATTTCAAGTGACATCATTGCGCGAATGCAACATTTGTTTCAAAAGTCTGTAATATGTTTAAAATGATGTAAATACTTGTATTCCATATAAAGCCAAAATGTAATATATGTACTTATGTGCACTTCTTGATATTGATGTAAAGCAAAATGTAATACGTTGGTATGTAAATGTGATCATAATTTGTAATATGTATCAAAATGTGTAAAACAAAGAGATATATGGGAAAGAGACTACTTTAAAGACGTTCTACATACATCGCAATGCCAGTAATCGCGATGAAGTATGTGTGCAAACTGTTGAAACTATTCTTCATATATCGCTATGAGAATGATTGCGATAAAATATTTATCTAAAAACTTGCTAACACACATTCTTTGTATAGCGCCAGATAAACTGTGAGAGTGATAGAACTGTGCATGTGTACTGCATCGGGTAATGATATTTACCGCGATGCAGCTATGCCAAATAAGGAACGGGAAAACCACTGGACCTAGCATCGCGATTCACATAAGCATTGAAGACAACTGAACGGGAGGAGGAATTTTGAAAGGGACTTCTGGGAATATAATGTTCTCGGAATACGACGGCCAATCTCACTTTTAGAAATCGAGGATCGATGCCGTCCGAAGTCTCGCACCGATGCCATCACGAAACTTATGTTGTGGAATGGAAATCCACTGGTCTCCAATCACGCGACGCATGACCCAGAAAGAAGTGTTATCAGTGAAAATAAACTGTTCAACCAGTGAACTTGCCCACATACAGCTTGTCAAATCTGTCTACATCTACGTGATTACTCTGCTATTCACAATAAAGTGCCTGGCAGAGGGTTCAATGAACCACCTTCATGCTGTCTCTCTACCGTTCCATTCTCGAACGGCACGTGGGAAAAACGAGCACTTAAATTTTTTTCTGTGCGAGCCCTGATTTCTCTTATTTTATCGTGATGATCATTTCTCCCTATGTAGGCGGGTGCCAACAGAATGTTTTCGCAATTGGAGGAGAAAACTGGTGATTGAAATTTCATGAGAAGATCCCGTGGCAACTAAAAACGCCTTTGTTTTAATGATTGCCACTCCAGTTCACGTATCATGTCTGTGACACTATCTACTCTATTTCGCGATAGTACGAAACGAGCTGCCCTTCTCTGTACTTTTTCGATGTCATCCGTCAGTTCCACCTGATGTGGATCCCACACCGCACAGCAATACTCCAGAATAGGGCGGGCAAGCGTAGTGTAAGCAGTCTCTTTGATAGACCTGTTGCACCTTCTAAGTGTTCTGCCAGTGAATCGCAGTCTTTGGTTTGCTCTACCCAAAATATTATCTATGTGATCCTTCTAATTTAGGTTATTTGTAATTGTAATCCCTAAGTATTTAGATTTGTGTGACTTATCGCATAATCGAAATTTAGCTGATTTCTTTTAGTACTCATGTGAATAACTTCGCACTTTTCTTTATTCAGGGTCAATTGCCACTTTTCGCACCATACAGATATTTTATCTAAATCATTTTGCAAGTCGTTTTGATCACCTGATGCCTTTACAAGACGGTAAATGACAGCCTCATCTGCAGATAATCTAAGACGGCTACTCAGATTGAGAAGCGTGACGTCGAAATGCAATAACATTTACATTATGCAAACTACCAAAACAATGTTTACCTTTGCGTTATTATTGTACGTATTATGAATATGATTTGCAAAAGACGACAAGTCGTACAAGCAGAACTAATCTGAAACAGAAAGACATTTTCAATGCAATACTTCCCATGAGACACAATGACCAATAATGAAATGTATTTCGCTTTAAGACATGCAGTAGTTTTAAGATTATTGTACCTGTTTTAGATGTTTACGCATATTTTTTGTAAAAACTCCACGGAATGTCCAGTCACAGTGATGTCTTGCGCACACGCACATACCAACTTTAGTACGAGTACCAACTGTGATCACCGTGTCGCGAGTTCAACTAACGGCTACTGCCACACTGAAATACACGCGACTGCGCATGCGCAGCAGCCGCAACACCGACATTGAAATATTCTGGGCGCATGCGCCTCATTCAAGTATTGTATACCATGTATTGTATTTGAATATGTATGTAAATATTGTACTGAATGTGCTTTAGGGTGAACTGCTCGCCTGCAGGTGGGTCTTTTCGCCTCCCAATTCAGGGGGCATTTTAAAGGCACATTAGCAGTATGGGCGTGGATATATTGCAAAAACGTATAAGATATTAATTAATATAAGCGGCTGTGTCGATTAGGGCGTGCAACCGCTTTGTTCTTGAAGCCGTCCGCATTGGATACATATCTGTCATCCCTGAAGATAATTATTTGGCATCGCCATAATTCTGTTTTATTGAGACGTAGTCTCACTAGGCGTACTCATAGTTGCACACAGCAACACAATGTGTCTATGTAATTTAATTTAGTATAATATTTTGTGAATACAGTGATATTATTTAATCTTGTGTTTCATTTACGTTGCAAGCTATTGTTCCAATTAATCGGCGTCTTGGCATGGCTAAAGGTTCTGTCTTACAAACACTACAAATGGTCCAGCACATACCAAAACTCTGGAATTATTCAATCTACGAAGTTCGTAAAAGAAGTATTTTCAGAAAAATCACTCGCGGTCGAACTTAAAATGAACGGACCTTACGCAAAAAGCCATTGTCAATCTCCCAAAGTTTGTATAAACTGATTACATACTACTATCATTACTTATTATTATTTGTCTGTTCTCAGACAGTTTCAACCCAGACCGGAAAAGCCAAGATAAATCAAAACCCCATAGCATCCAGCAGTATTTGTTCTGAAGTTGTAAGTAGGCTGTTTAGGTTTTTTTATTGGTAACGCCACCTCTGTATGAAAATCACTGGCTGTGCTGTGTGCAGTCTGTGGCTGCTTTGCATTGTTGTAATACTCGCCATTGTAGTGTTAGGCAGCTGGCTGTGAACAGCGCATAGCGTTGCGCAGTTGGAGGTGAGCCGCCAACAGTGGTGGATGTGGGGAGAGAGATGGCGGAGTTTTGTAATTTGTCATGAACTGCTATATATATTATGACTATTAAGGTAAATACATTGTTTGTTCTCTATTAATATCTTTCATTTGCTAACTATCCCTATCAGTAGTTAGTGCCTTCCGTAGTTTGAATCTTAAGCTATATTCACTATGAGGAGGAATACTGTTATCCTCAAATATAAGTTGCATTAATAATATGTTATTTTCTTTGTAAAGTTGTTTACAATTCTGTTCTGTTTCAATGTTCATGTGTGAAATTAATGTTTTGAAAACTATTCTCATTATTTTATATATTTACTTATGTCACAATTCCTGTAACTCTGATGGATATGTTGTTTCGATTCTTTTGTAAAGCCTGTACTACATATGTCATCTGTATTGTTATGTTCTTTAATGATGTATTTTGTACCTTTATAATTTTCTTTTCATGTTGTAAATTTAGAATTGTGTAGACACCAGTTCTTCAAATTAAGTTACATTTCACTGCACACGTTTCTGTTGGTCATAGTATATGGACAATATGTGAGAAGTAGGGACTGATAGTGTTTGCACGTGTGTTAATGATTCAGCAAGGGACTGGATAACAGCATTGCTGGTTCTAAGGACAATTCCAAAAACTTTGTGAGTGCACAAGTGGTGGTTTATGGACTTGCTACATTATCCGCAAGACTCTTCAGTGGTGATTGTGCACCTGCACAGTCACAACAGATGGCTGCTGGCCATCTCTTTAAGGACTACAGTGGGTCTACATCTTTGATGATCCATCAGTACCATTATATCTACAAGGACTGCAGTGGGTCTGCACCTTTGATGACCCACCTATACCGTAATCTCTACCAGGACTACAGTGGGTCTGCACCTCTGGTGGCCCACCAATACCATACCCTCTACCAGGACTACAGTGGGTCTACTCTGTGATGACCTGCCTACCAATATTCTTCAAAACGTCGAATGACTCTGCTGTGGGTTTGCTCTGTTGTGGCCCATTATCTGTCAGCATGTCAAGAGTCAGCACTGTCTTTCCGTTGGAAGGACAACGCTACTTCTTCAAGACTGCATGGAAATCCACTACTTCCGTGTGCATTTTCTTCTACTGCTCAGGCTTTGAGAAAAACACAACCATTTTACCGTGATGAACGATCAGGACTGTCTTTCTGGACTGTGAAAAAATTTGAGCTTTTGACCAACATTGTATCAATAAGTGTGTGCATTTGATTTCTTTGTTATTGTCATTATGAAAAAATTTTTCAAATCTGTATTGGCCACTGCCCAAACCAATTTGTAAAATTTTTTTGTGGGGAGCATGGGGGCTATGTAAGTAGGCTGTTTAGGTTTTTTTTATTGGTAACGCCACCTCTGTATGAAAATCACTGGCTGTGCTGTGTGCAGTCTGTGGCTGCTTTACATTGTTGTAATACTCGCCATTGTAGTGTTAGGCAGCTGGCTGTGAACAGCGCGTAGCGTTGCGCAGTTGGAGGTGAGCCGCCAGCAGTGGTGGATGTGGGGAGAGAGATGGCGGAGTTTTGTAATTTGTCATGAACTGCTATATATATTATGACTATTAAGGTAAATACATTGTTTGTTCTCTATTAATATCTTTCATTTGCTAACTATCCCTATCAGTAGTTAGTACCTTCCGTAGTTTGAATCTTTTATTTAGCTGCCAGTAGTGGCGCTCGCTGTACTGCAGTAGTTCGAGTAATGAAGGTTTTTGTGAGGTAAGTGATTTCTGAAAGGTATAGGTTAATGTTGGTCAGGCCCATTCTTTTGTAGGGATTATTGAAAGTCAGATTGCGCTGCGCTAAAAAATATTGTATGTCAGTTTAAGGACAGTCTTGTATAACTGTTCAAAAAGGGCCAACAGTTTACGCAGTTCTCAACTTTGGCTGT
Organism: Schistocerca serialis cubense; assembly: GCF_023864345.2. NCBI lineage: Eukaryota > Metazoa > Arthropoda > Insecta > Orthoptera > Acrididae > Schistocerca > Schistocerca serialis. The sequence goes on along the minus strand of NC_064641.1, from coordinate 144,423,914 downwards.
CGGTAATACTATCAGAGCACTCTGCACTTCTGGTCTCTATTCTACATCAAAAGTGAACACTTGAGGACACAGTGAAACTAAATGCCTCAGCAACAGACCACAGCGAAGTAAATGCATCACCCAGTATCACCTTAGAAGACGTGCCGCGTGCCTGGGCAAATCCGACCGTCTACTACTACGACGTTAAGAACGCTCACCGACAAAACAGTATAAATTACCAGTCAGCAGCAACATTAAAAAAATAAACCTTACTTCAACACTGAATGTGGCTAATTAGTTTTTGTTATATGGTAATGTATAGGTATATGTACTTGTGTTTTGCCTGTGTGGTAATGTGATGTTAAATTCGTGATTAGAGAAATAGTTAAGCTCGTATTTAAATTCGTAAGTAATCTCTTAATTCTTGAAAAGTTATCAGCAATGCAACAGTTAATCATAAATGCAACTTTGGCAGCTGTTCTTGATTCGAATTCTGCATTACTTACTTCGTCTTCTTTGGTACAGGAATTTGGGAAGGCTGTGTTTAGTGACTCTGCTTTAGCAACACTTGAGGGGAGACTAAAGTCTTTTCTGTTAAACTTAAGCAAACTGTCCTGTTAGCACTAATGCAAGTAAACTAATGGCGAGAAAAATATGAAATAGATGTAACTACGAAAAATGCCTTGTCTGAAAAGTATGTCACTGTTGAAATGTCAATTGTATCACAAGTAAATTATGAATGACCTACCTGTTAGAGCAATGAAGAAAGGCTTTGCTGCTGCTATATCGAAACTAATGCAGCTGCTACTGCTATGCAACTTCAAAAATCAACATTCAAACTACTAGCAACACGACGTGCAATGTGTTCTTTAAGCTATAGAGAGATCTACAAAACTTCTGTGCTAATAAATCTCATTACGGCACTGATCATTGTCAATTAAAGTTCTGTTAGTGAAAAATTTGGGAAAGCAAAATTATGTATGTGAAACCTGAAATAAAGAGAAAGACTGATCCAGTTCTAAATCCGTGAGAAAATTAACTACTACTCTTGGATATCTCGGCAAATGCATTATTACAGTACCGTTTGAAGTCTTCTGAATGAATTTACAAAATATGCCTCTTAAACTGAAAAATAATATAAGAAAATTAGTGGCGGGAGACATGTTACTCCATCACAAGACGCAACTCGACTCCTCCTCTCTTTCTCTCTTTCCAAGACTGCACTCCACTCGCAAGCAAAGATTCTACTAACCGTCTCTCGCAGCGTAACCTCTTTAGCAGAGATGTTGCCCGCTATCACTCAGGTGCTACTGTAGCTTTACTCTTCCATGTGACATCTAAAATATTACCAAAATTATAAATTTCTGTATAAAAGAACCCTTACCACACGTAATATCCTTATTTGCACTAGCAGCACCACAGCAATAATGAAACAATTCCTTTAGATGGTTAGTTGAAACAATTAGGTGGAATTCACAGTTCGCTACTGCTGGACAACATTGTGTTCCCAAAAGAAAAGCATTTAACACGTCATGTTACGACGCCGTACTTTCGTACACCACACCGATGGCTCAGAAACAGGAGATAAGCAATTCCCAGAGCCAACTGCCGTTATCTGTTTGCTCCATCCACTCCACGCTTCTCATAGAAGGCGCTCCGCCGACAACGAAGAAGCAAGTTGCACGACAGCTCCGTCCGAGTTCGCCGTCGGGCGGACGGGCGCTTGAATTATAACCGCCGCAGCAAAGTTCTGTGGTATCATATTTTAAAACCTTCTATAGTCTTCTTCTCCACGTTTCATTTATGTCTGGGGTCACCCTTAAAAACAAACATTTTCAAAAGAGACTTCATGACAAATTAGTGTCCTACTAGCAGAAAGTATTGTTACGACACGGACAGCTTTGGTCGCTTCGTGTGCAGGAGGCTGAGCCTAGAGTATTGGAGAATGGTCCCGACCAAACGACTAGGGGTGTTGGTGACCCAGTGGTACCTGTATTAACATTTATTTACGAGGACGAATTTACAGAGTTATAGAGCTGCTTCAGAGACTCATATGGTGGCCGGGCATCAGTGCATGCTGCGCAGAAGCACTCGTCCGCCCCATGAGTGAGTCGTGTCGTCGGAACTGCAGGGCAGTGTGCTGTAACTGGTGTGTTGATGTGGAGGCTTCAGCGTGGAGACGGGCAGGCTTCGCCTTCTCCAGACATTCTGCCAAACTTTGTGGCCCTACACCTCAGCACCCTCACTACGTAGCCCATTGTGAGCTTAGGTGAGGATGGCCAGCATTGTGGGCCAGTGCGTGTCTGTTGTGATGAAGGTTAGGCGCCAGTCACACATCACGGACTGACCAAGACTGCAGCAGGTCTCCGCGAGTCGGCTAGGGGCTGTGCGAGTGCAGCACGCCTGGACGGTGTAGAGATGACCGCTTTCAGATCATCCATGGTTGACCCTCAGAGGCAGTAGGCCACCTTTTACAGAAGCTCGACATTTAGCGCACACTTCAATGCAAGATGTTTTAATAGCTTCCACAACGAAACTTCGTCTCGAAATCTGGCAGAAAATCCAAAGAGATTCCGGTCGTATGTAGAGAACGCTGGCGGCAAGACACAATCAATGAATTCCTTGGGCGACAGCAATGTAAATGCTATCGATGACAGTGCTGCTAAAGCAGAGTTACTCAACACAGCGTTCCGAAATTCCTTCGCCAAGGAAGACAAAGTAATTAGTTTGGCATTCGACTCAAGAACAGCTCCCAGTACGAGTAAATTAGAAATAGATATCTTCGGGGTAGTTCATCAACTTAAATCACTTTATAAAAGCAAGTCTTCCGTCCAGACTGTATACGTAATTAGGTTGTTTTCACGGTATACTGATGCAATAGCTCCACACTTAATCGTCATGTACAACCATTAGCTCAACGAAAGATCCCTACCCAAAGACTGGATAGTTGCACGGGTCACACCGATATTCAAGAAAGGCAATAGCATTAATCCACTAAATTACAGACCCATGTCGCTAACGTCGACATGCGCCATTATTTTGGAACGTGTACTGTGTTCGAACGTTATGAATTACGTCGATGAGAACAGTCTATTGACACACAGTCAACACGGATTTAGGAAACATCGTTCTTGCGAAACAGAACTTTCTCTTTACTTACACGAAATGCTGAGTGCTACTGACAAGAGATTTCAAATTGATTCCGTAATTATGGATTTCCAGAAGGCTTTAGACACTTTACCCAAAAGGGGCTTGTAATCAAGTAGGATACTTATGGAATATCGTCTCAGTTATGCTACTGGATTCGTGATTTCCTGTCACACAGCTCACAGTTCGTATTAACTGATTGAAAGTCATGGAGTAAAACAGAAATGATTTCTGACATTCCGCATGGTAGTGTATATGCTCTGTGCTGTTCCTTATGTATATAAACGATTTAGAAAGCAATCTGTGCAGTTGTCTTAAGTTGTTTGGAGATGGTGCTGTCTTTTATCGTCTAGTAAAATCATCAGAAGACCAAAACGAATTGCAAAATGATTTAGCTAAGATATCTGTATGATGAAGGATTGGCTATCGACCCTAAATAATGAACAGTGTGAGGTAGTGCACGTGAGTGCTACAAGGAATACGATAAACTTTTGTTGCACGATAAATCGATCAAATCGAAAGGCCGTAAATTCAACTTAACACCTGGCAATTACAATTACTAACAACTTCACTTGGAAAGAACTCACAGAAAATGTTGCGGAGAAAGCGAACCAAAGACTGTGTGTTATTGACATAACAGTTACAAGATGCAGCAAATCTACTAAAGAGACTACCTACACTACACTTAGCTGTCGTTTCTTAGAGTACTGCTGTTATGGGATCCTTAGCAGATAGGATTAACGGAGTACATCGAGAAAGTTCAGAGAACTGCAGGACGTTTTGTATTATCGAGAAATAGGGGAGGGATTCAGTCATCAACTTTCTCTTCTGAATGCGAAATATTTTGTTGGTGCCGACCTACATAGGTAGAAACGATCATCATGATAAAATAAGGGAAATCAGAGCTCGCAGGAAATCATATATATGTTCACTTTTTCCGTGCGCTGTTCGAGAGTGGAATAATAGAGAATTATTGTGAAGATGGGTCGATGGACCTTCTGCCAGGTGCTTAACAGTTGCATACCAATGGCGGGGGGGGGGGGGGGGGGGTCAGTAACTGAGTAACTGACCCAAACGAAGTTTTTAGGCTAAAACTCCTGTCGTGTTCAGTAGTTTATTTAATAAATACATGACATTTATCGTAATTATAATTGCTGTAATCGACAATAAGAACAGCTTTTGGTTTACACTCATTGTTGAGTTATAGCGATTGTTATAACTGAACGTGTAGCAGGTCAACAATCACCACTCACAGTCAACCGGTAAACAGTGTGGTGAGTGGAAGGAAATATTTTTGTGGCATTTGACAGAATGTACAAGAAGATCAAACTGACAAATGACGAAATTAGAAATTTGCTTGAGAGTTCTGACAATGAATTTAATGGCGAACTATCCAAAAGCTCAAGCAGTGAAACTGAAGATGTAGTCATGGAAATTCCAGATCAAGTAGTTTCTGACAGCAGCGAGTTGGATGAAAGTGAACAGGGTAAGTATTGATTTTTATTACTTTTTGCAGATATTTTGGAGTATATTAGGATGTGTGTCTTGGTAGAGTGCTTAGTTTGCTAGTGTTTGGTTCTGTTTTCATATTTTTATAGATATTCAGCCAACAAGAAGATGACAGAGGCCGAAAGCACAAATTGATCAACTTGAAAAGGACACATGGTGGCCCCGTCAAGTATCATATGGAAGAGAAGCCCTTACTTAAATCAAAGGAGCAGGTCTGTTGCTAACGTAATGAGAACCCCAAAAGGAACAATGCCAGGGATAAAACCTGATACACCAGTAAAGCTTTTCTCATTTACTTCGATGATAATATCCTGCATAACATTTTGATGCATACCGATCAAAAGCTTGGAAATCTTAGAGAATCATCTGAACATATTTTCATACAAAATTCGAAAGCATTTGAAAGGGAAGAAATTGTGTCAGCATTTGGAATTCTATTGAACTGTGGAGTCCATAGACAGAACAAGGACAGTTTACGTGATATATTTAGTAAAGAATACTTTCCGATGTACCGAGCTTCATTTTCGGAGCATAGACTGAGGCTCTTACTGAAGTGCTTGCGTTTTGATGATGCTCTAACTCGAGCAGCTAGAAAACAGAACGACAAATTTGCTCCTATCAGGGATATATGGAACATGATAGTAAGTAAATTTTTCTGAGTTTTATAATCCTAGTGAGTCAGTCACAGTGGATGAAGAATTTGGGACCTTCCATGGGCGATGTCCATTCAGGCTATATATTCCAACAAAACCAGGAAAATATGGAATAGAGGTGAACCTGTTATGCGATTCAGATACGAAATACTGCTGTGACGCGGATCCCTACGTTGGAAAGCACGCTAATGAGAAGAACCATAACAATGGCACTGAAATAGTTAGAAGATTGATTGAAATGTCTATCTTGAAACAATCTGGAAGAAATGTTACCATGGACCGAAAGTTCACTACCGTTCCACTAGCATATGATCTTTTGAAAGAGAAAATAACTACAGTTGGTACTATTCGAAGTGACAAACGCAATGTTCCTACAGAACTCCGTCCTGTTTCTCTAAATAAAGCTACACCGGGAACAAACCGATTTGCCTTTAGTGATGATGCCACTTTAGTCAGTTATGTGCCTAAGAAAGGAAAGGTTGTTACAGTATTGTCAACCCAACATCATGATATGAATGTGACGGAAGAGAAGCCAGACATCATCCTATTCTACAATTGTACAAGGTCAGGAGTGGATACACTCGATAAGTGTGTAAGAACGTACAGCTGCCGTCGAGCAACGCGTCGATGGCCAATGGCGGTGTTTTTCAACTTGATTGACATTGTAGCATACAATTCATATGTTTTATTTCAAGATACACACAAGGAATGGACAAAGAATTACCCGACAAAGAGTTCTGGAAGAAAGAAGTACCTGAAAGATCTTGCTTGTGAACTTTGTGACCTCAACATGAAAAGACGCTCTCAAAATGCTTTAGGCCTACACTCAAAATACACAACAGCGTTATCAACTTTTGGATATGAGTACAATCAAAACCAAGGTGCTGTGAGCTCAGGAAACAACGTTACGGAGCCACGACGGAAAGTAACATGTGCAGCTGTGCATAATCTGCCAAAGAAAGGACGCTGTTACTTGTGTGCCAGAATCATAGACCGTAAGTACATGAAGGCTTGCACTTCTTGCAGGAAATAGTTACACACCATGGAAGAAGGAGTATTTCGTATTGTAAAGTGTTCTGAATGTGAATCTGAGTAATCCTTGTAATTGTGAAATTAATACCAATAAACGTAAAAAAACTATTTATTTTTTACTAAAAATGTCCCAGAAATCCTTTCCCAGTAATAATAATCAACATTTTAATCTTCTAATCTGCCAAAATTATGGAAATACATAAGTAATACGATTTATCCTAGATAGAGAATGTGTGATGGTTGTGGGGTCAGTCGCTGGCGTTGGCCAGTGCAACATACAGCATTGGTATGCAACTGTTAAGTGTGATTTTCAGAGTATCCATGTAGTTTTAGATATAGAAGGGCTGGCAGCATTTCAGCCTTCTCATCCGTGATATCGTAGCGGCCAGTAGCGGCAGACCACGCCTACGGTTTGGATCAGGTTGGCAGCATCTTGGTGTTGCAGTCATCAAGCGGGTAGCGAGTAGACTGTCATCTATCAAAAATGGTTCAAATGGCTCTGAGCACTATGGGACCTAACATCTATGGTCATCAGTCCCCTAGAACTTAGAACTACTTAAACCCAACTAACCTAAGGACATCACACAACACACAGCCATCACGAGGCAGAGAAAATCCCTGACCCCGCCGGGAATCGAACCCGGGAACCCGGGCGTGGGAAGCGAGAACGCTACCGCACGACCACGAGATGCGGGCTGTCATCTATCAGCTTTCCGTGGTTTCAGTCAGACTGAACAGATCGTCATTCTCTCTGATTCTAGCGACACGGACAGGGTTTGATAAAACAACAGTCGAGACAGCAATAACTTTTGTTTATTATTACCGGTTTTCCGCTTTTGTTAAAGCCATCCTGAGAATTTTTAGGCTTCCTGTGGCATAATGTACCGTCGTGGTATCATGTGGAGAACCGAGGAGCCGCCAGCGCCAGCCATAGGGGGCCTCAAAAATCTGAGAATGTCTTTAACTTAGGCCAAAACTGATAATAATAGCCGGCCGGAGTCGCCGTACGGTTCTAGGGGCTACAGTCTTGAACCGAGCGACCGCTACGGTGGAAGGTTCGAATCCTTCCTCGGGCATGGATGTGTGTGATATCCTTAGGTTAGTCGGGTTTAATTAGTTCTAAGTTCTAGGCGACTGATGACCTCAGAAGTTAAGTCGCATAGTGCTCAGAGCCATTTGAACCATTTTTTTATAATAATAAACAAACCTTATTGCAATCTCGACTGTTGTTTTATCAAAGTTAGTACCAGATCGCTGCACTCCATAGACAATGTTGTCTAAATTTAACACACAATTGCGGCATGACTAGATGTGCTTCAGAGCTTCGAAAGCTTCGTTAGTTATAGAACAGTGTCCACGCCTATTACGCGGTGACTTTTGGTTCATGATCGGGAATGCCCTCGTTTATTGCTCTCATCAGCGCCCCTTGACTGGCTGTAGTGGTTTAATAATTATTCTGGATCGTCGAGCTGGGCTCTTTCTGCAACATCTGACTATTACAATGGCGCTATGGTGCTTGAAGTTACGGAGTGTTACTTCATACTGTCTTGTTATGTTTTACTGCGGTGTTTGCTCTTTCGCTTCTCCCACTCGGACGACGTGGGACAATGCATGCCTGGTGCCCTGTCTTCTGCAATATGGACACAACTGGCACATCGGTCTCGAGCTGGAATAATCAGCTCTGATTTCGTGAGGCAGAACTTAAACAAAAATAGACGTGCACCCGTAAATTATTTAGTGGCGCAGCACTATCTAGGACTGGAAGACTTTTCTGGCGTAGCGGTAATAAATTAAAAAGCAGGAACAACCTGGAAAAGTTGCGAGGGTGCTGCAGGGGAGGTTGTGCTGAGAAGTAATTTTAAAAAAAGAATTCGATTCGTTGCGTCGTTTCCGCGTTAATTAGCGTTGAAATTAGCCGGCCAGGCCGTTGCCCCGAAAGTTCGAACGGCTCTCCAGATACGATTAGTGTCAGTTGTTGTAATAGCATAGATGACTGCTCACGGGACTACTCCGACTGCGTTCAATCGTTGCTAACGCAACAAGTAAAATTTTTGTTTCGCTGTCTTGTTCGGTTTTAGAAAACCAAACGAAGAACACTTTTGGCTACATCGCCTCTGGCGGGCGGCTCGAATTTGCGCTCGGTACTGCCTGATTGCTAACTTCAACGCTAATTAGCTCAGAGACGGCGCAACACATCGAATGTTTTTCTTAACAGTTATTACTGATCACAACCTACCCAGCAAGACCATTACAAGGTTTTTAAGGCTGTTTCTGTCCACCCTGTATAAAGCAACTTCTGTTAGTCAAAACCTTATCAAGACCCCCTACAGTAGCTCCTGGGATTAGCGTTCACAAATACACAGAAAAACGAGGCATTGGATTTTACATCTACATCTACATCTTCATCTATATGATTACTTCTTAATTCACAATTAAATACCTGGCAGATGATTCTTCGAACGACATTTAAGCTACTTCCCTTCCGTTATACTCTCGAACAGCGGTCTGGAAAAACTAACTGTGGTGTGCGCACTGTAAGACCTTCAGTGTACACACCATGAGGTTATTTGACTTGTCGCTCTAACGAAGTAGGCGAGTGTCAGCAATATGTCTCGTGGTCTTCTCGTGGCGTGTTTATCTTCTGCCGTTAGGTCAAACGATAGAAATGCCACTAGCACGCTTAGAGTAGCAGATTGACGGTGACCAACTTTAAACAGAACTTGATTAATTTTCACACACATTTATTAAAATAATAACAAGCATAAAAATAACTTAACTTGGTTCTGGATGCAATTTACAATTGACAATCTGAAGTTCCTTTGGAATTGGTACGTTACTCTTATTCTCACATACACTCCTGGAAATGGAAATAAGAACACCGTGAATTCATTGTCCCAGGAAGGGGAAACTTTATTGGCACATTCCTGGGGTCAGATACATCACATGATCACACTGACAGAACCACAGGCACATAGACACAGGCAACAGAGCATGCACAATGTCGGCACTAGTACAGTGTATATCCACCTTTCGCAGCAATGCAGGCTGCTATTCTCCCATGGAGACGATCGTAGAGATGCTGGATGTAGTCCTGTGGAGCGGCTTGCCATGCCATTTCCACCTGGCGCCTCAGTTGGACCAGCGTTCGTGCTGGACGTGCAGACCGCGTGAGACGACGCTTCATCCAGTCCCAAACATGCTCAATGGGGGACAGATCCGGAGATCTTGTTGGCCAGGATAGTTGACTTACACCTTCTAGAGCACGTTGGGTGGCACGGGGTACATGCGGACGTGCATTGTCCTGTTGGAACAGCAAGTTGCCTTGCCGGTCTAGGAATGGTAGAACGATGGGTTCGATGACGGTTTGTATGTACCGTGCACTATTCAGTGTCCCCTCGACGATCACCAGTGGTGTACGGCCAGTGTAGGAGATCGCTCCCCACACCATGATGACGGGTGTTGGCCCTGTGTGCCTCGGTCGTATGCAGTCCTGATTGTGGCGCTCACCTGCACGGCGCCAAACACGCATACGACCATCATTGGCACCAAGGCAGAAGCGACTCTCATCGCTGAAGACGACACGTCTCCATTCGTCCCTCCATTCACGCCTGTCGCGACACCCCTGGAGGTGGGCTGCACGATGTTGGGGCGTGAGCGGAAGACGGCCTAACGGTGTGCGGGACCGCAGCCCAGCTTCATGGAGACGGTTGCGAATGGTCCTCGCCGATACCCCAGGAGCAACAGTGTCCCTAATTTGCTGGGAAGTGGCGGTGCGGTCCCCTACGGCACTGCGTAGGATCCTACGGTCTTGGCGTGCATCCGTGCGTCGCTGCGGTCCGGTCCCAGGTCGACGGGCACGTGCACCTTCCGCCGACCACTGGCGACAACATCGATGTACTGTGGAGACCTCACGCTCCACGTGTTGAGCAATTCGGCGGTACGTCCACCCGGCCTCCCGCATGCCCACTATACGCCCTCGCTCAAAGTCCGTCAACTGCACATACGGTTCACGTCCACGCTGTCGCGGCATGCTACCAGTGTTAAAGACTGCGATGGAGCTCCGTATGCCACGGCAAACTGGCTGACACTGACGGCGGCGGTGCACAAATGCTGCGCAGCTAGCGCCATTCGACGGCCAACACCGCGGTTCCTGGTGTGTCCGCTGTGCCGTGCGTGTGATCATTGCTTGTACAGCCCTCTCGCAGTGTCCGGAGCAGGTATGGTGGGTCTGACACACCGGTGTCAATGTGTTCTTTTTTCCATTTCCAGGAGTGTATATCTCTGATACTTGACAAAAGCGTCTATACATTTATCTTCATGACTATGTACAGAAATATGGTAATCTTACTAGCCGCAGACTGAGACTTGACTATAGACTGGTACAGACTAATGCAGAACTCGTACAGACTGGTACTCGTAGTGCAGAGACGGACGATCGCTGCGCCTGCGCTGTTGTGCTTAGCGGGGCGCGCTCTAGTGGGAAAGTTGTGTACGCGCTGACTACGCGGAACTATGTACACGACACTAACATATGCGTGTGAGCTCTGATTTCTCTTATTTTGTTGTAATGACCATTTCTCCCTATGTAGGCATGCGCCAAAAATTTTTTGCACACTCTGACGAGCAAGTTGATTGGAATTTCAGCAGAAAGTCGTTCTGCAGCGAGAAACGTCTTTGTTTTAATGTATCATATATACGGCAGTGTCTCCCTTATATAGCGCTAATAGAAGACGAGCTACCCTTCTTTAAACTTCTTCGGTGTTCTCGATAAATTCTTTCTGATGAGGATTCCGCATCACACAACAATACTCCAGAAGGGGGTAGACAAGTTTAGTATAAGCAGTCTCCTTAGAGTCTCCTTAAACAGACTGTGACTATTATTAGAAGATATATATATAGTTTTTAGGCAAGCTTCACTGCTCTCTGGAGTTGTAGTGACTATTTAATTGAATGTTTTCTGTTTTTTCCACCAGATACCGGGTCCTCTGTAGCTGACCAGCTCATAGCTACCCACATTGCCACAACATGCCACTCAAAAGACTAATTAAGGTAGAACAGGTTACAATACATATATTACACACTCATCATTACTACAGCTATAAATTAATACTGAAATCTTCATTTGGTATCAGTCTATCTATTAGTAAATTCCCTACCAAAATCTCTACAGTTGTTCCTGACATTAGCCTTCACGCACAGAGAGAAAACATTGTTGGTTATTTTAATTTGTAATATGCGTAGATGTTAAAATTTTTTAATGCGGTGTATTTCCATTGCTATGCTATAGTTGCTATTTATTTTACAACATATTTTAGAAAACAACCCGTTCAGCTCAGCTCATCTTCCGAGGCTTTTGACCTCTCTAGAGAATTACAGCTTCACTAACAAACCACAAATTTTTCATTTTCTCTTTCCAACTTTCTGCTTGGTTTTCTTTACTGCTTGCTCAATGTACAGACTGAATAACTTCGGGGATGGGTTACAGTCCTGCCACTGCTTTTCTTTAACATCCTTTGACTCTGTTAACTAGAGAAACCTTTCTACACAAGTGGTAGATGCCGTTTCTCCCCTGCATTTGATCCCTATTACCTTCAGAATTTCAGATACTCGTATTCTGCCGGCCGAAGTGGCCGTGCGGTTAAAGGCGCAGTCGGCTCGCAGCCGTGCTAGCGTGCGGAGCTGCTCCGCGCGCCGTGTGACGCTCCGCTCTCGGCGGTGTTTACTTCCGCGTCGCGGTGTTTGTGTCTATCGAGTCCAGTACTAACGTACACCATGGCGCACTCGGACCGCCGTGCAACGATCAAAGTAACGTTTCAGGCCGAACATCCGCGACCCAGAGCTTTCGAAGTCGAACAGTTCCTACGTGAGGATCTACGTTTGAACCCCCAGGACGTAATCGGCATACATTTTTCCATCACTGGAAGTGTTGTCTACATCAAGATGTCGACGGAGGAAATTTGCAATGACATAATTGACCGTCATGCCACCGGACTGAAATTTAAACACTCTGATGGATATATGGGTGCTGTGACGGTCGCCCATGCTGGATTCGGTCTCCGGACATTGCGGGTGTTTGAGCTCCCGTTCGAGGTGCCTCAGGATGTGGTCATTGCCGCTTTCCAACCATATGGCACCGTCTTGGGTCACGTCGCGGAGAAGTGGCAAACATTTACGACCTACCCCGTATTAAATGGCGTCCGGCAAATAAAAATTGAGCTGACGAAACATGTCCCATCGTACCTTCTGATTGGCGGTGTGAAGGCCATCGTCATGTATGATGGACAGCCACGAACGTGCGCAGGATGTGGCCAGGAGGGACATGTACGTTCCGACTGCTTACACCGCCGTTTAATACAGACGCCGTTACGTGAAGAGACCCGGGCTTCGACGGTCACGTCCTTACCCATCACCTACGCCAAGGTTGCACAGGACCCCGTCGTACCAATCTCGATTGCGCCAGCAGCATCGTCAACGCCACCCGCTGCAGCACAACGCGCCGAGGACACAAGCACGGCGTTGCCTCCAGTGCTCGCTTCAGGACCGTCCGGTTTGCAGACCGAAACCGATGTTCCTGTTGGAACCATGGACGTCGACCTCGGTGTCGTGCCGACGTCTGCCTTTGTCCAGACGGGTTCGGCGTCAGACGACGGGCGACCACATTCTGATTCAGAAGGTCACATCAGAAAACAGCGGTCGCCTCGCAAACACAGGAAACGACGACGAACGCCTTCCGATGACGCCCTTTCTCAGATGGCCCCACGAGATGTCGACCTGATGTCTGACGGAGATCTCCCACATTGCGTCCAGTCACGCGAGGTGGCAGCAACAGGCGCCCCTCCTGTGACGCCCACTCTCCCAGCCAGGGACGTGTCCTCACCGTTGTCAACGAATGATGAAGGCGGTCCCCCTGCCACTCATGTTGTGGAATCCACAACACCCGTTCCGGAAGTACGTGACCGTCACATGTCCACGTCGTCAGCTTCCTGGGCCGATGACGTTGAAGAAGAAGTGGAACAGACTGCCAGCGTGTCTGCACAGGAGTCCACCTCGGCGACACTGGGGCTGGCGCCCCGCCAGTAATTATCACCACGGCGGGACCACCGGCGGGTCTCCACCTGCCGGCTACATCTAACGCACGTTCTGCAAATACTGAGGGTGGCCGTACACAGCAATATCGTATCGCCACGATGAATCTTGCCACCATTCGTGCCCCCCATAAACTGGCCATGTTCAGAGACACTATTTACTCTGCGGATGTGGATATAGCACTCTTACAAGAGGTGTTTGTGGCTGACTTCCTAGTTCCCACCGGATACAACGCCCATGTTCCCCCCCGCATCCGATACCGGTAGCGGCGTCGCCATCCTGCTACGCGACGGACTCCCTGCAGAGGACGTCATCTACCTCCCAACTGCGCGAGGTATGGCCCTCACACTGTTCGGCGTGCGTATTATTAATATCTACGCTCCGTCCGACACTGGCCGCCGTCATGACCGACAAACTTTTTTTGCCGAAAGCGTCACACCCCTCTTCACCGGTCCGCAGGACGATATGGTACTCGGTGGGGATTTTAACTCGACACAAGAGCCCGCGGACCAACTCCCGCGACATTCCCCTTGTGCATCTCTCTCAGTGGTCATCGACCGTCTCCGACTTGTTGACACATGGAAGAAGCTCCACGGAATTCAACCGGGCTATACATTCTACACCTCTCACTCGTCAAGCCGCATAGATCGCATCTACGTTACCCGCTCCCTTGCTCATGGCACACGTCATGCGGAAGTCTGGCCCTTGGCCTTTTCAGACCATGATGCGTACCTCTGTGACGTCACTCTCGCCCGACAGCAAGTGTGGCATAGTCGTGGTCTGTGGAAACTCAATGTCGCTCACCTGACCTCCTCAGACTGTCGCCGTATGGTCGAAGAAGCGTGGGCACGCTGCCACCATCGTCGAGAAGCCTATGACTCCACCTTATCATGGTGGCTCTCCTGTGCAAAGCCGACCCTCAGGAAGACTCTGATGAGTTATGGGAAGGAATTAAAGGCGTGGCAAACTAATACCCTGCACTTCTACTACACCATTCTACGTGACTGTACGACGATGCCTTTCTCGCCAGCCCGGCAGTCGATGGTCCATCGCACGAAGGCGCAGATCTCCCTGATCATGCAGCGTAACTTGGAAGGCACTGTAGTCCGTTCTCGAGCTTCTACTCGAATCCCTCAAGAACGTCCGTCGATGTACCACCTCCTTCAGGAAAGACAACGACGACGACGAGCTCTGATCCAAGTCCTCACTGATGTGGAAGGGCGCCGGCACGACACCCAACAAAGCATCGGTCGTGCTCTCCATGCTCATTTTGCCGGGCTCTACGCAGTCGTACCGCATTCTGCAGCACTGGTCACAGAAGTCGCTCAGCTTACTACGAACACTCTTCCGGAGGATGCAGTGCATGACCTCCAAGACGACGTAACCACAGATGAAGTGGTAGACGCTATCAAGGCGGGTTCCGATAACAGATCTCCTGGACCTGACGGTATACCCATCGAATTTGGCAAAAGTTTTCACTATTTGTTGGCTTCCACGTGGACGTCAATCGCACAAGAGCTGATGTCACCGATGACAGTGGTCCCGAGCGCCTTTCTAGAAGGAATTATTATCCCCGTACATCAACCGCGCGGGTTATCGAGGGTCCAGGACTATCGACCAATTACTTTGCTCAACAGCGACATGAAAATATTCACACGGCTACTGGCATCGCGACTCAAGAAGGTCGCACGTTACGTCACATCCTGCGACCAGACTTCCCTAGGAGGCGACAACAACATTCGTACGGCCCTTTGCCGTTACAGAGACATGACAGCATTAGCGCATCATCAGCGTCTCCCTGGCGCCTTGGCTTCACTGGACTTTACCCAGGTTTTCGACCGTGTTGACCACTTCTATTTACGGACAGTTCTTCAGCATATGGGTTTTCCTGGCGGTATTGTCACAGTGGTTATGCGCCTGTTGAGTAATGCAACCTCTAAAATCATGTACAATGGTCGTCTTACACCGTCCCTGGTCATCGCACGATCTGTACGACAAGGATGCCCTCTTTCCACGATTTTGTATGCTTTCGCCTTGGAACCCCTGCTCCAGGGCATGCGCCAACGTTTGGAAGGCATGGCTGTGCGAGGCCACCGTTTTTGTTGTACAGCCTACGCAGACGACATAGTACTATATCTGCGCAGTGAAGATGAAGTACGAGCAGCACTGACATGGGTGGCGACTTACGGAGAAGCGTCGGGAAGCTGCCTCAACGTGTCAAAATCCAAGGTCCTGCTCATTGGTGAGGGCTTGCCGGAGAGATGCGCTGCCCCCCTTAGTGTCGCCGCCACCATACGGTGTCTTGGACTTGATTTCACAGCAGACCTGCGCCGCTCAGCGACTATCAATGGTAGACGCTTGCTACAGACAATCAGAGCAAATCTCGCAGATTACCGGCTACGAGCTCTCGACGTTATCCAACGCGCGCAATACGTGAACATGTATCATGCTTCCCGTATACCACACGTGGCTCAAGTACTACCAGTCCCAAATCTCCTGGCGCGACGACTGTTGATGGCTTTCGGCTCCTTCGTTAGCTCGGGGATGCTATTCAAGGTGCAGTATGAATCCCTTGCACTGCCACGAGATCGTGGCGGGGTGGGAATAATCCACGTGCCGACTCGTGTCAAGGCACTATACGTCAGCTCCCAACTAAAACTTTGGCATCGTTGCCCGCAGAGCCTTACTAGCCTCCTGCATCACAACTTTGCACCGGCCTCCTTGTCCGCCCCAGTACTGGTATCGACCATTCCAACCCCCTTTTATTACGTCCAACGATTTTTCCTCGAGTTCAGTTATATCTACCGGTCCTTACCACTTACACGTTTGTACCTCACGAAAACAGTCTCCGAATTGTTACAACAGTGCCGCCCGTCCAACCCCATCGAACGTAAGTATCCACAGTACGTGTGGCGACACATACGGAAGGCGATCCATGCGCGTTTTCTCGAATCAGACGTTCATTCAGCGTGCTACATCACCGCGAATGGCAAACAAGTTAACCGAGATCGTCTGCACCGCATCCATCTCGCCGATTCATCCCTCTGCACCTACTGTGGAGTGGATGACACGGATGTCCACCGGTTCCACTGTGGCACAGCGCTAGACGTCTGGACACTTGCGCGCCGAATTTTGGCGTTTCTTACTCGCCAGACACCGGCTCAGATCGACGTCCACATGCTTTTGTACCCCGATAAGACTTTCTACCCCTCCGCCAAAACTAACTCTGTGAATTGGATCTGTGGCCACACGATCCGCTATCTTTTTACTTCTGGCGACAAGTCTACGCTAGGATATTGGACTTATCTCAACGAACGACACTGCGTCCTGATACGCAACCCACGCTATAAACAATATTTTTCCAATTTCTTACGGAGCACTTTCGATGACCCACCTAGTAGCTGGAACGTCCAAGTCCTGAGAAGCTGAAAACTGTATAAACCGAACCGAACTGAATAGATCTGCTACCCAGAACCCACGCCTACGCCATGAGAAGACACGTTTGGACGAGCTGGCATGCTGTAGGCGGATACACTTCAGGAGCTCCTGTAAGAACTGGACTTTAACTACAAGTCGCGCGACGACTTAAAAAGCTTTTCCTTATTTATTCCTCATAATTTGTTCTTAAAGGAAAAAGAAATTTGATTTTGGCTTTGAGAAACTTTTTTTTGTTCCAAAAGATTACTTCTTCGCCAACAAGACGAAGGAGACTCATTTTTGTTTACTGAACGGAGAAACCAGTAGAACTGGAGTCTTTGTTTTCTTTTGAAAAAAAAAAAAAATGGTACCGTGGATGGAGTGTGCAGCTGCGGAGCTAGAGGTCTTTAGTTCAAATCTTCCCTCTAGTGAAAATTTTACTTTCTTTATTTTTGCAAAGTTATGATCTGTCCGTTCGTTCATTGACGTCTCTGTTCACTAAAAAAAAAAAAAAATAAAAAAAAAGGCGCTGCAGTCTGGAACCGCAAGACCGCTACGGTCGCAGGTTCGAAGCCTGCCTCGGGCATGGATGTTTGTGATGTCCTTAGGTTACTTAGGTTTAACTAGTTCTAAGTTCTAGGGGACTAATGACCTCAGCTGTTGAGTCCCATAGTGCGCAGAGCCATTTGAACCATTTTGAACTGCCCACATCTCGTGGTCGTGCGGTAGCGTTCTCGCTTCCCACGCCCGGGTTCCCGGGTTCGATTCCCGGCGGGGTCAGGGATTTTCTCTGCCTCGTGATGGCTGGGTGTTGTGTGCTGTCCTTAGGTTAGTTAGGCTTAAGTAGTTCTAAGTTCTAGGGGACTTATGACCACAGCAGTTGAGTCCCATAGTGTTCAGAGGCATTTGAACCATTTTGAACTCGTATTCTATGCCAGGCAACATTGTTAAAATTTTCTCTTAATGTGTAAATGCTGTAAACAACAGTTTACCTTTATTTACTCTGTCTCCAAAGATAAATAGTTGGGTCATTGATGCATCACGTTTCCCAACATTTCTTCAAAACTTAAATTGCTTATGGAATGCGTAATGTCGTTGCTTGTGGTTAAAGAAATAGATTGAACGATAATATTTAATGATCGCCAATATAACTGCCACGCCGCAACGCACTCTTCATTACACAGAAAATATGGATGCACCATAATCACCTGCTAATCACAACCAGTACACCCCCAATAATTTAAAGAATTGAACTCTCGTAGGTATAAAATAGCTTCAGACGCCGCCTGACTGCTTTACGAATGAGCTAATGTGTTTATTATTCGATTTCGACATTGAAAGCGAGAAAGAAAGCGTAGAAGAAGTTTTAAAAATAGGAATATAGTTTGTTGGAAGTCACTAAGTGCTCTCATTCGCAAATGGACCGGGTATTTACTCGCCGTTAGTTACATTGCCTCGATACAGACACAACGATTATAGCCGTAATAGTTGACTTACGCATTGTCTTAAACTTTAATGTAAGATTGTACCTTTTGTTGAGTAGGTTATGACAACACTTTGAGTACTTAAATTCAGTCAATAATGAGGCGAATTATAGGAAATCAAATTTCAGTTCCCACTGGAAGCCATTAGATGGGCAATCTGCAAATCTAACTGGGTATCTTGTCCCACGGTGGGGGATAGTTGCTTACAAATATACAGGGTGAGTCGCGTAATACGTAACACCCCTTTATTCCGGGCGCGATTGCACGTATCGGCATGGGGTTTTCGGCGAATCATAACGGACTATGGGGCACATACGTTGGTACATGCACATAATCACAACGTTTATACTGACCGAGATAATGAGGCAAGTATATGTCTTTTTAAATGGGACGCTATACTTTTTTTTACTATCATTCGAACGCTCTGGAAAAGACGCGTGTAGTGATGTAACGCATGTTGCTATTGTGATTCAAACTTTGCTTAAAAGAGGGCGGATGACGATTTACCTACGTACCGTAGGCCGTTCATGCTGCATAGAGCACGGCAACTCGGTCTGCGGGTCGCACGAGGCGTGTTTACAGTCTGCAGCCGCTTCCGACCGCCTCAGAAAAATGGCTCTGAGCACTATGCGACTTAACTTCTGAGGTCATCAGTCGCTAGAACTTAGAACCAATTAAACTTAACCAACCTAAGGACATCACACACATCCATGCCCGAGGCAGGATTCGAACGTGCGACCGTAGCGGTCACGCGGTTCCAGACTGAAGCGCCTAGAACCGCACGGCCACACCGGCCGGCCCGACCGCCTCGACCTTCAATCGTACAATATTTCCCAGCGTCTTTTAAGCGAAATTTGAATCACAATAGCAACATGCGTTACATCACTATACGCGTCTTTTCCAGGGCTTTCGAATGATGGTAAAAAAAGTATAGCGTCCGATTAAAAAAAAAAAACATGTACTTGCCTCATTATCTCGGTCAATATAAACGTTGTGATTATTGTGCATGTACCAAAGTATGTGCCCCATAGTCGGCAATGATTCGCCGAACACCGCTTGTACCTGCAATCGCCCCCGGAATAATGGGGGGGGGGGGGGGGGGCGGGGGGGGGGGGGGGGTTACGTCTTACGCGACTCACCCTGTAGATTCACTGTTAAAGACCGTTTCAAGTCGTCACAGATTTTGTACAACAGACCATGAAAATGATCCCGATAGTCAAGTAAATCCGTATATATTGTAAAAATGGATGCACGTATGTATGTATGTGTGTATATATCTATGAGTGAATGAATGAATGTTCCACATCTCCTCCTAACTCTGGACCCATTTCAAACATACTTTGTGGACGTATCACTTACTGTCTGGAGAATCGATCTGAAAGTAAGAACAACCTATCCGTTGAAGGAAGCGCGCTGCTCTCCGTTGGTTCTCTATCTCTTCTATCAACCCTTTATGTTACGGATCCCACACTGGTGAGCAATACTCAATCAGTGGGCGAACAAGTGTACTGTAACCTACTTCATTTGTTTTCAGATTGCATTTCCTTAGGATTCTTCCAATGAATGATCTGCAACGAATTGACGCATGGTGCAGTTAATTGCAACTGAATGTCAATGTAGACAAGTGTAATGTGCTGCGAATACATAGAGAGAAAGATCCATTATCATTTAGCTACAATATAGCAGGTCAGCAGCCGGAAGGAGTTAATTCCATAAATTATGTGGGAGTAGGCATTAGGAGTGATTTAAAATGGAATGACCATATAAAATTAATCCTTGGTAAAGCAGATGCCAGACTGAGAGTCATTGGAAGAATCCTAAGGAAATGCAATCTGAAAACAAATGAAGTAGGTTACAGTACACTTGTTCGCCCACTGATTGAGTATTGCTCACCAGTGTGGGATCCGTAACATAAAGGGTTGATAGAAGAGATAGAGAACCAACGGAGAGCAGCGCGCTTCGTTACAGGATCATTTAGTAATCGCGAAAGCGTTACGGAGATGATAGATAAACTCCAGTGGAAGACTCTGCAGGAGAGACGCTCAGTAGCTCGGTACGGTCTTTTGTTGAAATTTCGAGAACATACCTTCACCGAGGATCAAGCAGTATATTGCTTCCTCCTACGTATATCTCGCGAAGAGACCATGAGGATAAAATCAGAGAGATTAGAGCCCACACAGAGGCATACCGACAATCTTTCTTTCCACGAACACTACGAGACTAGAATAGAAGGGAGAACCGATAGAGCTTCTCAAAGTAGCCTCCGCCACACACCGTCATTTGGCTTGCGGAGTAAGTATGTAGATGTACTCGTGAATACCTATACATTAGTCATCCAATATTTGAGAGTGAGAGCAAGCATTGACTTGCAACAAAACTTACACGTAATTTCAAAGCACAACGAAACTTTTTCTCGCTGACAACCCCCACAAAGTCATGTAAGGAAAAAAAAAAGTTTCTCTCTTACTAAGTTTCCACTGTCCATGCTTTAAGACTGCAGCATGAAGCATGACGTTCTAATTTATTCCTTTTTTTACTATTAACTGTATTCACAACACATTTTGCACAATGTACCTAAAAAAAAATTACCTTTGTAGCACATAGTTCAGGAGATATGACATCATAAACACTGAGATGCGTGTGGAACTGTAGCATCACGTAAGAAGTTTAAATTTATCAGTTCGTTGCTACTAACTCCGTTCACAATACATTTCGCAGGTCGTAGCCACATATATCCATAGATGTCCCTGCAGAATTATATCATTGTACAGCCCATAGTCCAGGAAATACATCAAAAACTTTGAAGTGCGTGCAAACGAGACTGCAGAGCGAAACTGACTACAGGTAAAGCTGAAATATGTGTACAAATGTATGCCAAAATGTTAAATACTTGTGAAATATATTTGAAATGTGTGTACGTGGCCAAAGTCACTGGTGAAAAGCTCATCTAAACACGATGGAACAATTTCAAGAAAATATGGCACACGTATTAGTTATGAGCTGGAAAGTAACACTGTGGCATTGACAACTACCAGACTCCTGTTAGTGTGAGTGTGATAACATGGAGAGAGAAAGGGAAGGAAGAGATTGACAGATAGCGAGGGGGAAGGTCGAGATGGTCAGAGACTGGGGAGGAGGAGAAGATGGGCAAATAAAGGGGGGGGGGGCAATGGACAGAGAAGGAGCGAGCAGAGGAGGGGGAGAGGAGAGGAAAGTGGGGGAGTTGGACAGAGAGTGGAGCAGACGGGCAGAAGAGGAGGAGCAGATTGACAGAGAGTGGGAAAGAGGAGATCGACAGAGAGGCGTAGGAGATGGACAGAGATTGGGGAAAGTGGAGAGCGGACATAGAGAGGGGGTGAAGAGGATGGCCAGAGAGGGAGTGATGGAGGATATGGAACGAGACACCATGAAGGAGGAGATGAACTAATAGAGGACTGAAATTAATGAATTCCAGGGCGACATCAGATTCCCAGCTAATCCGTCAGGGATCCACAGAACGGAAATCCAAAACGTAGTCCATCTGAAATCCCGTAAACACCCAGGTTCCAAAGTTTTAGCGTAAGCGAGGTGGATACTTGAACACAGTACGATTCGAAGTGTCTTGTCGTCACCTGGCGACCAGTTTTTGCCGCTGCCTTGCTGTTGGGGACCAGGCCCACTTGGCAGTCGCCTGGTGCCTCTTACCCACTATCGGTAGGCCGAAAGCGACAGAGTATGGAGCTCACTGTCGGATGACATAGGTGTTAGTAAGGACGATGTTACAGTGTGTACTACAGGAGATGCACGGAGTACGTCGCACGCCGGCAGCAGGAGTCATGCAAGTGTGACAGGCGAAGAAGTCCGCCCTTCCGCCCCGCCGCCCCAGCAGCGAAGGCAGAAGCGGAGCGGCGCGCCGTGGCAATTCCGGCACCGGACGCCGTGACAAATGAGCCGCCTAATGGACGCTTGATTAGTCGCTGATTGAGCGGCGGCGGTGGCGGCGGTGGGGGTGGCGGCCGGACAGAGGCGGTCAGGCGGGCAGGACGCGGTCAGCGGCGGGGGTAAACACCTTGCTGCCTCCACCCGCCCTGTCACTCAGCAGCACATCTGTCCTGCTGGAGGCCACTTGCTGGTTGAGGGTGGTGTCTGAAGAGGCAACTAAACTACTGGCTATTAAAATTGCTACACCAAGGAGAAATGCAGATGATAAACGGGTATTCATTGGACAAATATATTATACTAGAACTGACATGTGAATACATATTCACGCAATTTGGGTGCATAGATCCTGAGAAATCAGTACCCAGATCAACCACCTCTGGCCGTAATAACGACCTTGATACGCCTGGGAATTGAGTCAAACAGAGCTTGCATGGCGTGTACAGGTACAGCTGCTCATGCAGCTTCAAGAGTAGTGACTGGCGTATTGTGACGAGACAGTTGCTCGGCCACCATTGACCAGACGTTTTCAATTCGTGAGAGATCTAGAGAATGTGCTGGCCAGGGCATCAGTCGAACATTCTCTGTATCCAGAAAGGCCCGTACAGGACCTGCAACATGTGGTCGTGCATTATCCTGCTGAAATGTAGGGTTTCGCAGGGATCGAATGAAGGGTAGAGCCACGGGTCGTAACACATCTGATATGCAACGTCCTCTGTTCAAAGTGCCGTCAGTGCGAACAAGAGGTGTCCGGGACGTTTAACCAATGGCACCCCGTACCATCACGCCGGGTGATACGCCAGTATAGCGATGAGGAATACACGCTTCCGATGTGCGTTCACCGCGATGTCGCCAAACACGGATGCGACCATCATGATGCTGTAAACAAAACCTAGATTCATCCGAAAAAATGACGTTTTGCTATTCGTGCACCCAGGTTCGTCGTTCAGTACACT
Source organism: Schistocerca serialis cubense (assembly GCF_023864345.2). Lineage (NCBI taxonomy): Eukaryota > Metazoa > Arthropoda > Insecta > Orthoptera > Acrididae > Schistocerca > Schistocerca serialis. Next base: position 144,400,733 of record NC_064641.1, on the reverse strand, counting down.
GTCACTGGTGCTCCTGTCTGTGATGCAGCGTCAAGGGTAACCGCAGCCATGGTCTCCGAGCTGACACTCCATACTGCTGCAAACGTCGTCGAACTGTTCGTCCAGATGGTTGTTGTCTTGCAAACATCACCATCTGTCGAATCAGGGGTCGAGACGTGGCTGCACGATCCGTTGTAGCCATGCGGATAAGATGCCTGTCATCTCGACTGCTAGTGATACGAGGCCGTTGGGATGCAGCACGGCGTTCCGTATTACCCTCCTGAACCCACCGATTCCATGTTCTGCTAACAGCCATTGGATCTCGACCAACGCGAGCAGGAATGTCGCGATACGATAAATCGCAATCGCGATAGGCTACAGTCCTACCTTTATCAAAGTCGGAAACGTAATGGTACGCATTTCTTCTCCTTACACGAGGCATCACAACAATGTTTCACCAGGCAACGCCGGTCAACTGCTGTTTGTGTATGAGAAATCGCTTGGAAACTTTCCTCATGTCAGCACGTTGTAGGTGTCACCACCGGCGTCAACCTTGTGTGAACGCTCTGAAAAACTAATCATTTGCATACCACAGGATCTTCTTCCTGTCGGTTAAATTTCGCGTCTGTAGCACGTCAAGTTCGTGGTGTAGCAATTTTAATGGGTAGTAATGTATTTAGAAAAAGACTGATGATGCTACATTAAACTTTCTGAAGATTTTAACACTGCAAGAGAATGATGACAGTGAATCGAAACACAGATAATGTATAGAGCAGTATACGAGATATAAAGTAAGATACGACACTGAGCTGAAAAGTAATCTGAAGCGACAGCTCCACTATCTGAGCCGGGCGGGGAAGCCGCAATGTCTGATTCGTCCTGCACTGTCGGTTCAAGTCCTTCGTCGCGCATGTGTGTGTGTGTTGTCCTTAGTGTGCGTTAGTTTAAGTTAGATTAAGTAGTGTGTAAGCTTAGCGACCGATGACCTTAGCAGTTTGGTCCCACAGGATCTTACCACAGTTTTCCAAAAATTTCCACTATCTAATCAAAAATATTCGGACATTTAATGGTTCAAATGGCTGTAAGCACTAAGGGACTTAACACCTGAGGTCATCAGTCCTCTAGACTTAGAACTACCTAAACCTAACTAGCCTAAGGGCAGCACACATATCCATGCCCGAGGCAGGATTCTAACCTGCGACCGTAGCGGCCGCGTGGTTCCGGACTGAAAAGCCTAGAACCGCTCGACCACAGCGGCCGGCGGACACTAATTAATCGATACCACTATATGATGTGTCCACCCTTCACCGTTATAACGGCTTTAACTCCGGTGGAGACACTTCCAATGGAGTGGCTGAATGTCTGTGAAGGAATGACAGCCAATTATTTATCAGGAGTCGGAACCAGTCGGATGCTGGTGTCTGGATTGAAGTCGACCTCCTGTGTCATCGCAAAGATGTTTCACTGGGAATTTAGGCAAACCAGTCCTTTCCAAGAATGTCATTCTCCACAGATAATAGAATCGCATATGCTGCTCCATGACCTTGTGCATTGTCATGCTGATACAACCAATCATATTCTCCAAACTGTACGCAGTACACAAAGCTGCAAACTGTGTTCTTATCCTTCCGCATTTAGAGTTTTCTTAAGCACAATAACAGTACCACGCCACAGCCAGGAGAAACACCTACACACTGTTTGGCGAAACAACTGCTGTATCGTTTGAGGGATACAGAGGCGAGCGAGTGTGCTCGGACTTATCCTTGTTCACTGCTAGTAGCGATACATCACTATAACGCATCTGTGCGTAGCACACGAGTATTGCACCGTAATTGAGAATGAAATTAAAAGTCAAAGTTGCTTTTTCAAACTCTGTCAACCTATGCTTTAGTGTAATAATGTTTACACCTTCAAGTCTCAGATTGATTAGGTCAATATTTTACCTAAATACATCGTTTTAAGAAAAAGATAAGTGGCACTAAATAATAAAGCTAGGAAGCCAGAAATTGGTCACACCTTGCAGATGTATGTCAAAACTAATTGGTACAAGTCTCAAAAGTTAAAGTTGCTTTCTGAAACGCTGTCAACATATGCTTTAGTGTAATAATGTTTAAACTGTCAAGTATAAGATTGATTAGGCAAATATTTTACCTAAATACATGGTTTTAAGAAAAAAATAAATGACGCAAACTAATAAAGTTAGGAAGCCAGAAATTGCTCATAGTGTGCAAATGTATGTCAAAATTAACTGGTACAAGTCTCAAAAGTTAAATTTGCTTTTTCAAACTTTGTCAACCTATGCTTTAGTGCAGGGCCGCACAAGGTGCACGCACCGGTGCATCGCACAGTGCAGAGTGCAGAAGACGGCTGCGCTATGTTGACGACGGTGGAGACCCCCCCCCCCCCCCCCACTCCTCGGCTTTGCGCAACAGCGCTGCCTCTCACTTCCCTAGCTTGTGCCGCTCGCGCCGCCTGTCTCGACCTGTTTCAAAGCTTTTACCCTGTTGTCTTCGTCATTGCCAAATACTAATGTACACTAGGTGGAGAGCTTAGTTTGGTGTACCGGTACGAAAGAGATTTATATAATAACTGTAATGGTAACAATTTTAAATTTGGTTTCAACACAAATGTACCATCCTATGTGCTCTTTATTTTATTTGCAATTATGCTACTAAGATCTGGAACAAGAGATTGGCTGACAGCAATTCTGAGAGAATTTTTAAATTACAATTAGAAATACTCGCACACAATCTAGTTTTTGTACGAGACAAAACAGAAAAAAACCTTTCACATACAAAAGTGGAACCAAACATAGAAATAATCTTCGCTGCTTCTCTGTGTAACTTGGGAAATTCTTCCTTCGGCAAATTCTAGTAGAATTGGAGCAAACCTTTTGTATTGTAAAACACATCCTTTCGGTGAACATCGCTTTGCAAATCAGTTAGTTCGAAATGTAAATCTAAAGGCGCACTTTCAATATCCATCGAAAAAGGTTTCACAAAAACATCGAGAATTGGCTGCAGGTAGGTAATTTCCTGAAACAATAACAAATCCAACGTTAATAAATGAAAGTAATGTAAGCCGTTGTTTCGAAGTACTAAAATGCGATAGATTTTAATAAACATGTAATGAGTACTATTGGTTTTAATGTAATGCTACATTTGCATATGTAACGCAATCTCCTTTATTTAGCTGTATGTGATATACCGGCACATTACCTGGAATCGGTCGTTAAATGCATTTTCAAGGGATTGTAGCACCTCGACGTGTTTTTCAAAGCGCGCTCCTTTCTGCAGAGATGCTGTCAAACAAAAACATAGTACCGTTTTGATTAGAGCGGTTATAAAAATCAGGCTGTTTTAATAAAGGCACAATTTATATCTCGCTTACCTAGTTCAGGAAAGTGTTGCGTATTTTTCTCTGAAAGGTTGTTTTTGAGGAGCTTCAGTTTATACTGGAAAGCGTTTATTTTGCTGATCATGTCGTTCATGAGATTGTTTTCATTTTGGAGTTGCAGACTTAAATCATTTAGGAGAGCCATAATGTCTGCTAAAAATCCTAAACCAGCTACCCATTTAGGATAATGGAAAAGTGGCTCCGGACGTCCTTTGCTTTCCAAAAACTGAGCCACAGTGTGGCGTAGTCGAAAAATTCGGGAAATCACTTTCCCTTTGCTCAGCCAGCGCACCTCAGCGTGGTAGGGAATATCTGGATACTCCTCTTCAAAGGAAATCAAAAATTCTTTGAAATGACGATGAATGGGTCCATGAGAACGAATGTAGTTCACGATACGCACCACTACCTTCATCACATCTTGAAGACCGATAACATTCGCACAAAGAGCCTCTTGGTGTGCAAAACAATGAACGGAAGGTAAATTCGGCATGTTAAGTTTTTTCCGCCGTAGGCCAATAAACCCTTTTGCTTTACCGCACATTGCTGGTGCCCCGTCTGTGGTTACGGAAAACAGCTTTTCCCAAGGGAGTCCTACTCCTTCAGCTGCCATTTCAACAGCTGCTAAAATATTGTAAGTAGCGTGGATAAATGGACGCTATGTGCAAGAAGCATGAAGCGTCCTTTGAATGTATCCTGATAGCTAAAAGAGCCACGCGCACTTTGAATAAGAAAATGCTACTTTACACTGAAATCAATATAAAAGATAGGGTCGCCACCAACTCTAGCCACACGACAAAGAATAAGTAGCACTGAGTCGGAAAATTACTTAATTTATTAATAAGAAAAACTCACAAAAGAACATTCACTGTAAAGTCATTGATAAAGAATGGGATGTAGTTATTAATATGGTCCAGGCATTCTTCCCGTGAATCAAATATTGAGTAAAGTAAATAGGTCGTGAACACCATGCGTAAGTGCAGCCTGCAGCAAGATTCGTGAAAACACGATCTATTCCAGAGCATTTGTTTCAGATAAAAAAGGGACACTAATCACTACACCTGTGCACATGGAAACGCTATAAGTGGGCCAACAAGGAAAATTACAAGGTAAATGGCGAAGGTAACGGCGACGTAACATCGGTACACAAGATAAGATTGAAGGCAAAATTATTTATTCCTTAAAACATTGATGTAGTGCATCTATAGACTGCTGTTGCATGCTAACTATGTACAATTGCTTGTGAAATACTATATGTTTCATAACAGACTCGCGTGCCCACTCGGTCCGCAGAGACAACTTCTATGGACCGTGGCCAAATTTTAATCACATGAGACAAAGAAAATCCACAAATACACAAAAATTACCTAGATCCGGAAAAGATTAGAAGCATACACACACAGTTGTAGGCACATAAACATTCACACTGAACCGAGGGCACTTCAACATATGCAACTCCTTTGTGCTGTGTTCCTCTCACGGATCAAAGTCAAGACTGCATTGGGAATCAAACTGAGAGTCTACAAAAGCCTTGCATTCCCTGCTGCAACCCAGCAAGTAAATCTTTATAAGACGAAATTCGAGACCAAAAGCTAAAAGCTCCCCTCTCTATGTGACAACGCGCCACGCGGTCAGTCCAACTCACCCTTCTTCAACTGGAGCACAGCTGTGTACGCTTCCCGTACCGGCGGCAGACTGCCTCCCGCTTCTCCAGCCTCTTCCACGCTCCGCGTGGACCGGAAAACCCCAGGATGCCATCTCCGCCACCAACCTACCGCAGGTGGATTTCTCCCAAGTAACGGAAACCTCTTTGCCGACTTGACCACTACGAGAGTTGGCAATGAAAGGTGGCTACAGGACCCTTTCATCACCCCAAACGTCCCGGAGAAGACTGTGCCGCGAATTTTCTCGCCATGCTAGGAGATTCGCCAACAGTCTTCGAAACAAACATACCCTAACGAGTAACAATTGCAACAGTAAATAGCAGCACAAAGGAGTTGATTAATCTCTTATATCCAAGTGAGCTTTATCTGACCTTAGTCAATAATTGTGACCTCATTGCGGTCCGCAAAGCAAACAGAACAAATTAAATTAAGAGTGATATACTACGCTAACATCATGTCATCTGACCTACTGCGACCACAACCATGAGATATTATTTTAAAATTGCTTTAACCAACTATCAAAAGTTAACATAGAGACATAGGTGAACAGGTACATAATATATATAAATATATAAACAAATACAATGATGCAAAATCATTATCACGAACCAAAGCAGTATCATCTGGTGCTGACATATATAAAAACATGCAAGTGAAAGTGCAAAATACAATATTCACAACAAATACAGTGATACAAAATCATTAATGAACCCAATGGTATGACAGCTGGTAAATAATCACCTATGGAAAATAAGACATGAGTACAAAAACACATCCAGAAATCAACTCGTTGACACGCTATCATTTTTCAGTTTCGCCACTTGGTTGTTTCACTGGGTATTCTCTTTAGGTGCTGGGGTGGGCGTCTCTTCTAAAGGCGACTTGGAGGATAAGCTACTAGGGGACCACAACACTGAACTGGGGAGTTCGCAGCGGCGTTGATTGTAGCGTCCGTTGTAACCCAGGTTGTTCATCCTAGACAGCACCCCGCGACGTTGCCTCGTGCCCGTTTCCACCCTCTGCGTCCATACTGTGGGATGGTTCGGCGTTGCAGATTTGCAGGACATCGCCACTTGTGGGCCCTGCCTCATCATCGAGAAGGCGGCTTGGCGGTCGTCGTCCGTGTGTTGTGGAGGAATGTGTTTTACCGACACACGCCCCTGTCTCCTGTCGTGTCAATGGGGAGACACGCGCTCTTCTGCGTCGCATCGAGGTCGACGTAAACTCGTGCGGGTGTCGGGCTTGAGACCCGCTTATCACCTCTTTGCACCGTCTCAGCTGATGCGTCAGTGGTGGGACCCGCGTCCCTCCGGGCAGTGGGCGTTACCTCACCGCAGCAGCCGTCTGGACTAGCGGCGCTCAGGGATCGGCGGCCTCGCCTGGTGTGCGTCATACTTTCCCTTTCGCTTGTCAGATGACTAGCGCATGGGGTGGAACCCCGGCCATCAGCTGGCGCTGCCGTGGTGACACGCCTGCGGGCTCCGGTGTGAGCCTGCGCCTGGGGGAAGACCAGCATCCCCTCCCCTCTGACGGGGAAACAGCTGTGACCGCTCGCCGCATCACTGCTTCGCCGTTGATACCAGGGTTCGGCAACGCCTGCCGGTGGACCAAGCCCTGTGCTTTCTGATGCGGAGGCTCCCTAGGCGGCCTTGCACCAACTTAAGAACTGCGCTCACAGGGCTCGTTACAAAATATCATGTGTACAGATTACAACAAAATCTTCGGAGTTTCTCACTCCTGATCAATACATGGAATAGTGCCCAAAATTAACTTGACAAAAAGGGCCTTCTTAACATTACTAATAAAAAAAACAATGAAGAAAATTAAATAACCAATATTCAAACAAACAAAAAATCCTTTTTATAAAATATAGTTCCAGCATTACATCTGCTGTTAATCATTCAGGGTAGATCTTGTACAAGGTTTGGTCAGGATTTGGATAGGATTTGGCGCCGCTGCTAGCTACAGACACAAAACTCTACCTGCTCCTAACTACGCTCTCACACACAATCTACACAGATCGTACTAGTCACCATCACCATATAGCCCGACTACAATTCCCACATATAAACAAAATATTCCTTTCAACACCAATACCCATATCGTTGTTCATTGACTGCTCCTCCAAGGTTTGCAGAACATGTTTGCTGATCTGTGAAAAATTTCCGAGACTTCTTTTCTATGGACATTGCATAATAAAAGTTATGATTAAAGAGACACAAAGGTTCATTCAAGTCACATCTGGAATGGTAACTGTTTCAACATCTATTCATCAGACTAATGCAAAAGGTCAGTGGGCATAAAAATGAAAATAAAAATCATCCTATCCTATTAACAACACATAAACACTTCGTCCTAAAAGTACCTAAAAAAAATATTGTCAAAAGAAATCCATTGTCCAGGGCCATGAGTACCCAACTTACTGCTATCATAAGATACTCATAATGATTACACACTTACTCACCACATGTCCCCAGGGGTCCTCACCTACCGTCATGTTATTTTAGCTTGGAGGTAGTCGCATTGATTCTCTATTAAATATCAAGCTGCTTGAGGTTATAAGCTGTTTCCATATACATCTTCTGGGGTTTCACACCCTGGTGTCCTCAACCGTACCTAGTCGTATGTGACGGCAAGTTACACTTTACAAATATCTTATAAGATGGCAACTCTGAAAATCAAACACTATTAATCTCCCTTCATACACAAGTCCTTCACCTACAAGTCACCAAGTTGCTTCATTAACATAGCAGTACATTTGAAAAATCTCACTGAATCATGTTCACCTAAGGGGAATAATAACACTACAACTGTAATTTCTTAACAAGAATTACCTTACGACCATTGACTCGCCACGCCAACACATCCGATACCTTTTTAGTCATCAAAAAACGAAAGCCATCTTACCGTAACAGGAAACACTTCATATGAGCCTCATGATCATTCACATTCAGACGTTTTGAAGCTGCACAACACTACTCCTTTCTGCTGAGAAGAAGAAATAGCTACACACATATTGGGGGACCCTTTACAATTCATAGAAAATATAAACTTTAATTTCAATCACACCAGAGTGAATCAAAACATTGGAAAATATACACTGTAATTTTACGAAACAGAGGCGACTGGGTTTACCGCGGGCACACCAATACTGTGGTCCTCCCTCAACAAATCTTCCCTAATATCGTCTTCCTCTATCAAATGCACATCAATATCACTGGTCCTCATTAAGTTGTCGCCAACCGAGTCAGCCAACAGTCATTGATCCCTTTGATTAGAGGCATTTGTCGGATTGTGCCGCGGGTTTGCGGGACGAATTTCAACACCAACTGGCGGACCACCCGTACTGTTTACGGCATCCCTGTTGTTGCTTGTTCGATAATTATTCTGGGATCGGTCACGACTACCGTTCCTGGGTCCGCTGTAATTGCGCCTAAATCTCTGCTCATTACCATATCTTCTAAACTCCCAGGGGTGTCTTTGATTTCCTCTAGGCGAATGATGACCATTGGCATAGTTCGCTCTGCCCGCGTTCCGTGAGGAATCGCGACGCTGCCAACGCTCGCGCGCCCTGTAACTCTGAGGCGACCCGTTACGTCTGGAGTGCCACCTGTCTCTACGGCTGCGGCTTCGCTCGCGCGGCTGCTGCTCGTAGGCGCTCTGACCGTAATTCCGCGTGGTGCCATTCGCATCGCACTCAAGCTCTAAAAGGAAATTGCGAAACCCCTCTACGTCATCCTTACATCGTCCTGCAAGGATAACGTGCCGCAACTGCATTGGAAACTTTCCCAGGCAAATACGGATAATTTCTGCAGGTCCATAAGGATCGTCAAGATGTTCATTCGCCTGCAGCATGTGCTCGAACATCTGCACAGGGTTGGAGAATTTTGACCTGTTTAACTCTGGTAGCATAATGAGTCCGTGTTTTACACGACTTTGCGCTGCCACTGACCAATATATCGACAGGAAGTGTTGACGAAACTCCCCAACAGTGTAGCAATTGCGTGCAATTGACCTCATCCGCGCCGCTGGCTCACCTTCGAGGTAGCCGCACATATACTCTATTTTGTGCGCACTGGGCCACGTAGGAGGGAGGGAGAACTCGAACTGCTGTAACCAGGCCCGCGGGTGAATCCCCGTAGCCGAGTTACGGAAGACTTCAAACTTCCTCACGGTCAGAAAATGTTTAAAGTCAAATTCGTGAGTTTCCCTTGGCGAACGTTCCTGAGGGGATCCGCGCCGTTCCCACCTGGTACGAGATCCGTGATCATGACGATGATCAAATTCGCCATCGTTCCCGGAATCATCGTCGGAATAATGGCCCTTTCGTTCATTTCTTTCAATTTCATGGGCCTTTAATTTAGTGAAGTTCCAAACGGGCCATGCGCTCACATATTCCCTCGATAACCCCTTTTTGTTGTATTTTTATTTCACACTGTCCACGCGGACATTTCGTTATCGACCGTATTTCGTCTGCATCCGCTGATGACGAGGTAATCGTTTCCCTATTATTGTCAGACTTACGCGCCACTGCGTCTGAGATCCTGGCTATTTCTTCTGGCACCTCTCGGTGGGCCGTGACTTGTTTTGTTTGCGTAAGCCCTTGCTCTCGCTCGAGAGCTATTATCGCCTGGCTGAGGGTTTCTACCTGCGCGCTAAGGTGGACCGGGCACTTAGCCGCAGTGTCCTCTATTCGGGACACAAGAGCCGCGTGGTCACTCTGGCATTGTTCTGCTAACGCGCGGAGATCCCTGGCGGAATTTCGTCCTACTCGGGACTCAAGAGCCGCTTGTTCACTCTGGCATTGTTCTGCTAGTATACGTATATTCCCAGCGAACCTTTCTTCTTGCTCCATCACTTGCTTGCTAATGACTTGGTACCCCTCTTCTAAGGCGGAGATGCGTTGGTCAATGATCGCCAGTTTCTCCCCAACACCCTGTACTATTTCACTAGTCAATCTTTTATTCGCTTCCTCGACATGCCTCCTATTTTCTTCTGCTTGTTTTTTATACACTTCCTCGATATGTCTCCCATTTTCTTCTGCTTGTTTTTTATTCACTTCCTCGATATGTCTCCTATTACTGTCTAGTAATTGTCGTAGCATAGCTTGTAATGAATTTGCATCTATCGAATGATTCGAAATCACTACGGCGGGCTCAGGATGGACAACACTTGTACTTGTGTTTTCCGCGTTTCGTTCCTGGTCGGACTCGACGTTTTGACCTCGTCCTTGTTCAGGGTTATTGTCTGGCAGGTTTTTCCGATCGCGGCTCCCTGAACAGCTACGCGTCTTCATCATAAGGATAGTTACTCCGTGCTCCAAAATACAACAAGAATAATGCCAAAGTCTCCTAATGGACTCACAGTCCCCACAAAGCACCCAAGATTTACTATATGACACCGATACACGCCACAGCCCAAGAGTCAACCCACACTTGTAACACAATTGAATACTAAATCACAATATCTATACAGTAATACATATACAAGATAAAACATGTAAGAAAATGCACACCTATATCATAAATTCACGTAAATTCTGTATCACAGAAAGACAATATACCAATTAGCACATACAACCGAAAATAACTAATCCTCACTGCGCATCAGAAGATCTCTGGTTTACCGAAATCCGTGAGCAGGGTAAGCCATGTGTAAGTAGCGTGAATAAATGGACGCTATGTGCAAGAAGCATGAAGCGTCCTTTGAATGTATCCTGATAGCTAAAAGAGCCACGCGCACTTTGAATAAGAAAATGCTACTTTACACTGAAATCAATATAAAAGATAGGGTCGCCACCAACTCTAGCCACACGACAAAGAATAAGTAGCACTGAGTCGGAAAATTACTTAATTTATTAATAAGAAAAACTCACAAAAGAACATTCACTGTAAAGTCATTGATAAAGAATGGGATGTAGTTATTAATATGGTCCAGGCATTCTTCCCGTGAATCAAATATTGAGTAAAGTAAATAGGTCGTGAACACCATGCGTAAGTGCAGCCTGCAGCAAGATTCGTGAAAACACGATCTATTCTAGAGCATTTGTTTCAGATAAAAAAGGGACACTAATCTCTACACCTGTGCACATGGAAATGCTATAAGTGGGCCAACAAGGAAAATTACAAGGTAAATGGCGAAGGTAACGGCGACGTAACATCGGTACACAAGATAAGATTGAAGGCAAAATTATTTATTCCTTAAAACATTGATGTAGTGCATCTATAGACTGCTGTTGCATGCTAACTATGTACAATTGCTTGTGAAATACTATACGTTTCATAACAGACTCGCGTGCCCACTCGGTCCGCGGAGACAACTACTATGGACCGTGGCCAAATTTTAATCACATGAGACAAAGAAAATCCACAAATACACAAAAATTACCAAGATCCGGAAAAGATTAGAAGCATACACACACAGTTGTAGGCACATAAACATTCACACTGAACCGAGGGCACTTCAACATATGCAACTCCTTTGTGCTGTGTTCCTCTCACGGATCAAAGTCAAGACTGCATTGGGAATCAAACTGAGAGTCTACAAAAGCCTTGCATTCCCTGCTGCAACCCAGCAAGTAAATCTTTATAAGACGAAATTCGAGACCAAAAGCTAAAAGCTCCCCTCTCTATGTGACAACGCGCCACGCGGTCAGTCCAACTCACCCTTCTTCAACTGGAGCACAGCTGTGTACGCTTCCCGTACCGGCGGCAGACTGCCTCCCGCTTCTCCAGCCTCTTCCACGCTCCGCGTGGACCGGAAAACCCCAGGATGCCATCTCCGCCACCAACCTACCGCAGGTGGATTTCTCCCAAGTAACGGAAACCTCTTTGCCGACTTGACCACTACGAGAGTTGGCAATGAAAGGTGGCTACAGGACCCTTTCAATATCCGCCCCTGTAACAGTGTCCTTCAACGAAATCATATCCAGGAGCTCTTGTGCTACATGTAGGTCGTCGTCCACGCCACGCAAAAATATTGCTAACTGAGCCGTGTCGTTAATATCCGTGGACTCATCAAGTTCGATGGAGTACGCTAGGAAGTTTTCAATTTTGGCTGCCAGTTGTTCATGCAAATTCTCATCAATGTCGTTGATTCTCCGATGTATTGTCATTCTGGAAAGTGGTATTCTGCTGTACGCGGGAGCTAATGTGGGATTCATTGTCTCTACTACGTCCAACATAATGTTTTTTATTAATGGCCCGTCCATAAATGGCCTCCCAGCTCCTGCTAAACGTAGAGCAACTTTGTAACTAGCTCTGAGAGTCCTTTCGCAACACCCCTCATCTTCTTCACCCTAAAGTAGAGAAAAAAGATATGTTAGAAATAATTTATGCGGAAACGAAAACTAAGGAATCTAAACAAGTGTTATTTCGTTTCGCATGACCTTTGACCAAAATATACATGCTAAAGTACTTGCAACAAACCTCGTTTGTAGATACAGAATTCTCTTCTGCAAGAGTTTGCAACTACCGTAATTCTTCCTCTCTGACATCCCCTGTTGTATCACTATACTTTTCTGAATGCAATTTGCTGTAGTGCCTTTCAATAGACCATTTTCTGACATACGTAATTAGTGCACCGCAGGTTAGACATTTGGCTTTATCGTTCGAATGGTTCAAAAAAGTAGGAGAGTTTCCATTCCGGTTTAAATTGACTTTCGGCAATTTTCCCTTTTTTTGGAGCAGATGGATCCATTATTCCGGTAATTGTCTTGCGCATACGCATTCCAATGTTGGCTAAGCCGTCTGGCAGCGCATTCGGCAGCGCACAGCGTCGGCCTCACCTAGCAAGCCGAGTTGAGGCGAAGTATGCCGAGTTGAACCGATGCACTGTACAACCACTCGCTGCACCTCGCTTTGCACGCGTGCGGTTTTCCGTATTTGTGCGGCCCTGCTTTAGTGTAATAATGTTTAAAGCGTCAAGTAGCAGATTGTTAGTTCAATATTTTACCTAAATAAATGGTTTTTAATCAAATAAGTGGCGCCAAGTAACAAAGCTAGGAAGCTAGAAACTGGTCATACTGGGCACACGTATGTCAAAATTAACTGGTTCAAGTCTCAACGTGGTTAAAGCAATATTTTGCTCAGAATCCACGTTCTTAAGAAAAACTGAAGGCGCTAAGTATTAGATTTAGAAATGTGAAAATTTGTATGACGCTTCAGCCCAACATAAAAATAATAACTACATGACGCCATTAATCCACCTCCAATAGTTTTCGAGTAATTTACTGAAAACTAAATCCGGAACAAAAACGTCCTTATTTGTAGTAGATTAACTATTTGTCGTTATACTAACGCTAGAAAGCTGTGGTTAGAGCACATGATGAAACCTATTAAATAATACAGCTATAACAAGTTTTAGGAGAACTACGGTTCAATCCCACGTCCGGCCATGCTGATTTAGGTTTTCCGTGATTTCCCTAAATCGCTTCAGGCAAATGCCGGATGGTTCCTTCGAAAGGGCGCGGCCGACTTCCTTCCCCGTCCTTCCCTAATCCGATGAGACCGATGACCTCGCTGTTTGGTCTCTTCCCCCAAACAACCCAACCCAACCCAAGTTTTAGGACCTTGATGTTAATAACAACCAATACAAGGTCTCTCAAAGTGGTAGTTCAGAGGTCATGTTCTACTGTCAGTTCCGTTCTAAAAATTCTAGAAGGCAAAGTTTTAATGCAGGGGAGCTAAGACTTCTCTGTGATTTTAACCAACTTAGCTACATTCATACAAAAATTACAAAGATTCTAAACTGATTCATAACATTGTTATTAAATATAGTGTGTTCGAGAAAGCGACCGTTGAGAGACTGCTACCGTGAGCATAGGGCACGGGACAGCAGGTGTACCCTTGGCCGTCCGCTGTGCCACATATATAAATACAGCCCGAGAGGCAAGACTAGTGCCTGCCACAGAGGCTGAGCAGTTCTAGGCGCTTCAGTCTGGAATAGCGCGACCGTTACGGTCGGGGGTTCGAATCCTGCCTCGGGAATGGATGTGTGTGATGTCCTTAGGTCAGTTAGGCTTAAGTAGTTCTAAGTTCTAGGGGACTGATGACCTCAGATGTTAAGTCCCATAGTGCTCAGAGCCATTTGAGCAAGATTAGGCTTCACTTCGCACCCAGCCGCCGTCAAGATCAGCGTCAGTCGAACGCTGGACTGCGCGCTGCCTCGGATGACGTCAGAGACAGGCTGTTATAAAACGCTTATTTTCAGTAATAACAGAAAGTGAACTTGGGAGGACTGCACACCGTTCAAAAATGGCTCTGAGCACTATGGGACTCAACTGCTGCGGTCATTAGTCCCCTAGAACTTAGAACTAGTTAAACCTAACTAACCTAAGGACATCACACACATCCATGCCCGAGGCAGGATTCGAACCTGCAACCGTAGCGGTCTCGCGGTTCCAGACTGCAGCGCCAGAACCGCGCGGCCACTTCGGCCGGCACTGTACACCGTCCTGGATCGCTTAGATTTCGCTAAAGTAACTGTTAGCGTACCGCCACTGATGTAAACAAATCCTGGTAGCAAGTGGTGACAATTATGTTTCACTTTCGTGGTGAGAATTTATTTTGATTTTCAGTAGTCAGGGCGAAAGACAATTTAGTACGAACTTATCGTAGAGGTCGCCTCTGAACTGCTCATAGAGCTGTTAGGGATAGAGAGATTTACTGTCAGTATGAACATAATGAATATTCCAATGTTGTGCGTATGAACCTGTACCTAATATGTATCAATTAGAACTCAAAAGCTTCATTAATATCGTCCTGATCTCGCTGAGCAAATAGAGAATAAAAACATTTATTTCAGTGGGCTGGACAAGAATGTGGAGTTGCAGACTGGGAACTATGGCCAGTATGTTCGCCATAGCTTTCTGGCTGACCACAGAAATAGTTGCCGGGCGAACAGTATGTTCAACAATATTCCAATACTCTACTCCTTCCAATTTCCTATGACTGATTATTATTATTATTACCAACTCACCGCCCCCCAACCGTAACACCACCTCCTCTGTACTTTACTGCTGACACCACACATGATGTCAGGTACTCGAACCCAAACCCTTCGATCGGGTTGCCACAGGGTACAGTGTGATTCATCACTCCAAATCAGTCGTTTCCAATCATTCACTGTCCACTGGCGTCGCTGTTTACATCACCTCAACCGTTGCTTAACATAGCCTCCACGAATGTGTGGCTCATGAGGAGCTGGTCCACCATTATACCTCTTTCCTTTCAACTTCCTATACACAGTCACTGTGCTAACTGCGCTGGTGTAAGTCCTTTGCACCTCACGAGTGGTTCATTCCGCTGATTTCATGCTGTTTATTTAAAACCAGTCACATCAATGCTAGACTGTCCCTGTCCGTCAGAACATAAGGTCTGTTTGGTTCTAGTTTAACTGCGGTTGTTTGTTCGCATATCCATGTGACAGTCGTATCATCAACAATCGACTCGGTCATATACAGAAGGGTTGAAACATCCCTAGTGAGTTTGTTACTCAGGTACTATCCAAGGAATTGGTGTAAGGAATGGCAGCTAAATCTAAATATAGGTAAATGTAAATTAATGCAGGTGAATAGGAAAAAGAATCCTGTAATGTTTGAATAGTGTAGCGCTTGACACAGTCACGTCGATTAAATATTTGGGCGTAACACTGCAGAGCGATATGAAGTGGGACAAGCATGTAATGGCAGTTGTGGGGAAGGCGGATAATCGTCTTCGGTTCATTGGTAGAATTTTGGGAAGATGTGGTTCATCTGTAAACGAGACCGGTTATAAAATACTAATACGACCTATTCTTGAGTACTGCTCGAGCGTTTGGGATCCCTATCAGGTTGGATTGAGGGAGGACATAGAAGCAATTCAGAGGCGGGCTGCTAGATTTGTTACTGGTAGGTTTGATCATCACGCGAGTGTTACGGAAATGCTTCAGGAACTCGGGTGAGAGTCTCTAGAGGAAAGGAGGCGAACCAGCATTTCAGGCTGACTGCAGTACAATTTTATTGCCGCCAACTTACATTTCGCGGAAAGATAATAAGATAAGATAAGAGAGATTAGGGCTCGTACAGAGGCATATAGCCCGCATCTCGTGGTCGTGCGGTAGCGTTCTCGCTTCCCACGCCCGGGTTCCCGGGTTCGATTCCCGGCGGGGTCAGGGATTTTCTCTGCCTCGTGATGGCTGGGTGTTGTGTGTTGTCCTTAGGTTAGTTAGGTTTAAGTAGTTCTAAGTTCTAGGGGACTTGTGACCACAGCAGTTGAGTCCCATAGTGCTCAGAGCCATTTGAACCAGAGGCATATAGGTAGTCATTTTTCCCTCGTTCTGTTTGGGAGTGGAACAGGGAGAGAAGATGCTAGTTGTGGTACGAGGTACCCTACGCCACGCACCGTATGGTGGATTGCGGAGTATATATGTAGATGTAGAACAATTAGTGAGTATTTGACGACACTGGGCGTTTATGACCACCACTTTCTGCTGTTACTGCTTCCTTACTGCCAATCCAATATTCCACAACCGATTTGAAAGTGCTGAGTCTGCCTATCTGACACCTAATGGTTAATTACACATTAAGTAGGGCTGTCTGGATAGTTTTGATTAGACAGTGCTCTAAGTCAAGCCGTTACACATCACTTCACACGAACTGTGATAAGTTGGGGCAAACTTTCGAGGTCTTTTCTGCCTTTACAGAGGAAATGTAAGGAATGTCATCATTTCCACCAGGCACCTTTTGAGCTTACAAGTTTCACTCTGTAATAGTATTGCCGTATGGCTGATCTATCGGTAGTCCCCTCTCTCGGGGAGGTAGAGGACATCGTGAGTCGTAGCTTAGTTGTCGTGGGACGCAGCCATCGTGCAGTCTTGACGCTGTGGCTGCACCATGCATTTCTCAATTTACTATGATGTAGTTAAAAATGTTTATCACGCAAGTTGTACATTTCATAGCAGTGTTCGTTTCAATATTAATGTTTATCTAGAATGTGACGATTTTCGATCTCGTGTGTTGTGTCGGGTAGCCAGTAATCAACCGCGTCAGGATGGTTACGGGAAGATAACATGGCTGGCTTGACTCCAGCTATCACAAGTTCCAAGTGAGAGAAACTTGTGTGGTGGAACTGTGTGAATATCACGAGCGTGGGAACATTCTCGTATCAGGAATCGCACATCGCTGTGTCATGTCATTTGTATAGGTACCTGGTCCTGGCTCTCAGGCTGGACCCCCTATTTAGGTTCAATGATGAGCCGCTATTCCAGAACATGGACAGCCTCGTCAGTTCTGTTCGTGTGTGACGGGAAAATTAAAGCGCACTTGAGGGGCAGTGAGATATGAGATCGAGGAGGGATGCACGCCAGGGTAATTCCTGCATGTGTAGGAACCGCTGTGCCAAGATGGATCAGTGGCTAACGCACCTGCATAGTAAGCAGGAGACCCGG
Organism: Schistocerca serialis cubense; assembly: GCF_023864345.2. Classification (NCBI taxonomy): domain Eukaryota; kingdom Metazoa; phylum Arthropoda; class Insecta; order Orthoptera; family Acrididae; genus Schistocerca; species Schistocerca serialis. The sequence continues at coordinate 144,383,271 of NC_064641.1, read as the reverse complement.
ATTCGATTTCCAGCTTTCGGACGAATTTTCACTCGGTCTTTCCGTCTAGCTACAAAAATAAAATCTGTATGAGACCAGTAACGTCTCTTAAATTTGTAGTTTCGTAGTATAAGAGAAATTTGAGTTCGTGCAGAGGAATATAGGCCGTTTTTCCCCTCGCTCCATTTCGAGTGGTCCAGGAAATGGAACGAATTGAAGTGGTATACGGTGCCCTCCGCCATGCACCCAATGGTGGCTGGCAGATGCGTATGTAAAATATAACGCCAAATTTTCCGGTACGGCTGAGTAGTTGGTTATGATGTTTGCGAGCACTGTCAATTGGCGGCGAAGAGATGACTTTCATTGTAAAAATCCCGGTTTTGTACGAGTGTAGGCAGAGAGCGGGGCTTTGGCGGAGCTCAACAAGTCTCCCGTGGTCCTCGTAGGAGTGTGGGTGCGGGAAGGAGCTCTGAGAGACTTGTGAAGTTTGGTGACTACTTCAGGAAAGTTTAAGTCCAGAGTTGTCTTCTGGGAACCGCTTTAATAGGTCGTGAGAAGTAGTTTCGCAGAGTCAGCGAGAGCAAGAGGCACTGTAGCGATCAACGAGTGTAGTTGAGATTTATATTTTATTTTTAGCGACGGCTGTTGGTGAATGTACAAATGGACACTCAACACCTTCTCTGGTACCGTAAGTTGAGATGACTCTTTGAGAAAAAGAGTACACGAAATGAAATGTTGCGTACTGAATATTACATATTCCAATACATCGTATAGCAGAAAGTGTTGTAAACTTACGAGCCTGTAATATAAACACACAGCCAACGTTACGAAGCGATATGAAATGCATCTTGAACGTTAAGTCAATTGTATGAAACGGAGGAGTTAAATTTGTTAGCAGAATTCTGTTAAGGTCTGGCATATATGTCAAGGAGACAATTCTACAATACTGTATAAGTTCTTTGGTGTACTTAGCCCATGTCATCCTAGCGTAAGTAGTCGAAGGAAATCAGACTCTATTTCCTACAGCACTACGAGGTAGATGTAATCCATACGAATGTGTAACAGAGATTTACAGGGTCAAATTGAAACCTGACAAACAGAAAATAGTGAACGGGACACCGACCATCCAGGCAAGATTATGGACGTGTTGGTTTGCCTGTTCGGGTATCGGATACGTACGTGAAATGCCGTACCCAGCAGAAGTCAGGGTTAAGCATCCTCCGTACTCCATCCCAGAATAAGAATTCTTCGCAAATCAAACTCGTATAGCCTTATAGACTTATTAGTTCAGTTTCTGCATGAAGATAGCGGGAATGTGTAATTAATATTGACTAGTAGCAAGTGTGTACAGGAACATCTGCCGTAAGGTTTCGAAACAACGTCTTCATTGACAGCGAAAGAAAAATGAGTGTCCCCCCTTAGTTTGGACATCGTGTGAAAGTGAAATAGGTGACAGAAGAACTGCTGTCAATGGTTTTCCCTCATTCTTTTCCATATTCAAGTTGTTACTCTGTAATGTTACAAAAAACAGGCTTGATATATTTTGGCGTTTAGGATTTGCCCATCTGATAGTCTTGAATATAAAATTTAGTAATTGCTACAATATTTGCACTTTATGTTGGGAAGTGTTACTCAGGAATTCTGTTTTTAACCTTATAGCTCTAAAAATGTTGTTCACTAATTTCGTCATTATCAAGCGGTTGGAACACGCCGATCCATAGAGTATTACGTAACATCATCTACAATGAGTGATGGCCCGGTGAGACTTACTCCAGAGTGCCCTCTACATACACACATATCTACATCTACATCTACATCCACACTCCGCAAGCCAGCTGACGGTGTGTGGCGGAGTTCTCCCTTCTATTCCAGTCTCGTATTGTTCGTGGAAAGAAAGATTGTCGGTTTGCCTCTGTGTGGGCTCTAATCTCTCTGATTTTATTCTCATGGTCTCTTCGCAAGATATGCGTAGGAGGGAGCAATATACTGCTTGACTCCTCGGTAATGTTCTCGAAACTTCAACAAAAGTCCGTACCGAACTAGTCTTCCACTAGATTTTATCTATCATCTCCGTGACGCTTTTGTGATTACTAAATGATCCTGTAACGAAGCGCCCTGCTCTCCATTGGATCTTCTCTATCTCTTCTATCAACCCTATCTGGTACTTGTTTACTATGATATTGCACTCCGTGTGCTGTTCGGAAACGCGACGCAAGTTCCTTCGGACACGCAGGCACTGCAGCCTCTGCAGCCGTTATGAAATACATGAAATGTATTTACAACTGCGGATATGGACAACCATCAGCTGTATAATCGCATGACGACAATGAAAATTTGTACCAGACGGGGTGTCGAAACAGGATTTCCCGCTTATCGTGAGAGGGCCCCGCCCGCAAAAATGTTTAAAAAAAAAAACATTCTTGGGGAGCGTAATGGCACGGCAACCTCTCACAAGAAGCAGGAAGTCCGGGTTCGAGTTCCGGTCCGACACAAATTTTCATTCTCGTCATTTCATTCTACAGCTGGTTGTTTTCCACATGCGCAACTGGGAATACATTTCATGTATGTGTGTGTGCATATTCGTTTAGTTGCCAGCTATAAGACTGGGAACGAAATGGTACCCATTGTAAGTAGGTTGTTTAGGTTTTTATGTTGGTAACGCCACGTAGCGCTCTGTATGAAAATCACTGGCTGTGCTGTGTGCAGTCTGTGGCTAGTTTGCATTGTTGTTGGCTATTGCAGTGTTGGGCAGTTGGATGAGAACAGCGCGTAGCGTTGCGCAGTTGGAGGTGAGCCGCCAGCAGTGGTGGATGTGGGGAGAGAGATGGCGGAGTTTTGAGAGCGGATGATCTGGATGTGTGTCCATCAGACACAGTAAATTTGTAAGACTGGATGTCTTGAACTGATATATATACTATGACTATGACTATGACTATGACTATTAAGGTAAATACATTGTTTGTTCTCTATCAAAATATTTCATTTGCTAACTATGCCTATCAGTAGTTGGTGCCTTCAGTAGTTTGAATCTTTTATTTAGCTGGCAGTAGTGGCGCTCGCTGTATTGCAGTAGCTCGAGTAACGAAGATTTTTGTGAGGTAAGTGAGTCGTGAAAGGTATAGATTATTGTTAGTCAGGCCCATTCTTGTGTGGGGATTATTCAAAGTCAGATTGCGTTGCGCTAAAAATATTGTGTGTCAGTTTAGTGTTGATCAGAATAGGCAAAGAGCGAAATGTCTGAGTACGTTCAGTCCTGCTCAGCTGTTTGAATATCAAATAATGTAAGAGGTTTATTAGCACAGTAATTCATTATTTTTTCTAAGGGGACGTTTCATACCATATTGTACATTGAAGCGACACAGAAACTGGTATTGGCCTGCGTATTCAAATACAGAGATATGTAAACAGGCAGAATACATCGCTCCGGGCGGCAATGCCTATGTAAGGCAACAAGTATCTGGCGCAGTTGTTAGATATGGTAAAATAGCAGGTTATTAAGATTTAAGTGGGTTTGAACTTGGTGTTATAGTCACCACACGAGCGATGAGACACAGCATCTCCGAGGTAACGATGGAGTGGGGATTTCCCCGTACGACCATTTCAAGAGTGTACCGTGAATATCAGGAATCCGGTAAAACATCAAATCTCCAACATCGCTGCGGCCGGAAAAAGACGCTGCAAGAACGGGACCAACGACGATTGAAGAGAATCGTTCAAGGTGACAGAAGTGCAACCCTTCCGCAAACTGCTGATTATTTTCATGCGGGCCATCAACAACTGTCAGCGGGCGAACGATTCAACGAAACATCATCGATATGGGCTTTTGGAGCCGAGGGCCCACTCGCGTACCCTTGATGACTGCACGACACTGAGCTTTACTCCTCGCCTCGGCCCATCAACCCCTAAATTGGACCATTGATGACTGGAAAAATGATGCCTGGTCGCACCAGTCTCTCCAATGGTGGAGAGATGGAATGCCCTCCCTCAAGAACTTACCATCCTTGTGTCAGTATGGGAGCACGTTGCAGAGGATTGTGAGAGTACAAGCTGTGGAGAAAGCGTGGAGCGGCAGTTTGCCCCTGCAGAGCACGTGGGTGTCGTTTGCTACAGGGCTGGGGCGAGCGGCTAGCGTTTACGCGGCCTTGGCAAAACCCGAGCGGACGCTCGGTAGAGGCGCGTATGGCTGTGTGTGCGCACTTGGAGGAATTTGTATTCCAAATAAAAATTGATAAAAACAAAGCTAAGAGTGACACGGAGATGCGAGTTGGCACTCATGGACAGAAAAATATGTAAAGCTAAATTATCTAGACGCGCCACAAAAATACACAGAGTGTAAATTTTAAGTTGACAAACTCGAAAAATAAGCTTCACACGAAAAAATGTGTAGAATCCAAAGTTGATTATTTTCGAGGGGGACATCTGCTGGTAATAAAATTAGCCCGCCATCTCAGCCCCCTGGGGGCGGGGCGGGAGGCAAGTTTAATATTTAAAATGGGAACCCCCATTTTTTTGCAGAATCAGATTCTACATAAAAAACCAGGTACATTTTGTCTTAAACATTTGTTTTGATTCTTGGTAGTTGGCGTTTTAATTCAAGAAAACCCATGTTCCCAATTTTGTGTGAAAAATGGTTACGTATAATTAAAAACTATTTGCAATCAAGCACAATAAAACGAAACCAATCCTTCCTTTTCAGGAACTCCAAATCTTGAACAGGAATACGTTCATCTTTAGTTAGCGAGACGGTTAGTCTTTTATTCACTTACTCTTTTAATTTGTTTACTCTGTTAGTTAATTCACTCGTTAGTATTAGGATGTTTGGTTAGTTAGTGAGCTAGTCAGATGATTTGTTTCATAATTAAAAGTTGTGTGGCCTCATGACCACGAAACAAACAACACTTATAAGAATCTGCGGAAAAAATTGACATTTGGGTAAATATTTGTAAAACTCTAATTCCTCTCTCTCAATCCCCACCCTATGAATAGAAAGGGAGAGTTCTAGTTTTAGCGAATCAAAATTTACGAAATAAATATTTTTTTATATGTATCCATTTTCCACGCAAAAATGAGAACATGGATTTCGTTGAATTACAGCGCCAACTACGAACAATCAAAACAAATATTTAAGACAAAATGTACGTAGTTTTTATGAAGAACCTTATTCTGCAATAAAAATGGGGCTTCCCATTTTAAATTTTAAACTTCCCTCTCCCACCCCCAGGGTGCTGGGGTGGTGGGCTAATTTCAGCACCAGCAGATGTTTCCCTCGAAAATAATCAGCTTTGGATTCTGCACATTTTTCCGTGTGAAGCTTATTTTTCGAGTTATTCTGGTTTGTCAACTTAAAATTTACACCCTGTAAAATAGTTTAAAAGTTATCACCTTCAAAATTGTAAATTTATGAAAGTTTAAAAGCTAATATTTCGGAAATTCTTTGGCTGATTAACATAAACAAAGTGCCTACAGATGCGACTAGTTAAGCTGCATCGAGCAGTCATAGCCGATTTAGAAGAATCTGTACCATTTTTAATGAGAGGTCCGAATATAGGATTCGACTGAGAGAAACTGTGTTTTTGGTAATAAATAAATTTAAAGAGACGAAACTAGCTGAATTATTGTAAAGTTTAAAGAGGTAGACGGGTAATTAAGTATATATATATATTTTTTATTTATGTTTAGTATCAAAAATCTGGGAAAAGCAAAATCACCCCACAAGAACATTATTTGTGAAAAAACGGTGTCAGATACAAAACATTGGATTTTAAATTTTTATTACCCGGAAAATTTCCATATTTTTCTATAAGTCATATGTGTTTTTGTGTTTAGTTTTAGAATATCCGTATTTTATTGTCAAACATTGTTATTGCCTGGAAAATTTCCATATTTTTCAATAAATCATGTATGTTTTTGTGTTTAGTTTTAGAATATTCGTAATTTTTGTCAAACATTGTTTTCAGTTAGGCAGCTGTTTCGAGGGTGTATCTTTCACAGAGTGGAGTTGGAGCGACGCTAACAGCAGGACGTGCCGCCCATCTGGGGGTAATATTGGGCTGGTAGCCACGATCGGGGACAAGTATGTAAGGGGCGACGTTCGAAACGATCAAGTTGAGGCCAATATAGTGGTTTAGGACTGCAGACAACAGTATATTTTGTGAACTGTGAACACTCTGTCGAGTGCCGTGATCTCGACATATGAATTTTATAGTGAAGTGTTGCAGCATAAGTTATTAACATCCGCCCTTACGTAAGAGCCCCTCAGACTGCATTTTAAGTGTGTAGTCAATATCTTGAAGACTATTCGTGGAAAAATAGAAATAAATTACTTGCTCAAATTACAAATCAGCGTGAGTGACTCAACAGTTTTAAATTTCACCGCAATACCTACCTGCATGGTTTTTTTTGTATTTTATTTCAGCTTGAAAATTGAGTTTACGACACGTTTGATCTGGCACCCTACGACGAAAAACGTAGCCAAACACTGAGACCAGCCACATCCCTAGGCAGCTCAATTAAGCTGTGTGTTGAGTGTAACAAATATATACATTTTCGTGCCATAGCACGTGGGGGCTTGAGCTAACTATACAGTATACAGTGCGTAGTGCCCAGTACCGTCGTAGGATGCACTGCCATTCATAGTGATGACACACGCTATTAAGAACCATGTCCTTTTGTAATATCCAGGGGACCATCACAAATAGCGAAGACTTTGGTGTGATAAATGTCTTTGGAAAAAGAATAATTTCAATTCATCATATACTGACGGTCACGGCATGTGGAAACCCGGATGTTGATGCGGGTTAAGCGACACGAGGCCTGAAGATGACCAAGTTCGGCTTAAGATGAACAAATCGATTTGTTAAGTGATTTACGACATGGTATTTTAAAGCTACCACCGAAATATTAATTGTGCAAGCTTGTAGTTACGAATACATTGAAATATCACCACATCTCTCCGTGCAAATCCTTCTTGAAACAGAGTGACAAGTGGTTGTGAACTGAGTGGTTTAATTGGTTGTTGGTGAGGGTTTTTTCATTTTCGTGTTTCTGTGCATTAGCAATTTAGCGATAGATGATCTGAAAGAACAGCACTTCAGTGTAATGTTTTGTTTTAAACTAGGGAAAATCTAATCTCTAAAGGAACCCACCAAATGTTGAAGAGAGCTTTTGTAGATAACGTTTTTGGTCTGGCAGACTTACGAATGGTATAAGCGTTTAAAAAAAGTGGCAAAGTTGGAGTGATGATGATGACGGTTCGTATCGACTGTTAATTGGTGTATCACATCCAAAAATTTGCAGGTAGTGTTGTATTTGACTCCGCAGGTCGTAGACTGACCATGCAATAGTTCCGAATCAATTTGAGAAAAAGTTATGGTACTTGTGAATGACATTCCTTCAGAATAATTAAACGTGACAACGTGTCCAGAAAAGTTTGTACCAAAAATACTCTTTAATGTTCAAAAGCAACATCGCATGGAATTCAACAAACAGGGAAGTTGAACAACTGCTTCAAGACGATCTAAATTAGATAAGTTGGCACTGGTGCTGAAAGTCATGTTTATTGCTATGGCCATGAAAATACCAGCAATCTTTGCAGTGGACGACTTCTCGACCTCGGTAAAAAATCTCTGAAAGTCAACAGTAATTCCTTGTTGATCAGTTTTCATTTAAATGTTTTCTGAGAGGATTTAAATAACTCCTGGTCAGATGGTCAAGGAACAGATCTGTCGCTGTGTTATAACATGTTTGTGGTAGGACGTTAGGAACGTAAGCAGAAGTGGCATATGGACAACTAAAAACATCATCATGATAATTCACGCTCGCATACGGTCTACATCATTGTGTATTTTTAGACTAAAAACAAGATGACAGGTGTGGTAGATTAACGATATTAATACGGCTGTGCTCCATATGATTTTTTCCTCGTCTCTGAGATGAAAATCAAATTGAAGAGGTGAAAGTTTGACGCAGTGGAGGAGATTCGAGCAGAAACGAATCTACGTTCATGCCGCGTTTCAGAAATGGCAGAAAAGTTGGGGTCGCTGTATTCGCTCCCGCTGGAATCACTTTGAAGGTGACGCAGCAAAATAGGACGTAGTAATTTTGAATGGTAACGGCTAGAAAAATTTTAGACACCACTTCGTAGATTATGGTTCGAAAGGCTCTGAGCACTATGGGACTCAACTGCTGAGGTCATTAGTCCCCTAGAACGTAGAACTAGTTAAACCTAACTAACCTAAGGACATCAAAAACATCCATGCCCGAGGCAGGATTCGAACCTGCGACCGTAGCGGTCTTGCGGTTCCAGACTGCAGCGCCTTTAACCGCACGGCCACTTCGGCCGGCTGGTAGATTATGGTTTGTTTGGAAAATAAAAGTACTACTCCTTATAAAAGCCAAAACTCTCGCGATGGAGAAAGGAAGCTCAAAGTACTCAATGGCTCAATAAAAATGGAGAGCGTGTGGGGATCGTTTCTATGGCCTGAGAGTTATTAGCTCGCCAATAATCTATGTCGACAGGCCTTGAGAAAAAGTCACTGTCGTAAGAGTACTGAGTAACCTAGAAATATGTGGTATGTGCTATGACATTAATACGATTACTAAAAAATATTTATTTTCATTGTTCGTACTCTGTTTGCAACTGAAATAAGTTGATCTTAGCATTTAACAGCCTTTGGACTGTAAAGATCTGAATGTGAAAATGTTAAGCAATGAACTGTTTATTGCAGTGCCCTGAGAGTCAGAAAATAAATTTCAAGCAAAAAAATGTAGACGAAGACGTTAATGAAATGATTTAAAGATACAACACGTCTAAGGTGTACAACAGTGTAAATGAATAATTCCGTATAGGGTTAAATTTCGATAGATAACCTCACCGGCTCACCTTGCAAATAATGCTCCTCACACTTCGAGTTAAGGTACACGCACCTGCAAAACACTTGCCGCGAAATGTGTCGTGCTAATAGAATTAGTAAATACTGACTGAAGCAGTAAATATAAATCTATAAATTAAATCTTCAGTTTTGTGTACTGAAATAAAACTATGTTTAGTTTTACCATACTGACGGTAGTAACACGCGAGCAGTCAACATTAGGGAAATACTGTGCAACGTTCCAGAATTTCCTGCAGGCGTAACAGCGATGCCGATAAAGGATAACGCGGTGGCCCGGTCTGTTATCTTCGAGTGCAGAATTCCAGGAACGGAACTGTAGCGCCATCAAAGGTGGCGGTGGGGTTCTCTCCCGGGCGGGCACACGGCCGCCCTTACGCCCTTACGAATTCTGCAGGGCTCTTGGCGTCCGACGTGACGCGATGAGCCTTCTCCGCGGCCTGACTCCCTCCCTCCGTCCCTCCACCACCTCTCCCCAAACCCTCCTTACCTCTCTTCCTCACCCTCACACATACACGCACACACACAAACACACACACACACACACCTTCCACCTCTACTTGCCTCTACCCTGCTCCCTCTCCACCGTCTTCCACCCACCACCCACAACCCGGCAGTTTAACCAATAACTTCCTCGATCCCAATCAATTCAGCCTTTGTGTCTTCTGCGTGTTTGCATACCTTAACTTTGCGCGCCAAGGGAGCAGGTACAAAAGGATCTCCACGGAGCAAGGAAAAAGAGGAAGGAACTGATTTTTAAGATGCCTTCCTCCTGCCCCTTCCCCCGTCCATCGCTCATGTTTTCGTCTCTCTTTTCTTGCGCGGATCGTCCGTTTTCGGTTCCAATATCGGGGTTATGTGTTATCCGGCGGCGATCTTGTTTGTGTCTGTTCTGACGTAGGTAAGGCATTTCCGTAACCTCTTCCGCGTCCCTGAGCCGCAGAATACGCGACCTTCTCGTCGTTTTGAATGTGCTTAAGGGCTGTAGGCATTATGGACGGGAGGCAATCTACGGGCCGGCTGAGAGGAATGCGGGCAATTTATCAATATGGGACACACATAGACTCTGACGGCGCATCCTGCTATAAAACTAGGCGTCTCATCGAAGATGGCAGCCCATGTTGTAGCATGCAGAGTGTTAGGAACACGTGGACGATTTCCTTCGAACACCTGGTGAACAAGCGTTGAAATTTTGTGCACTTCTCTCTCACCTATGTGTTCTGTACAGTAATAAACACAGCCCGACAAAAGTCCAAATACTATTGTCTTATACAGGCAGATAAATGATACAGGCTCTACTATCAACTTTCGAACTACAGTGCACCACAATGAAAACTGATCTGCCGAATGGCTGTCGATGGATCAGAAAAATGGATAACTAGAAAGGCGCTTAGAGAGGGTAGGGTGTTCACATGAAAACTCCCTGAACTTTAAATGCCACTAAAAACTACTATACGACACAAAATACTTGGGGTTTATGGCATCATGCAAAGAAATTAAAATTTTTGCCTAAATTTTCTTAAACTATTCCTTCTGTTCTGTTTCAAGTGCCAAATAATTACCTGAAATGGCTACACCTCAAAACAGAGCCCACCGATTGGTGTGGTGTGCTGAGACAAAATGGCTCAGTTATGTCTAAAGAAATTCCCTGCTTGAATTTGAAACGGAGCCACCAAACGTTAAGACGATTAAGACTTTGTGACAAGTTCGTTGCGCGCCCACATCTCATGAAAGGAGACCAGAGAGACCTGCCAGAAAAGCCCTTCAAAGTAACTTAGCAGCGGAATGCGAGACCTAAATGTCACTCGCTCAGCTGTTCACAAAGTGCTGCTTAAATGACTTCTCTCAGAAGCTTAAAAAGTTCTAATTGTGCAAGCAGTGAAGCGAAACGACTTGAAAATTGGCCAAGAATTTGCTATTGAGATGTTAGACGGTACACGGAAAAACCCCAACTATTTACAGTATGTCGTATTCTCTGACGGAGCAACCTAACACACATGTGGGAAATTCAATCGGCGCAACATTCGCATATTAGGTTCGGAAGTCCCCCAGTTTCTGGAGACATATCACAGACAGCGAAAAAGTGAATGTGTGGTGTGTGTTATGAAAGACAGTATAGTTGTAACATTTTTGTTCATCGAGCAAACAGTTACAGCCAAATGTGATCTTCCAGCTGGACACTGCAGCACCACACTGAAATTTGAATGTCCATCAGTTCCTGGACCAGACGGTTCCTCAGCGATGCACAGGACGGGATGTACGAAATCGGAGACCACTGTGACATGAGGACATAATCTGTATGGATTTGATCCTGTGGGGCTATGCTAAATACTTTGTGTGCGCCTCGCCTGTACGTAACCTTGGCCTTCTCCACAAGAGAATGTTGTGATGTAATAGCCTTCATAGCCGCACACATGCTTATGCATACATGATTTCAGATAGAGTATTAAGCTGACATTTTTCGGTTTACAGAAGCGACCATGTGAAAAAGTATTAAGTTTTTGTACAAACCCTTTTCATTTACTTTAAAGGATGTGACAAACAGCAAATACCGTGTTTACGCGTATCTAATGCGCAGTGGTGTGTAATGCGCACTCCAATTTCAAATACTCAAATCGTAAAGAAAGAATTTGTTTGCAAATCACTGGCACATCACTAAATTTGTTTTACACTAGAATGGATGTATACATGATCAAAACAACAACAATTTTTAAGTGACTCACTGTTAAGAGACACTGTTGTTAAAAAATAATGCCTAAGATCCAGAATGAGATTTTCACTCTGCAGCGGAGTGTGCGCTGATATGAAACTTCCTGGCAGATTAAAACTGTGTGCCCGACCGAGACTCGAACTCGGGACCTTTGCCTTTCGCGGGCAAGTGCTCTACCATCTGAGCTACCGAAGCACGACTCACGCCCGGTACTCACAGCTTTACTTCTGCCAGTACCTCGTCTCCTACCTTCCAAACTTTACAGAAGCTCTTCTGCGAACCTAGCAGAACTAGCACTCGTGAAAGAAAGGATATTGCGGAGACATGGCTTAGCCACAGCCTGGGGGATGTTTATAGAATGAGATTTTCACTCTGCAGCGGAGTGTGCGCTGATATGAAACTTCCTGGCAGATTAAAACTGTGTGCCCGACCGAGACTCGAACTCGGGACCTTTGCCTTTCGCGGGCAAGCGCTCACTCCGCTGCAGAGTGAAAATCTCATTCTGGAAACATCCCCCAGGCTGTGGCTAAGCCATGTCTCCGCAATATCCTTTCTTTCAGGAGTGCTAGTTCTGCTAGGTTCGCAGAAGAGCTTCTGTAAAGTTTGGAAGGTAGGAGACGAGGTACTGGCAGAAGTAAAGCTGTGAGTACCGGGCGTGAGTCGTGCTTCGGTAGCTCAGATGGTAGAGCACTTGCCCGCGAAAGGCAAAGGTCCCGAGTTCGAGTCTCGGTCGGGCACACAGTTTTAATCTGCCAGGAAGTTTCATATCAGCGCACACTCCGCTGCAGAGTGAAAATCTCATTCTGGAAACATCCCCCAGGCTGTGGCTAAGCCATGTCTCCGCAATATCCTTTCTTTCAGGAGTGCTAGTTCTGCTAGGTTCGCAGAAGAGCTTCTGTAAAGTTTGGAAGGTAGGAGACGAGGTACTGGCAGAAGTAAAGCTGTGAGTACCGGGCGTGAGTCGTGCTTCGGTAGCTCAGATGGTAGAGCACTTGCCCGCGAAAGGCAAAGGTCCCGAGTTCGAGTCTCGGTCGGGCACACAGTTTTAATCTGCCAGGAAGTTTCATATCAGCGCACACTCCGCTGCAGAGTGAAAATCTCATTCTGGAAACATCCCCCAGGCTGTGGCTAAGCCATGTCTCCGCAATATCCTTTCTTTCAGGAGTGCTAGTTCTGCTAGGTTCGCAGAAGAGCTTCTGTAAAGTTTGGAAGGTAGGAGACGAGGTACTGGCAGAAGTAAAGCTGTGAGTACCGGGCGTGAGTCGTGCTTCGGTAGCTCAGATGGTAGAGCACTTGCCCGCGAAAGGCAAAGGTCCCGAGTTCGAGTCTCGGTCGGGCACACAGTTTTAATCTGCCAGGAAGTTTCATATCAGCGCACACTCCGCTGCAGAGTGAAAATCTCATTCTGGAAACATCCCCCAGGCTGTGGCTAAGCCATGTCTCCGCAATATCCTTTCTTTCAGGAGTGCTAGTTCTGCTAGGTTCGCAGAAGAGCTTCTGTAAAGTTTGGAAGGTAGGAGACGAGGTACTGGCAGAAGTAAAGCTGTGAGTACCGGGCGTGAGTCGTGCTTCGGTAGCTCAGATGGTAGAGCACTTGCCCGCGAAAGGCAAAGGTCCCGAGTTCGAGTCTCGGTCGGGCACACAGTTTTAATCTGCCAGGAAGTTTCATATCAGCGCACACTCCGCTGCAGAGTGAAAATCTCATTCTGGAAACATCCCCCAGGCTGTGGCTAAGCCATGTCTCCGCAATATCCTTTCTTTCAGGAGTGCTAGTTCTGCTAGGTTCGCAGAAGAGCTTCTGTAAAGTTTGGAAGGTAGGAGACGAGGTACTGGCAGAAGTAAAGCTGTGAGTACCGGGCGTGAGTCGTGCTTCGGTAGCTCAGATGGTAGAGCACTTGCCCGCGAAAGGCAAAGGTCCCGAGTTCGAGTCTCGGTCGGGCACACAGTTTTAATCTGCCAGGAAGTTTCATATCAGCGCACACTCCGCTGCAGAGTGAAAATCTCATTCTGGAAACATCCCCCAGGCTGTGGCTAAGCCATGTCTCCGCAATATCCTTTCTTTCAGGAGTGCTAGTTCTGCTAGGTTCGCAGAAGAGCTTCTGTAAAGTTTGGAAGGTAGGAGACGAGGTACTGGCAGAAGTAAAGCTGTGAGTACCGGGCGTGAGTCGTGCTTCGGTAGCTCAGATGGTAGAGCACTTGCCCGCGAAAGGCAAAGGTCCCGAGTTCGAGTCTCGGTCGGGCACACAGTTTTAATCTGCCAGGAAGTTTCATATCAGCGCACACTCCGCTGCAGAGTGAAAATCTCATTCTGGAAACATCCCCCAGGCTGTGGCTAAGCCATGTCTCCGCAATATCCTTTCTTTCAGGAGTGCTAGTTCTGCTAGGTTCGCAGAAGAGCTTCTGTAAAGTTTGGAAGGTAGGAGACGAGGTACTGGCAGAAGTAAAGCTGTGAGTACCGGGCGTGAGTCGTGCTTCAGTAGCTCAGATGGTAGAGCACTTGCCCGCGAAAGGCAAAGGTCCCGAGTTCGAGTCTCGGTCGGGCACACAGTTTTAATCTGCCAGGAAGTTTCATATCAGCGCACACTCCGCTGCAGAGTGAAAATCTCATTCTGGAAACATCCCCCAGGCTGTGGCTAAGCCATGTCTCCGCAATATCCTTTCTTTCAGGAGTGCTAGTTCTGCTAGGTTCGCAGAAGAGCTTCTGTAAAGTTTGGAAGGTAGGAGACGAGGTACTCGCAGAAGTAAAGCTGTGAGTACCGGGCGTGAGTCGTGCTTCGGTAGCTCAGATGGTAGAGCACTTGCCCGCGAAAGGCAAAGGTCCCGAGTTCGAGTCTCGGTCGGGCACACAGTTTTAATCTGCCAGGAAGTTTCATATCAGCGCACACTCCGCTGCAGAGTGAAAATCTCATTCTGGAAACATCCCCCAGGCTGTGGCTAAGCCATGTCTCCGCAATATCCTTTCTTTCAGGAGTGCTAGTTCTGCTAGGTTCGCAGAAGAGCTTCTGTAAAGTTTGGAAGGTAGGAGACGAGGTACTGGCAGAAGTAAAGCTGTGAGTACCGGGCGTGAGTCGTGCTTCGGTAGCTCAGATGGTAGAGCACTTGCCCGCGAAAGGCAAAGGTCCCGAGTTCGAGTCTCGGTCGGGCACACAGTTTTAATCTGCCAGGAAGTTTCATATCAGCGCACACTCCGCTGCAGAGTGAAAATCTCATTCTGGAAACATCCCCCAGGCTGTGGCTAAGCCATGTCTCCGCAATATCCTTTCTTTCAGGAGTGCTAGTTCTGCTAGGTTCGCAGAAGAGCTTCTGTAAAGTTTGGAAGGTAGGAGACGAGGTACTGGCAGAAGTAAAGCTGTGAGTACCGGGCGTGAGTCGTGCTTCGGTAGCTCAGATGGTAGAGCACTTGCCCGCGAAAGGCAAAGGTCCCGAGTTCGAGTCTCGGTCGGGCACACAGTTTTAATCTGCCAGGAAGTTTCATATCAGCGCACACTCCGCTGCAGAGTGAAAATCTCATTCTGGAAACATCCCCCAGGCTGTGGCTAAGCCATGTCTCCGCAATATCCTTTCTTTCAGGAGTGCTAGTTCTGCTAGGTTCGCAGAAGAGCTTCTGTAAAGTTTGGAAGGTAGGAGACGAGGTACTGGCAGAAGTAAAGCTGTGAGTACCGGGCGTGAGTCGTGCTTCGGTAGCTCAGATTGTAGAGCACTTGCCCGCGAAAGGCAAAGGTCCTGAGTTCGAGTCTCGGTCGGGCACACAGTTTTAATCTGCCAGGAAGTTTCAATGCCTAAGATGATTACCCATACGAGATGCAAATAAACATACAGTAAATTACAGGCGTTACTCATTATTATGCACTACTTTCTTCATTGCTCGTATCCTCAGTGGAGTCTACGTAACTCACAGCTTCATTGCCTGTATCCCCGTCGTCCTTGGTGTCGCTCTAGAGCATGTCATCTTCTTTACCGTCCAGAGTTTTTGAAACAGAATTATTTTACGATGTTTGGTACTTCGACATTTTCCAGGAGTGTGCAATACTGTGGGGTGTATACCCTTAATTTTCCTGTCGGAGTCGCTGTCAATGTGCTGGGCAAAAATCATTTTTCCTATTGTTGCTGAATGTAACATATGAAAGGTTTATACAAACTAACGTCCAAGGGTTGTAACACAGAAATCATTCCTCCACGAATAACAAGCCACTGGATAGGCTATGTATCTTAGTTTTTACGTCGCCAGTGAGATAACCATGAAATGCATCGAGGCAAAGAGTTGATGATGGCTTGAAAGCCACCCAGGACGGAGTCCTCATACTTTTCTGAGCCAGTCAAGAATTAAAATGTCATCCATCCATTCTTTATTTTGATTTCGAACAATAACGTGATCAGGGAGCAGCTTTTGGTTTTTAGGGGTCTTGGGGCTTCCTTTCCACTTGAAGATTAAAAGGAAGGGGGAAGTTTTATGCCCATCTGCTGTTACTGCCAGCACTGGAGTTATGCGCTGTTTTTCGCACCCTGATGTTTTGATGGTAACTTCTTTTGTCCCCTTCTCATGAATAGAGTAATTACGTGGCATGCAAAACCAAACTGGCGTCTCATCAGCGTTACCTATCTGGCTCATCGAAAAATTCTTTTCTTTCCGAAGTGTGATGACGTATATCGCTGAAGATCTTGAAGTTTTTTCTCAAAATTCTGTGGAAGCTTTTGGCCTACAGTTGTAAGATGTCATAGAGATAACTCCACCCATTTCATAATGCGATCAACCCATCCGTGTTTTGCCTTACACTCTTGCCTAGGTGTTTTAAGAAATGCAATCACCTCTTTTGCTTTGTATCTTATGGCGTCTCTAGACTGCCCTTTTTCGTCCTTTCATGTAAGAATTTCAAAATTTTTACTTCATCATCAGGATGTCTTCCTTTGCGTAGGCCAGCGAACACCTTTCTAGCAATAGTAATTGCATAAAGTGCCAATTTCTGTTTCTTCCATAAGGGAACGTTACTCTCAGCTACATTGACCTCTCGTCCTACCCCTCTCTTACCGTATTTTTCAGCATGAACTACTTGACGCTTCAGCATCATACGATGTTCTTCTCTTCTTGCCTTCCATTTTATGACTGCCTAATACAAACACACTGCGCAGTTATAGGCCAATAATAATGTAACGGTATTGAGAAAATCACGAATATTATCCGCGCCCCAGCCTTGAATACTGAATTTGGTAAAAATAAGTATGATTTAAATTCGCGTGCATGCGGTATCTACGTCTCACAGTCTTTTTCTTCTTTTGAAACTGCGTTTGGAAAACAGGGAAGTTTGATGTGCACACCCTATAGACCGAGATATTTGAATGAGGGGTGATGAGGAGGCTCCTGTGACCTGTTGAAGGCAGCGCCGAGTGGTGATAACTGACAATTAAAGATATTTATTCTATCACATTACGTGCTTTGTGAACAGCAATAGGATCCAGTGGAAATGTAAGTGTCCAGATACATATAGTATTAAAGTATCAGCTGTTGGTAGGGTAATATTTCATATTAAGGGGCTCCGGAAAGGCTCAAAATCATGAAAAGTTCAATTTTTACTTTTTTGCGTTTTCTGAATCTGCAGACTATTACCTTTTAATAGGTATATAATTTATTCAATTCTGAAGACTACAACTATTTTTAATTTTTTTTTGAAATGTGTTCTACATGGGCATGACCCACTGTGGCGCTGTTAAACTGCTGTCAAATGGTGTTATTATTAACGTCCGTGTTCATCAGGTACATTTTAGTGATGTGAGATAAAGTATGTGTTGTGGCTAACCTGTGATGGTTCAATATATATCGCTGGTGTGATTGTCGATTGTTTCATGTTTATTTACTCTGTCGTTATCTCGAAAATATTCGTAATTAATTCTGTTTCTTGAGTCTCTGTTTTGTTGAAGTATAATAATGAGTAAAAGTAAAGTTATTAGAAATGCTGTGAAGGCTTTTAAGAAAAGGAGAAATGTTGGAAAGCCAAAGGTATGTGTTATTACTGTAAACAATAAAGACGATAACCAAGTGAGTGAACCTAACCTCTCAAGTACACCTGCCCATAGCAGTCAAAGTGGGAAAGAAAATACTTCACAGAAGAAGCTTGGTTCAATGAGTGAAAACCATGAATGTTTTATGGGCGAATTGGATGTGAATGAAATATTTGATATGTCGGTTCTCAAAGGAATTTTTTCAAACTGTGTAAGATGTATTCATTGTAGTGAAGTTGGTCTGGAACTCTCCATAATAAAGCACGTAGGACTTGCTAGTGAAATACAACTGAAATGTGATAAGTGTTCATACATGACCACCTTTTGGAACAGTGTTGCAGTAACTGCAACTGAAGAAAATGGTAGCAAAATCTACGAACACAACAACGAGCGATGCTTGCTTTAGACAAGGAACGCCTTCGGGCTGCAGACAGGGCTGTAAAGAGTCTAGAAATACAAGCAAGAGTAAACAGGAGGAGGAACAAGAGGAAGCTGGAGGAGGAGTTTGCAGAGGATGAAGATAATCGATCCTATGGACCTGGAATGCACTAGAAAGTTAATCCAATCTTTGTCGCTCGATTCCCAAAACTTTTATTTTCTCATACTAATTACATGTTTTCTAAGGATCTTCCAAACATATTTGTTCCAAGCTTTCAGTAAATGTTACACAGTACCTTCTGCATAATTTAACACAGCCTTTTTCCAAAAAACTGTATATTTTTGAATATGTAAATAAAAAATTGCAAAAAAAGTTGTGAATTTTCATTACAATTGAAAAAAAATCATCTTTAATAACTGAACTAATATTTTGTAAAATCCCTGCGTTAAGTTGTAGCCCATATTCCAATAAATAATCTGTAAAAAGTTCAACTTCCTACCTCAAATACTTTGTGTGGAAAGATGTAATTTATAAGCGTTATTTTAACATTGTAAGTATAGGGCGTTCCGGAGCCCCTTAAGAACTACACACACACATGAAAAATTTGATTCTGTTTCTAAGTATTCTTGAAATAGTACTATTAACTCTATATTTTGTAAATAGTTAAAAAAACTAGTAATATATTTCCATTACTGCCATTAAATTCGGAAGGCGATAGTGCACACATCGATTAAAATCTCAAAGTTGTTTTTCTAGTTTTGGTTATTGCTCTGACACAAATGGAACATTGACAGGTAGATATTTTACTGGAGTACGTTACTACTGATCATTGCCAGTTCATGATTAGTCTATAGGCCACACCAGATGATGCTGAAGGCTTTCCGGGGCAGGTACATGATGGCGACACGAGGTGCCTATCTGTTGGCTGTGGCCATATGGCCAGAGGTGGATATTGGCAAGCATGTACTAACTGTGAGTCACAGACAGTTATTACGCTCCGAAATAAAGTCTTGGTGGTCTCTGAGCACCAGGTATGGTATATATCAATAAAGCTTCTCACATGAAGTTTCACAGTGATGTCTCTCTCGTACAGTGGGAGATTGCCTCTCCTAGTGCGTGAAAAATATATTATGCATGTGTCCTTATGCCTGAATGGACAGACTGGGTTTTTTCGTCTGTGAAATTGAATTATTTCCTAACACTTTTGATGATGTGATGTAGCACTCTGTTATCCGACTCTGGAAGACACACATAGTCCCAAAGAAAGCATATTTTAGAAAGTATTCGTGTATTACTTGTGATATATGCCTCTCTTTTGGGCAGTACTAGGTATGCCTCAAAAAGTAACAGGACATTTGAATCCCCCATTTTGTATTAGTCCAAATCGCGGTATTTTTTTGGGTATTATATTGGTAAACATGTTTGAAGTGTATTTGTCGGAGCTATCAACATAAGATATCCGTTGTCAGATGTCAAAAAGGTTGCAAGTATTTGGTAGTATCGGAAATTATTCATTTTGTAGAAAACTAGATGAGGTACTGGCAGAAGTAAAGCTGTGAGTACCGGGCGTGAGTCGTGCTTCGGTAGCTCAGTTGGTAGAGCACTTGCCCGCGAAAGGCAAAGGTCCCGAGTTCGAGTCTCGGTCGGGCACACAGTTTTAATCTGCCAGGAAGTTTCATATCAGCGCACACTCCGCTGCAGAGTGAAAATCTCATTCTAGATGATGTAGTTTGTACTGAATTTTACTATAAGATCGGAATAAAGTGCAACATAGTTCGAGAATTATTAAATACTGCTTTCGGCTAATCTGCTGTGACTAAAACGAAGGTCTAAGAGTGGTACATGCATTTCGAAAATGGTCGCGAAGTCATTGAAGACAACGATTTCCTTGGGCATTCCAGCACATTAACCGATGAAATTGTGGAAAAATTGAAATAAATTGTTGTTAGCTGAATCACAGAGAAATTGATGCTGTTATTGGGACATCAGCTGGCCCATCCCATAAAATAAATACTTGCTAATACTTTAAGGAATGTAAAAACTAGCCCCCAATAAGGCCACCTGCATACAGGATGAAAACTAAAACTTTTTACAAGGTACAAGGGTGGTTTAGGGGACGCCGGGACAATAAAATATGATGTGAGTTACTTGTGGCCCAAGAAGTCGGGAAACGAGCTGAAACTGGACAACAAAAGCCACTTAAGTTACAGCGTATATCCGCCGTGAGAGGTCTTTAATACCTTCTTGCCCTCTTGTGCCACCAGCTTTCGTTAAGATTTATAAGTTACACTTTCCTATGACGGAAATGAAGACAAAACACTTGTGAGTATGTTATGCTAAAAATATTTATGCTCCCAATGGAATGTCAACTTAGCCCTTACAGTATAGTAGTCTCGTAGTAAGAAGCACAGATAAACGAAAGGATTTCATTGTTAATTCTCCGCTGTTAAAATTCAAAAACTTCTGATGTAAAATTTCCACAAACGTCAGTTTTAGAATTTGTAAACGGACGACTAATCCGGTGATTGAGAACGCGAGAGGGCATTAAAAACCTCTTGCGCCACGCATGCGCTGTAGCTTAATTTGCTTTTGTGGCCCAATTTCAGTTTATTTCCCGGATTCACAGGAGTCTTGTATCAAATCGTTCGTCTCGCCTTTCCCTTCACTCCGTCTCTAATGACCTCGATATCGACGGGAAGCTAAGCCCTAAATTTCATTCCCTCTTCTTTTATTAAAGTTAAATTCAAAATTACTTAGTTAGATTAATGACTAGCAATTATTGCCATCGTATCATAACTCAGGTAATTGCTAAAACTTTACTATGTCTTGGTAACACCCTAGGTAACTCATAGATTCTCTCGGAAACTAGTGGCAGTAACTTAAAACTACATACAGATACTTCATTCCTTTACGGAGCAGAATTCCTTCCTCCCATCCGTGACCTGACTACTACAGGTTTTCTTCAACACTGTAACCTGAGTGACGGCTTCTATGCGCTTCGCGCCACTCCACGTAGAGCTCCCGGCCTTTTACTTCGTACATCGTACCCTCTGCTGTCCATATATCTCTCGTCACGCCCCGAATTCTCCAATTCAGCTTTTGGCAGCCAGCACCAACCTTTCATCGACTCATTCCGCACCCTTCCATCTCCCGTACCTTGATCCATGTTCTTGGCCTCTTCACCATTTCACTGTTTTGTGAGACTACAATACATATGTTCTAAGTAAAATTTTTGCCCGTTACGTCTCTCGTAAACGCGTATCATGCAGTTGTTTTATTCCGTAAATCTTTAGACAGTACGTGTTAATTAGAAATGGGGTACGTGCTGTAACCTGTAAACATTATTTCGTATTATGATGTTTTTGTTCTGGGTTAGTGGCGTTAGGGAATGTCAGGAAAAGCAGTATCGTTGGCGGAGGGTAAGGACTTATGTAGGAGCACTGCCACTGGACACGAATGTGACGCCAGAGCAGAGTGCGCAGGGAACTTACTTGATGGCGAGACATAAGAGTGAACCCAAGTAAGTGGCGTACACTGTTGAACCTATGCGAAGCCCAATTGTTACTAACGAGGCACCAAGAGCATGACGAGTGTGATCAGACGTAAGAGGCTCCAGTAACATCACGATATTGCTCCGTAATTGATCACTGCGAATCAAAGTGTGCCCTCAACACGACATGGAGGAATGAGAGCATTTTAGGCAATAACGAAGACGGCGGCATAACATCTGCAAAGATCTGTAAGGTTATTTTAGTTTCTTTCGCATAATAAACTTTGTAAGCCATTCTTCAGTGACATTCTTAGTGAATTTTACTTCAATAGTAAATTTTGTACTCAAAAACTATAGGTACCTGATCTTTTCAGTATCCTCAGGCATCGTCACCTGTTCCTTTCCAGTCACTGAATATCCCTAGAGTCGTTGTTAAGCAGTTAAGAAGAGTATTGTGTATGTATGAATTCCTAAGGGACCAAACTGCTTAGGTCATCGGTCCCTAGACTTACACACTACTGAAACTAACTTATGCTAAGAAAAACACACACACCCATGCCCGAGGGAGGATTCGAACCCCGGCGGGAGGGGCCGCGCAGTCAGTGGCATGACGCCTCAAACGGCGCGACCACTCCGCGTGCCAGAAGAGTATTAAGGCACTATCGTTAAACTAATTCTGGCAATCTCAAATCAAATAAATAATAAATTACGTTCACATATTCCATCGCTAAGTCTACTGAAATAACGCTAATGAGTGCTGCCATGGTTCGCATTTTGGCGTTGTCAGTCTGTTGAAAACCAATAGTTGCTTATCCTAAACTGTAAATTTTCACCGCAATTTTAACCTATTAAAGTGTCCAATTTTCCTGGGCACTTGTACATGGAATTACTAGGCACGTCTGCTTCCCCAGAGATGCGACACAATATTCACCGTTCCCACTCCTTCGTTAGAGACCATTATCCACGAAGTTTCCAAGATAATGGGTATAGCGACTCCATAAAAAAACAATTGCCAGTAAAAAGAGCTTGTTCAGGTAATAACTCAAGTGAAATCTATATGCGATTTGTGTTGTACGAATATATGAAATGAATAAATAGATTGTTTAATGAATTTGTCTCCCCCCCCTCCTCCCACCACCACCATCCCAACCCTGAACCGTGGAACTTGCCGCTGGTAGGGAGGCTTGCATGCCTCAGCGATACAGATAACCGTACCGTAGGTGCAACCACAAAGCAAGGGTATTCGTTGAGAGGCCAGACAAACGTGTGGTTCCTGAAGAGGGGGCAGAAACCTTTTCAATAGTTGCAGGGGCAACAGTCTGGATGATTGACAGATCTGGCCTTGTAACATTAACCAAAACGGACTTGCTGTGCTGGCACTGCGAACGGCTGAAAGCAAGGGGTAACTAGAGCCGTAATTTTTTCCGAAGGCATGCAGCTTTACTGCATGGTTACATGATGACAGTTTCCTCTTGGGTAAAATATTCCGAAGGTAAAATAGTCCCCTATATGGATCTCCGGGCTGGGAATACTCAGGAGGACATCGTTATCGGGAGAAACGAAACTGACGTTCTACGGATCGGGGCGTGGAATATCAGATCCCTTAGTCGGGTGGGTAGATTAGTACATTTAAAAAGGGAACTGGATAGGTTGAAGTTAGATATGGTGGCAATTACTGAAGTTCTGTGGCAGGAGGAACAAGACTTCTGGTCGGGTGAATACAGTGTAATAAATGCAAAATCAGATGGGGGTAAAGCAGGCGTATGTTTAATAATGAATAAAAAATAGCAGCGCGGGCAAGCTTCAACGAACAGCATAGTGAACGCATTATTGTAGCTAAGATAGACACGAAGCCAACGCATACCACATTAGTACAAATTTATATGACAAGCAGCTCCGCAGACGACAAAGAGCTTGAAGAAATGTACGATGAGATAAAAGAAATTATTCAGTTAGTGAGGGGAGACAAAAATTTAATAGTCATGGTGGACTGGAATTCGATACTAGGACGTGAATATGGAACGGGGGAAGAAATGAAGGAGGAAGCCGCCTGGTAGAATTTTGCACAGAGAATAACGTAATCATAGCTAGCACTTGGTTTGAATCATTAAATAGCGTTACATACGTGGAAAAGGCCTGGAGATACTCGAAGGTTTCCGATAGATTAAGTAGTGATAAGACAGAGATTTAGGAGCCCGGTTTTAAATTGAAAGACATTTCCAGGAGCAGATGTGGAGTCAGACCACAATCTATAGGTTATGAACTGTAGATTAAAACTCAAGGTACTATAAACTGGGGGGAATTTAAGGAGATGGGACCTGGATAAACTAAAAGAACCAGAGGTTCTAGAGAGTTTCAGAGAGAGCATTAGGCAAAGATTGACAAGAATGGGGGAAGAAATACATTAGAAAAAGAATGGGTAGCTTTGAGAGATGAAAAGTGAAGGCAGCAGAGGATGAAGTAGGTAAAAAGACGAGGGGCGGTAGAAATCCTTGGATAACAGAAGAAATATTGAACTTATTTGATGAAAGGAGGAAATATAAAAATGCAGTAAATGAAGCAGGCGCAATAGGAATATAAACTTCTCAAAAATGAGATCGACAGTAAGTGCAAAATGACTAAGCAGGGAAGGCTAGAGGACAAATGTAAGGATGTAGAGGCTTATCTCACTAGGGCTAAGATAGATACTGCCTACAGGAAAATTAAAGAGACCTTTGGAGAAAAGGGAACCACTAGTATCAATATCAACAGCTGAGATAGGAAATTAGTTCCAACAAGCAAAGAAAGGAAAAAAGAAAGGTTGAAGGAGTATACAGTGGGTCTATACAAGCGCGATGTACTTGAGCGCAGTATTATGGAAATGTAAGGGGACCCCCCCCCCCCCCATGAACCATGGACCTTGCTGTTGGTGGGGAGCCTTGCGTGCCTGAACGATATGGATAGCCGTACCGTAGATGCAACTACAACGGAGGGGTATCTGTTGAGAGGCCAGACGAACGTGTGGTGCCTGAAGAGGGGCAGCAGCCTTTTCAGTAGTTGTTACTGCGAACGGCTGAAAGCAAGGGGGAACTACCGCCGTAATTTTTCCCGAGGGCATACAGCTTTACTGTATGATTAAATGATCATGGCGTCCTCTTGGGTAAAATATTCCGGAGGTAAAATAGTCCCCCATTCGAATCTCTGGGCGGGGACTACTCCAAAGGACGTCATTATCATGAGAAAGAGAACTGGCGTTCTACGGATCGGAGCGTGGAATGTCAGATCCATTAATCGGGCAGGTAGGTTAGAAAATTTAAAAAGGGAAATGGATAGATTAAAGTTAGATATAGCGGGAATTAGTGAAGTTCGGTGGAAGGGGGAACAAGACATTTGGTCAGGTGAACACAGGGTTATAAATACAAAATCAAATAAGGGTAATGCAGGTGTAGGTTTAATAATTAATAAAAAAATAGGAGTACGGGTAAGCTACTACAAACAACATAGTGAACGCATTATTGTGGCCAAGATAGATACGAAGCCCACGCCTACTACGGTAGTACAAGTTTATATGCCAACTAGCTCTGCAGATAACGACGAAATTGATTAAATGTATGATGACATAAAAGTAATTATTCAGGTAGTGAAGGGAGACGAAAATTTAATAGTCGTGGGTGACTGGAATTCGTCAGTAGGAAAAGGGAGAGAAGGAAACATAGTAGGTGAATATGGATTGGCGCTAAGAAATGAAAGAGGAAGCCACCTGGTAGAATTTTGCGCAGGGCGTAACTTAATCATAGCTAACACTTGGTTCAAGAATCGTGAAATAAGGTTGTATACATGGAAGAACCCTGGAGATACTAAAAGGTATCAGATAGATTATATAATGGTGAGACAGAGATTTAGGAAACAGGTTTTAAATTGTAAGCCATTTCCAGGGGCAGATGTGGACTCTGACCACAATCTATTGGTTATGAACTGTAGACTAAAACTGAAGAAACTGCAAAAAGGTGGATATTTAAGGAGATGAGACCTGGATAAACTGAAAGAACCAGAGGTTGTACAGAGTTTCAGAGACAGCATAAGGGAACAATTGACAGTAATGGGGGAAAGAAATACAGTAGAAGAAGAATGGGTAGCTTTGAGGGATGAAATAGTGAAGGCAGCAGAGGATCAAACAGGTAAAAAGACGAGGGCTAGTAGAAATCCTTGGATAACAGAAGAAATATTGAATTTAATTGATGAAACGAGAAAATATAAAAATACAGTAAATGAAGTAGGCAAAAAGGGATACAAACGTCTCAAAAATGAGGTCGACAGGAAGTGCAAAATGGCTAAGCAGGGATGGCTAGAGGACAAATGTAAGGATGTAGAGGCTTATCTCACTAGGGGTAAGGTAGATACTGCTTACAGGAAAATTAAAGAGACCTTTGGAGAAAGGAGAACCACTTGCATGAATATCAAGAGCTCAGATGGAAACCCAGTTCTAAGCAAAGAAGGGAAAGTAGGAGGGTGGAAGGAGTATATAGAGGGTCCATACAAGGGCGAGGTACTTGAGGACAATATTATGGAAATGGAAGAGGATGTGGATGAAGATGAAATGGGAGATATAATACTGCGTAAAGAGTTTGACAGAGCACTGAAAGACCTGAGTCGAAACAATGCCCCAGGAGTAGACAACATTCCATTAGAACTACTGACAGCCTTGGGAGATCCAGTCCTGACAAAACTCTACCATCTGGTGAACAAGATGCATGGGACAGGCGAAATACCCTCAGACTTCAAGAAGAATGTAATAATTCCAATCCAAAAGAAAGCAGGTGTTGAAAGATGTGAAAATTACCGAACTATCAGTTTAAGTCACAGCTGCAAAATACTAACGCTAATTCTTTACAGACGAATGAAAAAACTGATAGAAGCAGACCTCGGGGAAGATCAGTTTGGATTCCGTAGAAATGTTGGAACACGTGAGGCAATACTGACTCTACGACTTATGTTAGAAGAAAGATTGAGGAAAGGCAAACCTACGTTTGTAGCATTTGTAGACTTAGAGAAAGCTTTTGACAATGTTGATTGGAATACTCTCTTTCAAATTATAAAGGTGGCAGGGGTAAAATACAGGGAGCGAAAGGCTATTTACAATTTGTACGGAAAACAGATGGCAGTTATAAGAGTCGAGGGGTGTGAAAGGGAAGCAGTGGTTGGGAAGGGAGTGAGATAGGGTTGTAGCCTATCCCCGATGTAATTCAATCTGTATATTGAGCAACCAATAAAAGAAACAAAAGAAAAGTTCGGAGTAGGTATTAAAATCTATGGAGAAGAAATAAAAACTTTGAGGTTCACCGATGACATTGTATTTCTGTCAGAGACAGCAAAGGACTTGGAAGAGTAGCTGAACGGAATGGACAGTGTCTTGAAAGGAGGGTACAAGATGAACATCAACAAAAGGATATCGAGGATAATGGGATGTAGTCGAATGAAGTCAGGTGATGCTGAGGGAATTAGATTAGGAAATGAGACACTTGAAGTAATAAAGGAGTTTTGCTATTTGGGAAGCAAAATAACTGACGATGGCTGAAGTAGAGAGGCTACAAAATGTAGACTGGCAATGATAAGGAATGCGTTTCTGAAGAAGAAAAATTTGTTAACATCGAGTATAGGTTTAAATGTCAGGAAGTCGTTTCTGAAAGTATTTGTATGGAGTGGAGCCATGTATGGAAGTGAAACATGGACGATAAATAGTTTAGACAAGAAGAGAATAGAAGCTTTCGAAATGTGGTGCTACAGAAGAATGCTGAAGATTGGATGAGTAGATCACATTACTAATGAGGAGGTATTGAATAGAATTGGGATGAAGAGGAGCTTGTGGCACAACTTAACTAGAAAAAGGGATCGTTTGGTAGGACATGTTCTGAGACGTCGAGGGATCACCAATTTAGTATTTGAGGGCAGTGTGGAGGGTAAAAATCGTAGAGGGAGACCAAGAGATGAATACACTAAGCAGATTCAGAAGGATGTAGGCTGCAGTAGGTACTGGGAGATGAAGAAGTTTGCACAGGATAGAGTAGCATGGAGAGCTGCATCAAACCAGTCTCATGACTGAAGACCACAACATCAAGAACAAGGGGACGTAGGTGAAGAATTTGACAGAGCACTGGAAAATAGCCCGCATCTCGTGGTCGTGCGGTAGCGTTCTCGCTTCCCACGCTCGGGTTCCCGGGTTCGATTCCTGGCGGGGTCAGGGATTTTCTCTGCCTTGTGATGGCTGGGTGTTGTGTGCTGTCCTTAGGTTAGTTAGGTTTAAGTAGTTCTAAGTTCTAGGGGACTTATGACCACAGCAGTTGAGTCCCATAGTGCTCAGAGCCATTTGAACCATTTGAACCACTGGAAAACCTTATGGGAATAAAGACCCCGTGAGTAGCACACATTCAATTGGAACTACAGGTAGCCTTGTGAGGCCCAGCACTGACAAAACTCTACCATCTAGTGAGCTGGATTTTTGAGACAGGTGACAGACTTCAAGAAGAATATAATAATTCCAATACGAAAGAAAGCAGGTGTTGACAGGTGTGAAAATTACCGAACTACCAGTTTAATAGGTCACGGATTCAAAATACTAACACGAATTCTTTACAGACGCATGAAAAAACTGGTAGAAGCCGATCTCGGGAAGATCAGTTCGGATTCCCTAGAAACGCTGGAACACGAGAGGCGATACTGACCCTACCAACTGTCTTAGAGGATAAAATAAGGAAAGGCAAACCTAAGTTTCTAGCATTTGTAGACTTAGAGAAAGCTTTTGACAATGTTGACTGGAATACACTCTTTCTAATTCTGATGGTTGCAGAGGTAACATGCAGGGAGCGAAAGGCTATTTACAATTTGTACAGAAACCAGATGGCAGCTATAGGAGTCGAGGGGTATGAAAGGGAAGGAGCGGTTTAGTAGGGAGTGAGGCAGGGTTGTAGCCTATCCCCGATGTTATTTGATCTGTATATTGGGCAAACAATAAGGGAAACAAAAGAAAAATTTGGAGTAGTAATTAAAATCTATGGAGAATAAATAAAATCTTTGAGGTCTTCCGATGACATTGTAATTCTGTTAGAGACTGAAAAGAACCTGGAAGAGCAGTTGAACGGAATGGACATTGTCTTGAATGGAGGATATAAAATGAATATCAACAAGAGCAAAACGAAGATAATGGAATATAGTCAGATTAAACAGGTGATGCTGAGGGAATTAGATTACGAAATGAGACCCTTAAGTAGTAAATGAATTTTGCTATTTGGGAAACAAAATAACTGATG
This sequence comes from Schistocerca serialis cubense, assembly GCF_023864345.2. Lineage (NCBI taxonomy): Eukaryota > Metazoa > Arthropoda > Insecta > Orthoptera > Acrididae > Schistocerca > Schistocerca serialis. The sequence goes on along the minus strand of NC_064641.1, from coordinate 144,354,548 downwards.
ATGGTCGAAATAGTCTTGTGACAGCCAGAGCGAGGGCACCAGCAGCAGCGAGTACTGTTTGTATAAAGCGTTTATTTTGCATTTTGTTTACGACCTTCCACTAAGGAAGGGATTCTATTTGTGTTTATCTGCTCTGCATAGTAACTAACAGTTCTTGATAAAACTTTACGTAGTTTTCGTGTTAGATTTCTTAGTGTTTTCTTGATCGTTTAGAACAGAAAGCGCCCTAAAACCGTCTTTTGTTTGTTTCGCGGCCGTTAGCCACTAGTCACTTGAATCAGCAGTTGTCTTGTGACAGCCAGAGCGAGAGCACCAGCAGCAGCGAGTACTGTTTGTATAAAGCGTTTTTGTACTTATTTGCTGCGCTTAGCTTTTAAATAGTTTTTCTGGGAAAACCTAGCGTAGTTTTCGCGTCTCGTATTTCAGTGAGTGTTTCTTGATTATCAGAGTAGCTCATCAGAAGATTATCTTGGGAATTTGTCACCGTATAGAGAAGGGTATACATAGTCATGTGTAGGGACTGTGGTTGTTGTGAGCGGACGCAAGGAGAATTGGCCACTCTTCGGGGGCAGGTGGAGGCTTTGTCTGTTAGGCTCATCGAGCTCGAGGCGCAGGCGTCGGCTCGTAGTGGCGTTGGGGCAACTGTGGTGAGACCTATGCCTACTTCGGTGGCCTTGGAATCACATGGAACCCCTGATGTCGCTGCGTCTTCCGGCAGTGAGGATCTTACCGGTCAGCCATCACTCCAGGGTGAATGGCGGACAGTGGTGGGCTCGCGCGTGCCTGGCCGAAAGGCGAAGGTGGGATCTGGCCGCGTGGCAGCTGCCTTACCCCTTTCCAACAGGCACGGGGTGCTTCCTAGTGGTGATGACATCGTTTCCGAGCCACCACAGGATGCCTCGCCTGTTGGGCCAGTGGCCGATTCTCCGGCAAGGTCCCGACAGTCACAGAGGGCGGGCCTATTAGTTATAGGGAGCTCCAACGTTAGGCGGGTTATGGAGCCCCTTAGGAAAATAGCGGGTAGGTCGGGGAAGAATGCCAGTGTGCACTCGGTGTGCTTGCCGGGGGGTCTCGTCCGTAATGTGGAGGAGGCCCTTCCGGCAGCTATTGAACGCACTGGGTGTGACCGGCTGCAGATAGTAGCACATGTCGGAACGAATGACGCCTGCCGCTTGGGTTCTGAGGCCATCCTTGGTTCCTTCCGGCGGCTGGCTGATTTGGTGAAGACAACCAGCATCGCACGCGGAGTGCAAGCTGAGCTTAATATCTGCAGCATAGTGCCCAGAGTCGATCGCGGTCCTCTGGTTTGGAGCCGTGTGGAGGGTCTAAACCAGAGGCTCAGACGACTCTGCGACTATAATGGTTGCAAATTCATCGACCTCCGTTATTGGGTGGAGAACTGTAGGGCCCCCCTAGACAGGTCAGGCGTGCACTACACACCGGAAGCAGCTACTAGGGTAGCAGAGTACGTGTGGCGTGCACACGGGGGTTTTTTAGGTTAGAGGGACCCCCCCTTGGGCGAAACGATAAAATACCTGACGGCTTACCAGAGAGGACATTATCATCGTTGATAAAGAACGTCCGTCCTCAGAGACCAAAAACAGGAAACGTTAACGTAATATTGGTAAACTGCAGGAGTATCCAGGGCAAGGTTCCTGAATTAGTATCTCTTATTGAAGGAAATAGTGCGCATATAGTATTAGGAACGGAAAGTTGGTTAAAACCGGAAGTGAACAGTAACGAAATCCTAGACACAGAATGGAATATATACCGCAAGGATAGGATAAACGCCAATGGTGAAGGAGTATTTATAGCAGTAAAGAATTCAATAATATCCAATGAAGTTATTAGCGAATGCGAATGTGAAATAATCTGGGTTAAGTTAAGTATCAAAGGTGGGTCAGATATGATAGTCGGATGCTTCTATAGACCACCTGCATCAGCAACCGTGGTAGTTGAGCGCCTCAGAGAGAACCTGCAGAACGTCGTGAAGAAGTTTCGTGATCATACTATTGTAATAGGGGGAGACTTCAATCTACCAGGTATAGAATGGGATAGTCACACAATCAGAACTGGAGCCAGGGACAGAGACTCTTGTGGCATTATCCTGACTGCCTTGTCCGAGAATTACTTCGAGCAGATAGTTAGAGAACCAACTCGTGAAGCTAACGTTTTAGACCTCATAGCAACAAATAGACCGGAACTTTTCGACTCCGTGAATGTAGAAGAGGGTATCAGTGGTCATAAGTCAGTGGTTGCATCAATGACTACAAGTGTAATAAGAAATGCCAAGAAAGGAAGGAAAATATATTTGCTTAACAAGAGTGATAGGGCACAAATCGCAGAATATCTGAGTGACCACCATCAAACGTTCATTTCTGAGGAAGAGGATGTGGAACAAAAATGGAAAAAATTCAGAAACATCGTCCAGTACGCCTTAGATAAGTTCGTACCGACTAAGGTCCAAAGCGAGGGGAAAGATCCACCGTGGTATAACAATCATGTACGAAAGGTACTACGGAAACAAAGAAAGCTTCATCATAGGTTTAAGAGTAGTCGAATCATAGCTGATAAGGAAAAGCTGAACGAAGCGAAAAAGAGCGTAAAGAGAGCAATGAGAGAAGCATTCAACGAATTCGAACATAAAACATTGGCAAACAATCTAAACAAGAACCCTAAAAAGTTTTGTTCATATGTAAAATCGGTAAGCGGATCTAAATCCCCTATTCAGTCACTCGTTGACCACGATGGCACCGAAACAGAGGACGACCGAAGAAAGGCAGAAATACTGAATTCAGTGTTCCGAAACTGTTTCACTGCGGAAAATCGTAACACGGTCCCTGACTTCAGCCGTCGCACGGACGCCAAAATGGAAAATATTGAAATAAACGATATCGGAATTGAAAAACAACTGCTATCACTTAGTAGCGGAAAAGCATCCGGACCAGACGAGATACCCTTAAGATTCTACAGTGATTGTGCTAAAGAACTTGCCCCCTTTCTATCAGCAATTTATCGTAGATCGCTGGAAGAACGTAAAGTACCTAGCGACTGGAAGAAAGCGCAGGTCGTTCCCATTTTCAAGAAGGGTCATAAATCAGATGCGAATAATTATAGGCCTATTTCGCTTACGTCAATCTGTTGTAGAATAATGGAACATGTTTTGTGTTCTCGTATTATGACGTTCTTAGATAATACAAATCTCCTTCATCATAACCAACATGGATTCCGCAAACAGAGATCATGTGAAACTCAGCTCGCCCTATTTGCCCAAGAAATTCACAGTGCCGTAGACACTGGCGAGCAGATTGATGCCGTATTCCTGGACTTCAGGAAGGCATTTGATACGGTTCCGCACTTACGTTTAGTGAAAAAAATACGAGCTTACGGAATATCGGACCAGGTTTGTGATTGGATTCAGGATTTGCTAGAAGAAAGAACACAACATGTCATTCTTAACGGTTCAAAATCTGCAGATGTAGAGGTAATTTCGGGAGTACCGCAGGGAAGCGTGATAGGACCTTTATTGTTTACAATATACATAAATGACTTAGTTGACAACATCGGTAGCTCCGTGAGGCTATTTGCAGATGACACGGTTGTCTACAAGAAAGTAGCAACATCAGAAGACTCGTACGTACTCCAGGAGGACCTGCAGAGGATTAATGCATGGTGCGACAGCTGGCAGCTTTCCCTAAACGTAGATAAATGTAATATAATGCGCATACATAGGGGCAGAAATCCATTCCAGTACGATTATGCCATAGGTGGTAAATCATTGGAAGCGGTAACGACCGTAAAATACTTAGGAGTTACTATCCGGAGCGATCTGAAGTGGAATGATCACATAAAACAAATAGTGGGAAAAGCAGGCGCCAGGTTGAGATTCATAGGAAGAATTCTAAGAAAATGTGACTCATCGACGAAAGAAGTAGCTTACAAAACGCTTGTTCGTCCGATTCTTGAGTATTGCTCATCAGTATGGGACCCTTACCAGGTTGGATTAATAGAAGAGATAGACATGATCCAGCGAAAAGCAGCGCGATTCGTCATGGGGACATTTAGTCAGCGATAGAGCGTTACGGAGATGCTGAACAAGCTCCAGTGGCGGACACTTCAAGAAAGGCGTTACGCAATACGGAGAGGTTTATTATCGAAATTACGAGAGAGCACATTCCGGGAAGAGATGGGCAACATATTACTACCGCCCACATATATCTCGCGTAATGATCACAACGAAAAGATCCGAGAAATTAGAGCAAATACGGAGACTTACAAGCAGTCGTTCTTCCCACGCACAATTCGTGAATGGAACAGGGAAAGGGGGATCAGATAGTGGTACAATAAGTACCCTCCGCCACACACCGCAAGGTGGCTCGCGGAGTATAGATGTAGATGTAGAATAGAGAGGATATAAAAAGTACAGTGGCAATGGCAAGGAAAGCGTTTCTGAAGAAGAGATATTTATTAACATCGACTATAGATTCAAGTGTCAGAAAGTCTCATCTGAAAGTATTTGTATGGACCGTAGGCTTGTATGGAAGTGAAACAGGGACGATAAATAGTTTAGACAAGAAGAGAATAGAAGCTTTCGAAATGCGGAGCTACACAAGAATGCTGAAGACTGGGTGGGTAGATCATATAAATAATGAGGTCGTCCTGAGTAGAAATGGGGAGAAGAGTAATTTGTGGCACAACTTGACTAGAAGAAGGGATCGGTTAGTTGGACATGTTCTGAGGTATCGAGGGATCACCAATTTAGTGCCGGAGGGCTGCGTGGATGGCAAAAATCGTAGAGGGAGACCAAGAGATGAATACACGTAGCAGATTCAGAAGGATGTAGGCTGCAGAAGTTATTTGGAGATGAAGAAGCTTGCACAGGATAGAGTTGCAAGGAGAGCTACCTCAGACCCATCTCTGGACTGAAGACCGCACCACCACCACCACCAACAACAACAACAACAATGAATTTTTAGATGTGTGTTGATACGCTGACACGGAAGAAACAGAAAACTATGTAATCCATGAAAAATACGGTATGTAATATGGCTTGTTTTCTCCGTTACGGGAACAATGCAAAATACTCTCTGGAATGAAAGAATACGGTTGTCTCGTACACTAAGCGGATGTAGAAGTTTGTAATAACTGCATTAATGTGAATATGTGTGTTAAATCAGTCGTTTTTGTTTATTTAAGTAGTGCCACAGGTCCTCCTGTACATCAAATAAATAAGCATCGCAAAATATCAGAAATAATTACTGCCAATATTAACAGCATCTCTGTTGTCGTAGTTGGAAGCTCAAGATTACTCCGCCATTACGCACTCAGTTCAAACTTTCTGAATTATTGCGCTGAAGAAACAGTAATTCCTATTTGAATTATAATATCTTAGAAGAGTAAAATAATACGCTTCCAGTTACGCATACCAGAGAAGAGCTATGGCCTGTACTCATGACTGCAAAAGTTTATGAGAAATCTGAATTAAATTCGACGCCCAGAAAAAATTGAAAGAAATAATAACCAGTCGTGGTTCAAGAAAAACATCGAAAGGAAATAATCAATTTTATTTTTTCTTATAACGCTCGTGCTGCTTTGTATTGAGTAGTAAAAAACGCAATTGAAAAGACTCATCAGGCTAACGTCACGTGAGACGCGAGCGGTACACAGCTGATCCATATCTACAGGTTAAATCCTCAGTAAATGATCCGTTACAGAGAAAAGCCGTCCTCACGACGTGATCGTGGACTGGAAATCCAACCTTTTGGGACACAGAGCAATCGGCACAAGGGATGGGTCTGTTAACGTGATGGGTGATTCCAGCGCTCTCCAGCGACGGTCGTCGACTACATTTGGCTCGCATACCACACAGTTTGCTTCCGAATATGGTGGCACATAAAATTCTGTGTTAGCTCTACTAAAACGTACATGTCGTACATTTTGAATATGCTTTCCGTGTTGTTTGGTCTGCAGTATACATAAATAAAAACTTCAATATTCATGAAAGTGCTATGAGAGAAAAAGGAAGGTAAGGGCATCAGCTTATGAATCTTCACATAATCGGGAAAACCTACTAACTTACTCGTAAGCGACGGCGCACTTAGGTATACATAACATCGAATATTACGGAAATCATTTCTATTAATTTAATAAGGAAGTCCCACAACCTTCTGGAAAACGGCAAGATGAATGAAAGAGAAACATGTGAACAGTGGAATACAAACCGCTCCACATTTCTTCGCTACTCAGCATCCCAGCCAGCTACACTATGGTGAAATTCTGCAATGAACGATCTTGTATGTTATGTCACAATCATCTTAAGACTTTAATCATTATTATGTTGTTAATTGAGATCGAATTACAAAATTCCCATCAGATACGTGATTATGATGAATGTTCGAAACAGTATACTTTTATAACATGTGTTATATCACTAAAATAACTAAGTACGAAAAATCTTTAACCATCTATTTCAGATTTTCCTTCATTTTATTAAAAAATTGCACCAATTACGACGCCTTTTAGAGAGATTCTCAGTATGCTGGAGATTAGAAACAACATACACTCATAGGGTGTGAGGTATAACATAAAACCCACCAAATACGGGCTTCAGCTGAAGACGCCAACACCAAAATGCGTCTCGCAAGTTCTACGTATGACGTAGGGAGCGGTATTGCTTCTTACTGATTATACTTTATATGCCAAATTGCCGAAATATGGTCGTGCTTGTTGTGTGTTCCACGTTACAAAATAGCTAATCAACGTCAAATAGCAGGAAATGACGTTATAAAACTCGTACAGTTCCATATAAACGGCTTAAGTATCTATTATTTAATGGTGGCCGCCTTGCAGGGGTAATATTCACGTGGACTAATAAATAAAACTCATTAAAAAAAAGATCCTGTTATCTTTTGAACACATCTCGTGTAACACAGGTGCGAAGATTGTATTCATCCGCGGTTGTAGTTTATAGCATGTGAATTACCTACATTTATTTTCTGCTACTAGTCACTTTTATTTTCTTTATGTTTAACTTAACATATTGCAATGCGTTTGGAGCATTGGCCATCCTCAGGCTTTTGTACATTCAGAAAATTGTTAAATAAAAATAAAAGTTCTTAGACTAAATGAGCACAGAACTTGTTTACTGCTCGCTGTTGGTCAGACTGTTGGGGTATTTGGAGGGAGGGGGATAATGGTTGTTCATCTTCATTACATCTACGTACTCACTCTCCCAACCTCCGTACGGTGCGTGACGGAGGCTACCCTGTAACAGTATTAGTCATTTCCTTTCTTTTCCATTAGAAAACACAGCGAGGGGAAAACGAATGTCTTCATGCCTCTTACGAGACCTATCTCTCTAATATTATCTTTATAGTCTTTACGCAAAATGTACGTTGGAGGCAGTAGACTATCTCGCAGTTAGCCTCGAATATGGGTTCTCTAAATTTTGTTAATAGTGCTCCCCGGAAAGAACACAGCCTTCTCTCCAGCCATTCCTATTAAAGTTCCCAAAGTATCTCGCTAATAAATACGTGTTGTTCGAACCTAACAGTAATAGACCTGCCTTTGAATTGCTTCGATATCTTCCTTTAATCCTACCTGGTACGGATTCTAAACACTCGATCAGAACTCAACAATGGATCGTACTAGTGACCTATATGCAGCCTCCTTTACACATGAACCACACATTCTCAAAACTATTCCAATAAACGGAAGTCGACCATTCGGCATTTCTACTGCAGTTCTTAGATGCTCAATTCATTACATATCGCTTTACAACGTTATATCTAGATACTTAATCGACTTGACTGTGTCACTACTAATACTGTATTGGAGTATTGTGGGTTTGTTTCTGCTACTCATCTGCATGAATTTCTGGCTGGCCAGAAATTGATGCTCAGTTATGTCTTCTGCTCCAGACCAGTATAATAAATCACTAGACTTCAATTTCTGGCCAGCCACTGCCCCCATCCCTCCAAATACTCCAACAAACACACCAGCAGCGAACAGTAAACGATAAAATTCGGTATATCAGTTATTATCAAATAGGAAGAGACGAACACACCCGATAGGAACATTGCAATTTTCAGCACTATCGTCAGCTGTATTTTTATTATCAGCTTTTTAGCAACTGTTTGAATTTTCCCGAAAGACATCAGTCACAAAATCCCACGTGAAAATAACCAGCACACATAGCAGCTCTTGTAAGCAACTACACACGTTGAGACCGCAAATACAAGTCTTCTCACTTGCGACTTTCTGATGTCTCTCGGAAAAATAAATCCACTTTGTACAGGGTGACAATTAAACTATACGAATCAAAATCGTCATAACGTCTGAATGGTTTGCGTTAGGACGTACAATTTGCACGGTTGGCCACGGGCCCTGATGGGAATTAGTATGCTCGTGGTATGGTTTGGTTTAGCCACGAAGTCCAAATGGTTCAAATGGCTCTGAGCACTATGGGACTTAACATCTGAGGTCATCAGGCCCCTAGAACTTAGAACTACTTAAACCTAACTAACCTAAGGACATCACACACACCCATGCTCGAGGCAGGATTCGAACCTGCGACCGTAGCGGTCGCGCGGTTCCAGACTGAAGCGCCTAGAACCGCTCGGCCACTACGGCCGGCCGACGAAGTCCACTTTCATATCAGTGGGTTCGTCAATAAGCAAAACTGGCGCATTTGGGGGTCTGAGAATCCGCACTTGGCGAACGAGAAGTCTCTTGACTCTCAGCGGGTGACTGTGTGGTGTGCAGTCGCCAGTCAGGGAATAATCTGCGCGATATTCGTTGATAGCACGGTGACTGCCGAACGAGACATGAAGGTTTTGGAAGATGATTTCATTCCCATTATCCAAAGTGACCCTGATTTGGACAAGATGTCGTTCATGCAAGATGGAGCTCTACCACTCCGAAATAGAGAGTGACGTCCTGGAGTTGCACTTTGGGAAGCGGATTCTGGCTCTGGGGTACCCAGAGGCCACAGGCATGGGCCTCTATTGGCTGCCGTATTCTCTTGATCTGAACACATCCGTGTTTTTTTGGGGCTATATTTAAGACATGGTGAACTGCAACAACTCTAAAAACATTGCTAATCTGAAACAGCCATTCAGGAGATCATCGGCAGCATCGATATTCCGACACTTCAGCATGTCTACATCTACATCTACGTGATTACTCTGCTATTCACAATAAAGTGCCTGGCAGAGGGTTCAATGAACCACCTTCAATCTGTCTCTCTACCGTTCCACTCTCGAAAGGCGCGCAGGAAAATCGAGCTCTTAATTCTTTCTGTGCGAGACCTGATTTCTCTTATTTTATCGTAATGATCATTTCTAAATAATGCTGAAAGTTTTTATGATCATTTCTCCCTATGCAGGTGTGTGCCAACAGAATGTTTTCGCAGTTGGGGGAGAAAACTGATGATTGAAACTTCATGAGAAGTTCCCGTCGTAACGAAAAACGCCTTTGTTTTAATGACTGCCAGTCCTATTCACGTATCATGTCTGTCGCAGTATCTCCCCTACTTCTCGATAATACAAATCGAGCTGCCCTTCTTTGTACTTTTTCGATGTCATCCGTCAGTCCCATCTGACGCGGATCCCACACCGTACATCAGTACTCCAGAATAGGGTGGATAAGCGTGGTGTAAGCAATCTCTTTGCACCTTGTAAGTGTTCTTCCAATGAATCGCAGTCTTTGGTTGGCTCTTGCAGTAATTCGCTATTCGTCTGCGCTACAACATTGCCAATGATGGCAGGCATGTCGAGCATGCCATAACCTAAATCCGAATACCTTTGGTGACGTCTACATGTGGTATAACGTGTGAGCGCGCCGTAATTTGTAACAGATTTACGTCTTCTTTTTTCATATGGTTCAGTAATTGTCACACTGTATGGAGAGGGCCTGATAATGAAGTGAATCGTCGAAACCGGTTTCCACTAAATTGGTAGTGATATTGCAGCTGATGGTTGTGTTGAAAACTGTAATAATAAAAAGTCCTACGATAATTTAGTTTAAGATATTTTATTTTGAAGTAACAGTTTTCAAATGGTTCAAATGGCTCTGAGCACTATGGGACTCAACTGCTGAGGTCATTAGTCACCTAGAACTTAGAACTAGTTAAACCTAACTAACCTAAGGACATCACAAATATCCATGCCCGAGGCAGGATTCGAACCTGCGACCGTAGCGGTCTTGTGGTTCCAGACTGCAGCGCCTTTAACCGCACGGCCACTTCGGTCGGCGTAACAGTTTTCTGTATGTATAAACACCTGAATATCAGCAAAACTTGCTAGAAACGCGTTGCAGCGTGTTAGGTTTAACATAAACAAGTAAAGGTGACTGGTAGAAGATAATCCAAATAAGCATTCCACACGGTCACGATTCTCAAACGTAGCCAGTACGGCCACAAGTAGTTGTAGCCAGTGGGACCGCTACAACTGTGGCAGAGGCGAAGCGGCCGGCTGTGTTTACAGCGGCGCCCTTGTCCGGAAACACTTTGCGGCTTTTCGGCCACTGGCCCCCGGGGACAGCCGTCCGTCCGTCTGGTCCCGCGCCTCTCCCCAGGTCCCCGGCGTGGCGCGACATGCCGCCAGACCGCGACCCCCGCGCGTGCGCGTGTGTGCGCCAGCGCGCGGGCCCGGTAATCTCGCCGGATCCCTTTTAAGTGTGGTTAATATTTAATGCGTCCCGGAGTGGGGTTACGGTGATCGGCGCGTGCCGCAGACTTAGTCGGTGCCGCGACGTCAAAGTTGCGCCGCCGGCGCAGCTGCCGCCCTCTCGCGTCTACCCTGCTGCCACACCCCCACTCTCCACCCTCCAACCCCTCTCTCCAACCCGATCCTCTCGCAGCCACCTCGGTCCGTCTCGCGGCGTCCCAGAGCGGCGCTTTTGATGTGAAAGAGATTTAACGACGTTAGCGTTACTTACGGCTCACTTGGCGCACTCAATTTCCTCGCACGCCACGCCCCCCTCTGCAGCCCCTCCCACGCCCTCGTTGCGCTCGCCTTACACTGCGCCCATCTTCGCCGCCACCTCGCGCCGGCTCGCGTATTCACTAGCGGTAATAGCAGCTATTCATAGCGGCGTCTGGAGCGCGCGCCCGGCGCCTTAAGTTTTACGCCTTCCTCCCTGTCGAGCGGAGCTGAGCCGCCTCCCTCTCTTCACGCCCCGCCTGTTTGCTTCGCCTACTCTGTATCTTGTTCCACCCTAACACATACACGACGCTTCTGGCTCAACAGCTTTCTGAAATCTCTCCACCTTGTGTTACGTTTTCCACTGACTTTACTGTTTTCACAGAAAGGCGTAATTTCCATCATCACTATGATACGGAAGTATGGCTCTACACGTGTATAAAACTGGATTATGAAGCACACCAGACAACAGAAATGGTCATCCGTAGGAGATGGTGCAGAGGAATTCGCATTAACGACAACAGCGGTTGTGGGAGTGGTAGTCGGTCGGGGTTGCCAAGGTCTAATGACAGTAATAGAAACATTTGCAAGCTAGCAGGTGGAAGTTGTAAGGTGCTTTGCCAGAAAAGAAAAAAAAAAGAAGAATTAGAGCAAACTGTTATCATATTTTTTCTTTGATACGAGAAATCTGGTAATCATAAATGAATACAATTATTTACACCGAAAATCAGCAATAAACATATAGTATTTAAAACTAGATGAATATTAATTTGAGTAATGAAATCGAAAACTTTCGTAGAGCTTCACGTTCTGTGTTAATATGAATTCAGTGAATGTTCCAAAATAATACATCGGGCATGAATAAACATGATAAACACGCAGTCAGCGGACAAGAACGATGCTCATGATGTACCAGAAATAATGTTCATTTCCTGCAAGCCGGGCGGTGTGGCCGTGCGGTTCTAGGCGCTTCAGTCTGGAACCGTGTGACCGCTACCGCCGCAGGTTCGAATCCTGCCATGGGCATGGATGTGTGTGATGTCCTTAGGTTGGTTAGGTTTAATTAGTTCTAAGTTCTAGGTGACTGATGACCTCAGAAGTTAAGTCGCATTGTGCTCAGAGCCATTTGAACCATTTCCTGCAAGTAAACACAAGTCCCTTTTGAGTGGTGGTGACCTGCCGGCTGAAGTCCTAATTAAGAAACAAAAATACGTCTGAAGCACGTATTAAAACAAGAGTAAATAATATCTGGACAAATGCAGAAAATGTGAAATAATTCTTGGCAGACGTAATTTTGTAATAAGAACAACAATTGATAAGTTAATTAATTAGTTCTAGTGAAAAGCCGGTGTTGAAAATTACTAAAACCAACTGAAATTAGACTGACGGTTGCCAACGCAATCCCGGAGAGTGACAAGTAAGTTAGTTACTTTCCTGAAGCTCAGCACCAGTTACTGATAGTCAAGATCCACAGTTTCTGAGTGGAATTAGAGTACGGAGTAGTCAAAGTTAGCAGCTAGTATTGAGTACACAGCCAAACTGTTAATATGGTATGTAAGCCAAACGTTGACCGATGATGATCAGAAGCCTTGCAGTTTCCCCAGAAGGATTACTCGGAGACTCAGATGGCGGCGTACTGCGACGCGTCTTCCTGCATGCACCGCAGTAAGCCCCTAATTGTGGAAGAGCTGTTGCTCTAGGCACCTGGCCCAGTGGCTTACTCGGTGAAGACTGCCCTCTGTGGTCTGTTCAAAAATGGTTCAAATGGCTCTGAGCAATATGGGACTTTACATCTATGGTCATCAGTCCCCTAGAACTTAGATCTACTTAAACCTAACTAACCTAAGGACATCACACATCACCCAGTCATCTGTGGTCTGTGCACAGCCTTAAGTGAACTACCCGTAGAAGCATGCACCGCGCACTGTTTTCAGTTGGGTGTCTCTGTGTAATAAACTAGCTCGTGTATGTCGCCACCTGTAGCGGCGTATCTGACGCCCCTTGGCGACTGCCGGCTTGACCTGTTTCTGCCTGACGGCAGGTGCCCTTGCCCCTACTAAGTCCGGGACCCGCCTGACAGACGTGTTGTGCAGATAGCCGCTATGCATAGGCGCTCGACCTAGATATTATATTACATTTCGTTATCAAATCAGTTACCGTCTGTGAACACACCAGATCACAACAGAGTATGAGATACAATGAAAACTTGTAAAATATGGACTGTACGTAAACCAGCGGACTACCATCACTCCGAAAGGAGGAAGGGGGAGGGGGGCGGACCGTGAGGAAACGCCTCAAACCGCGCGGCTACCCCGCGCGGCGCCCACATAGCTTAAAGCTTAAACAAGAAAAACAGCTAGTAAAATTGAAGTTATGCAAATCCAGGGTACCAAATAAATTACACAGAACCAGCACGAATAATATTCACAAATTATCTACAGAGATGAAGTCCGATAGAGAGCGACTACCCATTCGTACCGAATGGCTGCATCATAATTTTAGAAATGTGAGTTAGCAATACCGGAACCAGTAAACTGTTCAAATAAAATCGGGGTTAAATCAAACGTAAATTCGCATATCACACATAGGCTAAAGAACTTTACGCACAGAGGATAGCAGCAAAAAACTTTTCGAACAGTCTACATACACGCTAAGGTGCTCACCAATAACTCCAACAAGAACCGCTGACAAAGGCTCGCTAATGCCACTCTTCCGATGAATTCTGTAGCCACAAAAAGGAGACAAAGTTCCAAGCCATATCGCACCAAACACGTGCTTCACAGACATCTAGGTTGTTAGAATACAGAATGATACTACTGCTTAAAGTCATACTCCATTTCGGCAAATGCTCATAGCATCCACATGTCACACGACATGTCCTTGCACACCCATTCCGCAGTTACCGGTGGTAAACGATTGATAGATAGCTCATGTGAACGGCATCAAGTCATCGAGGTGGAGAGTGCACACGCCCCGTGGCGGGACGTGAAGTAAGCAGTTGCTTAGGTACTCAGGCAGATTATATGACACTTTCGAGTTCATATCGAAGCACAGCCTGAGTAAGATTTAGGTTGAAACATTCACCGCTGCTTCCTCTCGTATTTTACATTATTTTGACTTAAACCTCTTTAGTGCCAATCCAAACAAAACACGTTGGCCAACAAAAAGAGAAAACAACTGATGTACGAATCCTAACCCAGGAGGCACCACAAACAAACTGTCTGTATCAGCAAGCGGACGTCTAGCAGGGGTGCATGGCTATAGTAAACAGCAGATCTATTTGTTGGCTCAGCCTCTTTGAAGTCCTACCCTGCATCCTCGACCTGGGAAACCTGCTCTTAATTTGAAGCAACATGGTAAGGAGGTAACAACGAGCTTTGTTGAAGATAAATTAGTAAAGAGTGAAGATCGCAGAATATCTCAGTTATTAAAATGACCGACTTCGGCACGCTCAATCGTCCATTTTCAGATTATGAGCAGTGGAAAGATATGAAAATACTTGTTAATGAAGGAAGTCAGCCTTTACATAACATATGCAAACGATCAGAAATACCGTAGCGTGGCACTTAGTTGGAGTTTTACACAACGTATACAAAAGGTCAGTAATACTACAGCGTGCTATTTACCCATTTGGCTGGAGCTATCGCTGTGGTGAACAGCTGCGTGTGGTTACGACGCGGGGGCTTCGCGTCGTAACGACATGTCTACAAAATCCGTCTTTTGAGACGTAGGCAAAAGAAATATTTAGCAACGGTAGAAATGTTAGCACTGCTACCACCAAATTCACGTGGCTGACACTTGTGATACGTCATGTTTTTTAGACAGTGCTTATATTCACTCAACAATTTCGCACCTTTAACATTAAAGACAATAGTGGAACAGATATGTCAAAATGGCGAATTTTACAGATACGATGTTATGAGTGTAAACCCCAAACGGTAGCCGCTGGTAGAGGGTATTCCACCGTATGTGAAGTAGTGCACGAAGGTGCGCTTATTTTCTGCATTACGTCAGCTGCAGCCATCGATTCTTAACTCACATTAAAAACATTATAACTTGTGAATAAAATGTAAAGATAATAGGACAATTGTATGTAAAGCGGTATACAAATTTAACTGTTCAAACAAATAATGGAAGTCTTTAGCAATATTGCTTGAAAGCGGTCTTTCAAACATTATAATGCTGATAACTTCAAGCAACATGTGGTATAACGTTCAGTTACAACTGCAGAGGTATTTGGCATCGATACAAGGCACCTTCATCGTAGTTGCCACGTCGTTTTCTACATACGTTTATGCGTCCAGTGACTACTGAAAACATGACATCGTCATATTTGTCCTCGGAGTCTCTCGCGGCGCTTGTCTGAATAAAATCTTCTCGTTGTTCAAGCCGCGTCAATTCGAATGTCATCACCTTGGGAACAGCTTCCGGTAAATACATCTTCAACCATTAACGTCCACATGAACAACGTTTCCGTGGTAACAGCTTCCTCTACAGTCATCATTGGTCGCCTGAGCCCGCTATATAGCATCTCCGTCGAAATGGCGCCTTGAAGCATAATCTTTGACTACCAATAGCCGTCCTATCGATATTTCCATGGAAACGGCATCGCTAGAAGTTCCAAGGAACATTACTAGCTGGCGTTGAAGGTTCGTACGACTTTCTCTATTGGCGTTTCTCCTTAAAATATTTCATAAATTTGTAACGAGGTTATTAAAGCCCTTAAGTATTTGCTCGAAGAATTATGTTTGTGAATTGCTATACATACAGTTGTCCTATTATTTCTGCATCCTGTTCTCAAGTTTTAATGCTTTTTGCGTGGGATGAATTTCAGTAGCTGCAGCTGACGTAAGATAGCACATGCGCGTACCTTCGTACACTATTTACCCCGTGTCAGAATAGCCGCCAGCAGCAGTTGCCGCTGTGACCACATGTCGCTGTTCACCACACTGCCAGCCCCAGCGATGTGGGTAACACTGCACTATAGTACTTCTTGTCTTTTGTATACGTTATGCAAAGCTCCCGTATTTGTGATCTTTTGTATATGTTATGTAAAGGTTGACTTCCCTTATTAACAACCATTACCATATCTTTACATTGCTCATAAACTGAAGATGGCCGATTAAACTTCCAGAAACTGGCCAATTTAGTAAATGAGATATTCTGCGATCTTCATTACTTTTGCTATTGATTATCTGATCTTACATGTAGAGGAGCTGTCAGTGGGATTCACGCCACTACATGGACTTTTATAAAATGTTTGCTCCAAGATAACATCATTGTGGGGGAGGTTCGAATACCTGTAAATAGTTAACAGACAAATCTTGTAAAGCGTTAATACAGAGGAGTCCAGAAAAATGTTGACACTCTCTGATAGTCAATACTAATGGAACAAAATGGCTTACCGTTACGGCTATTCCAAGGGGGGAGGGGAGGTTATTTTATGTGTTGTAAGTGTTCATCTTCAGCCATACAACGTCGATGACGCTGAATTGATAACCGAACGACGGCTGTGGTGTTGCCGGTGTGGCAGATGCACGGGACGCCTCGATGGTTTCTAGTAGCCTTATCAGTGTAGCTTGCTTCTGTTGATGAACTTCATTTTTCAATGTCCCCCATAAGTAGATGTCAAGAGGTGTAAGGTCGGAACATCGTGGTCGGTACTCAACAGCTCCTCTTCGAATTATCCGTCGTCCAGGTCGATTTTCATTCAAGTAGGCTCTGACATCTCTTTTGTAGTGAGGTGGAGTGCCATCTTGTTGTAGGTAAAATATTTCACCTCCAAACAACTCCCGAATGGCAGGTAAAATCGATTTTTGCAGCATATGAAGATACAGCTCACAAGTTTCGGTGCCTTCACAGAAGAATAGGTCAAACAAACAGTGTGATGACAGACCACACCACACGTTGAGACCCTGTAGGTTAACATGTTCGTCCACGTGAACGTATTTTCAGGAGCCCAGTAGACGCAGTTGTGGCGGTTTCTAGTACCGTTCAGTTTGAATTGCGCCTCGTCAGACCAGTTAACCATCCCTGCAAACCGTTCATTCTCGGGAAGCATGCCTTCAAACTACTTGCAGCACTCCATCGTTCAATCTGAGTCGTCCTCATTCATAGAGTGCAGCTATCTTGGACTGTACACTTTTCACTCTGCAGCCTTCAGAATTCGCCTTACGCTTGATCGTCTTACCCGCTATCACCTGCTCCCTGCCTCACAGATTTCTGAGGTGACCTAGTAAAATGTTGCAACACATCAGTGCTGGAAGCTGGAATTGTTGCTGATTCTGGTCGACCAGACCTTTGCTTATGCACATCCTGAAAAATGCCGTCGGCTCCAAATTTATCTCGAATAATGAAGTGTTGCACGTGTTGGTGGCTAAGTCCCACACACATTGCGCCATTGCCGTTACACCTCCATCATGTGTCTGTACTTCCAGCACCACTTCAACATGGCATTGCGTTTCTCAAGCGACAACGTTATTTCATTCACTGCTGCTGGAAAACGCGTGTCCATGTCTGTTGAGAAAAAGTTGGACTACGCTATCGCGAAAATTGCAACGATATGTCCAAAGATATTAACTATCAAAGAGTGTCTAGAAAAATTCGTAGGAAACTTTCTTTTCATATTTTCCAGTAAACGAGCATGACACAAATGTAAATTAAATATTTTTGGACTATTCATTAAGGCATAAAAAGAATTCACATATGTGGACCTCAAGTCTCACCTATCGAGAAATCGCACAAACTTAGTTTCATATTTTCCTTCCCTTTCTTCAGTAAAAATATTTATACAGAAAATACATATGCAGAAAACAGGGTTCGTAATGTTAACATTTCTGAAGTATATGATATCCAATAGAGGCTTTCGTTGATACCCTAAAACAGCTTCTTAAATGGAAGAAAATAATAATCATACAATAATCTCTGAGAAAAAATAATTTGCTACTGAAGTTGGAAAATCTTTATGATACGATGAAGACAATTATTTTTCACAATATATATATATTCCCCATTTGAGGTACATGTCTCTAATGATGGAACTGCAGCAAGCTTTCCTGCATTTTGAGGCATTCATTGGCTCCATAAAGTTTGGTACTTGCGCGCCATTCTAAAACCTAACTTATGAAATTGGTTTCAACACAGCTTTGCTTTGCTTCTTAATCACATTTTCTACTGCAACTACATGTTCACAGTTATAGGAGTTCATTGTACAAGGACATCCTCTTCCACTAGCTACTGGCAGGAAATTTTAATGTTCGTATGATTTACCAACCAGTTTCATCAAGCTCAATAGTACAATCTTCAGTCAAAAACAAGAATTCATCACCTCCCAAACGGATAATTCCGCACTGCTGTCATTGCTCACCACTTAATAATTCATGCACTGCTGTAGAGTGTAAAAAAAACGGTTATTACAGTATTCCATCGTCTAAGATCAAATTGAGATTAGCAGATATGCATTATGGGCTGACGTACATCACAAAATGTGTTATTTCATAGTAACAAACTAAATTTATACATATCTGAACTACCTCTCAACGAACGTTAGGTAAAAAACACAGACTCTCAGTATAATGTTTAGACATAATAATTATTTATATACCTTTTCGATTTGTAGAAGTAATCATTTTCTTGGTGCGACCAGCTGTAAACTAACACACGAATTGTTCGTTGGAAGCTGCTGATCCCTGGCTTTAAAACTAAGAACTACGAGGTACACACTCGCAGACCATCGCTCTATAAGCAGAAAAAAGCACCTACTTACGGAGAAAAGAATAAGAACGATGGTCCACATGTGTGGACCAAGAGAACGAAGACATTAAGCTACCACAATTCTGCTATGCAATACGGCATACGATTATAATCAATGCTACCCGCTGTGAGGGACTTCAGACAACATCGCCATGATACCTTAGGACTTGCTGGGAATCAATAACCCGATATTCTCCAAGACTCTAGAAAATATCTTACACTGCTGTCGCAACCAAATGGTCATCAGCGACAGTAAAATCACAACACCGAGACAGTGAACAATCGGATAGTTACAGAATCATACTTACCCACATGGACTGGAATGATGGCACCTCACCTAGCATAAGCTTCGTGCATTATCTGCCATCATCTAAATTTGCGTGTATTGTCATGATTAAAAACAGTAAGCATCGAAAAAATTGACTTCCTACAGGACTTAAATAGATGAAACCGAAACCAAAGTTTATTATGCCACAACTGTGGAGTCGACGCTCGCCATATGTCCGAGCCCTTCTTATTCTACCAACAATGAAGAACGACCACACTTCTGTCCGTACTAGGCGACAGTAACGTCACACTACCCTCTTTAAGAATTGTTTATGATTTTACTCTTTTAATAGTTGGCCTGACAGAATTTTTCCTATAATCCTCCTACAATACTCCTTTATTGTGCTCTGTTTATCCGCTTACCTTCTGCTCTCCCTTTGACTCTTCCATCGGGTCGTACCGAAGTGGTGTCTGTCTCTGCCAACTACACAGTATTTTCAGTCAGGCCACAGTCAGTACACTTACGCCAGACTCTAAACTTCTCAATTGTTCACCGTGAGTCCCCGCCTGGCTGAAGAGACATTGTAACATGTGTGAAATCTTATGGGACTGTTAAGGTCATCAGTCCCTAATCTGACACACATCCTAAATTATCCTAAGGACAAACACACACACCCATGACCGAGGGAGGACTCGAACCTCCGCCGGGACCAGCCGCACAGTCAATGCTTGCAGCGCCCCAGACCGCTCGGCTAAGCTCGCGCGGCCCACCTGGCTGACTTGGGATTTATGGGTACGAAGGTCCCACTCCAAGGCAATGGCGTTCCTCGTCATCCACTGGTTCGCACAAAGCTCAATTGAAAGTCAAATATCTCTTGATTCTCCACTCAGACCACGATAATGTTTTCACGAAACGTACTCTAATAAAATTCTGCGGTATATATAAACCCACCTGCAGTGCAAGAAATAGAAATTACTATTTAAGAAACGAGAAACTGCAAAGCGTGTGGTGAAAATCACGTGTGTGCGGCAATGGATGTATACTGGTAAAACAACTCAGACATCTTTACATATTATTTTACAAAAAAATTGGGCAACAGAAAAATTCCCAGAACAATGTCTAACCCTACCACCAATATTGTAATTTAGTAAGCTTTTGCCTATATAACAGAAAACCCTGTCTCTATGTTGCTACATATAACCCTCTTACTAAATTTACTTTAGTTTCCAAATAAACTACGCTATGGGAGGATAGTCCTGTTAACAGGAAATGCTAATCTGTAAAGTTACCCTTTTTACAGGATCTGACCGTGTGTTGTATCTGATGGATAAGTAATCAGACTATTCACTTCTTCTCCCAAGATCTTACCCAGCAGCACCGCGGCTTTATATATAAGAACGCTGCGCGAGAGAAAAAAGGCCCCAGTTCTCTCCAGACGCTGATTAGCCCACCACCTGTGCCAGGAGTCGCATCGCGTCGGTATCATTACTATAAACAGCCTCGGACGCCGTAATAAGTTACTCGGGATACGCATAACCATGAAATCGTTTCGAGTGAAGTGTTAATTCTAGGATGACTTTAATGATCTATCTCCAGTTTGCGTATGTCGTATTTTCACGTGCCGTCACGGGACAGACATTCTATCATTATTTAGCGTGTCGTTTGATGAACATTATCATCAAATTATGGCGAGCATTCACTTAAACACTTAATTTGAACAGTTATAGTTACATCAGCGCATTAGACTCTGAACTGCTCTGTTAGTTGGATTGTGTGGATTCTTTTTGGTCTGCGACTTTCAGAATATAGTGAACATTTTATAGAAAATGGTTTTTGAGTATGAATCCCAGACAATCTCCTAATTTCTCAGAGCTATAAGCTGTAGCTATAAATGTATTTCTCAGATGAAGTGGGCACTAGGAATTCGAATTACAGGCTTCACGTTTTGCTAATCACTTTCTGGTTGCCAATATTGTAGTTAGAGAGCCAGTGTTGAGAACGGCAAACAACAGCATAAATACAAAACATCTATAGCAATTATTCCACCCGCCGCCCCACATATGGTGCATCGGCCGGGAAATAAACAAAACATTTATTCAATTACTCCACCCGCCGCCCCACAATATGAATTTAAGGGGTATTCAGAAAGAAGTTTGAATAGATAGGAAACTGTGGAAGCTGAGAGGCGAAGGACAACGACAGTCGTAAAAGATTAACGCACTAGTGTTGAAATCTCAGTCATTAACTATTAAATATTATACAAAGTTCTCCAGAAACAATTATCTTAAAACAGCACAATAATACAGAGTGTACCAGTACCAATGGTCAATATTTAGGGATATGACAGCAACGTTCATTCGAAGCAAAATCGTTTAACAAACACGGACTCTAAAATGTGCACCATAAGCGCTAAGAACACTTGTTCATCTTCGCTACGCTACTGTGAAATACAACTCTTTTACTGAAAAATTGATCATATGTCTTAACGAATGCATTTTAGAGCTAATATTTACTTGATTTTTTTTTTCTTCTTTTGGTCCGTACTACCTCCGGCCAAGATACGGAAAGTAAAGAGCTGGCACAGTAGAAGATATTTATTTTAGAGTCCGAGGTGAAGAAGTGCTCATAGCTCTTGATGTACGCATTTCAGAGCTCACGTTTCTAGACTTTAGAATGATGGTTTCCGCCATATCCCTAACTATTGACCATTTCTCTATGTGTACCGTTTATAATTAATATCTAATTGATTTAAAATCAGTAATGCCCACTCAATGTTCAGGGAGAGAAACGGAATTACCAATAGTTCCCTAAGAGTGAAATTAAATCACACTGCATGGAACGCAATTATGCAGGTACACCACAATGTTGGCTGAAGACAAAATACTTCACTAATTGAAAACTTTGCTTGCATACACAAAAGTAATCCGACAATACGAACAACATCAGATTGTAAGAGTATAACAAGCTCCTAACATGGCTAAACGTCCATCCTGAAAGATATCTTGACCCCAAACCAAAAACTGGAGAACTTATGAACTATGTTTTATGGGTATAAACACGTATATTGCGCTCAGTCCTTCCCACAAACAGTAACAGTGAATATGAGCAAGGTAGGAAAGGTCACTGTGCTAACAATGTTGCATTGCAATCGCCTCTAGTAGATAGTCAGCCAATCGACACACAATTTCGACACTCTAGGAGCTTTCTAAAATCAATGAAACATATTTTTATCTCACAGCAGGCTGTTTTTATTCAGGATTCCAATACACCGTGTTATTTCCCACTATTCTGGGCACAAAATCCTATTTTTCAGCTTAATCTCCGTTCAGTACGGCAGACTTAAGCCACTTCACTGGGAAGACAATAAGCTTGCCTGGTACCACTATACTGATCGACGTCGGAGTAAGCGTCTGGCTGCACCACTAGGCTGGATGAGGAAGAACAGTCTAATGAAGGTTTGTGATCTCTGAGGTGCGCAGACTTGTGTCAAGCCTTGCATTGTCATGGAGAAGGAGAATTTCGTTTCTATTTTTGTGGCGACTGACATGTTGAAGTCGTTTCTTCAATTTTATGAGGGTATCACAATACGTTTCAGATTTAATCATTGCACCACAATGGACGTCATCAAACAGAATAACCCGTTGAGAGTCCCAGAAGACCGTCGCCATGATTTTACGGGTTGAGGCTACGGGTTTGAACTTTTTCTTCGGAAGAAAAGTGGTATGCCACCTCTCCATGGATTGCCGTTTTATCTTCGTTTCGAAGAGATGAATCATTTAATCACCTGTGACGATTTTAGACAAGAATTGTAACGCGCAAGCAGATCCGCAGGGATGATTCTCCGTTCCTCTTTATGGTTAGGCGGCGAGAACCCAGCGGGTGCACACCTTTGAGTAGTCCAACTGGTGGACGATTGTTTCAGCCGTACCAACGGAAACGTCCAGTTGAGGACAGAGGTGTTTGATTGTGAACCGGCGATCACCTCGATTGAGAGTGTCCGCACATTCCAACATTGGAGGAGTGACAGCTGTGTACGGCTGGCCTGCATTCGAGAGATCGGACAGGCTTGAGCGACCTTGTGCCGATGATGATAGACAGCTCGACCAATGACTTACCATACTTTTGTTCTCTGCTAGGTCTCTGTAGACATTCTGTAAGCACCTACAAGTATCTGTGACGCTCTGGTTTTCCGACAAAAGAAACCCAAAAGAAACTGAATGACACGTCTCTGCTTGGAACAAAACTTCATTACAGACACCATTTTGAAGGCTCGTATATCACCACCACCCATCGAAATTTCATGAAACTATAGAGGTGTAAGCGGGAATGTTTCATGATGTCCCACAACGAATTCCAAATTGTTTCGTCAGAAATTGAGAAAAAAAAATTGTTGTATTTCCCCTTGTACAATAAGCACACACCTAAATCAATCTAACGTGGTATGGTACGAAATCCATAACAAATATGAAGGCTGCAATTAGCCCACGGCAATGGTTGGAAACGTCCTTTCCGGCCGGTGTGGCCGTGCGGCTCTAGGCGCTTCAGTCTGGAACCACGCGACCTCTACGGTCGCAGGTTCGAATCCTGCCTCGGGCATGGATGTGTGTCATGTCCTTACATTAGTTAGGTTTAAGTAGTTTTAAGTTCTAGGGGACTGATGACCTCAGATGTTAAGTCCCAAAGTGCTCAGAGCCATTCTAACCATTTTTGAAAACTTCCTTTAGCAATTCTGCGTTCACGACACACAGAATTATTCATAACCACGTCCATAACCTCCAGATACAATGTTCCCGGGAAGTAGAAAATCCCCATTCGGCCCAGTCTTCCTGTGTTTGGCTCCGCTTCCTGGGTGTCGGCACTCCCAGCTACCCCACAGCAACATTTTCAGGCGAGCATGCGCCTCTGCTCCCAAACACACTCCCTTAGAGTTGCCGCAGCTTACTACTCGTCCTTCTAGTTCACGTTGCCGCTACAAGTCGCCAGCAGCCAATCGCCACTTGTCTCCCAGGCGAAGACTCCCAGGCTCGATGGTTCCGCTGCTCCCCGACATACTGCCAGACAGCAAGAAAACAACTGCCAGCCGACGCTCCTTTCATACAGCAAAGCTGGTCCTCAGTTCTGATAAATGAAGATTACTTCGCCTCATAACTTGAACTTATGGTAGCTGAACGCTAACTGTACACAAAGGACGTGGTTGGCATAATTTTTTCAGCCCCTAGTGCGCAATCATCGGAAGTTCCATGAATTTTCAATTGATTACCAACTTTACTCTCACAAGGAACGCGTTGAATGGGAGGTCGTGAAAGAGAAATGACGCCACTGCGTTTGACATCCTACATATTGTCTACCATGCTAGCGTAATATTGGTTGCTAAAGGCAACAGTGGGCGGGACTGTAGGCATAGAATGGTGAGCACAGTATGAAGCTACACTGCGTGGTTGAACTGCTTAGTCGACGAGAAACTCCCATCAGTGTTATAATACGAGGGTTATTCCAAAAGTAAGGTCCGGTTATAAAAAAAAAAAAATCAAAACTAAAATGTTTTTTTAAAACAATTGTTTTATTTACATTCCTTACATCTTTATCTATTTTTCTACATAACTTCCATACTTATTTAAACTTTGTCACATCGTTCAACAAGCTTTTGAATGCCCATGTTATAGAAATCGACCGCCTGTGACGATAACCAGTCCTTAACTGCTTCTTTCACTTCATCATCTGTGTCGAAGCGCTTGCCGCCGAGAAACTCCTTTAAGTAACGGAACAGGTGGAAATCACTTGGCGCCAGGTCCGGACTGTAAGGAGGATGGTCCATCTGTTCCCATCCAAATTTCTTGATCAGAGCTTGCGTTTCATTTGCAGTGTGGGGTCTGGCATTGTCATGCAACAACAAGATTCCAGACGACAAAAGACCACGTCGCTTATTCTGGATTGCACGTCGAAGTTTAGTCAGGGTAGCGCAGTAGGCGGCTTTATTAATCGTTGTTCCTCTCTCCATAAAGTCGACTAACAATACTCCACGTCTATCCCAGAACACAGTCGCCATAACCTTACGTTTTGAGATTGTCTGCTTTGCCTTGACCTTGACTGGCGATGACGTGTGACGCCATTGCATTGACTGACGTTTAGACTCTGGAGTGATGTGAGAAACCCATGACTCATCCCCTGTGACAACATTGTCTAAAAGACTGTCACCTTCCTTATGATATCGCTCCAAAAAATCAAGAGCAAAAGCCATTATTTTCATTCGTTGGGGCTCAGTAAGCAGCCTGGGAACCCAACGGGCACACAATTTGTGAAACTTCAAATGTTCAGACACAATTCTGTACAAAGTTGTTCTACTCACATTCGGAAAATGCATGTCTACGTCTGTAATAGTGAATCGGCGATCTTCACGAATTTTTTTGTCAACCGCATTGACCAAATCGTCTGAAATCACTGATGGTCGGCCACACCGTGGTTCATCGTGCACATTATCCCGTCCTTCATTAAAAGCTCGCACCCACTTGCGCACTTTACTGTCGCTCATTATGTTAGGACCGTACACTTCAGTAATCTGCCGATGGATTTCCGCCGCTGAATTGTTTCTTGCAGACAAAAACCGTATCACTGCCCTTACTTCACAATCGGCGGGCTGATCAATTGTCTTAAACATTGTAAAGTGACACTGTGAACTACACTCAGCAACAGTAACAAAGCGGATGGCGGCGTTTGACGCGCAAGGCTTGCCGGGAGTCGGCGCGCATGCGTGTTTAGTCATTGGCGCCAAATTTCAATAGTTACGGCGAATCGGACCTTACTTTTGGAATAACCCTCGTACAATGCTAGTAGTTTCATGCCATCACATTCCATCAGCTTTCATCGCCCCGTTACACCAATACGATTCTATACCCATTCTTTAAGAGTGGGTACCTACCTGAAAGTACTTCGTGGTTTGTAATTCCCAAGAAGTTCACCTTTGATCTTGAGCGAGCAGTGATCTTGAGCACTGAGGCTGATCCCTCACCTGTGGTAGAGTGGGAGGTCGTCTCAAGGTGTGGCAGGGGGCGAAAGACATTCCGGAGGGCTGAACAGAAGGCCTCTCCAGTTTGTCTGACGAACCGGTTTCAGGCTCTGTCTCAGGCTGATACTGATCTTCGGCCTGACATGGCTGCTTGTCCTGTTCCAGAGGTTGCCCCTCAGTCTGCAAGATCCGGGCGGTCGCAAAGGGTGGGCTTACTGGTAGTTGGGAGCGCCAACGTCAGGCGCGTAATGGGCCACCTTAGGGATATGGCAGCAAGAGAGGGGAAGAAAACCAATGTGCACTCCGTGTGCATACCGGGGGGAGTCATTCCAGATGTGGAAAGGGTCCTTCCGGATGCCATGAAGGGTACAGGTTGCACCCATCTGCAGGTGGTCGCTCATGTCGGCACCAATGATGTGTGTCGCTATGGATCGGAGGAAATCCTCTCTGGCTTCCGGCGGCTATCTGATTTGGTGAATATTGCCAGTCTCGCTAGCGGGATGAAAGCAGAGCTCACCATCTGCAGCATCGTCGACAGGACTGACGGCGGACCTTTGGTACAGAGCCGAGTGGAGGGTCTGAATCAGAGGCTGAGACGGTTCTGCGACCGTGTGGGCGGCAGATTCCTCGACTTGCGCCATAGGGTGGTGGGGTTTCGGGTTCCGCTGGATAGGTCAGGAGTCCACTACACGCAACAAGCGGCTACACGGGTAGCAGAGGTTGTGTGGCGTGGGCTGGGCGGTTTTTTAGGTTAGATGGCCTTGGGCAAGTACAGAAAGGGCAACAGCCTCAACGGGTGGGGGGAAAAGTCAGGACATGCGGGGACCAAGCAGCAATCGGTATTGTAATTGTAAACTGTCGAAGCTGCGTTGGTAAAGTACCGGAACTTCAAGCGCTGATAGAAAGCACCGAGCTGAAATCGTTATAGCTACAGAAAGCTGGCTGAAGCCAGAGATAAATTCTGCCGAAATTTTTACAAAGGTACAGACGGTGTTTAGAAAGGATAGATTGCATGCAACCGGTGGTGGAGTGTTCGTCGCTGTTAGTAGTAGTTTATCCTGTAGTGAAGTAGAAGTGGATAGTTCCTGTGAATTATTATGGGTGGAGGTTACATTCAACAACCGAGCTAGGTTAATAATTGGCTCCTTTTACCGACCTCCCGATTCAGCAGCATTAGTGGTAGAACAACTGAGAGAAAATTTGGAATACATTTCACATAAATTTTCTCAACATGTTATAGTCTTAGGTGGAGATTTCAATCTACCAGATATAGACTGGCACACTCAGATGTTTAGGACGGGTGGTAGGGACAGAGCACTATCCGAAAATTACCTCGAGCAATTAAACAGAGAACCGACTCGTGGAGATAATATCTTGGACCTACTGATAACAAACAGACCCGAACTTTTCGACTCTGTATGTGCAGAACAGGGAATCAGTGATCATAAGGCCGTTGCAGCATCCCTGGATATGGACGTAAATAGGAACATTAAATAAGGGAGGAAGGTTTATCTGTTTAGCAAGAGTAATAGGAGGCAGATTTCAGACTACCAAACAGATCAAAACGAAAATTTCTATTCCGACACTGACAATGTTGAGTGTTTATGGAAAAAATTCAAGGTAGTCACAAAATGCGTTTTAGACAGGTACGTACCGAGTAAAACTGTGAGGGACGGGAAAAACCCACCGTGGTTCAACAAAAAAGTTAGGAAACTACTGCGAAAGCAAACAGAGCTTCACTGCAAATTGAAACGCTGCCAAAACCTCTCAGACAAACAGAAGCTAAACGATGTCAAAGTTAGCGTAAGGTGGGCTATGTGTGAAGCGTTCAGTGAATTCTAAAGTATAATTCTATGTACCGACTTGACAGAAAATCCTAGGAAGTTCTGGTCTTACGTTAAATCAGTAAGTGGCTCGAAACAGCATATCCAGACACTCCAGGATGATGGTGGCATTGAAACAGAGGATGACGCGCGTAAAGCTGAAATACTAAACACCTTTTTCCAAAGCTGTTTCACAGAGGAAGACCGCACTGCAGTTCCTTCTCTAAATCCTCGCACAAACGAAAAAATGGCTGACATCGAAATAAGTGTCCAAGGAATAGAAAAGCAACTGGAATCACTCAACAGAGGAAAGTCCACTGGACCTGACGGGATACCAATTCGAGTCTACACAGAGTACGCGAAAGAACTTGCCCCCCTTCTAACAGCCGTGTACCGCAAGTCTCTAGAGGAACGGAAGGTTCCACATGATTGAAAAAGAGGACAGGTAGTCCCAGTCTTCAAGAAGGGTCGTCGAGCGGATGCGCAAAACTATAGACCTATATCTCTGACGTCGATCTGTTGTAGAATTTTAGAACATGTTTTTTGCTCGAGTATCATGACGTTTTTGGAAACCCAGAATCTACTATGTAGGAATCAACATGGGTTCCGGAAACAGCGATCGTGTGAGACCCAACTCGCTTTATTTGTTCATGAGACCCAGAAAATATTAGATACAGGCTCCCAGGTAGATGCCATTTTCCTTGACTTCAGGAAGGCATTCGATACAGTTCCGCACTGTCGCCTGATAAACAAAGTAAGAGCCTACGGAATATCAGATCAGCTGTATGGCTGGATTGAAGAGTTTTTAGCAAACAGAACACAGCATGTTGTTCTCAATGGAGAGACGTCTACAGACGTTAAAGTAACCTCTGGCGGCCACAAGGGAGTGTTATGGGACCGTTGCTTTTCACAATATATATAAATGACCTAGTAGATAGTGTCGGGAGTTCCCTGAAGCTTTTCGCGGATGATGCTGTAGTATACAGAGAAGTTGCAGCATTAGAAAATTGTAGCGAAATGCAGGAAGATCTGCAGCGGATAGGTACTTGGTGCAGGGAGCGGCAACTGACCCTTAGCGTAGACAAATGTAATGTACTGCGAATACATAGAAAGAAGGATCCTTTATTGTATGATTATATGATAGCGGAACAAACACTGGTAGCAGTTACTTCTGTAAAATATCTGGGAGTATGCGTGCGGAACGATTTGAAGTGGAATGATCATATAAAATTAATTGTTGGTAAGGCGGGTACCAGGTTGAGATTCATTGGGAGAGTCGTTAGAAAATGTAGTCCATCAACAAAGGAGGTGGCTTACAAAACACTCGTTCGACCTATACTTGAGTATTGCTCATCAGTGTGGGATCCGTACCAGATCGGGTTGACGGAGGAGATAGAGAAGATCCAAAGAAGAGCGGCGCGTTTCGTCACAGGGTTATTTGGTAACCGTGATAGCGTTACGGAGATGTTTAACAAACTCAAGTGGCAGACTCTGCAAGAGAGGCGCTCTGCATCGCAGTGTAGCTTGCTCGCTAGGTTTCAAGAGGGAGCGTTTCTGGATGAGGTATCGAATATATTGCTTCCCCCTACTTATACCTCCAGAGGAGATCACGAATGTAAAATTAGAGAGATTAGAGCGCGCACGGAGGCTTTCAGACAGTCGTTCTTCCCGCGAACCACACGCGACTGGAACAGGAAAGGGAGGTAATGACAGTGGCACGTAAAGTGCCCTCCGCCACACACCGTTGGGTGGCTTGCGGAGTATAAATGTAGATGTAGATGTAGATAATGCGAAGTTTTGTGCTCATTGTGGAGCGGCATGTTCAATTCGGGTTTCACTCAGTTTTCATGGTACAAGTTAATTTTTTTTTAAATATTTCTAGACTGTTAACGGTGTGCCCGCATCTCGCGGTCGTGCGGTAGCGTTCTCGCTTCCCACGCCCGGGTCCCGGGTTCGATTCCCGGCGGGGTCAGGGATTTTCTCTGCCTCGTGATGGCTGGGTGTTGTGTGATGTCCTTAGGTTAGTTAGGTTTAAGTAGTTGTAAGTTCTAGGGGACTGATGACCTAAGATGTTAAGTCCCATAGTGCTCAGAGCCATTTTTTTGCTAACGGTGTCCATTTAATGAAGTGTACTACGAGTACATACATCCCATAAAAGGTTGATCTATGCATGTCACGGACACTCATTTTCTGTCGCCCTCCTGATGCACATGGTGAGTCACCAGCAGCTCATATTATTCCTGTTATAATTGTTAACACAATAGTGTCAAATGGACCTTACTGCTGGCTGAAGTTGCGAACTCGCACACAAGTGGTTGATTGTCGGTGCACCGCATTTCGTAGTTCTGACCGTGGCTGACTCGCTAATTACAGCATCTGACGTCGGGATGCAACTGGTAATCTCACCTTTGCCTCACGGGCCGATAGCGGATGCAAGTATCGGTGACCGCCGTCTGCCTCCCTTGTCTAGCAAAAATCGTCACAACATGTTGCAAAGCATTTCGGACACTGTGTCCGGAGACTACCAGAAACCCTGGACAAATGGATCTCACTTGGAGACTGCTCCTTTTCACCTAGGCACTGAGCGGTGTATCCTCACTAAAACTTCGACCAGTCACTTGGAAAATGCGAGACGCAGCTACCAATCAGATTAATTCGCAATAAAGTTCAAGCTCACACTCGTATGTCGAATAGGAACGTCGAAAAGATACCCCTCCAGTACACGTCAGAGTCAAACTGCCTCTCCCACGTTAATTTAGACAAATACGAAACCTATTATTCTGTGTTGCTTATATGATCGCCCGGGTGTGGAAGAGGCGCTATCAGGTTATGAAACCTCTGCCGCCTTCATTCTTCCATCACGGGCCAGACTCAAAAACAGAATTAACTGGCGTCTACTTCTACAGACTCTGCAACTGAAAGCTTAAGTTAATGTCACGGCTTTTCCCCTTGGCTATGACGTGTTTGCACCTAAGACAAGGGCTGGACTGTTGGTGCAGCCGGATACAAGTTGTATTTTGCATCTTACATCTTAACTGCAAGAAAAAGCTATAAATGGAATTATTGAGGAACCGTGACACCAAAACCTCGTAGTCACTCATATATTGATGAAAACAAAACAGGAACTAAATGGGAGACTGGGAGACAAAGCCGCATAAACTGGAGTGTGTTTTATATCAACAGGGAATCGAAAACGCTGGGACGGACGACTCGGCTACTGCCTTATAAAGCGGCGACTCACTAACATTATAATCTGTTACACGGCAGCTTTTCCCAATACTGTCACGCAATCTATTTC
Source organism: Schistocerca serialis cubense (assembly GCF_023864345.2). Taxonomy (NCBI): domain Eukaryota; kingdom Metazoa; phylum Arthropoda; class Insecta; order Orthoptera; family Acrididae; genus Schistocerca; species Schistocerca serialis. The sequence goes on along the minus strand of NC_064641.1, from coordinate 144,323,482 downwards.
ATGATGTTATATGCTAGCTCCCTGGGCGAATGTCGTCGACCTCCTACGTTGCAGCCATAACTGCAGACAATATTCAGTGCTACCAGTGACAGACCAGCTGATTCCTACTTCTCTTCTCTTTCCTTGTTACCGTGAGCGTCTGGTTATTCTGCTGCAGAGTTGCTTCGTCCACCGACGTACTCTGCGTGGTACAGAGAGCGAGTTAGCTGCCAGAAAAGAAGTATTGTTCGAGATACGTGGAAGCATTCTGTTTAAAAAGATATAGACCAGACAAGGACAGCCTTTCACAGAAGCTGCAGTCTAAGAACCGCCGTTTGCCTCAGCAGGCACACTACGGAAGTGTGTTCTTTTTTAACCCTTGTAACAGTCTTCGTCACTGGTATGTTTTGTTTATTTCTGCAGAGCGTGCTCTTCCTTGTGTGCATCTATGTGTAAGCATTTCTATTTTCCAGCTTCAGAGTCGTACCATGGAGTGGGAGAAGTTTTCTTGTTTCCTGCGTACACAGCACTATTTGTTAATTAGAGCAAAACCTGCAAGAACACGAGTATCTTTAAAAATTTTACAAAATTATTACTGGATGGAACTCATAATGACTGCTAGTACTGGCCAGCAAGATTCCTACACTGGAAGAAACAGTCATGTTTCAAAGTGTTACGGTAGAGAACACTTGCTCCTAGGCGATCGAAGAGTAAACATTTACCGCTGGGCGACCAAAGATTAAAGACTTGCAGCTGGGAGATCTATGGGGTGGGTCTTGCAGCTCTTAGGAAGGACGACTCCATTTCTTTTGTAAGACGTCGTGGTCTCCTGACCTTCATTGCTTACATATTCCGCCCTCACAATCATATTCCGCACATCAAGGCGCTTCATTCGAACCCAAACTCGATAAGATAAACTCAATGTTGTATGAATTCATGTAAACGATATGCAAATTACTAATAAATCGCAAGTGCGCACCGTGGTTGAAATACTTGAGGCTGGCGTACACACATACATTCCAGACACGACGGTCACAGGAGCTTTTCGTGCGAGAGAGGTAACCGCACCTCAGGAGGCCAGTCCCAACCCATCTACGTTGGTCGGTGGCCGCCCGTGGAGCGGACAACATTCGCTTCAGGGAAAAGAGGAACGACCCCGTGTTCTGCTTAAAAGCAAATTCCGCTATTCCGCTACATTCTGTGGGAGCAGCCAACCTACACATCCTTACACTTAGCAGGCAGCTTCAGAGATTGTCACAGGGTGACAACAAACGCCAAACACCGATACTACAGATTTCCAGATTGGTCGCCTTCAACGAAACGTCATTCTCCCGTTTTAGTAGAGCAATGCTGATTGGTAGACGATATTTCTGACACCTTGAGCTGAAGGAGTAATGGAACAGACTGAAAGATATACCCCTTCACGTTTGGCGTGGAGAGGCGCCGTTCTGTTGTTGCTCTTGGAGCGAGGAAAAAGTCTCTCCTCAGTACTTCACTGGGAGAGCACCTCTGTTGAGAGCGAATCGATGTGCGATGCTCTATATTGAGTCCCTACGATTAAGCGTTGTTCACGGTGTGGGCCGACACACTTATTATGTGGTGTGAACAGACAGAGTTATAGTTACATGCCTGCGAGCGAATTTTCGAGTGTCATCATGGTGGACTGGTTATCTGACCGGTGTACCACGCCAATAGTTAGACTAGCGGCGAATAGGAATCCTTGACTTCATCAAGACGTAGTGAGAATTTGATTGGCGAAGGTCAATCCAGATAGAACGACAGTTATCTTATTTGTCAGCAGCGAGCGGCGCAGACAGCAGTCATCGCAGCTTACGGTATTGTGTGCTACAGCTATTGCAAGCCCCATATTTCCTCCACAACAGTACACTTCACTGCATTTCACACACGACAGCCTCGGCCATACCTAGCAACATTCTAAAGGATAATTATTCAAGTTGAGTAGGCACGCCTCTCAGCCATTCTGCAAAGTCAACAACAATCTTAAACTTTGTATAGAAATTTCATTAGCGAATCCTATCCTTGATAGGTAACTTCACATTCCGAAAAGAACCAGGATATAACTTGTTCAATTCATAACTAAAAATGCCACTGTGATTTCTCAGAATTTTTGCAAAATAAATAATAACTTTCGTTAGTTTCATGTTTTTCTTGCACTAACTAGCACTACTCCAGTACCCAAGTGTCCCACTAGCTACGTAAGAAATTTTGTGAATTTTTATGTCATTTCCTTACAGCAGACAACTCCAGAAGATATTTATTGCTGAATGTTTTTCAGGCATTTCTCTTTAGAACGTTAGGAGTGTCTGTCTGACTTCTGTAGTAGTGTGGGGGTGGAAATTGCATTTTGCAGGAGCCACAGGGTAAAGGGTACATCTCGGATTAATCTGTTGCACAGAACAATAGAATCTCAGGTCAACCTGACGTTCACAACAGAAAATGGCGACCCTGCCAGGATAGGTAAAATAGGTAAGCTACTAGGATAGGAAAGTGTCAGGTTAGTTAGGTAAGACAGGTCGCAGCAGTAGCACTTTGAAGAACTTTCTTTCATATATTAAATAGCTGTATGCAAATATTGGGATCAGAACAGATACAGGTAGTAAGAAAGCAGAATTGTAGGGAAAAGGGCGTGTGTTAATGTGTTGGAAAATCTTTCATTTTTTACGATTTTTGTGAAGCTGTTAGGGCATAGGATTTTCAGGTAATAGGCTCCGACACAGAGAGACGCAGCATCATATAAGATAGAATTAAGAAATATCATTTTTCTCCCTTTGAAAGCGCACAGGTAGAGATTAGAGACTGTAGCAGAGCAGACAGAACATTAGCCGAGAACTCACGACGTTGTCGTTGTTGTTGGCTCAACCAACTGGTAAGTGGCTGTAGAGTTTCGTAGATAAGGTTGTGGTGTGTTGAAAGAATTTCCATGTTAACGAGAGCACAAGCCAAATGGTTACGTGAGAGACAGCAAGTAGACGAGATGGGGGAGAATCAACCAGATATACAGCACGTAAACGAGCCTATTGAGAATAGGACAGACGGTGAACCTCAGAATAGGACAGACGGTGAATCGGAGAATAGGACAGTCGAGGAGCTGCAGAATCAGCAGGCTCAGTTAGACTGGGATAAAATTGAGACAGATCAGACAGATGGGAATCGAAGGGACAAGAACATCGAATTTCCAGAATAGGAAATTCCAGGTAGGGAACATTCTGAGCCAGAAATAGACAGCCCACGTTGGAAATGGCAAGGATTAGAAGCGAAACGAGCACAGGAAACGCGTTTGTTTGCCGCATATTCAGGGACAGAATACGCGTCAATACAGTCAATGAACCGGCAGTTAGCTAACGTTCAAAGACAAGTAGGCAGTGAGGAACAGGAGGAAAATTTAGAATACGTCGAACCTATCGTACACGTTCTAAATATGCCCCAACAGCAGACACAGAATTTTGCGGAGCTACGAGCGCCACGAAAAGGTTCCGTAACAGACGCAACTGTACCTGCAAACACAAGACATACACAACAGAGAGGGCAGAATGCGGAGTTGTTTGCGCCACGTAATGGTTCAATGACAAACGCAACTAGTCCTCAACACAGACAGCACGGGTTATTGCAGTTATCAAACTTAGAAACGCCACAGCATAGCCCAGTAAACGACGCAACTGGCCGAATGGAAAACAATAGATCGAGAATACATAGTTCAGCATAAGGTAGTGTTACAGGACACGACGCGATCATGGAGATGTTACAAAAAATGAACGCTAGTATGACGAAACAGAATCAGAAATTGAAACAGGATAATCAGAACTTGAGACAAGAGATTAAGACAAGGATCCAACAGGTTAAAATCCAGATGGAAGAAGGGATCGCCAGAATTGATAGTCAGATCACTCAGATAAACAAAGACGCGAAAGAATCTAGAGAAAGAATTCAGGAACTAACACAAGGTCAGCAGCAATTACGCACTTACGTGGACAAGGTCCAATTGGACATCGTAAACGTTGACAAAAAGATGGAATGTTTTACGAAAAAAGCCACTCGAACAGCAATACAAATTTCGGAAGAACAAGCAATTCAAAGCAAGGTCGGAAGAGTTGGACTGAAAAAATATTATCTGCGGATCAATAAAATAGAACATAAAAACAAAGATCAGTTTCAAAAGCTTCCAACAGAGTTGATACAAACTATCGAAGAAAAGATCGACACCAATTACACCTGTAGCGAAACAACGGACGCGTCAAGCATTAATTCTGTACACGAACACGCGCCGTCTAAGAAAGGCTAGACGTAACACTCGCGCAGAAATCGAAACAGAAAACCCCGATTAAAGTAATACATGACATGCCACAGGACCAGGTACAGTATCTAGAAAAACGGAACACATACATTCAGCCGATACCAATCGAAAGACAGGCAACTGAACCAATAAATCCAACGACACAACATAATAGCCACACAGGTACTATACCACGAAGGACGAGAGTAGAAACACACGAACAACACTTTTGTTCACCAATGATACGATATGACGCGGATATGAGTCAGGAAATTGAGAATAGGCAGACAGGCAGTAGATTACCAGAGAATAAACACGACGACACAAGCAGTGACAGATTATTTGAGTCCATGAATCAGCCACAAACCGGATTTTTGAGTAGATATGATACAGACCACTTCCTTACAGTTAGAAAATTTCAACATTTCAAGGGAGAAGGCGGTAGCTTGCATGCACACACATTCATCGACCAGTTTCAAGTAGGCTTACCAAACCACTGGAGCGTAGCTCACAAACTTGACTTCATTTGTGCACACATGTCAGGGACAGTAGCAGAGGTGATGCAAAAGATTACGGCCACCTGTACGTCTTACCTACAGTTCAGAACAGCATTTCTCGAAAGATATTGGTCCAAGGAGGCGCAAAACAAAATTAAATACGAGTTGCTTCAGATTAACTATTTAAAAACTCAGAAGAGAAAAACATGGTAAAATTCTTTGATACAATGGACAAAAAGAATCAATGCCTAGACAAACCACACAGTAATGGAGAGTTGATACGTCTGTGTAGATTGAAATTACCGGTAAAGTATCAACAGGCGACAGTAGGAAGAAATGAAAATGCCAAAGAATTCAAAGGGTTTTTAAGGGAACTTGAATTTATGTTTAAAAAAGACGAGGTGAAACAAAAAAGAAAAGAAAGGGAACAGCAAAAGGAGAGGACTAGGAACGAATATTCCAATAATAATAATAATCTTAATCCTAATTTCAAGCAATTTAACAGACAAGGCCAGTGGCACATTGGAGACAATTGGCATAGAAACGGTAACCGGAATAATTGCTACCGAAATAGGAACGGTAATGGACACTCACACAGTGGACGATATGGGTTTAGGAATCAAAATGCCAACGGTCACGGGTACTTTGAAAGAGGTCACGGTGTTAGAAACAGCAACTGGCGAGACCAGGGCGCGAATAATTCCCGGGGAAATTGTGGTCCACAAAGACAAGAATAACACTGCATACGGAAACCAGAAGTAGAAGTTAGGCCTCCGAACACTGCAAAACGTAAAGATTGAATTGAAAAATGCGGAAGAGGTTAGGTACACTAACGTCCACCCCATCTTATACTAACCACTAAATAAAACTTAAATTAATAGATCAACAAAGTAACACATTAATTAAGAGACACAATACACACTAATAATCTCTTGTAGTATCAAGTACACTACAATATGCACACAAACAATGAATTGTACACAACAATTAAAAGAATGGAGAAGTGGTAGGATATAATTAGAATAAAGAAATGAAATCATATACAATAATTTTTGACACTACCAGAAAATTTTAGCATTATATAAAATTAGAGTTTTTTTGTAAATAACAAATATATGTAAAACAAAAATTGTAAATATTTCTACGCATCAGAGGGATATCGCCACCAACACCAATCACCAGTTCCCTTAACATCAGATACTTCGGGATAGCGACGGAGAGGGTGAAGACATGTTGAGAAAGCACTTAGGGCAGTAACAACAACATGAAGACCAGCGCCACACTGGAAATGCAGGTTGCAACCAGGCTGGACTTCAGGAGCACAACATGCAGCATGGACATTTCATACGTCACGACACTGCTACACAACAGAAGAGCGTGTGGAGAATCATAATATGACGAGACGACAATGAAGGTACAAAAAATTACTAAAATCTACAAACTCATCAAGTAACAGTTGGAAAGGCAGTCAGATCCTACAAATCCTATATCACTCCTACACTAAAATTCACATATTCCTAGCCCAAGAAGAATGCAAGAAAGAAGAGAAGATCAGAAGATGAAAGATGAAGAAGGACAGAAGACAGAAAGATACCTTTCTCTCCTATCCTACAAAACAAATTGCTACAAACGTCTTTCCATGAACATTGAGGTATGGCAACTACTACAAACACCTCTCCAAAAATAAACCTTGAATCGTCAAACAAATACAAACGAACGGCAAACTGAATATTAAGTAGTACCAACTAACATTATCTAAAAATAGATTCAGCAAAATGAACAGTATTCTCCCTACCACATCATAAAATTGCCATACCGAACCAGGTGTGAAATACCAAGACGTCACAGCACAATATCGGGTGACGATCGGCGGTACTACAATCATCGAACTGCCATACCATCCCAGGTGTGACAGCAAAGGAGTACCAAGATATCACTGCCTATGCAGTAAACCACAGTCATCATCATCGGTTAAAAGTACCACTCCATGATGACAATGTCAACAAGTAAGACCTGGCAACACATGCTAGAGTGCTTCTCTCATAATTTGTGACACCCATACAAATGAGTTGACGCCATCCAGTATTTCAGTGGGGATCGTAGAGCACAGAAACCGACGCAGCAAAAAAGGAAAAGACAGATATAAAACAAGTGTAAAGTTAAGGAAATGATATATTTGTAAAAGTAACTTTTTCCTTTCTTGTAAAATAATTATTTTTGTTATGTATGTAAAGTCTACAATTTATAAATACCTTAAACCTTTTGTAAAGAAACTAAGTTAGTATAGTTATATAATCTCATAAACTAATGGAAAGTCTATTTATTTCTTTTGTATGTAAAATTAGAAAAGGATTTACGCAGGAATTTTCTTCTTTAAGTAACATTCAAAAACACCTTTTTGGGGTAATAATATTAATACCGAGGATAGAATTAAGAGGAAACACTCCTTCACTCTTACAAAAATAAATAAATAAATAAATAAAGTGACACATAAAGAAAAAGATAATGCCTAAATAGATAAAACAAAGTAACACAACAGAGCTTTTGCGAACATATACGCAACCTTAACTAAAGAAAAGATATAACCACACCAAAACATGATACACTGTACACTTACGAGTTTAGAAAAATTAATAGTTTAAAAACAAATTTTTGAAATGAATAAGAAAAACAGAGACACATTGAAAGACGTGCACTTCATTCACCATTCAGTGCTCGCATTTCATATTTCTAATCCACGCATTCTGGTATTCAGTAAACTAATAATTCAGGTAATAATAATAATTTCTATGGGTTGCCTGATTTACTTGACGCTTTTTAGAGCTTGTCTCACACTGATCCGTGAGAGGAGCTTGGTGCCAGGAATTTTCTTTATTTATGGGCGAGGGCAGCAGTCTTCTTAGCAGCCATGATGGCTCCCCGTTTCCTATCCTTTTTCCGATCGCGAGGGTAGCACGTGGTGGCGTTTGAAAGTTCAGTAGTGGCCAAAGTTTCTCCTGCTCTCAGTTCCCCAACCTGCCTTACCAACCTTGTAACTGATATTTCTTCTCAACTTAAACGTCGCGAGGCCGCCTCCCTGTGAAATTCCGGCCCTATGATTGGCCAGTTCAGGTGCGCGCCCGTTTTCCGCGGGCGGGCGCCAACCGTCCTCCACGGATGGATAGTGGACAAAGGGGCCGTAGTCAGATCTAGTGTGACCGTGCCTGAGGCCGAAGGTGCTGCTTCCAGGAGATGAAGTTCGGTAAACATGAGCGCTGACGTGCACTGTAGATTCGCGCCCTGCGTCCCAGAGGGAACCTTATAGGTCATTGTACTGATGTGCGCTCCTTGAATTACGGTTTATGCAATGTTTTCCGTGTTACAAGACTGTAGGGTTTTCCTTATACAGTCGGGCATAATGTGCGAGACATGTTGGTTAGTCACAGAAGCTTGCAGTACGGCACTAAAGTGCATACATTCATGCTCACTTTTCCACTTCGTCCGACAGTAGCTCTTTCAGTTCTCCTGTGTAAAATTCGACTCAGAATTTATGTCTTCCTAGCTTGAAAACTTGTGCCCTTTGTCCTACGCCACGTGGTGAGTGTCTGGCGCCCTTCATGTTTCGTTAACGTAGTCGGACCGCGAGCCAAACCTATATGAATAGTTTCGCGTCTTGCTGGTTGTATTCCTTTAGTACAGGAGACTACCTAGCGATTCACCCACAGTAGCATCTTTCTTAGTCTTTGGCTGATTCATGGTGGTGGTCGTTGCATGCCTTCAACCCCTTCCTTTAGCAAATTGGACACCATTTGATAATACGGCGATCGTTCCTAAAATTCCTTGTCTCCTGCTATCGTGGCTTATTATGAACGAGCGTTGGGGCATGCTGCTGAACTCAATTCTTTCTTCCCCCACCCCCATTTGATTGTATAATTGTTCAGTATTCAACTGTAAAATAAATGAGTCCTTTAATCTGTACATTCTCCCTTTCATTGCGTGAAACCATCCTTAGTGTCACAGTAGAATAATGAAGAACTATAATGGTTGCTACAAGGTTGTGCAGGTCTCGCGCCATTAATCGTAGGATCAAGATTCTATATCGCGCGCCTGGCACGACCATTGCACGCATGGCGCTGATAACAGTAATAATAATTTTCAATTATTCCCCATTCATAAACTGGGAAGTGTTCACGGCTCAGTGTGAGTGCGTGAGCACTAAATCCACTTGATGTGGTGGAAGTAGTGGCCTCTGTTTTACCTTGCTGGTTAAAAAAAAGGAATATCGAAAATTACAGCCCCTACACAGAGGGATTGTATCCTGTAAAATAAAACGAGCCACCGCTTTTAACATACTGGCAACGACAAAGAATAAAAACCTTTGTAAAGTCTATATTTGCCTAACAACAAAACATAAATTGTAGAATTAATAAATAGAAACAATAGCTATGAAGAAATCATTAGAAAAAATTGTTAAGAATGGCTGAGAAAAGTTGATTGGAAAATCTAAAAGAACAATTTTTGCCTGACTTTGTCAATGTTTTCCTCGGCATTGACAAACCCCAAATTTTGTCAGGAGGAGGGAGGTATATAAGATGTGGTGGTCTCCTGACCATAATGCTTACATATTCCGCCCTCACAATCATATTCCGCACATCAAGACGCTTCATTCGAACCGAAACTCGATAAGATAAACTCAATGTTGTATGAATTCATGTAAACGATATGCAAATAACTAATAAATCGCAAGTGCGCACCGTGGTTGAAATACTCGAGGCTGGCGTACACACATACATTCCAGACACGATGGTCACAGGGGTTTTTCGTGTGAGAGAGATAACCGCACGCCAGGAGGCCAGTCCCAACCCATCTACGTCGGTCGGTGGCCGCCCGTGGAGTGGAAAGTATTCGCCCGAGGGAAAGGAGGAATGACCCAGTGTTAAGCTTAAAAGCAAATTCCGCTGTTCCGCTACATTCTGTGGGAGCAGCCAACCTACGCATTCTTACACTTAGCAGGCAGTTTCAGAGATTGTCACAGGGTGACAGCAAACGCCAAACGCCGATACTACAGATTTCCGGAATGGTCGCCTGAGACGAAACATCATTCTCCCGTTTTAGAAGAGCAATGCTGATGGCAGACGATATTTCTGACACCTTGAGCTGAAGGAATAATGGAAGGGACCGAAAGATATACCCCTTCATGTTTGGCGTGGAGAGGCACCGTTCCGTTGTTGCTCTTGGAGCGAGGAACAAGTCTCTCCTCAGTACTTCACTGGGAGAGCACCTCCGTCGAGAGCATATCGAAGTGCGATGCTCTATATTGAGTCCCTACGATTAAGCATTGTTCACTGTGTTGGCCGACACACTTATTATGTGGTGTGAATGGACAGAGTTATAGTTAAACGCCGGCGAACGAATTTTTGAGTGTCATCGCGGTGGACTGGTTGTCTGACCAGTGTACCACGCCAATAGTTAGACTAGGGGCGAATAGGAGTCCTTGACTTCATCAAGGCATAGACAGAGTTTGATTGGCGAAGGTCAATCCAGATAGAACGAGAGTTGTCTTATTTGTCAGCAGCGAGCAGCGGAGACAGCAGTCATCGCAGCTTACTGTATTGTGCGCTACAGCTATTGCGAGCCCCATATTTCCTCCACAACAGTACACTTCACTGCATTTCACACACGACAGCCTCGACCGTACCTAGCAACATTCTAAAGGATAATTATTCAAGTTGAGTAGGCACGCCTCTCAGCCATTCTGCAAAGTCAACAACAATCTTAAACTTTGTATAGAAATTTCATTAGCGAATCCTATCCTTGAGAGGTAACTTCATATTCCGAAAAGAACCAGGATATAACTTGTTCAATTCATAACTAAAAGTGCCATTGTGATTTCTCAGAATTTTTGCAAAATAAATAATAACTTTAGTTAGTTTCATGTTTTTCTTACACTAACTAGCACTACTCCAGTACCCAAGTATCCCACTAGTTACGTAAGAAATTTTGTGAATTTTTGTGTCATTTCCTTACAGTGGACGACTCCAGAAGATATTTATTGCTGCACGTTTTTCAGGCATTTCTCTTTAGAACGTTAGGAGCGTCTGTCTGACTTCTGTAGCAGTGTGGGTGTAGAAATTGCATCTTGCGGGAGCCACAGGGTGAAGGGTACATCTCAGATTAATCCGTTGCGCAGAACAACAGAATCTCAGATCAACCACCCCACGCTCACACTTAAAAAATGTTCAAATGTGTGAGAAATCTAATGGGACTTAACTGCCAAGGTCGGCAGTCTCTAAGCTTACACACTACTTAACCTAAGTTATCCTAAGGACAAACACACACACCCATGGCCAAAGGAGGACTCTAACCTCCGCCGGGGCCAGCCGCACAGTCCATGACTGCAGCGCCCCAGACCGCTCTGCTAATCCCGCGCGGCTTCGTTATTTACTAAGTACACAGGTCAAACTGGATTTCCAGCCATTATTACTGCCGTTTTCAAATTTCGTGCTGTATGAGTGAGACAAGAATGGGTCAGCATTACAAATACTGATTTGGTTGTGAAGCAATCATAGTTAACTCTCATCAGGAGCTAACTGCGCAGTTTTGATTTTTGCAGCCAGCTGGTTGCTTCCATGATACACTTTGGCGATGTTACTCATGTTCATACTTTTTTCGGTGTTCTATCTTTAATCCACCAATCACTCTTACAGTCGTTGGCTGTATCTGTGAACTATTGTCATAATTCTGATTTTATTATGCTCAACCACATGTTCCAAGGTTAGATTTCACAATTATAATCGCTTAAACATTTATTAAGTAGGTAATTCATGTGTTTATGCTTTACGGTAATAAACTTGTTAGGTACAGTGACCACTTGCTTCTGTTATAGATAACCGGCCGCTGTGGCCGAGCGGTTCTATGCGCTTCAGTCTGGAACTGCGCGACTGCTACAGTCGTAGGTTCGAATCCTGCATCTGGCATGGATGTGTGTGATGTCCTTAGGTTAGTTATGTTTAAGTAGTTCTAAGTTCTAGGGGACTGATGACCTCAGATGTTAAGTCCCATAGTGCTCAGAGCCATTTGAACCATCTGTTATAGATAAAGCCTATTCTCACTAATATACAGGGTGTTACAAAAAGGTACGGCCAAACTTTCAGGAAACATTCCTCACACACAAAGAAAGAAAAAATATGTTATATGGACATGTGTCCGGAAACGCTTACTTTCCATGTTAGAGCTCATTTTATTACTTCTCTTCAAATCACATTAATCATGGAATGGAAACATGCAGCAACAGAACGTACCAGCGTGACTTCAAACACTTTGTTACAGGAAATGTTCAAAATGTCCTCCGTTAGCGAGGATACATGCATCTACCCTCCGTCGCATGGAATCCCTGATGCGCTGATGCAGCCCTGGAGAATGGCGTATTGTATCACAGCCGTCCACAATACGAGCACGAAGAGTCTTTACATTTGGTACCGGGGTTGCGTAGACAAGAGCTTTTAAATGCACCCATAAATGAAAGTCAAGAGGGTTGAGGTCAGGAGTGCGTGGAAGCCATGGAATTGGTCCGCCTCTACCAATCCATCGGTCACCGAATCTGTTGTTGAAAAGCGTACGAACACCTCGACTGAAATGTGCAGGAGTTCCATCGTGCATGAACCACATGTTGTGTCGTACTTGTAAAGGCACATTTTCTAGCAGCACAGGTAGAGTATCTCGTATGAAATCATGGCGGTGAATCGAGGAACTACAGTACATACTGACGAAACTAAAATGAGCTCTAACATGGAAATTAAGCGTTTCCGGTCACATGTCCACATAACATCTTTTCTTTATTTGCGTGTGAGGAATGTTTCCTGAAAGTTTGGCCGTACCGTTTTGTAACACCCTGTATACTTGTCATGTATGGTAGCGACATTTTCATGCTTGATTGCACGACTCTTCTTAATTACCATTCAATAAGACGTTTCCGTTTGCACAACATTATCATTTCGTTAGATTTTGCGTACTTTGTGGAGGTCAATGTGGGGCGGCGGGTGGATCTATATTATAAAAATCCCCCTTTACAAGTGCCTGAAAACCATTTTTGCGGTCAGCCAGAAAGCGACGGAGAACATATTGATCATAATTTCCAGTCTGTAAGTGCAAATTATTCTTCTGCTCTCTGAAACAAATTGTTCCCGCTTGTTACTGACCCAGCCGGATCAGAAACTGATTAATATATTACTTAAAATTTCACACCCACAAATATAACACTATTCCTGATAATAATAACAATAATAATAATGTCCCTATAGAAACAGCACTTTTAACAGTTCAGAGGCGACCTCTACGTTAAGTTCCACGGAAAATGGGCTATCGTCCTGACTTCTAATCATCAAAGTTAACTGTTCGCCACAAAAGTGGAAAATAATCTTACCACTTGCCACGAAGTTTTGACAACATTACTTACACGACAAAAACAGCTAATGTCCTGAAAACTGAGATCCAGGATGGTGTACAGTGCTCGCGAGTTCATTTCCTACATTTACCGAAAACCTGAGTTTGGTAGGTGCCTAGCTCCGACGGCAGCCGAGGCACAGCGTGTGCCGGCGTTTGACTGACGCGGACAGATTGATAGCTCAGTGCGGAGTGTCTCTCTGAAATCTAAACGATCCAGGACGGTGTACGGTCCTCACGAGTTCGCTTCCTACTTTTACCGAAAACATCTGAGGCGCAGCGTATGCCGGCGCTTCACTGACGCAGACAGATTGATCGTTTGGTGCAAAGTGTCTCTTCTACTGTCCCTCTGGCTGTATTTAAATATGGACGCAGCGAATCGCCGAAAGGAACATCTGCTATCAAGCGCTGTAGGCACAGGTAGCAGCATCCGGATGGCTCCTTTCACCGAAGCGTGTTAATATCTCTGTTATGTACTAACTTACAATCTTAATAGGTTTTATATAATTAAAGTTAACTTTGCATTAATTACTGAAAAGGTTGTAGCTCGACTGCATTTAAACTTTGCTAGCTAGAGTTTTTAGACAGGAACTGACAGTAGAACATGACCTCTGAACAACCAATTTAAGAGTCCTTGTACTGATTGTTGCTTCCATCAAAGTCTTGGAATTTGGTACAGCTGCATTATTTCATCGATGTAATATAAATAACTTCCTACCATAAATACAAATTATACTTAATCTATTACGAATAAGGACGTTTTTGATCCAAATTTAGTTTGCAGTAAATAAGTTGAAAACTAATAGAGAAAGCTTAATGGAGTCACATAGTTAATGGTTTTATGTGAAACTGAGGCTAAATATGATTTTCATGTTTGTGAGTCTAATATTGAGCACCTTCAAATTTTCGTCAAAACGCCGATTTTGATCAAAATAATGCTCGGATCAAGTTGAGACTCGTAACTTTTGATTGTTATATACATTTGCACATTCTAAACAATTTTTGGCTTTCTAGTTGCATTATATTTTTCTTAAAGTGATATATTTAGTCAAACTTATTCATATGATCATTCTGAGATTTTACAATGTTAACAAATATATTGAAGCATACACTGACAAAGTTTGGAAAAGTTATTTTAATTGTTAATTTCATCCTTAGATTATGGCGCAATACTTCCTATGTCAGGAAGTCGTTTCTGAAAGTATTTGTATGGAGTGTAGCCATGATTGGAAGTGAAACATGGACGATAAATAGTTTGGACAAGAAAAGAATAGAAGCTTTCGAAATGTGGTGCTACAGAAGAATGCTGAAGATTAGATGGGTAGATCACATAACTAATGGGGAAGTATTGAACAGAATTGGGGAGAAGAGACGTTTGTGGCACAACTTGACCAGAAGAAGGGACCGGTTGGCAGGACATGTTCTGAGGCACCAAGGGATCACAAATTTAGCGTTGGAGGGCAGCGTGGAGGATAAAAATCGTTGAGGGAGACCAAGAGATGAATACACTAAGCAGATTCAGAAGGATGTAGGTTGCAGTAAGTACTGGGAGATGAAGACGCTTGCACAGGATAGAGTAGCATGGAGAGCTGCATCAAACCAGTCTCAGGACTGAAGACAACAACAGCTTTGTATGCTACGCACAGGCGGATTAAGATGACGTGGCGTTGTTAGCAGTGAGCTAGGGAAAGTCCCGGCACAGTTGCCCGCATGTGTATCTCTCACAATGACACAGCGCTTGTTTCGCCACATCCGCTTCTGCTGAGGTCTCCAGAGATCGGAATTCAAGAATCTTACGGGCAGCTCAAACAGCACCCCACTGAGACACCAACGGCAACTCCTCTCCACATGGACAGTCCAAGACACTGCAACTCTGTTGCCAAACAACAGGTCACAAGGGGACCACGTCTACTCATAATCACCGATTATTCTGGTTTATACAGGGCTTGGACAGAAATGAAAGTAACAGAAGTGGAAACTCCAGACGACTAGGTGGAAAGGAATGGCATTTTAGGCCCGGGCTGGTGAGGCATGAGCCATTTACCTTCACGTAGTTCCCACGCAGCGGTTGGTGCAGCAAAAATGTGTACAAAACGATAATCTGAAGGCTATGGCGAAGAAACCACCTGCCGAAACATCTTTTTACATTCCGTTTCTACGGTAGTTACTGCACACATAAACCGAAATAATGCTTAGCAGGTTATATATGTAAATTTTTCATAAAAGGCATGAAAAGGAATAGCAAAGGAACATTTGGGATGACAATTTAATTTCAAGTAAATGATTGTAATAAAAGTGTGCAAGACTTCGCACTGAATTAGTTTCATTCGAGGAGCCCTTCAGAGGTGTAAAAGAACGACAGGTTCCCGGTGCAACTAAAATCGGCCAATCGAAGAGAAAAAAAAATACACAGCCCGAGAAGACCGCATCAAAACACATTTCGTTACATATCAACATCTATCCTCAGCAATAATTGGAGAAATAATATGTTACGTATGATTTTCCGTATACTGTGCGATGAGAGAGGGAACGCTTTAAAAATGTAATACTAACTTTGTTTTTCTATAGAAACTTTAAGTGAAGCATGTAATTGTAAAAATGAGACATTTATAACGTGTGCAAGATGGTGAGACAGTTATTCCTTCCCCAGTTTGTACGCTAAATACCGCCCCAGCACACGTATATCGTCAACTGTAATGTAATAACAGTTATACAATTTTACATACGAAGTTCTCGTGAATGCCCTACAAACCCTTTCTGGTAATTCATTTACAATCCTAAAATTTCCATTGACTTCCCTTCTCAAGCCTTTTATTAAAATATTATTAATTCAATATATGCAGCACTACACAGTTTATTTGCCTTGTAGCCGGCCGCAGTGGTCTCGCGGTTCTAGGCGCGCAGTCCGGAACCGTGCGACTGCTACGGTCGCAGGTTCGAATCCTGCCTCGGGCATGGATGTGTGTGATGTCCTTAGGTTAGTTAGGTTTAAGTAGTTCTACGTTCTAGGGGACTGATGACCACAGCTGTTAAGTCCCATAGTGCTCAGAGCCATTTGCCTTGTAAGTAACCTAAAACTTGAAAATACACTGATGGAGAAACAAATCCCAACACCAAGAAGGTGTCGTACAGGATAAACGAACGTTGTTATGCAAGTCTCTAAATCTGGAAGATGACGTACGTCTATTCAAAATTCGCATAAGAGTAGCGCTATCAATGCCAATATGAGGATGCAATTCTGGTTTGCTTTAAATAAGAGTTCTAATGGTCGTGAGCGTTAGTTACCTTTGATGTTGGATGTAGTGATTTGATGTTAGTCAAGAATGCCTTTAAGACGATGCTCACCGTGTTGGAACGCGGTCGTGTAATAGTAGTACGAGAAGCTGGATATTGCAGAAAGACTTGGCAAGAATGAAACCACTGTACAGGATTTCTGGCAGCGGTGGTCACGGGAAAGTTCTACGCAAGAAGACAGCACTCTGGACGACTACGTGTCGGCGTATGGTTGTGGCGCACATACTGCGGCTGCAGCAGCAATTCGAGCAGTTGGCACAGCAGTGACACAACTAACTGTTACATATAGGTTACTTTGACAGCTACGAGCAAGACACTCTTTAGGGTGCTTTAAATTGACCCGAAAAGACCGCCATTTAGGACTTCACTGGTGTCAAATGACAGCTCACTGGGTGTCGGCTTTGACGTCTGTTGTGTTTTACTGATTAAAGCCAGTTGTGTCTCGGTGACAGTTATGGCCGTGTGTTGGTTCTAAGGACGCCAGGTGAGCCCCTGCAACCAACCTCTCTGTGACCTAGACGAACTAGACACACACTTGGAGCTATAGTCTGGGGTTCGCTATCGAATGACAGCAAGAGCACTGTCGTGGCTATCCCACACACCATGACCATAAGTTTGTACGTCAGTCTGGTGATTCGACCTGTTGCGCTGCCACTCATGAACAGCATTACAGGGGGAGTGTTCTAACAGGATAACGCTCGTCCACATACCGCTGTTGTAGATCGACATGCTCTACAGAGCGTCGACATGTTGCCTTGGCCTGTTCGATCACCACGTCTGACGCCAGTCGAGCACATCTGAAATGGCTCTGAGCCCTATGGGACTCAACTGCTGAGGTCATTAGTCACCTAGAACTTAGAACTAGTTAAACCTAACTAACCTAAGGACATCACAAACATCCATGCCCGAGGCAGGATTCGAACCTGCGACCGTAGCGGTCTTGCGGTTCCAGACTGCAGCGCCTTTAACCGCACGGCCACTTCGGCCGGCAAGAGCACATCTGAGAAATCATCGGACGACAAGTGCAGGTTCGTCCACAAGCAACATCAACCGTCTCTGTGCTGACCACAGGCGTGGAACTCCACCCCACAAACTGAGATTCAGCATCTATACGACACAGTGCATGCACGTTTGATGCTTTCATTCAACGTTCTGGCGGTTACACTTACGCCACCCTGCGAACTTGCAACGTTATTCTCTTAAATATGTTACCTTGACAAATGTATTCCAAAATTTCGTTATTCTATACTAATTATTTGTTTGTGTTTAGTGTTTTAAGTCAGTGTAAAGAAAAACAATTGCCGTATGGGGATTACCGTGCAGTACTCTTTCCTCTGCACCAAACGCTACCTGAAAACTGCGTTAATTTAAGTGGCACATGCGTCAACTGTCATTCGATCTAGTGTATGTATGAAAGAGGCTTTTTATTTTTTTTTCTAACGTTACTTACACTGCAAATAAATCGAAAGAGAAATGAATGTTAACTCAATTGGAGTTCCCATTTCTGTTCAAATCTACATCTACATCCATACTCCGCAAGCCACCTGACGGTGTATGGCGGAGGGTACCTTGAGTACCTCTATCGGTTCTCCCTTTCATTCCAGTCTCGTATTGTTCGTGGAGAGAAGGATTGTCGGTATGCCTCTGTGTGGGCTCTAATCTCTCTGATTTTATCTTCATGGTCTCTTCGCGAGATATACGTAGGAGGCAGCAATATACTGCTTGACTCGTTGGTGAAGGTATGTTCTCGAAACTTCAACAAAAGCCCGTACCGAGCTACTGAGCGTCTCCCCTGCAGAGTCTTCCACTGGAGTTTATCTATCATCTCCGTAACGCTTTCGCGATTACTAAATGATCCTGTAACGAAGCGCGCTGCTCTACGTTGGATCTTCTCTGTCTCTTCTATCAACCCTACCTGGTACGGATCCCACACTGCTGAGCAGTATTCAAGCAGCGGGCGAACAAGCATACTGTAACCTACTTCCTTTGTTTTCGGATTGCATTTCCTTAGGATTCTTCCCATGAATCTCAGTCTGGCATCTGCTTTACCGACGATCAACTTTATATGATCATTCCATTTTAAATCACTCCTAATGCGTACTCCCAGAGAATTTATGGAATTAACTGCTTCCAGTTGCTGACCTGTTATATTGTAGCTAAATGATAGGGGATATTACTTTCTATGTATTCGCAGAACATTACACTTATCTACGTTGCGATTCAATTGCCATTCCCTGCACCATGCTTCAATTCGCTGCAGATCCTCCTGCATTTCAGAACAGTTTTCCATTGTTACAACCTCTCGATATACCCCAGCATCATCCGGAAAAAGCGGATGTCATCCACAAGGTCATTTATGTATATTGTGAATAGCAACGGTCCTACGACACTCCCCTGCGGCACACCTGAAATCACTCTTACTTCGGAAGACTTCTCTCCATTGAGAATGACATGCTGGACCAAGCGACTCTAAGCACTATGGAACTTAACATCCGATGTCATCAGATCCCTAGACTGAGAACTACTTAAACCTAACTAACCTAAAGACATCACACACACCCATGCCCGAGGCAGGATTCGAACCTGCGACCGTAGCGGTCGCGCGGTTCCGGACTGAAGCGCCTAGAATCGTTCGGCCACAACGGCCGCCCCCAATTCTGTCCCTTTCATTTCGGGTCAAGAACTGCATGTATAATAAATATGAACGAAATCAGAGTTGACGAGTGCTTACGATCCCCTTGTCAGGAATGGACCACTCCGGAGCAGATACACATTGGACGCATTTGGCCATCACACGTCTGCCGCCGGACAAGCTACGCTGTCCACGGTCATGGCGCCGGCTGCCTGCTGGTTCTGACGTCACTTGGTCCACCTGTCCTGATACTCTTGTGTATGACCAGATTCAAGTACTTGTCTTCTACTCAAAAGTGTTTGAATTTGGACAAAGTGGAGAAGGCGTAGCTGAATTAATTTGCGCTTAGCTTTTTAGTGTTGTTGAAGCATTGGTCGATGTCTCTCAGGCTACTGCTGCTGCCGCTTCTCGTGCAAGTTTATAAAAATAGCTCCTCATAAGAGGTTTGGCGGTTATCTTTAAATAAAAAGTCTTGCCCATGATGTAATTTTCCACTGGATGATTTCCTTCCAAACTCTGATTACACTTTCACTTCTGGTCACAATATTCACATGTATTGATGATGACGACACTTTTTAGATCGACCCTCAAAACACGTCCACTTTCTACCATCCCTGACAACCCCGTGCGTCGCCTGCCTCGAGACATCAAGGACCTCGTAAGACTTCGAGCCTCAGGCTGGAGTTGTTATTCTGGATTTTCTTTGCAAGCTTTTGACACTGGTTAATACTATTACTGTAAGATCCACCCTATATTTCTTGTCTATAGAGCTTGTAAGGTGTCTAAAAATGTTATCTGTCGAAATATTGTCCGAACAGTTTCAACAGATTGTAAAGATGAAGTAGAAAGCTTTAGTGAATCTACAGATACCACCACCATAACGTTACATTGTTCGGTGTCAAACCTAGGACTGCACATTTTCACCGCGACTGCCTGACTGTTGCCTCGCAATAGCTTTCCATTCGGCTGCTTTGTAGTTTGGCGAACTCTCTTTTGTGGCAGGAAGGACGACCAGACTGGGCCCAAAATGCCGAATGCCGTGGGTTTTACAATGTACCTCGCAATACTATTACAAAAACTAGGAAAATGTGATACTTACAGGTTGAGAATAATGATTACAGTAATTATTGGTAATTACTTGTGAGAATATGATGTTTATATTTCGTTGACAATTGGTCGTGTTTTCCACTCTGTGAGACAGATGTTTTACAGTTTTGTGTTTTTCTACGAATAGGTTACATGTGTTTTGTGTTTCAAATCAGGATTTACAAATAATAACAGTAATATTAGTGTGAACAGTTTTGTGAGTCAGTAATGGTTTTTAATTCAAAATGTCGACGCAGTTTTCATATTTCAAATTTAGGTATTATCTATTTGTGACAGAAATGACAAAAAACCAGGAAGCAATTGAGTGTATTTGTCTGCTAAGTTTTCGGATGAAAGACGATTTAATTATTAATTTAACAATATTGCAGAATTCATAATTTTCGTTCTTTGGTTTGTTATTGAAATTAACATGACTGTTTGTAGGATGTCCGTGCTTTGAGGTTTGTTTACAGGTAGTATGCATTTTGTCTGTTCCAGAAATTTACGTTTTCTTGATAATTGTGTGGTTGCAAATTTGGTTGTAAGTCGACATTGACGATAATTTTCGATAAACTGTAAGATCCACCCTATATTTCTTGTCTATAGAGCTTGGAAGGTGTCTACAAATGTTATATGTGGAAATATTGTCCGAACAGTTGAAGCAGAGTGTATAGAGGAAGTAGAAAGTTTTAGTGAATCAACAGATACCACCACCGTAATGTTACATTGTCCGGTGTCAGACCTAGCACTCCACAGTTCCACAGCAACTGCCCGACTGTTGACTCGCGGTAGTTTCCATTCGGCTGCTTTGAAGTTTCATGAGCTCTCTGCTGTGGCAAGAAGGGACGACCAGACAAGGCCCCAACTGCCGAATGGACTGGGTTTTACAGTATACTTCGCAATCAAGGCAGAGAGACATAACGCTAATTCCGTGTAACGGCGTTTCTAGGCTTCTTAATTGTCTTACTTCGCCAAAGAAGAGAGTCAACAAGTTTCTACCGGTATACCCACTACGACTGTAGATATTTTTAAAAATATCGGGAATCCGATACATCTACATTTAAAAAGAAACACTATCGGGTCTCGATATATCGATAGAAAGCATTGAAATACACTCCTGGAAATTGAAATAAGAACACCGTGAATTCATTGTCCCAGGAAGGGGAAACTTTATTGACACATTCCTGGGGTCAGATACATCACATGATCACACTGACAGAACCACAGGCACATAGACACAGGCAACAGAGCATGCACAATGTCGGCACTAGTAC
Source organism: Schistocerca serialis cubense (assembly GCF_023864345.2). Classification (NCBI taxonomy): domain Eukaryota; kingdom Metazoa; phylum Arthropoda; class Insecta; order Orthoptera; family Acrididae; genus Schistocerca; species Schistocerca serialis. The sequence continues at coordinate 144,302,008 of NC_064641.1, read as the reverse complement.
AGTGTATATCCACCTTTCGCAGCAATGCAGGCTGCTATTCTCCCATGGAGACGATCGTAGAGATGCTGGATGTAGTCCTGTGGAACGGCTTGCCATGCCATTTCCACCTGGCGCCTCAGTTGGACCAGCGTTCGTGCTGGACGTGCAGACCGCGTGAGACGACGCTTCATCCAGTCCCAAACATGCTCAATAGGGGACAGATCCGGAGATCTTGCTGGCCAGGGTAGTTGACTTACACCTTCTAGAGCACTTTGGGTGGCACGGGATACGTGCGGACGTGCATTGTCCTGTTGGAACAGCAAGTTCCGTTGCCGGTCTAGGAATGGTAGAACGATGGGTTCGATGACGGTTTGGATGTACCGTGCACTATTCAGTGTCCCCTCGACGATCACCAGTGGTGTACGGCCAGTGTAGGAGATCGCTGCCCACACCATGATGCCGGGTGTTGGCCCTGTGTGCCTCGGTCGTATGCAGTCCTGATTGTGGCGCTCACCTGCACGGCGCCAAACACGCATACGACCATCATTGGCACCAAGGCAGAAGCGACTCTCATCGCTGAAGACGACACGTCTCCATTCGTCCCTCCATTCACGCCTGTCGCGACACCACTGGAGGCGGGCTGCACGATGTTGGGGCGTGAGCGGAAGACGGCCTAACGGTGTGCGGGACCGTAGCCCAGCTTCATGGAGACGGTTGCGAATGGTCCTCGCCGATGCCCCAGGAGCAACAGTGTCCCTAATTTGCTGGGAAGTGGCGGTGCGGTCCCCTACGGCACTGCGTAGGATCCTACGGTCTTGGCGTGCATCCGTGCGTCGCTGCGGTCCGGTCCCAGGTCGACGGGCACGCGCACCTTCCGCCGACCACTGGCGACAACATCGATGTACTGTGGAGACCTCACGCCCCACGTGTTGAGCAATTCGGCGGTACGTCCACCCGGCCTCCCGCATGCCCACTATACGCCCTCGCTCAAAGTCCGTCAACTGCACATACGGTTCACGTCCACGCTGTCGCGGCATGCTACCAGTGTTAAAGACTGCGATGGAGCTCCGTATGCCACGGCAAACTGGTTGACACTGTCGGCGGCGGTGCACAAATGCTGCGCAGCTAGCGCCATTCGACGGCCAACACCGCGGTTCCTGGTGTGTCCGCTGTGCCGCGCGTGTGATCATTGCTTGTACAGCCCTCTCGCAGTGTCCGGAGCAAGTATGGTGGGTCTGACACACCGGTGTCAATGTGTTCTTTTTTCCATTTCCAGGAGTGTAAAATATCGACGTACCAGCCACCAATAATATCAGCTGCACTTCGTAAATGTACGCCGGTTTTAGAGCTGTATATTTAAGTAGTGACTTATTATTAGATGTTCTGCCCATCAACAAGACAGCAGTCTGCCTATGCCCCTTAGCGCAAGAATTGAAAGGAAAACGATGTGCGTTCAATCTTGGCGACAAACACTTTTCTAGCAAAGGTAACTGCATGTAACTGGCACTATAAAATGTGTTTGATGGGTCCGTCGTTCGGTTTCGTCACACATCGGATGTATCCGGAACACTTCATGTCGACTTTCCTGTTTTTTCATTCCTGCAAACGCCAGCAACATAGCTGTTTAAGTGTCACAACTGTGTGGTTGCAGTTTCTGTTGGAAGCGCCGAGAGCCGACTACGCCAGCATTTCCTCTCACACGTCTCAGTCCATGGCAAACCAAGCATGTTGTAATTTAGATTTTTATTCATCATTTTCTGAAGGATACTGATATGCAAAAATAGCGTACTACTTGCGTTAAAAATTGTTTTTTTAATGCAACTGGTGTGCTTTATGTCCACATCAGAAATATTGTTATTCCATTCACACAGCCACCTCCCATTGCAATCGGACTTCTTCTTTTGTGCAGCCTATATTTGCTTCACACGGTGAAAGAGAAAGACTGGACGTAATGAACACTCAAAAAGTGTTAAGACTCCTTCACATAGTGAAAGTAAATTTAAGTTCTACTACAATCTCAAAATAACAATTTCAAGTATTTGCCAAAAACTGCGAAAAAAAAGATACAAAATAAAAATACGGGCACTCGATATTGCCATTTTGAAATTTATATATCGATATATCAATCGAATAAAATGTCACCTATTTTATCGGTGTTTCAGGAAAAATATCGATACATCGATATTTTGTCAATAGCCCTATTACAAGCCACATCCAGCTGAAGCTCATTTGCTGATTAGATCCTTTAGAGCAGGTATGGGAAATCTTGGATGACCTAGGGGCCTGATTCTCATACAAGCTCGCGGGCCGCCTCCTCGCGAGGCGCCTGCGTTGCTCATAGCACATGAAGTCAAAACTGTAGCGTCCGTGTCTTTAATGTCTATGAGGTAACGCACCGTTTTTTTTTTTTTTTTTTTTACTTTTCATTCCCACCTCTGAGTGGGGTGCGCAGGCTGCTTGAGGGCTTGCATTGTCCTTTTCAGCCTTTTGCTGTACAAGTACATTCGTTTATTTATTAATTCAATATTTCTTGCAAAAGTGCATTTGGTCATATTGACAGCATTGACTATACAAAAATATAAAATATACCAAGATGCAAAATATAAAATAATACAATAATACAAAGTAATACAAAATATAAAAAAGTACAAAAATATTATATAAAATAAGGTATATTAAAAGTAAGTTAAGTTAGAAATTGGGGTTTAAATATTAAAGATTTTAAGTCATATTGACATATAGTGTATATTTTATATATTATACAATATTTTCCGTTATGATTATTCCGTAAATTTTCTTTGAATACTTTAGTGTATATAGAGGTTATAGCATACGATAGTAGTACAGTAATTTTGATGTGTATGTTACTTTTCATGTTTAATTTGTTATTTCTATGCTACTTTTTAGGTGTAACTTAGGTCTACCGTTCTTATGTGTGTGTTTGTTTTGTGTGTATGTGTGTGTGTGTGTGTGTGTGTGTGTGTGTGTGTGTGTGTGTGTGTGTGTATTCTGGGGTTGGTGTCTATGTCTTTGGGTCAGATGTGGGGGAAGTGGGATGCCTTGTGTTCGTGGTTCCATGGTGGGGGCGAAATCTGGGTATTCTTGGCTGGTGTTTCGCGCTACTGTACGCGCTGGTTGAGTATATTTAAATTTTGGTCGTCTGTTCACTCGTGGTCTTGTTGTCAAAATGTCTTCCATGTCTGGGCGTTACGTTAATATGTGTCTCCCGTAGTTTGCTCTGAGTTTGGTCAGTCTGTTTTGTAGCGGCTCCAAGCCTGTGATGTCATATACGTCGTCACTGGGTGTGAGCCTTGACAGGCTACAGATGCTGCGTAAAAGTCGTCATTCGGTCGAGTAAAGTCGTCCTGCTACCGGTTTGTGGAAGCCTCCTAAGGGGGCTGCTGCATATTCTATCACTGGTCTAATGTACGTCTTGTAGGTATGGATCGCCGTGTGGTCGTCACATCCATGGAATCGTCCTTGTACTTGTCTGATTAGGCACTGTCTTTTCCTCGTCTTGTTTAGCAGGTAAGTAAGGTGTGTTTTCCAGTTTAAGTATTTGTCTAGGTACACTCCTAGGTACCTAGCAGTGTCGTTAAATCTTAGTGGTATGTCCCACAGCGTGAGTTGTATGTCATTCGTGTTTTGTTGTCGTTTTTTTGTCAGGTATCTGTGTCTGAATAAAACCATTTGGGTTTTGGTTGGGTTTGGTCGGATTCTCCATTTTGTCATCGAGTTTTCTAGTCTTTGTAGGTAGGTCTGTGTCTTTCGTTGTACGGTTGTCATCTTCAATTCTGTGCACCAGTAGGCGGTGTCGTCAGCGTACAGTCCTACCGTTTCTTTGGGGATTGTTATGGTTGGTACGTCAGCCGTGCAAAGCGCGTACAGCAGCGGGGATAGGATACCTCCTTGTGGCACTCTTGCTTGGGGTGTGAATTTTTGGGAGGAAGCGCCGCCGACATGTACCTTGCACTTCCTGTTTGTGATTTATGTCCGTATTAGTCGTGTAACTTTAGTCGGGAGGCCCAATTTGCTCAGTTTGTAGAGCAGTCCTGTATGCCAGAGCTTGTCGAAGGCACGCTCTATGTCTAAGAAGACTGTGAGCGTACAGTGTCCTTTGCTGAAGCCTTGTGTAATTCCGTTGGTCAGTCTGATTAACGGGTCGTTGGTGGAGTGACTTTGTCGGATGCCTGATTGTGTCAAAGGGAGGATGTCGTTGCGTTCTACGTACATTTTTATGCGGTCAGTTAGTATCCTTTCGTATGTTTTCCCTATGACGTCGTGTAGAAATATCGGTTTGTAAGATCTTGGGTCAGTCTTTGGTTTGTCAGGTTTTGGTATCATTATTGTTTTGCTAGTCTTCAAAGTGGCGGGTAGCGTTTCGTTTGTGAGACAATAGTTGTAGATGAGGGAGAGGATGGGTGTCAGGAGGTGGGCTGGGGCTTTCTGAAGGTGTATACGTCTTATGTAATTTTTTCCTGGGGCTGTGTTACGTCCTGACTAAATGGCACCAATTATTTCTGCGTTAGTGATCTCTGCTGTCAGCGTGTTTTCGTATTCTGTTGCTGTCGTTGGGGTGTTTAGGATTATAGTCAGTTGTTGCTCGACGTGTTGTCTGAAGTTGTCGTCAAATTTTGCGTCTTGTGGGAAAGAGTATACTTGCTGCAGTACTTGTCGAAATGCCTCGGGTTGTTCTGCTTTGTCTGTTGTTGGTTCGTTATCCAGTAGTAATGTAGTGTTTGCTGTCTGTCGTTGTCCCTTGAGTGTTTTAAAGCGTTACCAGAATTTCCCCCCTTCCCTGTAGTTAAGTCTTCTGCATGTGTCGTCCCATTGTCTTTGTCGGTATCCAGATATGATTCTCTTAATTCTGGCATTCAGTCTATTCCATTGTCTTTTTAGGTCTGGGTTGTTGTCGCGTCTGATCTGTCTATAGAGTTGGTTTTTTTGTTTTTCTTTTTTTTTTGTTTTTTCTTGTCGAATTAGGTTGAGGGCTTCCTGGGGTATGGCTTGCTTCCAATTTTCGACTACTATGGTGGTTATGGCTTCATCTATTGCTTCATGCATGGCAGTCTCTATTCTTTCGGTGGCGTGTTGGAGGTCATCATCGTCTGTTATCGTCAGTGGTATTGATAGTTGTTCCGTGAGTACGTCTTTATACACTCCTGGAAATTGAAATAAGAACACCGTGAATTCATTGTCCCAGGAAAGGGAAACTTTATTGACACATTCCTGGGGTCAGATACATCACATGATCACACTGACAGAACCACAGGCACATAGACACAGGCAACAGAGCATGCACAATGTCGGCACTAGTACAGTGTATATCCACCTTTCGCAGCAATGCAGGCTGCTACTCTCCCATGGAGACGATCGTAGAGATGCTGGATGTAGTCCTGTGGAACGGCTTGCCATGCCATTTCCACCTGGCGCCTCAGTTGGACCAGCGTTCGTGCTGGACGTGCAGACCGCGTGAGACGACGCTTCATCCAGTCCCAAACATGCTCAATGGGGGACAGATCCGGAGATCTTGCTGGCCGGGATAGTTGACTTACACCTTCTAGAGCACGTTGGGTGGCACGGGATACATGCGGACGTGCATTGTTCTGTTGGAACAGCAAGTTCCCTTGCCGGTCTAGGAATGGTAGAACGATGGGTTCGATGACGGTTTGGATGTACCGTGCACTATTCAGTGTCCCCTCGACGATCACCAGTGGTGTACGGCCAGTGTAGGAGATCGCTCCCCACACCATGATGCCGGGTGTTGGCCCTGTGTGCCTCGGTCGTGTGCAGTCCTGATTGTGGCGCTCACCTGCACGGCGCCAAACACGCATACGACCATCATTGGCACCAAGGCAGAAGCGACTCTCATCGCTGAAGACGACACGTCTCCATTCGTCCCTCCATTCACGCCTGTCGCGACACCACTGGAGGCGGGCTGCACGATGTTGGGGCGTGAGCGAAAGACGGCCTAACGGTGTGCGGGACCGTAGCCCAGCTTCATGGAGACGGTTGCGAATGGTCCTCGCCGATACCCCAGCAGCAACAGTGTCCCTAATTTGCTGGGAAGTGGCGGTGCGGTCCCCTACGGCACTGCGTAGGATCCTACGGTCTTGGCGTGCATCCGTGCGTCGCTGCGGTCCGGTCCCAGGTCGATGGGCACGTGCACCTTCCGCCGACCACTGGCGACAACATCGATGTACTGTGGAGACCTCACGCCCCACGTGTTGAGCAATTCGGCGGTACGTCCACCCGGCCTCCCGCATGCCCACTATACGCCCTCGCTCAAAGTCCGTCAACTGCACATACGGTTTACGTCCACGCTGTCGCGGCATGCTACCAGTGTTAAAGACTGCGATGGAGCTCCGTATGCCACGGCAAACTGGCTGATACTGACGGCGGCGGTGCACAAATGCTGCGCAGCTAGCGCCATTCGACGGCCAACACCGCGGTTCCTGGTGTGTCCGCCGTGCCGTGCGTGTGATCATTGCTTGTACAGCCCTCTCGCAGTGTCCGGAGCAAGTATGGTGGGTCTGACACACCGGTGTCAATGTGTTCTTCTTTCCATTTCCAGGAGTGTATTTGTCCCAGTCCGCATTTGCGTATTTGCGGATTGTTCGTTTTGTGGGCATATGGTCTGGGACCAGGGTGGCGCCGGTCGAAAAAAGGATTGGCAAGTGGTCGCTCGTTATAGAGGTGCCCACGACAGCATCTGACATTGTGTCGCTAATGTTGTGTCCATAAGGTACGTGATCTGGTGTCGAGTGGCCTCAGTGTCCTATGAAAGTGTCAAATAGGCTTCGCCCGTTTCCGTTATCGGCTGTGTCCCCTAGCATATGGTGTCGTGGGTTAAAGTCTCCTAGTATTATGCGTTTATTGTAAGTCATCAAATGTCGTAGGAAGTGCAGTGGTAGGGGCGTTCCGGGTGGTTTGTACAGACAGGCTATCTTGAGAGTGCGTCTGTTCTTGTCTCTTATCTGTACTATGACTGCTTCTCCGTTATCGAGTGGTGCCAGGAGAGGAATCTCCTTTGCTGCAATCGTGTTCTGTACGAGTAGAGGCAATACTGACCTTAAGACTTATCTTAGAAGCTAGATTAAGGAAAGGCAAACCTACGTTTCTAGCATTTGTAGACTTAGAGAAAGCTTTTGACTATGTTGACTGGAATACTCTCTTGCAAATTCTGAAGGTGGCAGGGGTAAAATACAAGGAGTGAAAGGCTATTTACATTTTGTACAGAAACCAGATGGCAGTTATAATAGTCGAGGGGCATGAAAGGGAAGCAGTGGTTGGGAAGGGAGTGAGACAGGGTTGTAGCATCTCCCCGATGTTATTCAATCTGTATATTGAGCAAGCAGTAAAGGAAACAAAAGAATAATTTGGAGTAGGTATTAAAATCCATGGAGAAGAAATAGAAACTTTGAGGTTCGCCGATGACATTGTTATTCTGTCAGAGACAGCAAAGGACTTGGAATAGCAGTTGAACGGAATGGACAGTGCCTTGAAAGGAGGGTATAAGATGAACATCAACAAAAGCAAAACGGGGATAATGGAATGTAGTCGAATTAAGTCGGGTGATGCTGAGGGAATTAGATTAGGAAATGAGACACTTAAAGTACTAAAGGAGTTTTGCTATTTGGGGAGCAAAATAACTGATGATGGTCGAAGTAGAGAGGATATAAAATGTAGACTGGCAATGGAAAGGAAAGCGTTTCTGAAGAAGTGAATTTTGTTAACATCGAGTACTGATTTAAGTGTTAGGAAGTCGTTTCTGAAAGTATTTGTATGGAGTGTAGCCATGTATGGAAGTGAAACATGGACGATAAATAGTTTGCACAAGAAGCTTTCGAAATGTGGTGCTACAGAGGAATGCTGAAGATTAGATGGGTAGATCACGTAACTAATGATGAAGTATTGAATAGAATTGGGGAGAAGAGGAATTTGTGGTACAACTTGACAAAAAGAAGGGACTGGTTAGTAGGAAATATTCTGAGGCATCAAGGGATCACTAATTTAGCATTGTAAGGCAGCGTGGAGGGTAAAAATCGTAGAGGGAGACCCAGAGATGAATACACTAAGCAGATTCAGAAGGATGTAAGTTCCGTTAGGTACTGGGAGATGAAGAAGCTTGCACAGGATAGAGTAGCATGGAGAGCTGCATCAAACCAGTCTCTGGACTGATGACCTCAACAACAACAACAACAGTGGGTAGAGCTACTCTTCCTCTTCCATCCTGCCTGTCCTTTCGGAACGTGTTGAACCTGGGGATTATAAAGGCGTGTGTGTTCCTTAGCCATGTTATGGTGATGCCTGCAACATGGACACCTCCTGTTGTATGGTGTGCGTTAGTAGTGAGCGCTTCGGTTTGACGCCTTCGGCGTTTACCGATGGGAGACGTAGTGTGTCGGCCGTCACGGAGGTGCCTGGGAGGGAGGGGGTTGGAGTTAGGTGGTGGGTGCTTGTTTAATTCGTATTCTGTTGTGTGTGTTGTGGTGTGTGCTGGGGTGTGTGTTGTGGTGTGTGTCTGAAGCATGTTTCTGGATGCCAGTGGTCACTTGTTGTTATACGTATTTTGTTTCCTGCTTGCGTCACCTGAAAGTCTTTTTCGAGAATCTGCCTAGTGGCTTGTTTCATTGACTTTTTGATGGCTTCCCTGCGGTCTTGGAACAAGTCCAGCAGGGTTGCAGCCAGGACTCGCACCAGGTCCTCTTTCAGCACGAGCTCCTGTTTGAGGTCGTCACTGTTGTTTGGGAAAGGCGCTGGTTCGTCGATTATTATGATGGGCGCGCGTGTTCCTAGAGTTTTTGCCTCCTTGGGACGCTTGCGACATTTGTAGGAGAGGGCGGAATGGTCGCCCTTGCAGTTTGCGCACATATCTTTCTCTTTTACGTTACAGCGAGAGAAATCGTGCGGTCCACTGCATCTTGGGCACTTTGTTTCTCTTGTGCAGTTAGCTGTGACGTGCTCGAAGGTTAAGCACCTGCCACATTGTGCCTGTTTGGGGTGGGGGTGGGGGGTCATGTGGGGGCTCTGCATGTCTTACAGTGAAGTCTATTTTTGCTCCCTCAGTCAGGAGCGTGTCAACAGTTTGCTGCCAGTACGTTATTACCCTGAATTTGTGAGTAAACGCATTGCGCTTTCTTTTATACACCACGCTTTCACTACGTCGAAACCCTGTTGGCGAAGTTGTTCGGTCACAGTCTCGTTCGTTGTTCTGTGGGGGATTTGCTTTAGGATGGCACTCATTGAGGGGTTCTTCCTGTGTCTCCCTATGGATCCTCGCGGTTCCCTTGTTTGTCTGGTGTTGACGCTGCCAAATTCAAATGGTTCAAATGGCTCTGAGCACTATGGGACTTAACATCTATGGTCATCAGTCCCCTAGAACTTAGAAATACTTAAACCTAACTAACCTAAGGACGTCACACAACACCCAGCCATCACGAGGCAGAGAAAATCCCTGACCCCGCCGGGAATCGAACCCGGGAACCCGGGCGTGGGAAGCGAGAACGCTAATTGACGCTGTCCTCAAGGTACCCACATCTCCTAAGTTTGGACGTGATTTCCCCCTCTGCGCCACCCATCTGACTCCAGATGTATGCCGCCTTCCCGTCGCGGTTTGTTTTGGAGTTCGTGATGCTCCTCAGGAAGTCTTGTTTTAGGTATTTTCTCATATCTGAGGCTAACGTAGGTTGCTTGGAGCCTCTGGGGAGGTTTTTAAGTTCGTATTTTGTAGGCCATGGATCGCTAATTTCTTGCCTGTTTCCCTGGGAGGATGTTTCACTCTGTGACCTGCTCCTGTTTGGTGATGGCGGGGGCCTGGGGCTGGCTGGGGGGCTCGCTGTCCAAACACGGTGACAGCGATCGACCGCGGCTGCAGAAGACAGATGGCAACACTGCTGCCTGCAGTCGGTGAGTTGCGGAGCGCAGCGACAGACAAGCTATGCAGTTGCTGGGAACAACAGCACGAGGCGAGATGTCTGTTAACATCACCGCTGTTATTGCGCTGTTGTTGGAAGAGGAAGACGATGACATTTTATTGTTGCATTCCAGGAAAAGATGAAACCTGGTAATGCCTTTATACAAAAGTAGAATTGGTTGGTTGGTTGGTTGTTTTTGGGGAAGGAGACCAGACAGCGTGGTCATCGGTCTCATCGGATTAGGGAAGGATGGAGAAGGAAGTCGGCCGTGCCCTTTCAGAGGAACCATTCCGGCATTTGCCTGGAGTGATTTAGGGAAATCACGGAAAACCTAAATCAGGATAGCCGGACGCGGGATTGAACCATCGTCCTCCCGAATGCGAGTCCAGAGTCAAAACTAGAATTGCAGAAGGTAGTTACACAGCACTGATAAAAAGACGTTTGTTAGGTGATGAAAATGTCTTCAGGAGCTACTGTTGTTTAAATACAAGACAGTTTAATTTCGTGCTCAGTTTTATTAAAGATGACATAATGCCACAGTGCCTAGGAAACGCAATAAGTGCAGAGGAAAAATTATGTTTGACGCTGAGGTAGGTACATTATTAGATTGTGCTGCAGTTCCAAGACTTTGTGAGAGATTTGTGGAGGTTGAAGGGCTGCTGTTATCACTTGGCTGTTGTGTGTTGCACTGTGCAGCTATTATTTCATAATCAGAAACGATCATAGTAATTTTTCTTTTGGCTTCTGCCTTATAAACTGAAGGTAAACTCCTTACAACTGTGCTGATGTGACGGAAAAGTAAGTCAATATCATCATCTTTGTGTTCCATAAAAGTTTTTAGTAAATTTTGCCTAATTTCGTCCCTTTCTTTCCACATTTGTAATATTGTATCATCATTACTACGAACTTTACTGCGTTTTCTTTTCCGTGCTTGCACATAACGTTCATCGTTTGTTACCACAGATGTTTCACCACTATTTCCTATTGTATGTGTTTCTGCCGTGTCTTCTTCCTGTGATGCCGAAAGGTCTAGTTGACGAGTTCGATCTCCACTGTCTTCTTGGCTTTCTTGTATTGTTGTCTGTGATGATGTCAATGTAATATTTGTTCCTCCAGATCTGTGTTGTGCAACCCTGTCAAGAAACCACAGTTGTTTGTGCCTTCTTGTTTTTGAATTTTTTGAGGCTGCAGAGCCCGTTCCTAATTTGATTTTCTTCTTGAACCTCTGGTAACCGTCCTTTAAAAATTTCCACTACTTCTTACAGTCATCACCTGTAAATGGAAATTATATTAGCTGTATGTTTTCGTTTGTTTCAGATTCTTGGCCACAGGCGAAAGTTGCCGGTCTATATCACTTGCCTGTCGTATATCACCAGCTTACATATCAAGAGTTGTTAAAAATGTTTTGAAGATATTAAGAATAAGGCTGCTGCCCATGTTGATGCCACCTTCTACTGAATCAGATTTCAAACGTATTGAAGAAGAATTTTGGCTTAAATGCAATTTACCTAATTGTGTAGGCGCTATAGATGGAAAACATGTTCGCGTAAGGGCACCAGACAAAAGTGGATCTCAGTTTTTTAATTACAAAGATTATTTTCAATTGTTCTGCTGCCTATTGTGGACGAAAATTGTAAATTCATTAGCGTTGATGTCGGGGCTTACGGAAAAGCGTCTGATAACGGTATATTTCAGAAATCGGCTATGGGCGAGGAAATAGCTGCAAAGGAGTTTAATATAGCTCCACCAAGCTGTTTGCCAGGCACAAATGTGGGTATGTTCGGCCAGTGAAAGCAGTCTCCGGTCGCTACGCGGTTCGGCGGCAGCGGCACTACTGGTCCCTGACCGGATGTGCGGTCTGCCGCCGAAGCAGGTATACGGCGGCAGTCGACGCTGCCGCCGCCTTCAGCACTCCTCACATTGCAAACAATGGCAACCACTGGTGACGCCTGCAGCCGGTCGGTGCAGTCCGCGGTCTGCGGTCGTGTTCGGAATCGCACCTTTACTGTGAGTGTGGTCGTGCTTTGGGGTGCCGATTACACACTTCGTTGGCACCTTGCGTTGGCTACTGCCTCTGCCTGAAGGTCTCCGTGTGCTAATACAGCCCTAGTCGACACGTGCCCGGGATACGGGGCGGCGCCACCGGCCCTGGCACGGAGTGTTCCCTATTCTTTGGGAGGAGGCAGAAGAATTCTCCCGCACGACACTGTGTGGCACACGACAGTTTTGCCGCTACCAAAGTTTGTTAGCTGCACAAAGACAAATTTTGCTTTCTTCGAAACAGTGAACTGGCGCTGTGTGCAGGACGTCGTCCACGTTCTTCCACTCAGCACAGGTGGTAGTGCTGAAGTAGACGGCTGGTCTCGGCGTGGTCGTCGGCGGGATCTTCTTCCTCCGCTAGCCCGCCTTCGCGGCTGCCTTAACGCGTACCGAAGACCTCGCAACAGCCGCTCGCGCTACGCCAGGCGTCTTCACCGCTCCGCTGCACCGCCTCGTCTGGTAACGCACCGGTCTGAATGGCTCCCCTTTACCGACACTCCACTCCAGCAAATAATGCCGAAAGAAACATTCTCTTTATGTTCGCCCAGAATTTCTTCTGGGGGTCGGATTGAAAGTCGTGGACCACCGGCTGTCCACCCATGCTGTATGTAGAGTTACCTGACTGCCAGATTTTTGATTGTTAAATGTCACCGACTACTTCAAAATGGTTCAAATGGCTCTGAGCACCTTGGGACTTAACATCAGTGGTTATCAGTCCCCTAGAACTTAGAACTACTTAAACCTAAGTAACCTAAGGACATCACACACATCCATGCCCGAGGCAGGATTCGAACCTGCGACCGTAGCGGTCGCGCGGTTCCAGACTGAAGCGCCTACAACCGCTCGGCCACACTGGCCGGCTCCAACTACTTCCAACAGCCTGAGAGACTTAGTAAGGGGTTAATATCGGGTCACTTAGCACTGCAGCTAAAGTTCTATATTGTACCAGTGTTTTCGTTAAACATCGGACACCTGCGTGCAGTCCTGTCAACAGTCTGTTGTCGTCTTGGAAGATGGGACTCCTCACAGCATACTAATCATGAAGAAGTAAGAGAGAAAGCAAAGCTTAGTCACTAGGAATGCAAAAATATACACTCCTGGAAATGGAAAAAAGAACACATTGACACCGGTGTGTCAGACCCACCATACTTGCTCCGGACACTGCGAGAGGGCTGTACAAGCAATGATCACACGCACGGCACAGCGGACACACCAGGAACCGTGGTGTTGGCCGTCGAATGGCGCTAGCTGCGCAGTATTTGTGCACCGCCGCCGTCAGTGTCAGCCAGTTTGCCGTGGCATACGGAGCTCCATCGCAGTCTTTAACACTGGTAGCATGCCGCGACAGCGTGGACGTGAACCGTATGTGCAGTTGACGGACTTTGAGCGAGGGCGTACAGTGGGCATGCGGGAGGCCGGGTGGACGTACCGCCGAATTGCTCAACACGTGGGGCGTGAGGTCTCCACAGTACATCGATGTTGTCGCCAGTGGACGGCGGAAGGTGCACGTGCCCGTCGACCTGGGACCGGACTGCAGCGACGCACGGATGCACTCCAAGACCGTATGATCCTACGCAGTGCCGTAGGGGACCGCACCGCCACTTCCCAGCACTGTTGCTCCTGGGGTATCGGCGAGGACCATTCGCAACCGTCTCCATGAAGCTGGGCTACGGTCCCGCACATTGTTAGGCCGTCTTCCGCTCACGCCCCAACATCGTGCAGCCCACCTCCAGTGGTGTCGCGACAGGCGAGAATGGAGGGATGAATGGAGACGTGTCGTCTTCAGCGATGAGAGTCGCTTCTGCCTTGGTGCCAATGATGGTCGTATGCGTGTTTGGCGCCGTGCAGGTGAGCGCCACAATCAGGACTGCATACGACCGAGGCACACGGGGCCAACACCCGGCATCATGGTGTGGGGAGCGATCTCCTACACTGGCCGCACACCACTGGTGATCGTCGAGGGGACACTGAATAGTGCACGGTACATCCAAACCGTCATCGAACCCATCGTTCTACCATTCCTAGACCGGCAAGGGAACTTGCTGTTCCAACAGGACAATGCACGTCCGCATGTATCCCGTGCCACCCAACGTGCTCTAGAAGGTGTAAGTCAACTACCCTGGCCAGCAAGATCTCCGGATCTGTCCCCCATTGAGCATGTTTGGGACTGGATGAAGCGTCGTCTCACGCGGTCTGCACGTCCAGCACGAACGCTGGTCCAACTGAGGCGCCAGGTGGAAATGGCATGGCAAGCCGTTCCACAGGACTACATCCAGCATCTCTACGATCGTCTCCATGGGAGAATAGCAGCCTGCATTGCTGCGAAAGGTGGATATACACTGTACTAGTGCCGACATTGTGCATGCTCTGTTGCCTGTGTTTATGTGCCTGTGGTTCTGTCAGTGTGATCATGTGATGTATCTGACCCCAGGAATGTGTCAATAAAGTTTCCCCTTCCTGGGACAACGAATTCACGGTGTTCTTATTTCAATTTCCAGGAGTGTACATTGAAGTTTATGTTCACACAATGAGTTGGTCCAAGTCATGTTACAAAAGATTACAAAACATCACAGTATCACCTCTACACACTGCAAGACAAACACCTCATGCTCTACATCTACAACTACAATTACTCCGCAAGCCACCGAAGTGTGTATGGTGGAGGATACACTATAACACTACTTTTCATTTCCTTTCTTGTTCCAACCGCAAATAGAGCGAGGGGAAAACGACTGTACCTGTGACTCCGCGTGAGCCCTAATTTCTCGTATCTTATCTTTCTGGTTGCGAGCTAACATCCCACAGATATTCGGGCTCACTTGCGGTTCCTCTTTGTCGAAATGTCTTGGCTCAAACTCGTCTAGGGGCTGAAACGCGCGTGTCCTATTACACTCCCTCAAGTAGACACTTGTGAGCCTTCGGTTAAATTGTCTGGCTGATGGCAAGTTTTGAACTACAAAATTAATATAACATATAATAACAGTAATAATAATACCGGGAACTAAAGTAAAGACCCATAAATGATGCATGTCACACAGTTGCGATTTGATTAGAATAATGTTTATTCAGAAAGCAAATTAATAGCGCAAGTGGTTGTATTTAGAGTTACTGTTACACTTGAGCGCATATCCATTTGGCACAGTTCGATCATTCACAATCTCTTCGCGAAACACAAGTCCGATACTCCACCTCGTCATTTACACGAGAAGTTAGAGTTCACACCAGGCGTGCGTCTGCTCACCGCTCAGACACTAAGTCCCGCGATAGCACAAAACGCGAAATTTACTAAGTCGTTTCACTTCCTAGCTGCCTAAAGAACGACCGTCCGATTGTACGTCTGAATCCGATCTGTCCACTTTGGTGTCTCCAGCCGAAATGTTCCCCTCTGCGCGTCCCCGGCCGCGTTTTCCCGCGCTCCGAAAATTTTCGCTCGACTGGCTAGGGCAGTTCCCTTTCCTGAGGCCGTCCGTATGATTGGCTACAGCATATTCTACATAATAATTTTACATTTTTAAATATTTAAATAATCAAAGCTTGACTACTTTCACATTTTAAATAAAGTAACAATAATATCCATTACATAATGAACGTTAAATTCTTTTACATAAAACCAATACAATTTCCTTCTTAACTTCCAATGTCTTGGCCAGTAGCCTTGCACCATTGTGCTTTCTGATAAATGAATACAGAACAAAAGTAACTATTATGCACTAAACTTTACACAAAGTATACTGTCACCCAATGATTCAATAAGGTGTCATGCTGTCATCGTTCAGTGTGTTTTGTGTGGAGGAAATGATGATCTGATGCTTAACTGAAAATACTGATAATTTAAATTTACTGTATCTTTTAAACAATTAAAGTTACAGAGTTGATATTTACAACAGTTGTCATTTTAATGTTGCTATTCTGTATGAAATGCCGATCGTTAAGTTCGAGCAAACCGTTCAGATTTTAGCATTCAGGGCTTTGTTACAAAACTTGTTAATTTCACTTTAACAGTAAATGCTAATCTTTTATAGATATCAACAATATTGTAGTTTTATTGGGATTACATGAAAATTTATGAAGGATGGTAGATTAAAATTACTGTGGCTTCATTCCATGAACTGCTACAGAATTAAACAGTTTTGGTAAATGTTTCCCTTTATGGCCGATCTTAGGTCTGCGATATTTAACACTGCTACATCTCCTTGGCCACAAACAGCTTCTACGGGGTTTGGCTATGCTGTAGGTTCTCGTCTGTCTCACTCACATAGTAGAGCTCTTAGGCCTCATTCAGCGCAATAGATGGTTTCCCCATCTCGTGGCGAATCTGCGCTTTTTGTGGCACACGGTCCTGGACGACAGGGTTCATTTCACAGTTCCTGAATTCTGACTCTTTCGGCCATATACTAAAATCAGAGCGAAATCCTCGTTAACTCTCACAATTCCACTTCATAACATGTTGGGGTGCCATATATGTTATGAAGTAGCACCGAAATTTACAAGACACAAATTCATAATAGAATAACATAAATATCCTAAGCGCCAGATCAATGAAGTAATTATTTGTAGTGGTGTTGATGCAGCATGCTTTAAATTTAAAGAAATTTATACCTAATCTAAATCATGAATTGGGGCATATTAATTAAATGCCAAATAAAACTGTACATTTATCAAAATTGACTGTCTTGTCGTGAATCACAGTAGAGCAGCGATTAGCAGTCTAACAACACTTTATTTCATAGTCACAGAGCATACGATACAACATGTCAAAGATACACTGTCCTAAGAGTAAACAAACAGTCTCTCACTTGCCCGAAGTACATCACTCTGTGACATCCTCCCCACCCTGGTCAACCTCCAAAGGTACGGCCAGCTGCACAGGACGACTAATGATTAATGATGTGACCTTCTGGTGTGCGGAGTATTATCGTCCTTACCCTGCCGTCTGTTCCTGGTAGTACCTTTTCTATCCTGGCCTTCTTACACATATGTTGCGGACGAAGGTCCTCTTGGATCAGGACGATGTCGCCAGGGCGAAAGGGGATGACGCGTCACGATGGGCGTTTAACTTCATGGTAGTTCCGGGACTCCAATAGGTATTCTTTAATCCAACGGTTCCAAAAACTTACACAGAGTTGCTGTCTCAGTCGGAATTCCTTTGTTAAATTCGTGTTCGCTGAAGGCTCCGGTCCCGTCGGAATAGTCGTAAGTTTTTCTCCCGTCAGAAAATGGGAAGGTGTGAGCGCATCAGAATCATCTTCTGGTGTGATGGGCCTGGAGTTCACAGCTGCTTCAATACTGATCAAGGAGGTGTTCAGTTGTTCCTCAGTGAGCTTTGTGAGTCCCAATACCTTCTGTAGGCAACACTTTATAGTGCCCATCATTCTTTCCCACCATACTCCCCACCAATCCGCCCGGGAGACAATGAATTTCCAAGTAATACCGTGGTGGACGAGGAACTGATAAGTTTTTGTGGTGGTTAATGCCTTCCAAAGTTGGGCTACTTCCATATTCGTGGTCGGCCGGTGTGGCTGTGCGGTTCTAGGCGCTTCAGTCTGGAACTGCATGACCGCTACGGTCGCAGGTTCGAATCCTGCCTCGGGCATGGGTGTGTGTGATGTCCTTAGGTGAGTTAGGTTTAAGTAGTTCTTAGTTCTAGGGGACTGATGACCACAGATGTTAAGTTCCATAGTGCTCAGAGCCATTTAAACCATATTCGTGGCGTGGAATGTTCTTGCGTTATCTGTATATATCGTGTGGGGTAGTCCGCGTCTTCCGGCGGATCGCTGAACTGCCATAAGGAACTTGTCCGTTGACAAGAGTGTACAGAGTTCGAGGTGTACAGCTCGTGTGGTAGCACATGTAAAAAGAGTGATATATGACTTGTGCGTTTCCTTCCCCACTTTGATGAATAGTGGGCCAACAAAGTCTATTCCGGTTACAGCAAATGGTTTGGCAGGCGAAACTCGTTCAGGTGGCAGAGGTGCTTCAATCTGTTGCCCTCGTGGATTCTTCAAGATCTTGCTCGCGAGGCATGAGTGTAGGATTCTTTTGATGGTCTGACGAGTTCTAAGGATCCAAAATTCGGTTCGCAGTTCTGATAGTATAGAACGAACGCCAAAGTCATGGAGGCGGGTGTGTGTCTCTAGAATAACCAATTGTGTGAAGTGGTGGGAATCATCAAGGAGTACAGGATGTTTTTGTTCCCTATTTAGTCTAATGCACCTCCTAGACGTATCAGTCCATCTACTACGAAATGATTGTATCGTGCGATTTTTGACTGTTTTGGCAGTGGTAAGTTATTGTGGAGTGCATTTAATTCGCTGGGGAAGGAATCTCTCTGGCCCACTCGAATCCAATATATTTTGGCAACTGATAATCCGGTGGCTGCAAGTTCTCCTGAAGATTTATTCTTCTGACGTATGTCGTGTAGGAAGTGGAGAGTCCATGCTGTGATACGAATGAGCTTCCAGTATGAGCTGAATTTAAATAAGTCCAGAAGGCTGGTTGGCGTAGATATCGACAAGACTTCGCTCTGGGTGTCCTTCCTCTTTTCTTCGGGAGGAGGTCGTACCATCGTTGGAGTATCGTTTGGCCAGCATTCAGGAGGGCGTGTAAGCCAAAGCGGCCCATGCCACCAAATATCAGAGAATTCATTTGGTAGCCAAGGAGTCCACGTGAGAGGTGGTCAGCAGGATTGTCTGGTCCTGAGCAGTGTTTCCATTGCGTGGGACTCGTGTGTGTTTGTATCTCAGTTACACGATTACAAATGAAGGTCTTCCATCTGTTAGGATCACAGCGCATCCAACTTAGTGTTATTGTAGGATCCGTCCACAATACCGCATGGACAATTTTAAAGTCTGTTGCGCGGCAAAAGTAACACAGTAGTCTGGTCCCAACCACTGCCACTAAAATTTCGAGTTGAGGCAATGTCACCTTCTTAATGGGAGCAAGTCTGTTCTTGCTACAGACTAAATGGGTTACGACGTCATCATCTAAGACAGTACGAATGTACAAAGCTGCTCCATATGCCTTTTCCAGTCTGGAACCGCAAGACCACTATGGTCGCAGGTTCTAATCCTGCCTCGGGTATGGATGTTTGTGATGTCCTTAGGTTAGTTAGGTTTAACTAGTTCTAAGTTCTAGGGGACTAATGACCTCAGCAGTTGAGTCCCATAGTGCTCAGAGCCATTTGAACCATATGCCTTTTCCGAGGCGTCAGCTGAGAGTCTCTTCCATGAGCTATAGCTATCCATCTAGGGACACGTATATGCTAGATATCCTAGTGCGCCATCATACCCCTAAGTCCCAGGACATAAGTTTATCCCAGCCAATTCCTCGGGACCATGTGTCCTGGAATAGCAATTTCCCAACAAGTGAAACTGGGGAAAACAGTCCGAGTGGGTCATGGAACTTAGCCGTACATTGTAAAAGGAGTCGTTTGGTGGCTGGCTCTTTTGACGACCTTCTGATGATTTCGCTAGGATCGATACAGAAGTAGTCACCTGCAGTGTTCCAGTCTACGCCTAAGACTTGAGTCTGGGTGTGGAGTTCTCGCCCTTCTGCCCTCCAGATAGTGTGGAGTAGTTCACAGTTGGTAGCCCATTTTGATAATGGGAGACTAATCAATTTCATTAGGGTTACAAGTTCATAATATATAGTTATCACCAAATTATCACCTTCTACTGAGATCACAAAGTCGTCCATGTATGCAGTCTTGTTTATAAGTGGCGCTACGGTGGGAAATGCTGTAATACACTTGTCGGCAAGTTCTCTTAGTGTTCCAGAAAGTAAAAATGGGCTGGAGGTCAGGCCGAATTGGAGTCTGCTAAAACGGTCGTTTGAAGATTCCCTGTTTGATCCTGGCTAATTTTGAACCAGAAGAATCTGGTCAAGTCTTTGTCCTTTTTGTTCAAAGTTAATTGAAGGAAAGATTGTGTGATGTCTGCGACGACGGCCGTAGAATATAGTCTGAAACGCAGTAAAATTTCCAGAATCTCTGGTAATAGGTTCGGTCCTACTTCTAATACCTCATTCAGAGAAGGAGCACTGTTTTCGTGAGATGAACCGTCAAAGACTATTCTCCACTTAGTGGTTCCGTATTTATCCTTCCTTACTGCATGATGAAGGAGATAAAATATCTCCTTTCCTGAGAGTGGGGCGGGGCGACCTCTACTTGCCCCTTCGTAATGTAGCCTAGCATAAGATCGAAATACATTTGCTTAAAGGTCTCTTGACGTTGAAATCTTTCCTTAAGGTGGTTGAATCGTTTTTCTGCGATCGGTCTGTTACTCGAAAGCACTGTATGTTGGCTTTTGGGAAGTGTAACCACTGCTCGATGATCCTTTATAGAGAATGATGCTCTAAGCTCTTGAAGAAGTCTCGTATCCTTGTTGTTCACAAGTAGATCCTGATCGGCAGTAATCCCTATAGTTTCCAAGTCCCAAAAGCGTCTGAAATCATTGTCCGATTGCAGAGGAGATCGGTCAGACTGACCAAAATTTACCACGGTTGCATGCACACAGGCTTGTGACTTGTTACCACTAAGTATCAAGCCAAACAGAGAAGGAACTAACACTAAGGATTCAGAGATGCGTATGGGAGAATTGTGCTTCACTATCTTCAAATAAAAATCGGCTCTTACAAGAATCTCTACGGGAAGATCTTCTGTTGAACCGGTTTTCGGATCTTCTAGCGTAATCTTACGGGCATCTGGTAAACTCTTTATATGTTGTGGAACCGAAGGCTGGTGAGAAATAACGTGAGTACTTTCGAAGGCAGTAAGTGGGACTGAATAATTCTGCCAAAGCTCCGCCATATGAAACTGAACAAGCCTGCGGTGGCATGGGCGTGTAGGGTTTGATTCAAAGGAGTAAACGGTTAGTTCTCGTAGGTATACCGTTTGCAGTTTCAGATCATCAATCAGCGATTTTTCTATGAAGCTGGACTGATTACCTGCGTGCAGTAGACATCGCGTTGTCCTTCTCAATCCTGTAGGTCCTGAGACGCATACTTGAGCTGTCTGAAGGTACGTGTATCCGTGGGGAGCGACAGATATCTTTCCCACGGAAGTAACACATGTCTGACCCGCAGGACTCCTAATATCCTTTCGTTCCTCACAAATGGACTTATGATGCAGTCTTTTACAGTTAACACACCGAGCCTTTTCTTTCTTTTTGCAATTTGACACTTTGTGCCCACGTTGAAGACAAAGAAATCATCTGTTTGCTAGTTTCAATTTATCTATTCGATCATTAACTCGTACGATCTTCTTAGAGTCTTGCACCCAATCACCGCAAGAATCGCAAAAGACGCAGAATGGTTCCTTTACGGTGGTATCCTTCGCAGTCGATCTTTTAGATTTCGCGTGTACGTGAAGTGAGGATCCTGTGGGAAGGTTACTAGAAGGATTGGAAAATTCACGGCGTATCTTCTGCTTGGTAAGCTCCCCGTCGACTTCGTCGTTCAGAAACTCCATCAGTTGCAAAATGTCTCCTTCGGATATTCCCGTACGTTTGGCGTGAATTATCCAGCGGCGGCATATGTCATCCGGAAAAGCGCGTAAAATTTTCGGCGCGACGACTCGGCCGTATCCGTTCGCGTCTTCCCCAAGTGCCCGAAGAGTTTGAATACGTCGCTGGCATTCAATGAATGTTGAATTAAGTTCCTCTGGGGTGGACAGCTGAATTGGTTTTATGGCTTCGAGATAATCTAAGTGGGCTTGAATTGTTCGATCCTTGTTGCCACAACGCGCTCGGAGAATCCTCTTCGTTTCTGCGTACGTCTCGGCCGTCACCGCAATACCGACCACTAAATGATTTGGTTCTCCCGAGAGATAGCTGCGAAGAAAGATGTGTTTATTAATTGTAATTACCGTCGGATCGTTGTCAACTGACTGCTCAAACTGCTCCCAGAATCGTGCCCATGTCTCGAGATCGCCTGAAAAAGGCTCAAGCTTGATCGGCGGAAGTTTTACTGAAGCTGTGGGAACACTCATTGCTACAGATTGTACCGGCGGATTGTCGGGAGTTTTATGTCTGCTACCGATTTTGCAAGCTGTTTCTCTATTTCGTGAGACAGTCGAGAAATTGTGAGTTTCTCGGTGTCTATATAATCTTCGCATTTAAGAACATCTTCATATTGGTCATCGTCTAACAACTCGTGAATATCCTCATCTAATTTAACGAGGCGGTTCAGAACGCTTTCCAATCTGTCATTGTAATATTTATAATCCGCGATTTCCGATGTGTCTGACAACCTTGCAGCTTCCGCTACGAATCGCGTAATGTTTGCTCTTTCTCTCATACGTTTTCTCTTTAGGGAGTGTAATTGTGCTTCTGGTTTGTGGTCTGGCATGTCTATTCCGTCCGATTACTCCAAAGCTTAAAGCACGGTCGGCTGGCGATCAGCTGGTCATAGTAAGGCGTTATCTTGGGATCGCTAGTCGAAGTAGTTCAGTTGATGGTCGCTAAATGGCAGCACTAGTCATAAACAGAGCGGCAATAAATTAATGAGTTGCCTTAACAAATGGCACTATAAAACATGTCGCGTGATAATTCAATTGAACTTAATTGTGCATGCAGGCGGTTGTCACCGAAGAGCTTGTTGCGTGGTGTGCAAATCGCTGCAGTAAGCCCCCTCGTAGAATTGCCGCGTGAATTGCGTCCAGAATTCGTGTTTCACAACGGCAATCGTGGAAACTGTCTCCAGGGTTTCGGCACCAAATTCTTATGTCGTGAATCACAGTAGAGCAGCGATTAGCAGTCTAACAACACTTTATTTCATAGTCACAGAACATACAATACAACATGTCAAAGATACACTGTCCTAAGAGTAAATAAACAGTCTCTCACTTGCCCGAAGTACATCACTCTGTGACATGTCTATTGAAATACCTCTGAAATATCAGGGCCACTGCGCTCACTTTCACAGAATTGTTTCGTCACAACGAAGTCTCCATCGGCGTTCCACAGATTCGGATCCGGGTACCCCGCCGAAATTCTGTATGGCTCTGCATTCCATCGCCAGCGTTTCTCGAGAACAAATCTGTTGAAATTCGAATCGGGTGTAGATACCAGAAATCACTTTCTGAAACCATTCAAGATCTGCACTGAACACTGCTCGCAGTTGAATCGATACAAACACATCTAAACTACACAGTAAACAATTGATTTTCAGCGTTTTCAAGATACTCGTAAATTCTTCAATGATTCTGACACGTTATTCAAGTTCGACTAGAGACATGTATCTCGTGACAGATTCTCAGTCAACTTCATCAGGAAATTAATATTTTCTTTTAATTTAAATAACTCTCTTAGACTCAAGGCTAAGAACAAATATGAACAAATCTCACCCCTCGTTTAATTCCTTGCAGTGAAGCTGTGTACACAAATCGATACTCCATACAACAATAAATTTTTGCCCGAATATATTCTCAGATAAGTAGATAAACATACATCAGTCTTCCTAGGTATGCATTACTAATTTTAATTTTCCAAATTTCTCTGATCTCCATGCACCCAAATTGGCGCGACAGTATCTTATAATTTGAAATTTAAAATAATATAAAACCATCCAAAACTTAAGCCTAACACATACATACACATAAATAAATTCTTTATATACCCCCAAAACCCTAATTTATATGCATGCTGTGCACAGATTTTTGACTTGATATCGTTCACCAAGTAATTGAGTTCTCTGACCTCTCTATGCGACGTGACAACAAACAAGCTGCAATACATCCTCAGATAAAACGTTGAAGATTACCCCTCCAAATAATCATATAAACTAAACACATATAGCCTTATTTCTTAACCTACTTTCCCCTTCTCAATGTACAGTCTCAATTCTGTCACATTTCTTAATGCTAAGTGTTTTCCTGAAACAGGGTATTTGAGTCGGTAGGCATTAGGGTGCGGACATTCTGCCACTACAAATGGCCCATAGGATAGCTCAAACAACTTTTTTATTTCTCCATCCACTTCGCTAGACTTTTCTTTCAACGTACTAGAACTTCGTCTCCTATTTTGTATTTAATTGTTTTTACCGCCCATCATGCCGTTGCTTCCTTTCCGCCGCCAACTTCTGCAAAAGGGATTTTACCACCTGGTCCCATTCAGCAGCCGACTCAGCCAGGCGCTGGGGGAACTCCACACTTTCCGTTAACTGAGATTTCGGTGTGACTCCCGTCATCACTTCCAAGGGCGAATATCCTGTTGCGTTACTTTTCACGCTGTTTAGAACATCCTCAAATGAACATACATATTCCACCCACAGTCGTCCAACTTCTCGCATATACGGCTCGCAACGGTTACTCGCCGGGTGGTACAAGGATATTTTATTGTGTTTTATATCCTGGTCGTTCACAAATTCGTTTCAGACGTTTGATGTAAACTGTGATCCGTTGTCAGATAACAGCCTTTCTGGTTTGATTACGTTTTTAAAGCAATCTTTTTATAATTTGTATATCACCGTCTTGCTATTAGCTTTCCGTATCGGCTAAAGTTAGTAACTCTCCTAACTTGGTCAGTATTGTACTTTGCATTTCACCTTGTGTGCAGTATTTTACTCGCTGACATCGATCCCAGGCAACCAGCTGTGCACGTATTCGTATAGCAAGGTTATTAATGTGGATGAATTGCTCTGTGAGTTCCGTGCACTTCCGGGCTCGTAATGACCGTGACTTACATGGACGTTATCTATCAGCTGTTCCACATATTTGTCTGGGAAGCACAGTCTTCAGTGATCCGTCTTTTTGTCTCTTCTGCGAAGCAGTACACCCTTGTGGATCTTGAAATAGCGGGGTATTTTTGCGTAGCCCTTGCTGTCAGAGTTGATTTTTATGTTCTTCAGTCCAGAGTCATCATTTGGCGCTGCAGACCGCACGAATTTCCTTTTCTCCCGGTACTCCTTTCATGTACAGCAGTTGAAGTTCGATCTTTGTCTCCTCCCCTTCATTTTTTTCCTGTCCAACTGGCAGCCGCGACTGAGCATCGGCAATATAATTCTCGGTCCCTTTAATGTAGCGTATCTGGTAACTAAATTGCTGCAGGAACATTGCCCAGCACATCAAACGGACGTTTGGTATTCTACAGTCTTGCAGAAAGCTGAGCGCCTTATGTTCGGATAGCACTTACCACGGTATAGATGTATATTTTTATGTTTGTATGTGATCACGGGATAATTATGTATTTTTATTTCTATAATTATATATTTTATGATTTTGGTTTTCGGATGGCTTTAAACACTGTGGGCTAGCATTACACTTTTAATTAACTTATACCGCAATTACATCGGCTGCTCCGAAGTAAGTACGATATAATTTTTTTTAAACACAAGGCGCGACTCACCGCCTTCTAATAAATAGTTTGCGTGAGCGCTACTACTTAGAAAAGAAAATATGCTTATTCTTACGCAAACTGTAATTATTAATATGGGTCTCAGGGGCTACTTGTTATTTATGTACCAAATTACATAAAGTTTAACTGAGATATTGCGGAATGTAATGATTTTCAATATTTCTTATTCATTATTTGCAAGGCAAACTGGAGAGAATCTCGTCTGCCGCTAGGCGGCCAAAATGAAACATACCGAACCCATTCAGTGCTTTGAATTTTGGTAAATGAAATTAATTTTAACTTCGAAATTAATGAAAAATCAAAATTGAGAAATATCTCGCATTTACATTTAATATTATGATATGAAATTTTAATTAAATAATACAATCAGCGTAATGGCCGACTAAATCCTGCTAGGGGAGATGAGCTCCCTGCACTACGAAGTTCTGTAAAAATTTTGTTAATTATAATTAATGGTTGCGATCATGCGAGGTGACAACTAAGTCAATAATACACACTTTCCAATAACAATTTCTATTGCATTTTTCAAAAATACAGATTAAACTTACCTTAACTATCAGACAGCACTACAATGGCGGCCTACCGCTAGACGAAACAAAACAGGAGAGATGATTCAATCAAAGCATTTTCTCTTATCTTCATGGCCTATGTTACACAGAGATTATACCAAAAAACTGTGTTTTGTTAGTTACATCGATATTTGTGTTTTGATAGTACTAACTTATGTTCTTTACTATTTGTTATACATCGCGCTCATATACACAGTCTTGAAATAATATATAATTCACACGTCTCATAACAAAAACTTCCTTTCCCTTTCTCCAAATGTCCGTTTATGTGACGTACCGTCACACAATGTTACCTCTCTACCTTCCAAATACATACGGAACTTTCTGAATCCATTCACGATTGCAAGCAGCTCCTTCTCTGATATGCTGTATCCGCGTTTGTGTTTGTTAAATATGCGGCTGGCGAAAGCCACACTCCGGTGTCCTATCTTCCCGTCGATTTATTTTTCTTGGAAGATTTCGCAGCCTATCCCATAACCTGAACTGTCCGACGAGAATCAGAACGGAGGTGTCCTGTCGGTATAAGAGAGTCGTCTAGCTCGCACACAATTTATCCTTTACGTTCTGGAATTCTTTTTCACATTCCTCGGTCCATTTCCATGCTGCGTTTTTCTTTAATAATTTACATAAATTTGAGTTATTCATTCCTCCATCCCCCCAAGAATTTTAGAAAAAACCCAAATAATACGAGGTATGAGAATGTTGGCTGGCCTTTTACAAGCCATGATTCATTTTAGTTTCTCGGTACTCGGTAAAATTGCCTCAGATGTAAGCGTGTGTCCTAGAAACTGAATTTCCGTTCGGAAAAATTCGAATTTGGCAATCTTTAGCGTCATCTCTCCTCGTCTTAAGGCCACAAGCACTTCCTCCAGTAATTTACAGTGTTCGTACTAGGATTCTGTCGCTATTAAAATGTCGTCCACATAGATCACCAACTTGTTAATTAAACGGTCTCCCAAGACATGGCATAGCACTCTCACAAATACTGCCATTAAAATCGTGAGGCCGAAAGGTGCAACCTTAAACCGGTAGCTTCGTCCTTCGAATAAGGAAGCTGAGCAACGTCTGCTTTCTTCTCCCAATGGGATTAGCCAAAATCCTGAGATCAAGTCAACACTAAACATCAATTTCATGTTCCTGAATTTTGCAGCAGTTTTTACAAATGGTTCAAATGGCTCTGAGCACTGTGGGACTTAACATCTGAGGTCATCAGTTCCCTAGAACTTAGAACTAATTAAACCCAACCAACCTAAGGACATCACACACATCCATACCCGAGGCAGGATTCGAACCTGCGACCGTAGCAGTCGCGTTGTTCCGGACTGAAGAGCCTAGAACCGCTCGGCCACCACGGCCGGCACGGTTTTTCCATATTACCAGGTTGGTCGAGTTCTCTCACAATTACCTTATTTATCTTACGCGCGCCTAACACTATTCTAACCGATTTTTCTTTTTCCTTTACAATTACAATGGGATTACAGTAATCACTCCAACACTGCTCTATAATATCCCATTCTAGCATTTGCTTTAACCTGGCCCTGACGACTTCCTGAGAAGCCATAGGAATTATATAAGGCACTTCAAAAATGGTTCAAATGGCTCTGAGCACTATGGGACTCAACTGCTGAGGTCATTAGTCCCCTAGAACTTAGAACTAGTTAAACCTAACTAACCTAAGGACATCACAAACATCCATGCCCGAGGCAGGATTCGAACCTGCGACCGTAACGGCCTTGCGGTTCCAGACTGCAGCGCCTTTAACCGCACGGCCACTTCGGCCGGCTATAAGGCACTTAATCGGCTCGTGCGGCTTCACTTAAATGGAGTACTCGTAGTCTGTTATTTTACCGGGACGATCAGAAAATATGTCCTCATAACGGCACTACAACTCCTTTTTCTCTGCCTCCAATATACCCTCGACTGCTTCTAACGTTTCCTCTATCTTGTCACACATATTGTTCTATTCATTCCAACCATGTGTAATTATGGTGTGTGGAATCCGGCTGCACCTGTCAAAAGATTTTTAAATTTTACTTTCCTTTTTTCACAATCAATTTCAAAATTCAAGCACCTTTCCACGCAGTGAAGTGAAGCTTTATATTTACGTAAGAAATCTGTTACCTGCACCACTTCTTTTACAAGTAAATTCACTGCAAAGCATCCTATACTAAAATGATTCTCTTCGCATTTGAATTCAAAGAGCACTTCCACCTTATCGGCTTCCTTAAACCTCCGACTGCCGTTTTAATTTTTCCACTATTTACAGGTAGTAATATTAGTTTCTTATTCTTTATCCTCCGTACAAAACCTTTCCGACACTGCCCACACATTACTTCTGGACTCGAGCAGTGCGTCTACTTTCTCGTCATACTTTAATTTCAATGATAGGCTGAACATTAATCATTTCTTTCCGCTCCAAACACTGTTTCCTCGATAAATCTTTCTCTATGTCCCGTCCACATACAACAACTGCTGTTACGTCATACAACTCACAACATAAAACCTCATTTACCTCCGTCGACAAATCACCAATATAAAAACTGCTCATAGTTTCACCATCCTCTGGCGTTACACCACATAAATTATAGCTACAACGTCGTGCAATTTAAGAATCAAAAGTACCATTAAATTACGCTGTATTTTGATTCAAACCTGAGCATACTATCTTTTCCTCTCCTTTTCGTTTACTCGCGTCCTATTCATCGCTGGTTTATTTTGCCATCTCCAGTCCTGAGATGCGGCGAGACTTAGTTTTACGATCTCCCATTACGCCGGTTCATTTCGTCAGGTGCTGGAACCTCAGATCTACGTTCCTGGTGTCGATCCCTGTCCCGTTACCCCTTTGAAATTTATCATTGGATGTGTTCCTGTTACTTTTTCCGTTATCAAAAGTGTTGTTTGCGTTTCGTTGATAACATCCCGGATGTCTTTCATAGTAATTACTCGGACTGTAGCTATAATCTCCACTCTGAAAACTATTTGAATGCTTACTTTGCGGTTTAAATTTCAAGACTCGTTCTAATTTTTCTACGAAGTCCAAAAATTTGTCTATTGAGTTGCCAGGACTGTGCACTAGATCCCACTGCAAATTTTCCGGTAACCGCCTTTTCAACGTTATAATTTCAGTAAGCCCTCCCAATGGACGTTCCACGTGTATTAATCTCGCAAGTTCACGTTTACAAAATTCTTGCATCGACCTGTTCCTGTGTTTAAATGTTGGCCCGTTGGAAAACTCACATTTGCGGTCGCGTTTGCCTCACTCCAATCCAGAAGTTGTTCATGAAACTGCTTTCAAATATTTCGTATGTAGTGAACGTATCTCTGTGTATATTTGCCCACGATTGCGGCTCACCTTCCAAATGTCCTTTCGCGAATTTTGTCTTCGCCTCGTCGGACATTCTCCTTATAAAACCATCCCTGCATGCTGCTAGAAAATTTACTGTGACATTTCCCGTCATCTTCAATACATTTTACCGATCCCGAGTTCATCCACGGAACACTGATCAGTAAAGAGAGTTAATGTTCAGCTAAAGAATTCAATTCGCTTTTTATTTCATTGATTTGCTTTTTAACTTTACTACTTTCAGTTTTATTGAAGGTTCTACTAGTTCGTTTATTTTCTCTACTTCTTTCTTCCTTTTATCTATTCGAACGGATAAGTTGATAATACTCTTTGTCGTGTCAGCCATTAGAGCATCTTGCGTACTCATACAATTTCTTACGTTGCCTCCCAGTGCAACTTCTCCACTTTATCACTTAAACTTTTCTCCGCTTGATCTACCTTAGAGTCAAGTATCCCAACTTCGTCAGAAATTTTGCTCATTTCATCCCGAATGGTTTTTAATTTTACGTCTATCAATTCCTCGATTCCTCTAGCCATCTTACTTACTTTGTCTTTCACATCTGAAGCTATTTCGGACTGAACCGAATCAGTTTTCAAAATTACGTCACCAATATCCGTTTTAACAGGATCAATTCTGGATCCCATATCAGCTTTAACACAATCAATTTTGGCTCCCATATCAGTTTTAACATACCCAATTTTGGATCCCAATCCTCTTATCATTTGCATTAATTGCGATATCATGTCTCCCCCAAATTCACCTCCGTTGCCTGATTTCGAACTATTTGCGCTACTAAATTTACCGCTGATCACGCTCTTCCGCTCCGACTTCGTGCTAAGCGGTACGCTAGTACTTTCGGAACCACACAAATTGGCCGACCGCTTAATTTTAGCGACATCTATTACTGGCGATTGAACTATAGAATCATACATAATCTGGCTATCAGCACAGGTACTTAGCTTTGTCGTGATGGATCCTTCTGCCATGGTATTTTTGCCGACGTTGCAGTTGAAGCCGACGCCGAAGATCTCGTAGCCTCTGATGTGCTATTGCAACCGCCGCTACGCGATTAATCACCGTTGAAGATGCCGCTGCTGGCTGGAACCATGTGCTTTCGATGTCGCCTCTTTTTCCGTTTTATTTTTTTATCACTCCTAACCACTGGTAAAACTCGGTGCTCACAACAGTTGCAAAATCCGTAGCTCAGAACCCCCATGCAAACTGCTTTAATTGCCACAGACTTGGGACATAGATCACAGAATGTCGTCAACTGTGAGAATTACAACTATAATTTTACAACTTTTAATGAAAACAAATATTCAGTCCTGAACCGACCTCACATTTAACTTTTGCGAGAGGACCTGCCTATCAAAGTTCAGATAATACTTTTTGGAAACATTTTGCAGTATTCATATCCAATTCTAAAATTTTCCAGAGTTCATCTTCCGTAACTAACACTTTCCAAAATCCAATCCCATTCCACCACTTCGCAAGATTCTTATCCCTCAACTGACACTTTTTAATTTTCGATCCAGGACGAGCCCCCAATTGCGATCTAACATCCCATAGATGTTCAGGCTCACATGCGGTTACTCTTGGTCGAAAAGTTTTGGTTCAAACACGTCTAGGGCTTGAGCCGCACGCGTCGCTCTTTGTAGGACACGGACCTGAAGACTGATCCATTCGGCCATATGCTTAAATGAGAGTGAAATGTTCGTTAACTTACATGGTCCTTAAGCGCAGTGTATGTTGGTGGCAGTAGAATCAAAGACCAGTCAGTTTGTAAAGCTAGTTCTCTAAATTTTCTCAGTAGTGTTTCTCGAAAAAAATTATCTGGTTAGTTGCTTTCTGGTATGTATCTGCGTGGCTGGGGTCACCCTATGTATAAACCTAATAATATACACTCCTGGAAATTGAAATAAGAACACCGTGAATTCATTGTCCCAGGAAGGGGAAACTTTATTGACACATTCCTGGGGTCAGATACATCACATGATCACACTGACAGAACCACAGGCACATAGACACAGGCAGCAGAGCATGCACAATGTCGGCACTAGTACAGTGTATATCCACCTTTCGCAGCAATGCATGCTGCTATTCTCCCATGAAGACGATCGTAGAGATGCTGGATGTAGTCCTGTGGAACGGCTTGCCATGCCATTTCCACCTGGCGCCTCAGTTGGACCAGCGTTCGTGCTGGACGTGCAGACCGCGTGAGACGACGCTTCATCCAGTCCCAAACATGCTCAATGGGGGACAGATCCGGAGATCTTGCTGGCCAGGGTAGTTGACTTACACCTTCTAGAGCACGTTGGGTGGCACGGGATACATGCGGACGTGCATTGTCCTGTTGGAACAGCAAGTTCCCTTACCGGTCTAGGAATGGTAGAACGATGGGTTCGATGACGGTTTGGATGTACCGTGCACTATTCAGTGTCCCCTCGACGATCACCAGTGGTGTACGGCCAGTGTAGGAGATCGCTCCCCACACCATGATGCCGGGTGTTGGCCCTGTGTGCCTCGGTCGTATGCAGTCCTGATTGTGGCGCTCACCTGCACGGTGCCAAACACGCATACGACCATCATTGGCACCAAGGCAGAGGCGACTCACATCGCTGAAGACGACACGTCTCCATTCGTCCCTCCATTCACGCCTGTCGCGACACCACTGGAGGCGGGCTGCACGATGTTGGGGCGTGAGCGGAAGACGGCCTAACGGTGTGCGGGACCGTAGCCCAGCTTCATGGAGACGGTTGCGAATGGTCCTCGCCGATACCCCAGGAGCAACAGTGTCCCTAATTTGCTGGGAAGTGGCGGTGCGGCCCCTACGGCACTGCGTAGGATCCTACGGTCTTGACGTGCATCCGTGCGTCGCTGCGGTCCGGTCCCAGGTCGACGGGCACGTGCACCTTCCGCCGACCACTGGCGACAACATCGATGTACTGTGGAGACCTCACGCCCCACGTGTTGAGCAATTCGGCGGTACGTCCACCTGGCCTCCCGCATGCCCACTATACGCCCTCGCTCAAAGTCCGTCAACTGCACATACGGTTCACGTCCACGCTGTCGCGGCATGCTACCAGTGTTAAAGACTGCGATGGAGCTCCGTATGCCACGGCAAACTGGCTGACACTGACGGCGGCGGTGCACAAATGCTGCGCAGCTAGCGCCATTCGACGGCCAACACCGCGGTTCCTGGTGTGTCCGCTGTGCCGTGCGTGTGATCATTGCTTGTACAGCCCTCTCGCATTGTCCGGAGCAAGTATGGTGGGTCTGACACACCGGTGTCAATGTGTTCTTTTTTCCATTTCCAGGAGTGTATTTGTAATAACAATGAAACGAACTAATTTAATTAGCAAGGAATGAATTAGTGAACTGCCACATTTTCCTCAGTCATAATGAACAAACAACCACTGTAGTGTCTCAGTTAATTTGTGTGGTTACATTACGTAAAAGTAACCGATTTGTGATATGTGTATCTTAAGAGCTGTGTGTAACTTCTGCATAACTAACGTTTCACGAGTATTTCTAACATTTTTCTACTTTATCTTATACCATTATAAACTAGTGAACCAAATCATTATACCCACTTGCTGAATAGAGTGTTCGTCCACTTTTGATCTGTAAAACACCAGGGATCCCGCACGGCGTGCTTTCAACAGGTTCCTGGTGTGCGGTACCAGGTGTTTACACAGGGGTCACGGAAATACGGTAAACTACAGGCTGGCTGTTTGTGGGCGCTGAGCCAGCGTCCGATAACGTATCAGATGTGATTTATTGGTTTCACGTGGTTTCATATTTGGCTAATCTGACAGACAAATCATCAGCGTTCTGTTCAAAGCACCGTAGAATGATTCTGGGCTTGTGACACCTACAACTATCCAGGTGGAAGCTGCCACCACCGTTTGGGGAGACATCAAACATGACGGGGTAGAGGTTGATGGGGGTTGTTTAACTTAGTTGTATTTATTTAATTAATTCCGGTTGGTGGTCCAAGGTCAAAGGGATGACTAAAACCTTCTTCGTATGGTGCCTCACAGGGCGCTGCAACAATATGGCTATAATTATTAATCTTACTGACGAGTAATTCTCATATCATATTTGCACTTCTACAACTAAGGCGCCGACCGGGATGGCCGAGGGGGTTATAGGCGCTACAGTCTGGAACCGCGTGACTGCTACGTTCGCAGGTACGAATCCTGCCTCGGGCATTGATATGTGATGTCCTTAGGTTAGTTAGGTTTAAGTAGTTCTACGTTCTAGGGGACTGGTGACCTCAGATGTTAAGTCTCATAGTGCTCAGAGCCATTTGAACCATTTTGAACAACTAAGGCGCGCTTGCATGTAGGTCTTTCCGTCCTACTGATAGCTCGATTTCTAATAAATATGGTCCATAAATGAAGCTAACTTTGTAGAAAAATAGATTAATGACGCAGTGCACAACGCAAGGACATGCGAGTTTCCAGAGAAGATTTAATAGTGCAATCACCTCTCAGACATGCCATACATTTCATAGGACTGATCGCCAAGGTCTAATAAAGAACAATATCGATCATTTGGCTAAAGAATGATACTGGAAGAGCTAGCGTTGGTTTCTGGGGTACCAGCGATTACTTGGCGGCTACTCTTTTGAACATAACATTTCATTTATTGGCTATACTCAAACATTGATAATAAAACAAAGCATCATCTAACTTATAAAAGCTTTCATTCGGCAAAGGGGTATAACTCCGCCAAGGATGCTACAGTCGTAGAAGGTGCAAGGCTGGGTACACACAACACATCCACATGCATGCAACTACTGCATTACAGGCGGGCTTCAGCGGCCATTTGACCTTTCTGGACAGACTAAGCAAATGTCCAACGCACCAACGATTTTCATCTACATCTATATTTACATGATTACTCTGGAATCCACAGTTAATTGCCTGGCAGAAAGTTCATCGAACCGCCTTCAAGTTATTTCTCTACCGTTTCACACTCCAACGGCGCTCGGGAAAAAACGAGCACGTAACTCTTTCCGCGCGAACACTGATTTCTCTTATTTTATTTATGACGATCATTTCTCCCAATGTAGATGCGCACCAACAACCAACAAAATATTTTATCACTCAGAAGACAAAGCGTTGACAGAAATTTCATGCGAAGATCATTCCGCAACGAAAAACGCCTTTGTTTCAGTTACTGCCACGCCAATTCGCTTGTACCATCCGTGGCACTCTCTCCCCTATTTCGCAATAATACGAAACGGGCTGCCCTGCGTACGGCGAACATATCAGTTAGGACAGTGCGGCGTCATTTGGCGTTAATGGGCTGTAGCAGCAGACTTCCGAAGCGAGTGGCTTTGCGAGCAGCACGACATAGCCTGCAGTGCCTCTCCTGGGATCGTAACCATATCGATTGGACCTAGACGACTGGAAAACAATGGGCTGGTCTGATGAGTTCTTATGTCAGTTCGTAAGAGATGATGGTGGGGTTCGAGAGTGGCACAGACCCCACGAAGCCACGGACTTTTTGTCTACAAGGCACAATGCAAGCTGGTGATGGCTCCATAATTGTGTGGGCTGTGTTTACATGGAACGGACTGGGTCACTGACTGAAAATGGTTATGTTCGGCTGCTTGGACACCATTTGAAGCCAATCATGCACTTCATATTCCCAAACAACGATGGAATTTTTGTGGTTGACAACGTATAATTTGACCGGGCCACAATCGCTCGTGACTGGTTTGAAAAGCATTCTGGACATTTCGAGTGAATGATTTAGCCACCCTGAACAACCGACCTGAATTTCATCGAAAATTTATGGGACATAATAGAGAGATCAGTTCGTGCACAAAATCCTTCACCGGCAACGTTTCCGCAATCATGCACGATTATAGATGCAGCATGGCTCAATATATCTGCAGAGGACCTCCAGCAACTTGTCCAGTCAATGCCACGTCGAGCTGCAGCACTGCGCTGTGGAATGTTTTTCGCACTTTTTCTTCGCTTACCTAGATTGGGAGGAGTGGAGACTGTCTTTTAGGAAGACATGAAGCGAATTCTTATTTGCTGTTTTTAATAGATGGATTTTGCGTTTATTTTTAGTGGGTTTGGGTGTTTCGGTATTCAGTCTCGCCACAACAACCTTGTGGCCCCTAATACTCGTTCCGTCATGATACCCGCTAATTGCTCAGCATTATTTGTTGCTAAAGGTCAAATATGTTTTAGTAATCATTGAAACTTTGGGTAGGCTACTGAAACAACTGTTCAAAATGAATTATTGTGAACGCATTCAGTACTATTTGGACGGCGTTTTATACCCACCACCGACTCTTAAACACTGAATTCATTATCAACTATTACTATATGAGTGGGAACCGCACTTCAAATGCGACTCAATTTTTGATTGAACTGTTCACCAACTGTCGGTGAAAGGAACCAACTGTTAATTTATTCCGGTTGTCAAGTACATCCTCTACTCATACTAACTCATAGGAACTATCTCCGTCAATTTCACTACAAGATAAACTACTTCTGACAGCAGTAAACACTGCACCACTAACGCTATTTAATCTACCCTTGTTGAAAGTAGTTAGGTCCTCTGAAAAAAATTTCGGCTGCACTTATTTTCGGTTTTAGCCAGCTTTCGGTACGTATAACGATTTGAGCTTCAGTGCTTTCTACTAGCGCTTGGAGCTCTGGTTCTTTCCCAACAAAGCTACGACAGTTTACTACTACAATTCTGATTGTTGCTTGGGCTGCCTCTCTGTATTTGTCCCTCACCCGTTTGGGCTGATTCTCTTTCTACAGTTTTCCGAGACCATGTAACGTAAAAAAATCGTCCACCCCCTGTCCACACCTGCCCCGCTAGTTGTGTAGCCACTTCCTGTGTGTAGTGGACTACTGACCTACTAAGCAGAACTGTAAACATGCCATCTTAAGGTGCAAGTCGAGAAATTCGCTGCATCCACAGTTGCAGAACCGTCTGAGCATCTGATTCAGTGCCTCATCTAGGATCTGTACCAAAGGGCCATAGTCGCTTCTGTCGATGATGTTACAGATAGTGAGCTCTGCTTCCATCTCGCAACAAGAATGGAGGTCTTTATCACTTTAGCTAACCACCACAACAAGAGAGTATCTCTTCCGATCAAAAGAAACAAACAGCATTATTACCGGCATGAATGAACCGCTGCAGTTGCCTGCACCATATGCTCTTCACGGCATCTTGCAGCAGCCTTTCCACATCTTGGAATACTCCTCCAGGTTTGCACACAGAGTACTCACTGGACTCCCTCCCCTTCTTAATAATCATATCGCTATGGGGTCACATTACGCGCCTAATGTTGGATCTCCGAACTGACAGTAATCCCATCCTTTGTGAATGGTCAGTATTTGTGGGTCGATAGGCTTCCTCTGGAACCGGGCGTGCGACTGTATCTGGTTCAGGGGCTTCGTCAGCCACAGATAGTATCAGAAACCTGTTCTTCAGACTAACGGGGAGGCCCTCCTATCGCCCCTACCTGCCAAGAAAATCTTTCGCTGCCTGCCACACATTGGAGCGACTTCCAACTTGTAGAGGACAAGGGGTTATTTTTAGGAAATATGGTGCGAAATTGTGATTTAGTGTGTTTCAGTGCGCGATGCCTCACGGCAGACGGCGGACAAAGGTTCGCCGGCGCGTTATGCAGGTGACACAGTTTTGCAATGAGCGTCGGTATGTGTGTACGTGCGCGGCAGCCATCAACAGCCAGAACGCAGCATTAGCAGAATTACGCAGGCGCTGGCCGTATATGGCGCAATTGCGTTAGCCAATTCATCGAAAACATTCTAATAAACACAGCGTCGCGTTACCGGCGGATTCAGCAGCGGTCTGCACTATTTAAAGGCATCAGAGGTGGGCGTCGGCATCGGTTCGACCGACCGGGCGTTCGCTCGCTGTTACCACGTCACCCGCTCCGGTCATCCTATTACACACTCGACCGCTGGTCATCTCGTCTTCAGCAAGGGCAGTACCTGGGGCAGGCACAGTAGTGGACCGATCGCAGGACACGTCTGATGTGCTGGTTGTCCCTCACATCCTCACGTCCTCTCACCCACAGTGACGCCCATTGGCAACAGCTTCCACCTGTGTGACGGAAGCCAATACCACGTAGACCTGTGGGTGAAGGGTCACCAACTCAGCTCGCATCTGAACAAAGCAATCGCTGCCCCTGGTGTTTCAGTCATCAGTCTTCTGACTAGTTTGATGAGGCCCGTCATGAATTCCTCTGCTGCGCCAACCTTTTCATCTCAGAGTAGCACTTGCCACCTATATTCTCAATTATTTGTTGGATGTATTCAAATCTCAGCCGCCCCCTTGAGATTTTTACCCTCTACAGATCTCTCTAGTACAATGGAAGCTATTCCCTGATGTCTTAACCAATTTACTATCATCCTGTCCCTTCTTCTTGTCAATGTTTCCCATATCTTCCTTTCCTCTCCGATTCTGTGGAGCATCTTCTCAGTCCTTACTATATCAGTCCACCCAATGTTTAACATTATTCTGTAGCGCAATATCTCAAACATTTCGAATCTCCTTTGTTCCTCTTTCCCCACAGTCAACGTTTCACCACCGTACAATTCTGTGCATCAAATGCAAATTCTCAGAAATTTCTTCCTCTAATTAAGGCCTATGTTTGTACTAGTAGGCTTCTCTTGGCCAGGCCGCGAATGTCCTTTTTGCCAGTGCTAGCCTGCCTTTTATGTTCACCCAGTCGTCTTGCATTATTTTGTTACCTGGGTAGCAGAAATCCTTAACTTCATGTACTTCGTCATACACATAGATTACAAACGTGGCAAAAATCTACACTACACAGTTATTAGAAATCTAGACTGTCCATTATAAGCACGTAAGCACAGAAACAAGCACAACATTAAAAAGAAACTGAACTAGTAACCATTCAGACAACTGAAAATAAGTCACAACTGTTTGGAGCTCCCAAAAGTAATTTACAAACAAACCGTGTACTCGACTTATCTGCAGCAGGAAAGCAAAGTGCTGCCTCGCTGACGGTCTAACCAACACTAGTAGTTTGCTTCATACAAAGCGGACTCTCCATCCGTGATAAATCAGTCACTGCCAGAGAACACACGCGCGGGAGTCAGACATAGTTCACGGGGAAATTATTAGAAAACTCGGTTAAGTAACGCAGGGATCGTGGAGAGAAAGCCGAACTACCTGCGTAATTTAATACTGACCTCAATTTCGAGGAGTGAAATTCGTCAATATTTAACTGGGACATGTATAAGGTGCTACTAGACAAAGCTGCTCCGAGTTCCAACACAGAAATCGTCACTGAAGTTAATGAAACTACACATAAATCGCCTATAGTCGGGTCAAAAGTGCACGCGGAAGAAATTAACAAAATGGAATGTTGAGCAATAAGAGTTGCTAATGGTGGATTTGTGACCACGTGAAAGATGGTATCAGAAAAAGGTAGTCCGAGTTCAGACAAAAAACTGACTGCACTAGTTAAAGAGCAACACATAACCGGAGTATCCAACCCAGGTTCTAACATTTAGGCACATACCACTGGCTTAGAGACTAGCACAAAAGGCGATCACCTATCCTCGTTTCTCCAAGTGAATTAAAGAAAAATAATTGAAGTTACCGAGCCTTGCAACTGTTCCCTAGCGTCTACAAGCATGAAAGAAAACGGAATGGTGGTGGATCCTGTCACTCAGGTACACATTCTGATACCTGGTTCCAAAACCAACAAAACGCTGTAACAGACTGCCAATTGCCACGGCGGACCAGCAATTAGTGCTGTGAGAGAGTGACCGGAAACCGCTCGCCGTTAGAAAAAATTGAGGCAAGGACTCGACCCACCACCAGTAACCAACTACTACAAGCGAACATCACAGTTTATCGTTGCCTCTCCCTCTAGTCCCTGTTCTCTGCTGAACCTGTCCACGAAGTTAGTTTGGTAATAAATCTGCCCTGGACACGTATCTGTCGCTGTACCTGCAAATATTCATACATGCGATTCACACATAAGCATCCATAAAGGACGTTAAAGAAGGACCAGATGAAGAGATGGAGTGCTTACTGGTAAATAAATGAAACACCATTGCCCAGTATTCCTCTGGAGACCGCTGGTCGGCTGATCAGCCAAATGCACACAAGAAGGGCTGTCAATTAGAGTGTGCACCAAGCATCAGAAAACCCAGTCAACTTTACAGCGACATATACATTAGCGTTTTCTCAGAAATGTTCACATAGCTCACACCTGAGTTGGTGCCTTTGAGAACTAAGACAAGTCCCAGGGAAGCTCATGTGAATGTCCCCACATGTTAATACTGAACCCAGCAGGTTGCGTCTGTTGCACTGCGTATTTTCAGAGCCACCGTCCACCTGGATGACGGCCATAGCACACGCGAATCACCTGACCACTATCCAACATCAAAAGTTCTGCTGTACTGTGCAACTTTTAGATTAGCAGATCACTCGGTAAACCTGTGAGCCAACCTGTACTCGTCTGAGTTTAACTAAACACTTTTCTATCACTGGCCTTGTTCGGAAGTCACAATGAGCACCTGCTATTCTTTGCTTCAATTGACGTAGGATCATTGGTTTAGCAAGCACGCACTAACATATTCCGTGTGTCGTAACAGGATAGGTAACAGTTCTCATCAAAACAACACTTCCACCGAGCGTAGTACGTAAGTATATTCACTAATTAATCACACACACATAATTGTACGAAAGAATCTCGCGAACAAATCCTCTGCGACTGATGAATCACGTCAACTTACACCACTATTGGTACCTGTCTTACGTCACTCCGTTGTACACTCACGAGTAAACCAATTTTAATCACAGGGGTAACATCCACAAGACGTCGTTTGATATGATATCATTCGATACATATGTTGTGTTAACTGAGGAACCTGCAATACTCCAATGCTTGTAACGCCGGAAAT
Organism: Schistocerca serialis cubense; assembly: GCF_023864345.2. Lineage (NCBI taxonomy): Eukaryota > Metazoa > Arthropoda > Insecta > Orthoptera > Acrididae > Schistocerca > Schistocerca serialis. Next base: position 144,261,861 of record NC_064641.1, on the reverse strand, counting down.
GCATATCCTCCTATTTCCATCTATTGTACTATAAATTTTTTCCCTTATTTTGTTACCTGAAGATATGACATTTCTGTGTCTTTATATATTGTAATTGTTTTACTATATATATATACATATATATATATATATATGTATAATTGGTTTGTTTTGGAAATATTATTTGTATTTTTACGCTGAATCTGTCCTAGGGCAAACTATACTATCGAACGATTACATCGATAGGTCGTGTGGAGAACCAAAGTGTTTAGGATCTTTGGTAGGGTTAATTCTGCCGCATGGAGCGCGGGCAGACGGAGTCTGGCTGGAGTAGAGCGGTAGAGCAGGTGTCTTGTGTGATGCTCCCGCGAGTTGCCGCGCTTTCGGGGTTTGGCAGCATGTAATTGCGCTCGAATTGCTATGGTAGTTTCTGACACGGTGTCGCGGACGGGAAGCATTAGCTGCCGCACGTTAAGAGCCCGTTTTGCCTGGTGACCGTGTCGAGAAGAAGGCGCGCCAACATCCAGCTTCTGCAGCAGCAACGGCCGACAATGAGTGGCTGTCGCCACCTCCCCGATCGACGACTGCAAACCTTCAATCAACCAACAAGGAAGACTGAAAGCACGTAAAGTTTTAGAACTGTATGGCAGACCTCAGCTTTCCAAACTGTTGCATCACAAAAATACAGCAACTTAGCATGAACCTTTGTTGCTCATTGTCCCAATTACATTACCAAGCTGGGCCCCTTCCTTTCCTAGAATGAACCCGAGTGTCGTTGAAATTCATACGCCAGAATTAAAGTAATATCATTCCATTTCACTGTCTTAATTTCAAAGTTCAGTTAAAGTATTCATAGCTGGCTACAATATTTAGATTACACAAGCAGAAATTAAGAGTGCGAGTTTTATTACCATATTTTAGCTTACCTGTGACTGTAGCCCAGCTTGGTACGTACTAAATTTTACTATTGTTAATTGTTCAGAATCATTCAATTCAAGTTCAAAGTTAAATCTCTTATTTCTAAATTGCGTGGAGTCAAGTAGCTTTTGAAATGATTGTTGAGGTAGCCCAAGACTAACCTTATTTTATTGAATTTCGTAATGCTTCAGAAACAAAGTTCACTATAAATTTCAGTCACTCAATTAACTTTCAATTTTCCGGTTTTATTAATTCTTTTGCTAAATTAAGTTAGAGTGCTGCGAAATTTATTACTTCTGACAAACATTCGGTTTTCACACAACACATGTCAACCTTTAGTTGCCACGCTTTTACTGCTAATTATATGTGCATTAATCTTTTATTTTCAGTTATTATAGTAGTTGTCCATAGGACTGGCGACCGTAATTTTCCCCAAATCTCAAATATCCAATAAACGCCAATTAATTGTTAATGTAAAGACCGCACATTTACTTTCTTTATTAATTTTATCCTTTTCTCAAAATTAATTTCCACGTATTTCATTTGCATTTTTCCTTTCATTTAGATGTAACCCTTTCCTCCCTCTTTACCGACAAACTAACTTTGGTGACGATTGCTTTTCCCAAATTTCCATTAGGTGCACGCGGTTTAATTTTGCACTGTCATTAAGGCCGATAAGTGAGGGGAAGGTAACATGCTGCAAATGAGTGCAAGTCCCGCCCACTCCAGATGTAGCGTGAGATTGTACTACCACAGTAAGATCGAAACGTTAACTCAGTAGTGACTGTTTTTCTTTCAGAAGATATCTGAACTTAGATATATGACCGCATCTTGAGCCCAACTATTTCAGTAGCTATGATTAGTGTGATATTAATTTTTGCTAGGTTTAATTTTTGAGACTTATTATGCACTTTCAGTGCTATAACACACATACAATGCATCTAATAGTTCTTTAACAGTCTTCAACAATAGTTACTTACGACTGAAAATTCAGTTTTTCTCGTAACTAGTTCTGTTACTTACAATGAAACCGCCACACAAAATACTACGCTAGTTATTATATCATCTAACCAAATGACGTAACAAGTTAATCATATCGTAATTTGTTGAAGTGCCATTTCTTCATTAATACAATAAGATTAAGACGCGATAGTAATACGGGATTTACGCACATAGTCCTTCTTAGCACTAAATGCCTGAGCAGATACGATTTATTTCCTTTTGTAATGTAATATCTGTCACATTCAAACGGCGTTCCTCAGCGTGCTTTTAAACTAAGCAGGGTCATATCACTGCTCATTCTCTGCATGGAACTTACGAAACCGCGAAATTAGTACTTACGAAATTCAGTGACCACAAAGTAATGGTATTCAAACAAACGAGACAGATATTTTTGTTGCCAGTCATACAAAAATTTACTGCAAAATGCTCACGTTACAGAATGCCAATCTTTCTTCAACTATCGGCAATTTTTTTTGTTACCAGAACAGAACATTGCTAAATATTGACTATTGAAGAACATGACCTAATTCCCATAAAATCTCAAATTATCTCTTATCTTTTTTCATAAATATTCCCTTTTTCCGTTTACAATTGTTAGCAAGTCTACCCTTTCTCTTGATGAATAAAAAATTCTAAATGTCTCTGTTGTATTAAGCAAGTGTTAAACCTTCTAATTAGGTGGTTAAATCTCTTTGGTTGCTTTACTGAATATTTATGTTCTTCAAACTGATTAACTTCTTTAATTATTCAATTTCTGTAGCTTTGCCGAGCGGACAGTAGGATGGATTTATATGGGATATGAACAAGTCGGGACACTTTAGTTGTCTATTTGATGTACAAAATTTTATTTCCCTTTCATATTACAGTCGTAAGTTCTTATATTATTCCAGCTGGCATATCTCTATTAGCTGAATGAATATTATTGATACAGATCAGAAATACACCACCAAGTGCTATCGCTACTTAAACTCTATCATTTAACGTGATAAGTTATGCACTAATGAGCGGAATGAATATTAATAAAATAAACCAGAAATAAACCACTAAGTACTACCACAACTCAAACTCTGACATTTAGCACGATAGGAAACACTGTTGATGCAATTTTGGACGAATCGCATGAAATAAAGACACCAATTAAAGTCAGTAGTAACTTTGTACTCACAAGGGAGAAGTCAGTTGTATTTTGTCAGTAAAACGGTTTCGCTGCAAATGGTTCACTTCCAGTGAGGACAGAAATTAAGCTTAGAAATCTGAGCTGCACGATTAAATCAAGCTGTTACTCTCCTCGTCGGAACCTTAACACCCCTCCGCCATACGCAGAGTCCAGAGGAAATTCTTGTGATGGAGGGGCTTACCCGCCATACGCAGAGTCCAGAGGAAATTCTTGTGATGGAGGGGTTTACGGACCATCTCTAGCATTCACTACAGGTTAAACCAGCTAGAGGGACTGGGAAACTGAGGACAGGAGAACTTCTAGTACATTCTGGAAGTTTTCTCAAGCGATCTCCTCCACACCTATAGAAAGGCCTAGCTTAGAAAACGGCGTGAAAGTGCGTTGTCGCCTTTGTGGCTCACTCCCGCCCGTCAAGCGTTCAGAAGTCCAACGAATTTCCGTTGCCCTCGGTGAGTAAGATGAGAAGGAAGGAATCGCCTGAAACATACGGAATTGGGATATGGTAGAGAATGGGGCCGTGGTAGTTAGTAGTTCCATAAGTTGTTGATGTGTTCTTCAGTCCTGAGACTGGTTTGATGCAGCTGTCCATTCTACTCTATCCTGCGGAAGCTTCTTCTCTCCATGCAACATACATCCTTAGTGTATTCATCTCTTGTCTCCTTCTACGATTTTTAACCTCCACGCTGCCCTCCAATGCTAAATTTGTGATCCCTTGATGCCTCAGAACATGTCCTACCAACCGATCCCTTCTTCTTGCCAAGTTGTGCCACAAACTCCTCTTCTCCCCAATTCTATTCGGTACCTCCCCATTAGTTATGTGATTTACCCATCTAATCTTCAGCATTCTTCTATAGCACCACATTTCGAGAGCTTCTATTCTCTTCTCGTCCAAACTATTTATCGTCCATGTTCCACTTCCATCCATTACTTCACTCCATAAAAATACTTTCAGAAACGACTTCCTGACACTTAAATCTATACTCGATATTAACAAATTTCTCTTCTTCAGAAACGCTTTCCTTGCCATTGCCAGTCTACATTTTATATCCTCTCAACTTCGACCATCATCAGTTATTTTGCTCCCCAAATAGCAAAACTCCTTTACTAACTTTAAGTGTCTCATTTCATAATCTAATTCCCTCAGCATCACCCGACTTAATTCGACTACATTCCATTATCCTCGTTTTGCTTTTGTTGAGGTTCATCTTATATCCTCCTTTACAGACACTGTCCATTCCGTTCAACTGCTCTTCCAAGTCTTTTGCTGTCTCTGACAAAATTACAATGTCATCGGCGAACCTCAAAGTTTTTATTTCTTCTCCATGTATTTTAATACCTACTCTAAATTTTTCTTTTGTTTACGTTACTGCTTGCTCAATATACAGATTGAATAACATCGGGGATAGGCTACAACGCTGACTCACTCCCTTCCCAACGGCTGCTTCCCTTTCATGCCCCTCGACTATTATAACTGCCATCTGGTTTCTGTACAAATTGTAAATAGCCTTTCGCTCCCTGTATTTTACCCCTGCCACCTTCATAATATGAAAGAGAGTATTCCAGTCAACATTGTCAAAAGCTTTCTCTAAGTCTACAAATGCTAGAAATGCGGGTTTGCCTTTCCTTAATCTATTTCCTAAGATAAGTCGTAGGGTCAGTATTGCCTCACGTGTTCCAACATTTCTGCGGAATCCAAACTGATGTTCCCCGAGGTCGGCTCCTACCAGTTTTTCCATTCGTCTGTAAAGAATTCGTGTTAGTATTTTGCAGCTGTGACTTATTAAACTGATAGTTCGGTAATTTCAACACCTGTTTCCTTTAGGATTGGAGTTATTGTACACTGCTTCAAGTCTGAGGGTATTTCGCCTGTCTCATACATCTTGCTCACCAGATGGTAGAGTTTTGTCAGGACTGGCTCTCCCAAGACCGTCAGTAGTTCCAATGGAAAGTTTTCTACTCTCGGGGCCTTGCTTCGACTCAGGTCTTTCAATGCTCTGTCAAACTCTTCAAGCAGTATCGTATCTCCCATTTCATCTTCATCTACATCCTCTTCCATCTCCATAATATTGTCCCCCTGTATAGACACTCTATATCCTCCTTCCACCTTTCTGCTTTCCTTCTTTGCTTAGAACTGGGTTTCCATCTAAGCTCTTGATATTCATACAAGTGGCTCTCTTTTCTCCAAAGGTCTCTTTAATGTTCCTGTAGCCAGTATCTATCTTACTCCTAGTGAGATATGCCTCTACATCCTCACATTTGTCCTCTAGCCATTCCTGTTTAGCCATTTTGCACTTCCTGTCGATCTCATTTTTGAGACGTTTGTATTCCTTTTTGCCTGCTTCATTTACTGCGTTTTTATATTTTCTCCTTTCATCAATTAAATTCAATATTTCTTCTGTTACCCAAGGATTTCCACTAGCCCTCGTCTTTTTACCTACTTGGTCCTCTGCTGCCTTCACTACTTCATTCCTCAGAGCTACCCATTCTTCTTCTACTGTATTTTTTTCCCTTATGCTCTCCCTGAAACTCTGTACAACCTCTGGTTTAGTCAGTTTATCCAGGTCCCATCTCCTTAATTTCCCACCTTTTTGCAGTTTCTTCAGTTTTAGTCTACAGTTCATAACCATTAGATTGTAGTCAGAGTACGCATCTGCGTTCTTAAATCTCTATCTTACCATTATATAATCTATCCGATACCTTTTAGTATCTCCAGGATTCTTGCATGTATACAGCCTTCTTTTATGATTCTTGAACCACGTGTTAGCTATGATTAAGTTATGCTCTGTGCAAAATTCTATCAGACGGCTTCCTCTTTCATTTCTTACCCCCAATCCATATTCGCCTACTATGTTTCCTTCTCTCCCTTTTCCTACTCTCAAATTCCAGTCACCCATGGTTATTAAATTTTCGTCTCCCTTCACTACCTGAATAATTTCTTTTATCTCATCATACATTTCATCAATTTCTTCATCATCTGCAGAGCTAGTTGGCATATAAACTTATACTACTGTAGTAGACGTGGGCTTCGTATCTATCTTGGCCACAATAATGCGTTCACTATGCTTTTTGTAGTAGCTTACCCGCACTCCTATTCTTTATTCATTATTAAACCTACTCCTGCATTACCCCTATTTGATTTTGTATTTATAACCCTGTATTCACCTGACCAAAAGTCTTGTTCCACCTGCCACCGAACTTCACTAATTCCCACTATATCTAACTTTAACCTATCCATTTCCCTTACATAAAGAAATTAAATTGCACATGTTGTCCATCAGAAATCCTTACCCAGGCATTGACACATGTCAGAAGAATACGGATTATGTAAGGATTCAACATAAACCCGAAACAGCTCAGAAATGAGATTATGAAGGACTAACTTAGCGCCTGCTGCAGAGCTCATGTAGACTGTGTGGTCAACACAGATTTTTTTTGTCAATCTTTAAACGACGTTTTATGCTGTATTGTGCCGATTTTCGGCACGGTTCTGTTCCGGCTGCGAATTTTAAGGTCGATATTGGCCTCGCGAGATGTACTGGGGCACCGAGTTGGCGGCGTGTGGCCCTCTGGCGACGAGGAGAGGAGGGCTGGAGAGGACCAATCGAGAACGACAGAACGGCAGAGTGTTGGAGTCCGGATGGTCCGAATTGTGCATTAATTATTTTGGCACTCTGTGGTGATGAACTGATGGTGAACCAGAGACGCTTGGGAATTGAACGCTGCTGTGGAACGGTAAGCAGTGGGCTCTGCAATTGTATGGAAGCAATTTACGGAGAGCTGTGGCCGATGTTATTTATGGGTGTTTTGCCACGGCAGACAAACCAGACAGCGTGGGCCCAACCTGAACACGCTGTGCTGTAGCATGTTCGCCCACAATAAGGACGTCATGGTATTGGAGAAGAAAGCAGTGGAATGCGGTACGTGTATTAATCTTCAGTGACTTCTTCGGCGGTAGTTTACTTAAGTGTGTGGAGATTGAGCAGTAACTGTCACTTTTCAACGAAATTTACGATTGTGTAAAAGTGTGGCCAGTGCCGGATGGGCGTTGTCATAAAATTATTATATTTCTTATTTGTGACTATAATTTTCTGCTATCAGGATACTCATTTGACAGATTCTACGCTGTAGTTCAGCGGGTCATAAATACTGGAATTTGACAAATATGCGAACTGTGCGTTTTGGATATGTTTTTATATCTGCGTGTTAAATGAAAGTGAATTTCGAAGATTGTAAGGTACCTTTCTACCATTACGATAAGTAAGTTTTTCTTTGGAAGTGGTGTTGTTTGCTACTGTTATTGGTTGAGAATTAATTACCCGATTCATCAAAGGAACAGTTATCTACCCAGCCTTTCTATGAAGTGTTTTAAGACTTGTTTTTCAGTGAACTATTATTAATAAATTATGTAAATCAGTAATGTTGTGTAAGCAGTTAGTGAAGGCACCCATCTCCATTAACCAATCAACCATGGAAAGTTGGGAACGGGCATTTATGTAACATTAGGGGAATAGAGGCTATTTGTTTAGTTGTCGTAACGCTAATCCTGTTGTTATTTGTTCTTGTTGAAGCGTCTAGTCACCCCAAATTAAATACTAATTCCGCACAGTACACAAACTGCAACATCTTCTAAATTTTCCATGCTAACTGAAGCCATAGAATAATTGCTTTTCTGAATGTACTTCTGACCAAAAACTGATTCTGGTAGCTGGAGTTGGAGGTCTTTGTTAATCGTGCCTCTTGAGTTCTTGTGGTTATATTTCTATAAAAAACTTTCATCATCTAACACATATTTCTTTAGAATTCAGATAACAGTTTTCACAGTTTTTGCTTTAAATATGTTGTATTATAACGAAATACATACATAAAAAATATCGTCCCCTGAGTCACCCCCCCCCCCCCCCATACGGATGGAATTGAACAATCCCTTTCTAAAAGATGTCTACCACGTAAGATCAACACCCTCCCCAAATTTCAAGTTTTTATCCTTAGTGGTTTGAGCTGGGTGAGGATGGATCAATGAATCAGTCACGCTCTATTTCACCCCCATAGGGGTTGAATTTTCAAGAACACTGAAACATGTATTTTTCTTATTTGTAACCGAGAGGTGGATCTTTAAACATGCTTCACCAGTTCTTTAATAATTATTTATCTTGAAAATAAAACTTTCACCCACTATTTCACCCCCATAGAGGTTAAATTTACGAAAATGCTGAAATATGTAGTTCTTAATTTCTGACCGGGAAACAAAATGCTAGTATTCTTATTTATAGCTACAAAATTGCCTATATAGGAACACATTTTCAAAAAAAAACATTTCATCTCCTATTTCACCCACTTACGGGTGGAATTTTGAAAAACCCCTTCTTAAACGACGCCTACATTATAAGACCAACACCCGATCCAAATTTCATGTTTCTGTCTTCGGCGGTATGGGCTGGGCGATGATGAGTCAGTCAGTCAGTTAATCAGAACATTTTCTTCTGTATTAAAATACATGCAGCCATTCACTGTAAATGTATACTTTGTAGTGTATTTCACGTAATGCCAATAAATTTTGTGCTGTATGTAGAATTACTGCTGTGGCCCAGTAGTATGAAAATTAACATTTTTTGTAATTAAAAACAGAAAGGTCGACAATTAAAGGAATCGAGAGTGGAGAAGTCGCTATGGAGACACTTTCGTGAAAGCACGATTTCGATAACTGCGGGGTGCAGAAGTTTATTTCGGGTTTAATTTCGGTCCCTGACACGTGGACAGACAGCAGGAAGAAGCACTTTTTCGAGAAGCAGTTCAACGAAAGCAGTTTTGGAAGATTGACTGGAGGAACGAGTAGGTTGTAGCGGAATCATGTCATAATAACTCATTTCGTTTTTCGGCAAAACATTCAGTTTCTAAGCCAACAGCGTTACCGCAGTGGTAACACCGTTTTCTGTCAGATTACCGAAGTTAAGGACTGTCGCTGTGCTAGCACTTGGATGGCTCAGCGTCCAGTCTGCTGAGCGCTGGTGGCAAGCGGGATGTACTCACCGCTTGTGAGATAAACTGAGGAGCTACTTCATTGAGAAGAAGCGGCTCCGGTCTCGTAAACTGACTTCCGGCTGAGAGAGCGGTGTGCTGACCACATGCCCCTCCATATCCGCATCCAGTGGCGCCTGTGGGCCGAGGATGACACGGAGGCCGGTCGCTACCGTTGGGCATTCATGGCCTGTTCGGGCTAAATTTTATTAAGTTTCTAAATCATTCCATGGTGGGGAGAACATTGCAATTAACATTAATGGTTGTATGGGCATAGCACATATTTGAGAGTGAAATATTTCAATAAATTGACACCTGGCCAGCTAAAATAAATAATAATGTGGGTGTATATTGCTGAATGTAACAGTAGTGTGTGTGTGTGTGTGTGTGTGTTCTACGAAATTACTCGCTGCATCCCATTCATACCTCCTACATGACATGATTTAAAGCATTTATAGTCACCGAATTGTGTTACAACGTTGCAATCTGAGTTCAAGAAATTTTCAGTTAATTAATTTAATTTTCGAGGCAACACGTCATCGTATTAGCAAAAAAAAAAAAAAAAAAAAAAAAATATGGTTCAAATGGCTCTGAGCACTATGGGACTTAACATCTGTGGTCATCAGTCCGCTAGAACTTAGAACTACTTAAACCTAACTAACCTAAGGACATCACACATCCATGCCCGAGGCAGGATTCGAACCTGCGACAGCAGCAGTCGCGCGGTTCCGGACTGAGCGCCTAGAACCGCTAGACCACCGCGGCTGGCACGTATTAGCACCTAGCGCGGAACAGCATTCGTGCTGCCACGTAGAAGCACTCCCATATAGTAGTTCGTAGCGGAGGGAGGCTACGTCCTGGGCATATGGAGTACTTTTAAAACACTGACGGAAACAAAATCGCAACACCAATAAATCACTAATGTAGAGTAATGAAATTTCTGGAATACATCTGTCTAGGAGAAATACTTAAGTGATTAACATTGCAAGAACACAGGTTGACGTAAGTGCAAGCAGTTGAAAATGTGCAATGCTGTTACATTAAACACCGCTATAACAGCCAGAATGTTCAGAATGCAAACATGCATGCACCGTATTATACAGGTGCTGGATATCACTTTGTTCAATGAAGTTCCATGCATGCTGTACTCGGCCAGTCAAAACAGGGACGTTTAATGCTATTTGTGGATGTCACTGGAGTTGTCCGATGATGTCTAATATGTGCTCCATTGAAGAGAGATTTGGTGACCGAGCAGGTCAAGGCAACTTGTCGTCCCTCTGTAGAGCATGTTGGGTTACAACAGTGGTATGTGGGCGAGAGTTACCTTGTTGGAAAAGACTCCCTGGAATGCTCTTGATGAATGGCAACACAGCAGATCGAATCACCGGATTGGCCTACAAAGCTGCAGTCAGTGTGCGTGGGATAGCCGGGAGAGTGCTCCTGCTCTCATACGAAATCACACACCAGACCATTACTTCAGGTATAGGTCCAGTGTGTCTAATATGGAGATGGGTTAGCTGCAGGCCCCCAAATGGCCTCATTTTAACCAACGTACGGCCATCACTAGCGTCGAAGTAGAAGCGGCTTTCGTCAGAAAACACAACAGACCTCCACGCTGCCCCCTAATGAGCTCTCGCTTGACTAACATCAACTCATTACGGACAGTCTCAGAGGTAACTAACGTTCACGACCATTACAGCGATGCATTTAAGGCAAACCTGATTTGCATCCTAATAGTTGTGCTACTAGCGCCACTCTTATTCGACCGGGGCGAAATTCTAACAGACACGTTAGGATATAGAAATAAGCCTTCTGACTTTCGTTTCTGTCGCACAACTCCTTCTTGGTGATCCGATTTCAATGTATTTTGGAAGACGAATAACGACTTATTAGACAAAAAAATGTTCCATTCCCTACCCTGTTGAAAACATGCGTAGTACCGACTTCTAAATCATTTTCTTGAAGGAAAAACACCTGACTGCACTAAATTCTTTTCCTTTACCTGAGAACTAGAGTGCGGGAGAGGGTTGGCGGCCCCCCTTTATCCCAGGTATGGGTGCTCTTGGCCGGATTCAGTAGAACTGCGGCAGTGCATGGTGCCGAAGTCTTTGGTGCATCATTGGCTTTAAATTACAAGACACAGCCAGCTCACAGTAATACGAAAGCCACAGATTTGAAAAGACAATTTTTACTGCGTTAAGTAAAACAGTTCGAGAGACAAATCGTTGAGGATGGGCAATAGCACCCATGCAATAGATTTTAGGGATGAGGGCCTAGACCCGATGGTATGGAATATTTTTGACATACTGTAACACAAATAGCGACTTTTAAGCAGCCACAAGAAAGTTCCAGTTCCGACCCTATTACAAACCTGCGTAATACAGACTCGTACGTCATTTTATTGAAGGAAAAACATCTGAAGTATATTTTTTCTGTGTCTCCTTTTCGCAGGGTATGGGCGCCCTTGAGGATGGGGAAGGTTTATCAACAGTGATGATATTCGTTTTTTACAGAAAGAAACACAGTCTCACACGCAGCTAGTTACATTATATTTTAGCTTATGTTCAGCCAGCTACATTCTTTCCGCGGAAGTGAAAACATGATTCTTACTTACTTTGCTGATGGGCAAAGCTTCTGAATGTACGTAATTGTATCACCTCACAGTTACGTTAATTTGAGACAGTGCCAGAAATATGTGGTACATATCAGTTAACAACAGAAGATGTTTTAGGCAATTCTCCTAATTCATATTTACCACATGTGAACCTCAACAGCCATTCATCAACCTCTACATGATCACTCCACAGCTCATAGTTACGTTCCTGGCAGTGGGTAATAAAAGACTTACTATACTTATTACTATTATTTTACTTAACTGATTGATCTGTGTTCCGTTTGCCTTTTCAGTGTGAATGAGGTTAAGTGTATATCTTTGAAACCAGATTAGTACAGTTTCAATGCATTTTATGACTTTATTTTGTGGGTCGAGTTTTTTTACGATATCTGTTGACGGCAGTGTTGGTACACAATAGTAATTAAAGTACCATCTGCGAGAACTGAGACAGCTCGTAGTCGACAGTAAAGGCAGTGTGATAGCAGTTTGGTGTATAAACAGAGTGAATACAGAAATCGCATCTGAGTGACAGTCTGCAGGAGCACAATTACTACTTACGGAACAAAGAAAATTACAAGCAATAGCACACTTCACAGACTTAACCTTCATAACTGATGATATCGACTTCACGAAAGCTACGTAACGTCCCCAGTCTGCTTAGAAACTAATGTACTTGTAACGCATATTTTGTAAAAAGTGAATAACATACAGGATCAGCCTTTCATCTTGAGACAACGAAAAATCTGAACACCGAATCGGATTAACAAACGGAAAAATATATGTTCAGTATTTAAAAAATGTTATCCGGTGATACCACACACCCAGGGGTTAGGGCAGCTTTGAAATCTTAAACAGGCACGTCCAATTTTTATTCAAGATTCAGATTCTACGGGAAAAATTTTGTCATCGCTCGACAGATGACGCTATAATCGACAAATAACACAACTGAGTTCCCAAATGACATTATCTCGAGAAAAACGCGTTGGATCAAAAACATAAAAGCAGGAGTATGTGGCAAACGATTCAGAGTTTTGCAGTTTTCTACATTTACCTGTTTTGAAAAGTTCACCATTCTTTATTTGACTTGATCTCATTGCGTGCACGTGACTCAGTGTTATCACCAATGCATGTCAGCAGATTTCAGTTCTGTCGAATCATTCCATGAGAGGATAAACAAATGCATCGGAATGTTCGGCGGCATCTTTGAGCACTTGCTGTGGAATAATTCTTGAAACCAAGAACCTTGTTGGTGAGATATGAGAAGAGTCACCTCAAACGATATGTTTTCACGAGTACTGAGCACGTCTGGTTATCTTTTATTTTTGATCCAACGTTCGTTCTTCCTCGTCGGTAGATGTTTTCATTCGTGACTAACTGAATTATAATGAACACACTAGCGAATATCAGGCAATTGCTTTAAACATTTTTCTCTTTTTTGTACAAGTAATTCTCATGTACGTAGAGTGGAAGAGAAGAATCCTTTAACTTCTCTATAGTTCCATAACAATTGACGCTTAAGGGATCACACGAGAATGATTCAACTCCCCAAAGGTCTGCGGAAAGATTAACACAGATATTGAACAGAGCTTTTCGATTAGCTTCACGAATCTTTCGTTGTAATCCTCCATGCACACCTGACATTGGCGCTGCATTGACATAACTTTGAGCCCTGCACAAATCAATATCCAACCCATCTTTGTTCAGCTGCAGTTGAGTATCTTTACACATACCCTCTGGCGTCTTTCTCGACATTCAAAAACGTTACAACACGTTTTTCGTTGGTTAGTTGCTTGGCATAAGGTAGAGATGATTCTGGTGTTCATTTCGATGTCTACAGTTGGCAAGAACTGTTGGTTACATCTAGATTACTCAACTCCAGTTCATCTAGTTAGCTTTTCATATTCATACAATAAGATATACATTAGTTACGAATGACCTTTAAAAACGAAATTTTAGAATATTTTAATTAAAGTGCAGCTACTCACAGAGGTCCAGTGTGGGCCGTAATTATCGTATCGCAGTGAAACTTAGTAGACATTGTACTGCATTAAAGTGGCGCCGATTTACACGGGGAAAAAGTTAGAAAAGTTAGTTTCATTTTTAGCCACCAGGTACAAATTTTCCTCTGTGAATGCCTACACCTTCCCCATCTGCTACCGTCAGTACATTACAATAACGAAATTTGAAAACCCTGGTGAGCTTGGTGCGACACCTGGAAGGGGAAGGAAGGCGTTCTATTCTAGTGGAAGCTATTGACGAGACTGCTGTTGCTGTGATTGACAATGCCACGGAATTGCTAGTGTCCGTGCAGTTTCACGAAAATTGTTCATGCCATAGACAACAGTGTGAAAAGTCTTGCAGTCTATTTTACAGTGGTGCTTGTACTAGGCTCAAACGGTGCAGCACTTCGTTTTCTGGCAAGGATCGAAGTTGATGACGTGTGATCGGACATGTTCTATGTAGTGGGGAGCCACATTTTATGACAGAAAGAACTACAGAATTTGTGGTACAGTTCAATCGCGTATTGTGCACCAAGGGGCACTGGACTCGCCGTATGCGACTTTGTGGTGCAGATTCAGAAGCAACTTCATTCTCCGTTCGTTCTTCTTTGAAGACAATACAACCAGAGGGCGTGTGATGTGAACCGTGACATCTGCACGTGTCGAGACCTTGTACAGCATGTGATTCCTGCTTTGGAAGAGCACAACTGTGTGGAAAGCACTGTTTTCACGCACGATGCGGCAACATCTTATATCGCTCGCCCAGTGAAAGTTCTCTCCTGTTGCAACCTTCCTTAATGCAACCTTCCACGAAAGTTTTATCTCACGGCCTGCAAAATCACCTGATCTGGATCAATGTGACTTCTTGCTCTGGCGATACCTAAATGAACAGTCTTATAAGGGAAACTTTCAGTCTCTACCCGACTTGAAGGCTAGTATACAGCAACACGTTGCTCAGATTCCACTGGAACCGCTGCGAGCAGCTGTTGATTACGTCGTCCTGCGGATACAGTATCTCGTCGACGTCTCTGGTGCTCACGCTAAACAAACTGTGTAAGTGGCCGTTAATAATAAAATTAGGATTATGCCTCCCTCACCATACTACTAACTGCGTACTGCGCCAAATTTGTACCTGGTGGCCAAAATTGGAACAAACATTTTTTTTCCAGCGTAAATAGGTTCCGCACTAATGCAATGGAATATCTATCATGTTTCGCTGCACGCGATTACAGCCAACAATGTATCTGTGTAAATAGTTGCACCTTGTCAGAATTTTTAATCTGTAGGATTGTCATCTACCGTCTTGAATAACAGTGGAGGAATGAACATAGAACACGTAAGCCTCAGTTGCAAATAGGAACCAATCTTTTGCTATGTTTCAGTCACAATAATTTGGCATTCTTGAGAAGCTATTGGCACTAAACTATTGCGTGCAAAAGGTTGGCCATGTCAAGTATAAAACGATAACACCGTAGTACCCAGTCATAAATCTACATTACTTGGGCTGAAGAGAAACATGAGGCCCCACTGCGCAGAGTTCCGGCGCAGCACTCGTGTCCTACCGAACTCGTCCGTGCAGTGGGGCCTCATGTTTCTCTTCAGCCCAAGTAATGTAGATTTATGACTGGGTACTACGCTGCTATAGTTTTATACTTGACATGGCCAACCTTTTGCACGCAGTTGCTTAGTGCCAATAGCTTCTCAAGAATGCCAAATTATTTTGACTGAAACATAGGTAAAGATTGGATTCTATTTGCAACTGAGGCTGACGTGTTATATGTTTGCCGGCCGGTGTGGCCGTGTGCTTCTAGGCGCTTAAGTCTGGAACCGCGTGACCGCTACGATAGCAGGTTCGAATCCTGCCTCGGGCATCGATGTGTGTGATGTCCTTAGGTTAGTTAGGTTTAAGTAGTCCTACGTTCTAGGGGACTGATGACCACAGATGATAAGTCCCATAGTGCTCGAGCCATTTTGTTGTATAATTATCACAGTTGCTGACGGAGCTGCACGATTTTCAAAAATTCTTAAATGGAAAAATGCTTGAGATTCATTGGACTACTTTTCTAATCACAATGAACTCATACCTAATGACACTATGCATGTCTGTCATGCGTAAAATGTCAGTATAGCATAACTGATATAGGCGTGACGTCTGTTTTGAATCTTGAAGAACAACAACAACACAGTACACATAATATTTTTTGTTGAAAATAGTGCCCATTTTACTGACATACATTCTAAGGAAAAAGATGAAACTACCCGAAGGAATTATCCAAATGCGACAGGAATCGGTATGTACATGTACAGACAAACAAAAGATTAAAAATTCAGAAAAATGCGATAATTTACTCTGTCCCGTATGCATGCTGTTATTAGGCTTGGTTTTGACTCATAGATTTGTTGGATGTCATCCTGAGGGATGTCGTGCCAAAATCTGTCCAATTGGCGTTTATATCGACAAAGTCCCCAGCTTGATGGAGAGCCATACCCGTAATGCTCCAAGCGTTCTCATTTGGGAAGAGATGCAGTGACCTTACTGACCAAACTAGGGTTTGGAAACTACGAAGACAAGAAGTAGAAATTCTCACTGTGTGCGGACGGGCACTATCTTGCCGAAATGTAAGCCAAGGACGGCCAGAACATCGCCAACTTTCCAGTGCGCTGTAAAGGTGCCGCGGATGACAACCAAAGTGGTCTTGCTATGAAAAGAAAGGGTACCACAGACCATCACTCCTGGTTTTCGAGCCGTATGGTGGGCGACAGTCACATAAATTATCCCACCGCCGTCTGGGGTGTCTCCGACACGTCTTCGCTGGTCATCGGGCCTCAATCCAATGCGGGACTTCATCACTGAAGACAGTGATACTCCAGTTAATGTGACTTCAGACCGAAAACGTATCTGTGGATGTCCAGGATAACGGGTGGATACCAATCTGACTCTCGTCCGCCATGCGACCCGAAAACCAGGAGACATGGTCAACGGTACCATTTCATTTCACAGCAGGACGCCTTTGGTTATCATCCGCGGCACCCTTACAGCATAGCGGTACGTCGACGATATCCTACGCCCGTTTTGATGACATTCACGAGAAGCTGTCTTGGGCTTACATTTTAACAAGATAATGCCCAGACGCGAACGGCGTAAGTTTCTATTGCTCGTCTTCGTGATTGCTAACCCTACTTAGGGCAGCAGGGTCATTTCGTCTCTTCCCAGTTGAGAACGTTCGAAGCATTATGGACTCAATTCTTCAACCATCATAAGATTCTGAGGATCTAAAGCGAAAATTGTACAGAATTTGGCCCGCCCTCAGGGGGACATCCAACAACACCATCAAGCAATGGCAACTGTGACTGGGCAGTTTGTGAAGTTCCTTCTCTTGAGTATATCAAACAATTTTTCTGAAATTTAATCATTTGTTTGTCTGTACATGTACAGTCATGCTCAAAACTATCCGAACGACCTGAACTGCATTTCGCCTGATTCGCATGCAACTGGCATAACGCGGCTGTCTAGCAGGTCCTCTAATCGCTCCTTGGTACAGTCGTTTGACTATTGAAAATGGTTCCAACAAGTCACCACTAGAAAACACTGCTCTGTATCGCAGTAACTCAAGATATAAAGTAATACCACGACGATATAAATATCAGGGAACACCTTATCACAGATAAGACTGTCCTTAAGGCTTGTAAGCTCACATTTATTACAATAAATGACATACCTGAAATGTTACCACTCTCATTATTACGTCAGGTAGGTAATGCACGTAGTAAGTTCGTCGTATTCATGATTTCCTGTTCAAAGTAACATACAGTACTTCTTATTTAACACAAAATGACATTAAAAACTTAAGTTATTCACGAGCAGTAAGTTGAGAATGTGTATGAACTTCAAATGACACGACAAACCGTCTCGTTCTGCATATGGATTCACACCCAGGTCAGGCAGACTAAGGAATGATTTCGTGACTGACGCAAACTGACAGTCATTCCTCATTAGGCATACAGAGTGATATACCTTGATTTTAGAGAGTATCAGTTAGCAAATATCAACTTTAAATTACATAACGCAAACATTTTTAACGGACGCGAATTCCTAACCAGCATTTACAGTCCCTGTTAACGAACTAAGAGCGATGTTAAATATTGCTTCTTCACAAGTAACTTATATGAATGGCCGTGAGGCAAATCTTTATGTTGGAAAGGGATTCGAACCCAGGACCTAATCAGATTGATGTCGAAGCACATCCAACTGTGACGTATCGGATTTTCTCGGCAGTAGCTAGATGTTTTAACTGAAATGACGAGACGAAACATTAATTTTTTCCTCTCCAGGACTCCAACCCGACACCTATCGCTATTATATTCTAGAGAAAACGAACATGGGTTTGTTGCACCATGGCCGCAACATAATGGAATTCAAATACCCGTCGAGAACGTGGAACCACATTTGGTATGCAGTGCATACTCCTTTACTGTCAAGAGCAGCGAGATCGATGTGGTATATTCTTATAAACCGTAAACTTGTGACCAGGAGTCGATTACATACAGTTCATATGCTCGATTCTCCTGTTTGCACAAACTGTGACTGTTAGCAACGGAAGAACATGGTTTATTGTGTGGCGCAGCGAGGGACGTCTGGATGCTGACGCGTCGAATACTGGCCTTCCTTCGGCGCACTAACTACACAGAAATCACATCGGATGTACTTTTTCTACCTGACAAGACCTTTTTTCCCAAACAAAAGACATATGCGGTCCATTGGATCGCTGGACATGCGACGAAATATTTGTATTCGAACGATATTAAGTCCGTGATGGATTATTGGATGTATTTACAAGAACAACACGAGCTCACACGGAGTCATACGAAATACAGGACTTACTTTTCCAATTTTTTAGGAAGTGTTTTTCACAATCCGCCCGACAGCTGGGGTGTCCCAGAACTGAGAAGACTCCTACAGCAGCACGACTAGAGACAGTACTGCGCGGTTCCATTATATTGGCATATAGCACACTGAGAAGAAAACTGGCTCCTACCTGTTGGCGCCAGTTATGACTGGATTATGTTAACGTGAAAACAAAACAAAAACAAAAAAAACACGTACACAATTATGGTAAACACCGAAACCACCTCAGATAATGGTCCTTCGAATGGTCGACGCAGGAGAAATACATACCGCCCACACTGGAAGAAATGGTCAAGATTATATGGCTTTCTGCCGGGTTTATGATGCGACACCGTGTGCTGCAGGGATTGTGATGCAGATGATAACTTCATTTTCACTCCCGCCCGTGACTAGGATTGTCATTTACTTTACTCCTGTTACAAAAATATATATATATATAAATATATATATATGTATATATAAAAAAATAAAAATAAGGGGGTGGCCTTTGCGTTGATTTTATGGTTTCCAAATTCTTTTTGCTGTCTCGATACTTTTCTTATCCCTAGGACAGCACAATTCTACGGATAAATTTATTTTATTTAAAAAAAGCGGTCTAAAACGCAAAAAAAAGCACGCCGGCCGAAGTGGCCGTGAAAAAAAAAAGTGGTCTGTTGGACTGATGGTGATTCCTTATACCTATGGTATGGGTTCGATTTCCACTACTGTCAATGATTTTAGGTAGGGAGAGAAAAATTCCATTCTCTTCTGACTACACCAAGTGAAGAAGATATAATGGCAGTGTGGTCAGAAATTCACATTAAAGATGATATTCCTTCTATGCCAAGTAGACGTTAGGTTGAACCACAATAAAGTCTGGAGTGGCGACAAGTAGAAACTATATCACCAGTAACCTTTCTTATACTAGTTATTTATTTCTAGTGACGAAACAAACGCTATGTAGGGTCACAGGACACTTATTCCATCTTTTATCTGAGCTTCTGTATGTCGATAAAATTGGTTCTGAACTGAGAATGCAACTCAGACCGCCCTTAACGGGGAATTTGATCCCTTCGTGACAATACAGCTCGGCTACAATTTGTAGTTTGATCAAAACTGCAGATGCCTCAACATCTCCACATATTACGCGTGAATGGGTTCGAATCCTGGCCCGGCACTAAAGATTTCATTATGTATTATCAAGCTCTAGCACGAGAACAGCTATCTGCTGGTGGATAATAATTTTGATTTTTAATGATTTTTCATTCGTTGTCAACACTAACGATATCTGACGTTTTTGACTCCCAGTGGGACACAGAACTATTTGCGAGATCACTGTAAGTTCAAGATGTTATTCCGAGCTGCTGGTGGAGGAAACTCCGGTAGCTGACGTCTCTTTGTGTGTAGTCAACAACGATATGTGCGGGGTTCTATTCCCAGTGAGCACTGAACTCTTCGACATATTATTTCTAGTTCAAACATGCTCACATGTCGCTGCTGGTGCAACAAACCCATATTTAACGTTCGTTTTCTCTGGAATATAACAGCGATAGGTGTCGGGTTGGAGTCCTGGAAAGGAAAAAATTAATGTTTCGTCTCGTCATTTCAGTTAAAAAATCTAGCTACTGCCGAGAAAATCCGATAAGTCACAGTTGGTTGTGCTTCGATGTCAATCTGATTAGGTTCTGGGTTCGAATCCCTTTCCAACACAAAGATTTGCCTCACGGCCTTTCATGTAAGTTACTTGTGAAGAAGCAATATTTAACATCTCTCTTAGTTCGTTAACAAGGACAGTAGATGCTGGTTAGGAACTCGCGTTCGTTAAAAATGTTTCGTTATGTAATTTAAAGTTGATATTTGCTGAGTGGTACTGTCTAAAATCGAGATATATCTCTCTGTATGCCTAATGAGGAATGACTGTTAGTTTGCGTCAGTCACGAAATCATTCCTTAGTCTGCCTGACCTGGGTTTGAATGCGTATGCAGAACGAGACGGATCGTCGTGTCACTTGAAGTTCATACATGTTCTCAACTGGCTGCTAGTGTATAACTTAAATTTTTAATGTCTTTTGTGTTAAATAAGAAGTACTGTACGTTACTTTGAAGAGGAAATCATGAATACGGCGAACTTACTACGTGCATTACCTATCCGACGTAATAATGAGAGTGGTAACATTTCAGGTATGTCATTTATTGTAATAAATGTGAGCTTACAAGCCTTAAGGACAGTCTTATCTGTGATAAAGTGTTCCCTGATATTTGTAGCATCTTGGTATTACTTTACATCTTGAGTTACTGGGATACAGAGCAGTGTTTTCTAGTGGTGACTTGTTGAAACCATTTTCAATAGTCAAACGACTGTACCATTGGGCAATTAGAGGACCTCTTAGACACCTGCGCTATGCCGGTTGCATGCGAATCAGGCGAAATGCAGTTCAGGTCGTTCAGATACTTTTGAGTTTGACTGCACATGACGTCTACTGATTTCCTCCGAATTTGGAACATTCCGTCGTTTTGAGTCTCTTTTTGTCGTAGAACGTACTCGGAGTAGAAAATTTTCTCACTTATAAAAACTTTTGTGGATGATGTGCTTAACAAGTGTTGCCTGTTATTGTTACAAGAAATCGGACGTATCACAGTTACCGTCATGTGTTATGATATTACTGGTGCCATTGTGTATAAATTGTGTATCGGAAAAAAGAACTAATTTCTGTTTATTAGATACATTTACGGAGAAATTACGATCTTCTAACTATCGATACTCAAGTACAGAGTCCGATGACAATTAGGCACGCAAATTCATTTCGTTAGCGCGTGCTAGATAATCAAGCGTAAGGTAATAATCATTTATAACGAATATACCTTAGGGTCTTGTTTTATGTAATCAGCATTTTAGATGTTATAACGTTAGAAGAATATAGTGAATGTTTCTTTCAATTTTAACGAAGTGCACGTCAGTACAGCTTAGCTTTACAGGTAAGTATGTTAATCTGAGGTGGGCTGACAAATAAGGAATCCATTTCTCTACACCACTCAATTTTGTTTTATATTATAGTGTCAGTGAACTGGGTACTTCGATAATTGTTACATGTAGCGGATTAGTAACCGCTAAGTTATTATTCATCTAGTAGAAGTAGCAAAACAATATCCTAAAATAATAGGTTTTAGAGAGTTTACCAATCACAAGCAATCCTATGTAACATCCGAATGTAAATAGATCATTTGTGTGTGATAAATAACAAATCTACTAATTAATGACATAATGAGTTTATTAATATTTGACAGCAACCACCTCACCTACAGCTAATGTAGAGAATTATAAACGAAATTAACTATTCATCAGTTTCGTATGAAACAACACGTTTGCTGTAGCCAGCCATTGTTTGTTTGGATCAACAAAGCGTTCAAAGTTTTAAACCTCCATCATCAGGAGGATTTATTTGTGTCAATAAGACATGTTTGTGATCTATTACGATTTTGGGTAACCTGCTACACTGTCTAGTTGAGTGTTTCTCCACTAGACAGGGCCACTGGTTACCACAAAGTTGTAACACAATACACACTTGTCGTCTTAACACATACACTCATGTTCAGAAGAAAGCAGAACACTTTGAACTACTAGTGATAGGTCGGCCATATTCACTGGACATGTGCATTAGTATGTGAAACCTCCCCTTAGAAAAATTATGAATCACAGTGCTGGTAAACCTCTTACGTTATTTGATTTTCAAACAGCTGGGCAGAACTGAACGTACTCAGACATTTCTCACTTTACTTATTCTGATCAACACTAAACAGACAATATTTTTAGCGCAACCCAATCTGACTTTCAAAAATCCCTACGAAGGAATGACCCTAACTAACAATAACCTGTACCTTTCATGAATCACTTACCTCACAAAAATCTCTGTTACTCGAACCACTGCAATACAGCGAGTGCCAATGCTGCCAGCTAAATAAAGGATTCTAACTGCTGAAAGCACTAACTATTGATCGGCATAGTTACCAAATGAAAGACTTTGATAGAGAACAAACAATGTATTTACCTTAATACTGTTCAAAAGACATAATCTATATATCAGTTCATGACATCCAGTCCTACAAATTTACTCTCTCTGATGGACACACGTCTAGATCACCCGCTCTCAAAACTCTGCCATGTCTCTTCCCACATCCACCACGGCTCGCAGCTCACCTCCAACTGCGCAACGCTACGCGCTGTTCACATCCAACTGCCCAACACTACAATAGCAAATATTCCAACAATGCCAAACAGCCACAGACTGCACACAGCACTGTCATTCATTTTCATACTGAGCGCTACGTGGCATTACCAACATAAAAACCTAAACAGCCTACTTACATATGTTCTGCAGAAATGGTTAGCATTTAAGTCAACTCGGTTCGGGATGTGTCCTGTTGCCTAGTAGACACAGGGTCCACCATGGGCTGTGACGACTTGTTCCATGCGTGATGGCATCGACATGTATAAGGCGCGAAAGGCATCCTGTGATACAGCCACCCGTACTTCATTCACCTGGTTCGAAAGTTCATCTGTGGCGATTGTCACTGGGTCACAGCACTGCACACATCGTTTCACCATATCCCACACATTTTCGATTGGCGACAAGTCTGGTGATCTGTTGTGCCATGGCAAAAGGCTGACATCCTGTGACGCCAAGAAGGAACGTGTTGTGCTGCAACTTGTGGTCGTGCATTGTCTTGCTGAAAAATGGCGTCTGGGGTGTTGTGCAGAAAGGGTATGGCTACGTGTCGCAGGATGTCATTCACGTAGGTCACACTGGTCACAGTGCTCTGACACGCAACTGTGATTTGTAATTGTTCCAAAAAGCACCACACATCATGAGTCCTTGAGCCGGCGCTGCATGTCTTGTACGAATACAGTCGTTTTGATGCCGGTCCTACCGTCTGCTTCGAACCAAAAGTACAGCAATTCGTCCGAAAACACTATCTAATGCCATACCTATCCACACTGACGTCGTTCCACACAGCACTGCAGTCTGGCAAGTGTCTGCACATTCGTCAAAGGTACGTGGAGAAGTGGACGACGCGAACCTAAGCCATGCCGAAATAAACCGCTCGGACTGACACCCCTGATGGTGTACGATGTGTTCCACTGTAGCGTCAGAGCCGAGGAGCACGAAGATATGTACTGCAATGCCATTCGGATGGGGTATAGACCTTCGAGGGGGTTGGTCTGAGTGGTGCGACCTGACCCATCTCGTCGTTTCCCATGGCCTTCCGTGAACCATTCGACAAACGTCCTTTGCATTGCCAGATCACTTAGCCCCATACGAATAGCAATTTCCGGCTTGAACGCATCACATTCTGTCTTGCCAGTAATATTACCTCTTTCAAACTCACTGATTAGACGGTACGGTTCGCGCATACGCCTGCGAGGCGTCCTGGACGTCTGCTCAAGTCACACTGATCCATTACCTTCGATTCATAACGAGAGCCTTAGGAACATTTTACCGGTGGGTAGTGTTGTGACGTGATATCGATGTTGACCTAGAAACCTCGGATCGACATGGTTGAAAAACTAACCATTTCTGCAGATCATGCTAATGTTGATGTCCTGTGAATATGAACATCCTGTCTCTAGTCGTTCAAGATGTTCTGTTTGCTTTCTGAACATGAGTGTATAAATCCACCTGATAACAGAGGTTGAAACCTTTGAAACGCATTGTTGATATAAATAAACAGCGCGTGGCAACGCTAAACTTTTGCTCGCGTTTAAGTGTACTCTGTAATTGCTTACATTGTCCAATCAGTTGTTGTATTGCCATAATTTTTGTTTCCCCTAATTGGGTCGAGTAATTTCTCGATATTACCGCTTAAGCCTGAGCTGCATAATAATTATTGTTATTGTCTTCGGATTTTCTGCCAGATCCTAAAATCAAATGGTTCGATATTTCTGTGATGAATCTGTCCGCCATCTACATGAGAGACACTGCTGCTGCTAAGTACCACCGAAGACTGGTTGCCAGTACGGAAACCGTAGCCTTATTTGGGCACCCATACCATACACGGCACTTGCGTCGCCCACCACAGATGATGCCCCCAAGACGGGATACTGTAGCGCCACTCGATGTATCGCTGTTAAAGACTTTCATTAAACATTCAAGCCGGCCGCACAAAGAACGTTGTGCTGCGATATGGGACAATACAGGATTCCAAGTCCTGCTGAAAGAAAATCTTTGTTTCCGTTAATCCTGTTGCCTGCCAACCTAATTTTGATTGAGACCTGTCCTAAGAAGTGGGCTCACCGGCAGCTATCAGTATCTCATTAGATTTAATCCTGTGATCCTCGTCCAAACAATGCTCCGCTACTGCCGATTTTTCAGGCTGCCCTGGCCCCGTGTGAAGTGTATGGCACACACAATTGTTCATAACTGTGCAAATTGACCGGCTGACGTAAACCTTACCGCGTCGACAGGGAATTTTGTGTATACCTGGATATTCCTGTTAGAAGGACGTGTCGCTCCGTATTTTTCCGCAAACAGACGCGAAGTTCTTTCGTGCGCCGGTCAGCGTATTTGAGTAAAGTATTTGACTGCGATGCAGCGTTGGCGTCGTAGTCTACTACAGACGGGACCAAAATGCACTGTCTTGGGAGGCTGCACCGGTGACGGGTGGCGCATGCGCAGTGTTCAGTACGGAAGCTTATGTAGGACAACACTTTACAACTTTGGCATCAGTTTTCAGCGTCTCTCAGTAGCAGCTGCACTTCTCCTGAAGATGGCAGACAAATTCACGCCGAAATATCGAACCCGATGAGAATATCAATTTCTCAACATCCCTTTCTATTTTTTTTTATAAATGAAAGACAATTTGACCGTCAAAATGTTGACAGTAAATTGTCGAGGTACTCGCAGCAAAGCTCTTGTATTTACTACCCTCCAGTAAAGTCTTCGCACTGAAGTTATTCTCGGAACCGAGAGCTAGCTGAAACCAAACGAGCAGAAAGCACCGAAGTATTTTGCAGGCCGTGGAACTTACATCGAAAATACGAATTGGGCGCCATGGGATGTGGGGGTCGGGAGGACTATTGACTTCAGTCGATAAAAATATTGTGGTTTTGAGATCGAAATTGAATCTGTGAAGTTGTCTGACAGCCTAGGTGAATTTAAGTATATATCAGATGTTTTTACATGCCGATTCCGCGGTGACATTCAATCATTCATTCAAAGGAAGTCTAAATGCAGCAGCTGGAAAACACTTACATCATGCTATATTTGTTGGACACGACTTTGACTAATCGAGTTGAGTCTGGGACGATTATGGATTTATTGCAAGTAGTACAGCCAGACAGCGTAGTGAATTGGTTTTCAAGACTTTTCCGAAAAATACTTTGAGCAGGTATTTCGAAAGCCAACACGCAATGGAAATATTTTAAGACTTATGTCGACTTATAGACAATTTCAAAATAGAGACAGGGACTAGTTGTCATGATGTCATTGTACCGACGGTGGTTGCTAAAATTAATAAATCCAACAAGAAGGCTAGGAGAGTATTTTTAGTAGAAAGAGCTGACAAGCAGTTAGCATTAGAACTGTTCACATTTTTAAAACAATCGGGAATCCGATATTTCGATATTTATGAAAATATCATTATCGTCCTTCGGCATATCGAAAAAAACGTATAAAATATCGACTTACTGACCTATAAAAATATCGGCTGTACATCGTAAATATACTTCCGGTTTTAGAGCTTTACATTTAAGTATTGATTTATTGTTAGATATTCTGTACATCAACATCTAGAAACCTGCTTATCCCTCTGAGAGCAAGAATTGAAAGGAAAACCATGCACGTTCACGTTTGGCAATAACCACTTTGCTAACGATGGTAACTGATTGTACGTGGCACAATAAAAAGAGTCCGATAGGTACATTGTTCGGTTTCGTCACATATCGGATTTGTCCTGAATACTTCATGTCGACTTCGCTGTTTTTTCGTTTCTGCAAATGCCAGTGACCTAGACGTTGTAGTGTCAAAATTGCGTGGTGAAGCTAAACGTTGCATATATTTTTTTTTTTTTTTTTTTTTTTTTTTTTTTTTGGTAGCGCCGAGTGCCAATTGCGTAAGCATTTCCCCTCACACGTCTCAACCCATGACAAAGACCAGTCTTGTAATTTAGATTTTTGTTCATCATTTTTAGAAACTATTTTTGAAGAATGCCTATGTGAAGAAACAGTACACTATTTGCATTAAAAATTGTTTCTTGACACATCTGGTATGCTATGTCTTCCCATCGGAAATCATGTTATTCCATTCACAACGCCACCTCCCAGAGCAATCGGACTTCTTCTTCTGTGTCACTTACACTTGCTTGACACAGTCATAGAGAAAGACGGGAAGTGATGAAAGCCTAAAACGTAGTAGGACTCCTTCACACAGTGTTAGTAAAATTATATTCCATTACTAATTCAAAAGAACAATTTCAAATATTTACTTAAAATTACGAAAAATGTAATATAAAATAAAAATATCGGCACTTGATATGTCTCGGGGAGGAATATAGCCGATACATGCCGATATACTTTTGAGAAAATATCTATATGTCGGTATATAGACGTTTTGTCAACAGCTCTAGTTAGCATCCATCTTAGACAATGAATGGCGATCACTTAGTTACAATATAATGGACTTAGAGGAATTATGGGCACAGTTGAAACTGGTTATAAATCACGCTCTGGAGAAGTATATGCTGAGTGAATGGATCAAGGGAAATATCCATCCAGGTTTAATAACAAAATTTTGAAAATGGCGTGGAAACAGAGACTGTAATACTTTCGGTTCACAAATGAAAGCGCAAATGACGCCAGGGAAAGTTAGTAGGAACTGATGCGGCTGTAAAGAACGATACGCGAAGCGTGCAACAACTTACGCTGTCATACGGTAGCAAAAGATCTGGCCAAGAGCCCGAGGAAATTCTGGTCCTGCGCAAAATCACTTAGCGGGTCAACGGCTTCTATACATCCTATCTAGTATGGCAATTGAAGACAGCAAAAGGAAAGATGAAGTTTCAGATATCGCCTTTAAGCAGTTGCATCGTACAAACACATCGTCGTTCGATCATTGGCCAGAATCACTGGCATTCAGAAGCAAATGAAAGAGTTCAAAACAAATAAGTCACCAGGTCCGAGTGGAATCCCAATTTGGTTTTGACACGGGGTACTCTACGGCATTGGCCCCTAACTTATCTTGCGTTTATTGCGATCCTCTAGTCCAGTAGAAAGTCCTATTGGAGAAAAGGTAAAAGAACGGTGGGACAAAATTACAGACCATTATCCTTAATAACTGTTTGCTGCAGAATTCTCGAACATGTTCTCAATTTGAATAAAATAAATTTTCTAGAGACAAAAAAAAAAAAAAATTGTCCACAAATCGCCCATGCGTAAGTCAGTTTTCCCTTATCTTACATGATATACTGGGAACAATAGGTGAAGGGCAGCACGCAGATTCAGTACTCCTACATTTCCGGAAACCGGGAGCAGTTTGACATGATGGCGCAATGCAGACTGGTAACGAAGCCCAAGTGCACGTAATAGGTTTCCAGATATATGAGTGGGTCGAAGACATCTTTTGTAAAAAAAACACAGTACGTTGTTCTTGACGGGTATATGCCATCTGAGAAAAGAATATTGTAAGAAGTGCCCCAGCGAAATGTGATAAGTCTGCTACGTCTGAAGGCAGGGCTAAGCAGCAATTCTATAAGGTATCATTGTGTCATTTATGTCTGAAAGAATAAAATTTGTATTTAGTGTGATGAATGGTAGCTTGCTCTGAATGTAGAAAAATTTTGTTTAATGCAGATGTGCAGGAAAAACAATGGCACAATGTTCTAATACAGTATTAATGGTGTGTTACATGGTACAGCAGCAACGATTACATGTCTTGGCGTAACGCTGAAATGCGACACTGAAATGCGATGTGAAACGGAACGAGCACACGAGGGCAGTAGTAGGAAAAGCGAATTGTAGACATCGGTTCAATGAGAGCATTTTGGAAAAGTGCAGTTGCTACCGCGTACCGACACTGGTGTGAACCATTCTTGAGTACTACTTGAGTGTTTGGGATCCCCACGAGGCCGGATCAAAGGAATACGTCAAAAACTACTCAGAGGAGTGCTGGTAGATTTGTTAGAAGCAGGTTCGACCAACGCCTGAGTTTACATACATGCTTCGTGAACTCAAACAGGAATCCCTGGTGGGAAGACGGTTTTATCTTTGCGAAAGCGAAACAGTATTGAGAAAATTTCGAAAACAGGCATCTGAAGCTGACTGCAGTACGAATCTACTGCTGCCGTTGTATATTGCGCCTAAAGACCACGACGATTAGATAAGAGACATTAAGGTTCGCTCCAATTGCCAGTGGAACAAGAAAGTAAACGACCAGTAGTAGTACAAGACACCCTCCACAATGCATCATGCGGTCGTTTTCGGAGAGTGTATATAGATGTAGACCAATGTGACCTGCCTAATCCTCAGCATTCTCCTACTGCATCAAATTTGAAACGCTCCTATTCCCATCTTGTACGAGATATTATCGTCCATATTTCTTGTTCGTACTGGGAAACACCCTTAACAAATACCTCAAAAAAATACCTTCAAAAAAGGCTTTCTGAAGTGTTGACAGAAGAGCCAACACCGTGTTGCTAGAGGAGGCCGAAATGCACGCTTTTAAGCTCACGCAGATTGGCGTGAAGTCTGGAACAGTTAAGGGAATTAATAGTAGCAAATAAAGTACGTAGTTGATGTAATACTTAACTTTGATCCTTAATTGGAGAACATCGCTCTTGATGGTACATGTTTTATAATTTCAATATTAACTGGTAATGGCGCCTTGCTAGGTCGTAGCAAATGACGTAGCTGAAGGCTATGCTAACTATCGTCCCGGCAAATGAGAGCGTAATTGTCAGTGATCCGTCTCTGGCAAACTCTGCTGTACAACTGGAGCGAGCTCCAGGACGTCTCTCTAGACCTGCCGTGTGGCGGCGCTCGGTCTGCAATCACTGACAGTGGCGACACGCGGGTCCGACGTATACTACCGGACCGCGGCCGATTTAAAGGCTACCACCTAGCAAGTGTGGTGTCTGGCGGTGACACCACACTTTCTAACCCTTAAATTCATTTTAAACCTTGACAAATTTCCCTACTTTAGAAACTTCATTCTGTAACCAGACTATTTTGAATCACTACTACCTCATTGTCAGTTATTCTGCTGCCCGCAAAGCGAAACTTACCTACAACTTGTAATCTTATTTCGTAATGTAAAGTCCTGTGAATCGCCAGTTTCAATTTGGAAATGCTCCATTAGCCAGGTTTACTTTCTTTATATTCGTCCTAAAACATATTTTCAAGACACTTTTCGTTACGTTCAAATGATGACTCAAGTCCTTCGCCGTTTCTGTCAGAATTATAACGTTATCGGCAATCCTCAAATTTTTTACTTTTTCTGCCTCATCTTTAATTCCCACCCTAATGTCTCCTTGGTTTTCTTTGCTGCTTGCTCAGTGCTCACACTAAATAACATTCGGGATAGGCTCAATCCTGTCCGACTCCCTTTTAAACTACTTTTCTGTTGTGATTCTTCAAACTCCCGGAGTATTTGTTGTTCGAACAGTCCACGGGTATACTGCCGGTCCATAGTGTCCAACTTTCCTGTTTCTTGTCTTCCGACTCTTAGAACTGTTCACTGGTTTTGAACAAGTTGTAGAAAATCTTGCACCAACTAGGTACTCCCTTCAAAATTTCAGGGAAAATATTTTAGTCAACTTTGTCGAAAGCTTTCTGTGAATCTATTTCCGTTTTTCTTCGCGTGTTCCTTAGTTCCTCCTGAAGGCAATCTTATCTTACCAGAGATCCGCTTCTACCATACTTTACACCCTTTTGTAAATAATTCGCATCATTGTACTGCACCCATGGTTGATTAAACTGAAGGTTCTGTAACATTCACACTTGTCAGCCTTTACTTAATCTGGAACTGGAATTGTTACATTCTTCGTAAAGTCTGAGGGTACTTCACCTGTCTCATAATATTACTAATTCTAAGGGAATATCGTCTACTCCAGGTGTGTTTAACTATGCTACAAGAATCTTTGAAAACGTTTCTACTGTTTAATTCAGTTTGCTGAAAATATAGTGCATAGCAGCCTGAAATACACAACACAAACAGGAGAAAATCTTGAATAAGTTTATAAATACGAGACGTTGGGAATTATTACACTCTGCAAACCGCAGCCCAAAATGCTTACCCCGTAGAAAGAAATGAAAAACGATAAGCTGCCTTTTTGGTCTGACATGCAATTCAGGAGTGAACATCGTTTGTTATGAGCGTGCTGAAACAAGATAAGGGGCAGCGTAATGCATTATGTAACATTAGGCACGATCTAACGAGATTCGGTCAGTGGCCTTTATTATTAACTGCTTTCCTGTAGTGGGTTATTAATCGCGGAACGAGAGGTAAATTGATCCTTCCGCAGTAACTTACAACTGGGAACATGCACGCGATTTTGTGCTGTGTGCAGTGAAATTATTTTCAAGCCATACGCCGCCAGGTACACGAAAGAGCTCGTACATAAATTTCACTACAATCAAACAACTATATCCGTAGAGTACTGAAAAATATAGGCCGAGATTTGCAAGTACAAAATAGGTATTACTTCATGTAATGAGACATACTGAAAGACAGTGTCTTACGTTTTCCTATTGCATGGAAATACAACTTTTTACTGTAGGTTAACGCAGATACTACACTGAAGTGCTAATGAAACTGGTATAGGGATGCCTACTCGAACACAGAGATATGTAAAGAAGCAGAATACGGCGCTGCCATCGGCAACACCTACATAAGACAACAAGTGTCTGGCATATTTGTTATTTCGATTATTGCTGCTACAATGGCGGGTTATCAAGGCTTAAGTGAGTTTGAACGTGATGTTATAGCCGGCGCGCGAGCGATAGGACACAGCATCTCCGAGGTAGCGATGAAGTGAGGATTTATCGGTACGACCATTTCACCAGTGTACCGTGAATATCAGGAATCCGGTAAAACATGAAACCTCTGACATCGCTGAGAGCGGAAAATGATCCTACAAGAATGGGGCCAACGACGACTGAGGAGAATCATTCAACGACACAGAAATGCAACCCTTCCGCAAATTTCTGCAGATTTCAGTGTTGTGAATTCAACAAAAGTCAGCGTGCCAACCATTCAACGAAACATCATCGATATAGGCCTTCGGAGCCGACAGCCCACCCGTGTAACCTTGATGACTGCACGACACAAAGCTTTAAACCTCGCCTCGGCCCAGCAACACCGACATTGGAATGTTGATGACTGGAAACATTTTGTCTGGTAGGACGAGTCTCGTTTCAAGTTGTGTCGAGGGGATGGACGTGTACGGGTATAGAGACAACCTAATGAATCCATGGTCCCTGTATATCAACAGGACGCTCTGTAATGATGTGGGCCGTGTGCAGTTGGAGTGATGTGGGACCCCTGGTACGTCTAGATACGACTCTCACAGGTGACACGTACGAAAGCATCGTGTTTCAATACCTGCGTCTATTCATGTCCATTGTGCATTCCGACGGCCTTAGGCAATTCCAGCAGCACAATGTGACACTCCACACGTCCATAATTACTACAGAGTGGCTCCAGGAATACTCTTCTGAGTTCGAACACTTCCGCCGGCCACCAAACTCTCCAGGCATGTATATTATCGAGCAAATCTGGGATGTCTTGCAACGTGCTCTTCAGAAGAGATCTCCATCCCTTCGTAGTCTTATGGATTTATGGACAGCCCTGCAGGATTCATGGTGTCTACTTCACACATTAGTCGAGTCCATTGAAATGTCCCCTTAAAAATTATAAATGACTGTGCTTAAACTGACACACAATATTTTTTAGCGCAACGCAATCTGACTTTCAAAAATCCCTACAAAAGAATGGCCCTGACTAACAATAACCTACACCTTTCATGAATGACTTACCTCACAAAAATCTTCGTTACTCAAACTACTGCAATACAGCGAGCGCCACTACTGCCAGCTAAATAAAAGATTCTAGCTACTGATAGGCATAGTTAGCACATGAAAGATTTTGATAAAGAACAAACAATGTATTTACCTTAATAGTGTTCAAAAGTCATAATATATACATATATCAGTTCATGACATCCAGTCTTACAAATTTACTGTCTGTGATGGACACACGTCCACATAATCCACTCTCAAAATTCTGCCACCTCTCACCCCACATCCACCACTGCTGGCGGCTCACCTCCAACTGCGCAACGCCATGCGCTGTTAACAGCTAACTGCCCAACACTACAATAGCAAATTCAAACAATGCCAACCCAGCCACAGACTGCACACAGCACAGCCAGTGATTTTCATAGAGAGCGCTACGTGGCGTTACCAATATAAAAACCTAAACAGCCTACTTACACTATGCCACGTCGTGTTGCGGCACTTCTGCGTGTTCACGGCGGCCCTACACGATATTAGGCAGGTGTACCAGTTTCTTTGGCTCTTCAGTGTGAAATATTAGGGGCCATCGACATACTTATATATTCTCACAATTTTCGCTTGATCCGAGTAAATGAGTGTAGCTGCATCTGTCTAAGAATTCTATGAAAGTACGGAGTGTAGAGGAAAGTAGCACAACCAGGTCTCCTACCACCTCCCCTCACCCTTCTCAGAGCGGATCCCCTGGTCTATTAGCCCAGCACATTCTGAACTCTTGTGAGACCAAATGTAAGTAGTAGTTTTCGCTCCTACCACTCTGTTGTGCAACGCACAAGTCGCCTGCGTCAACTGTTGGTTATAAGTTCACCTTCAAACGTTTTGACGACGGACAACGTTTTCTCATCCTGCTACAGTTTTCGTTAATTCTCCTTCATAGTTGAAGGCGAGGCGTTTAGTCTTGTTGAATAACAAGGTTTATGGTTAATGTTCATGACTTGAGGTTTCATTTAGATGTCTGGCTAAAAATTTACTGGATCAAAAAAATATAACCAGTTGACGCGTGAATTGGGCCCACTTCAGCTGCTTAAGCGGGACACCTTACTTTTTCAGATTTGGTCTCACTCTCTTAGTATTCTCTTGCAGATTACGAGACGGCAAAGGGGAAGTTTGACCATTAAAAGTGTAACCCAAAAAAATGACTAAAGGTATTGATGCAGTTCAAAGGAAGGAGGTGAGTTCGAAGGAAGCCAGTACATCGTTTAATGTTCCACAAACAAAACCTATGATACTGTACAAGATGAAATATCGTACACCCAATGAGGCAGCAAAAACAAAAACAGATATACATACAATTTACTAGTTTACTATTGTCTTCCTATGGAAGCTTCTTTCTTTGGATTTATTCGTAATAATCTGCGAAGAATCGAGAATGACCATGCAATTGGCAGAGATAAGTAATATTGAACATCCCTTGATAGCCGGCCGGGGTGGCCGAGCGGTTCTAGGCGCTACAGTCTGGAACCGCGCGACCGCTACGGTCGCCGGTTCGAATCCTGCCTGGGGCATGGATGTATGTGATGTCCTTGAGTTAATTAAGTTTAAGTAGTTCTAAGTTCTAAGGGACTGATGACCTCAGTAGTTCAGTCCCATAGTGCTCAGAGTCATTTGAACCATCCCTTGATAGACGACACTTCCGGGAAAAAGTTAGTTTTGTTTCTTAAATGATACAACATCAAACTGTCTAAAAGAAAGCTTGCAGTAAGATCCTATAGTAAGGCTATTGGGTTCAACAACAAGAAAACACCGAAATTCTATAACCTTCAGGATGATGTTATATTACACATTTATTGAAAGTAAATTATGTTTTCTATGCTTTGAAACTAGATAATGTTTTCTCTGACTTAACACCTCTTTCTAATAGTGTTTGGTACTCTTTGGATTATTTTTACAAAATGTGCGGATTTTGGTAACTCTTTTTCCGATTTGGGGTTTGGTTTAGGGTATTTTCCACTATATTTAAGTGCAAAAATATAGAAATAGTTAAGAGAGCTGGGAGAAAAAGAGCAATTATTTTTTCATTATGTAGGGTGATCTCGAACACCACAGACAAAATTTTGGAGGTTTTTCAAGAATACTTACCGGGAATTTTGGCATAAGGAACCAGTGGTATCAAGTGACTCTTTACAGAGTTGTATTTCTATTTGTGATCTTACCACATTTATCTTTCTATCTGTATTACACTCAAAATAACTGCACAGCAGTGCAAAAATCCACAGTACGTGCTGTTAAACGTCAAATCAAAAGCACCCTCAGGCGTCTATGTTTCCAGTTATTATTTTATTTTATTTTTATTTTGCACTCTGGAGTCTGCAACTGATGAACGAAGTGATGGTGTTATTAAAAAGAAGTCTACGGAACCACTGACTGTAGGTTGGCCGTTATTTCGATTGCCTGCACAAGAGCAAATGTTCATCCTTCAAGTCGGTCAGGGGGCCTGAAGATGACCTAGTGTAACGCCGAAACTGGTAGCGAAGATAAGATCATAGTCGGAAATATAGGAGGCTGAGATGTTTCCGATTTGAGACTTTGTACTGAACGACAGAGGTCTAGAAAACTCCTGCATAAAGATGGACTTACTGATACGCGTTGTGTCTTGTTAAGCAACAACTTGCTCTATTCAGCATGGTACTTGCTGTTTGACAACACTTATGCCCTCTTTACTCTTCGCTCTCAATGCTGCATTCAGTACTGCTCGTTTCTACCTTGGATTCTACTTTCCCGTACTGTTCGTTGTATTTTGATAGTGATCTTCATCGGTAAGAAAAGGTTCACGGTTGAAAAGTTGGCCGATATACGCTTCGTGTGTGCGTTCATTGAATGTTTTATATCTGTCTCGCGATTGTTGCATTACTCTACAAAATGTGCTTTTGCAGTTTACATACTTTTTCTCTCTTTTGAAGATATTTTCATTTTCATGGAAACAAAGATAACTGGGCAAAAAAAAAAAAACGATAAAACTTTAATTACATTATTATTTCGCAACGGACCACATGAGATTATGCTTAAATACTCAGGAAATACCTCGAACGACTTCCGAAGTTTGGTCCGTGCAGTTCGGGACCACACATACAATAAGTCGCGTCAGACATGAAATACAATTTCATTGTCAGCTGTCGATTGTTGGAGCGAAACCGATCACAATGAGGTGCAACAGACACTTTGACCTAGCATACGATTATGATACTTAGTGACCATTTTTCTATACGTAAGACATTTTTATAACAGCAGCACAACATTGTTGATTCCATGGAGACCATAGAGTCCTTCTTAAATCAAATATCAGGATTCATGTAAAAAGTCGATAAGTCGAATGTTGAAATCTGTTAAATTTGCCAACCCATTTTTGTTGCCATACACTGAGGCTCTATAACAGCTAAAGGTCATAAGAGCATAACAGGGTTCAATGCGGACCTTTTCCTGTGCCTATTTCCAAAATTGTCTCTATCATCGAGAGCATTCATGATGCAATAGTGAAATTCATTTAAATGGCGATTTTCAAAAGCAATATTCATTCATCCAATACTAGAGAACCAAATATCATGGTTTACACGTACAATTGCAAGCCAAGCTAATCAAGTGAGTTAACATTAATAAAATATTAATCATAACGTCAAAATATCCAAAACTTTGGAAATATTTCAAACTCACAAAATCTAAGACCAGTTTTGGAATCAACACAAAATTTCATTTGAGATGGGACATTTTACACGTCGTTTTACAGCTATTTCAAGTTTCGTAAAAGTTACGTTTATCTTATTTCGATAAGATGGCAAAACGATTTGAGGGTGGAATAGATTACACAATTATTGTAGCTACCACATTAAAAATGCTTTACGATTAATTAATGTACGAAGGACAAACTCTTTTCTGCAAAAAATAGAATAAATTAAGATAGTGCTGGCCATCATGTAGCTTATCCCATACACATTTTAAAAGTGGATTACGTATGTGTGTATGTTCCACATCTGCTGCTAAACAACTGGACCGATGTCAACCAAACTTGGTACACATATTTCGGCCGAATGAAAGGTGAAAATACTGGCAACTGTATATTCTGTACCTTGATAATGTACACGTTCACTGCGAAGACTGTGCTAATCTTAACAGAGTCATACACAAACCCTTTCATTCACGTTAGCAAGTTTATGGTAACATATTTCCCGAAATCTGAATAGCTACTAAGCATGGATTGTTCTTAAACGAAAATGCTCGCCATACCATTAGTTTATGGCTGTGTAATGCACTCAGGTTTTTAGTCACCGATCTGCTCAATATGCCACGCGGAATTACTGTCTTTTCTCATACACAAAATTACTTAACAAATCCGTAATAGATATGCCTTCGCGTTAAAACACTTTTGAAATATGTAGCATAGCACAACTAAAACCGGCATATTATAACTTCCTTCGGAGCTCACACTACAAACGACCGTACCATTGAAAGGCTGGGTTCTGACTCCCTTAGACTGCTGTAAGCATTCTACATCTTCAAGAGATAAGACCCGCGAAGGATACTCCGTTCCGATTGGTCAATTTTCCTTAAGGCCAACAGAAAAACATTATTCTCCCGCGTTATTCGGTGCTTTTCATGACTAACCAATCAACAAGTAACACACTTTCCAACTGTATTTTTTCCCAACATAAATATATAACATTATGATATTTTGCTTATACTTTATGCTATTAACTAATAACATTTGCATTCGAATTAACTTTCCTTTTACCATAAACTTACTAAACATATTATGATACAAAATTCCCCTCGTACAACGTTCATCTGTAGAACAATCATCTGTATATTTACTCTAGACCACATTCACGCATCATTCACACAACTAAAAGCATATACAAAACTGTACAAACATAAATAAACAAAAAAAAGCCTCTGGTGGTCATAATTCTTAACAACATTATAGTTCTTTCTGTTTAGTCCTGCCCACTACTGTCCTCTAGCAGATGAAAATCAGAACTAGGTGCTCGGTTGAACCCGCTTCAGGCCATCTGTCACCGTGCACGCATTAGTCATTCACCCGATACACAAGGCTATAGACAGGAGCGATGTAAGGCGCAACGTCTCAATATCTCTTATTATCAGGCAAAAATAACTATGAGAGTAAGAACCACCTGCCTATAATACTTCATGAGATGCGTGAAAAACTTCATCATGCAAGATTATTAGTTCTTTACTGCTGTATTTACTCGTGATATACCCCGCAGACGATATTCAAATACCCCGCTGAATGTACTTACACAAATATATCACTGTACGACACATAGTTCAACAGATATGACGCCATAATCACTGAGATGCATGAAAAAATACCGCATCATGCATGAAGTTTGAGTGCACTCATTTTTTATTACTAAGACACTGCTACCGTCGAGTCAACTGAAGGAAATCCCTGACAACTGGCAGCTCTTTTGACAGCTTTCAACTGCAAAGCGTAAACGGCTGTAGACGAAAACAGTAACAGTCCATAGAATTATGGAGAGGTGTTCACAGCGATTTTTACAACATCAGGCTGTAGGCACGCGAAGCAGCTGCGCCCAGCGCACATAAACTGTCGAAGGTATTGTACTTACACATTTGTACATTGTGTATATTTATTTGTACGACTGTTTAAGAATTTCAAAGCTGTTTCATGAATATATGGAAAAGAAATTTTTTCTGTAATTCACTACAAACACAGTTCGTTTATGTTGTCGTTTCTAACAGAATATTTGCAAATTGAATACCCGGGCAATGATCTAATATAAAAGTACAAATTTATACTCCGTTTTTCTGACACTGCATCCCTTAAACAGGTGGTGAGAGGCATGTGCATAAATAGATTTTTGAGAGACACCAACAGGTAGTTCAGCTTGAATTAACGTTGAGGTAGGTCGTGTCACCGACAACACGTGTATTTTTTGTGACCGCCCAGCAAAGTTAGGTTAGTATTACTTTAAAACTTGGTCGATTGCTGTTGATGCCGTGATTCTGTTTGTCAGCTGTTTTTATGTAATAAATGGAATTATATGAAGACATGTTTGACTTATTGTTTGCTACATGGAAGATGGGTCTAGCGCAAATGAACCCTGGGACAGAATCCTGGAATGTACTGCGTAATTCAAAATTGATAGTTGATGAAATTCGTAGAAAATAGATTTGTGGCATAATAGTATGGCGGCTTGGAATTCAATTGATTATTGGAGTCAACTATTAGAAAACGCCAAATGCATAACCTCGTTCTATTTTGTGAACAGCTGAAGCTGTCTAAACGAGTTATCCACAAATTATAATAAGGAGAGAGGCTCTTTATTTTGTCGCGTGTTACATGTTCTTAACTGCTGCGCCCGAGATATTTAAAGCAATATGGTTACTTTAAGGGTGCCGCGGTGGCCCAGCGCTTCTAGGCGCTTCAGTCCGGAATCGCGCGACTGCTACGGCCGCAGGATGGAGTCCTACCTCGGGCATGGATGTATGTGGTGTCCTTAGATTAGTTAGGTTTAAGTAGTTCCACGTTCTAGGGGACTGATAGGCTCAGATGTTAAGTCCCACAGCGCTCAGAGCGCTCCTGGAAAGACGAATCCAATGATATAACGCTGGTTAATATTACGTCTTGGACATTACTTTAAATTTATTATTAGATTTGGGAACTAATGCAAGCTTTTATAACATAAAAAAGTAGCATCTTGGTGTTTCTGTTCACCCTAAAAAGAGAGGGGAAAGAAACCGACTGTTTATTGGAATTTAGGGTGAATATGGACGCGTTAACTTCTATTATTTTCTCTATTTATTGGTCTTTGGCGAGGTTAATATGGTAGTGTCAAACTATTTATATGTTCCTAAGAAAAGAAATTCAAAACCAAAACCATATACAGTGCATGAATTGTGGTTATTTGTTTCGTTTCCCAAATAAAAATAATAATATATCTAATAACGTTATTGATATATTAATTGAATAAGCTTGGTATGTTTGTAATACATTAATTCACTGACATCATGCTTAAAAATGTGTCTTTGAATCAACACGTCTTAGCCCCAGAAGCAGCGAAGAGCTTTTGACCAACATCTCTTTGACTAAAAAGTGACTTCTCAACTGTTAAAATAAAAGTGCTTAAATCGTTCTTGTTCTTTAAGAAACTATCAGTATAAGGTTTGCCCTCGAAATATCAAACACTACATACATTCAATGTAATTGACTGCTTACTTATTCCATACATTTTAAACAAGTTCCTAGTCTTCCTCTCAAGAAACACTGGCGATTAATGTTTGTACACAGTCCAATCACAGCCGGCCGGGGTGGCCGAGCGGTTCTAGACGCTACCGTCTGGAACCACGCGATCGCTATGGTCGCAGGTTCGAATCCTGCATCAGACGTGGATATGTGTGATGTCCTTAGGTTAGTTAGGTTTAAGTAGTTCTAAGTTCTAGGGGACCGATGACCTTAGAAGTTAAGTCCCATAGTGCTCAGAGCCATTTGAACCATTTAGTCCAGTCACATTGTGCTCAACGCCTGTTTTCGATTTCAACATGTAATAGCTAGTCAAAGGCGGTATGTCGAAGCAGTAGCAGTGGAGGGGTGTATAATACATGTAGAGGAGACACGGAAAACGTGCAGTCATCGTCCCCATGTCGAAATGGGGCGACGTCCAAAAGGGAATAATTTTTGACTTTCAGGCCAATGGTAGAATCATTTCAGAAGCGGCTAACATAGTAGACAGTTCGCCTGCCGTCACAGTTAAAGCATACCATGCATGGCAAAATGACGCTATGGAAAACTGGCACCGAGGCAATTGTGGTGCCCCATGGGCCACAGATGACAGGGGCGAACGACGGTTATGAAGATGTGCACAGGTGAACAGGCGTGAAACTGCTGAGAAAATGAACGCCCAGATGATTGAAGAAGCTACCAGCAGTGTCTGCTCAAAGACAGTTCAGCGAACGCTGCTGTGTATAGTCCTCAACAGCATGCGCCTGGCTCATGTACCTACTCTGACTGCTATTCATCGGCGCTGAGGGCTGTAATTTGCACGCCAATACTGCAACTGGTTGTCTACCGAATGGCGATAGATGGCCGTCGGCATGTACGGCCCTGCAACAGTCATCGGAAGCGTTCAGGTCGGAGGGGGAGTGTTACGGTGTGGCAAATGTTTTCGTGGCATTCCCTCAGTGCACTTGTTGTTCTGCAGCTCACACTGGATCATAATATGTGCTCAGTTATTATTGGAGACTACCTCCACACTCATATGTGTTTTATTCGTCATGATGGCGTCTACCAGCAACACGATGTAATGTGTCACACAGCTAGCAGAGTATGTGCGTGGCTCGAAGAGCACCAGGATGAGATTACCGTTCTCCACTGGTCACCAAACTACCAGAATTACAGCTCAATCGAGGCTATGTTGATCGACCCCGAGCAGGACACGTAGTGCACCAGCCACGGCACTAGAATCGGCAGGGCTCTGTATCCCTGATGATGCCGTCCAGAAGCTCAATGACTGCCTTCCTGCACGTCTGCACTCCAAAAGATGCTTGTTCAGACTTTTGACCGGTGTATTTACCACACAAATTCCGAAAATACAAGCCACAATCGTCAATTAGCTGGAACACAAAGTCAGATTAAAGTATACATAAAGCCGGCCGCGGTGGCCGTTCGGTTCTAGGCGCTTCAGTCCGGAACAGCGTGACTGCTACTGTCGCAGGTTCGAATCCTCCCTCTGGCATGGGTGTGTGTGATGTCCTTAGGTTAGTTAGTTTTAAGTAGTTCTAAGTTCTAGGGGACTGATGACCTCAGATGTTAAGTCCCACAGTGTTCAGAGCCATTTGAACCAAGTATACATAAAAACTGATGTAGTTAAGGGGACATTGTACGTGAAATTCCTTGAAATTTGACGTTTTCTTTTTTCTACTCCATAATGTACTTTGGAGTTTCCTGAATTTTTTGGTATATAATACAGTAAAATCTGACAATTGTGATACCTTCAAATAATATTTCGAGCGTTGACGTGTGACTGTCAAATTTCACACAGTATAGAAGGCTGTGAATTGCTTTGTTTTGTGCCTACTGCTACGTCTCAGAAGTTGGTATTACGAATAAACAAATCTACTCTTTAATTCTGATAGTAGTCTTCGTTGAAAGTAGTGTGATTATTGTCTATTTTTGTAGTAAGCCAACTTCTATTGATTTTTATAAGTAAATAAAATGACTTAGCATAAAAGTAACTCCAGGAAACGCAAATTTGCGATCAACAGATGTGTGAGACCTGCATTTTCTTCCGAAGTACTTCAAAACACGTGTGCCTGCAGTGAAGGAAACCACGATAATGTGTCTGAAGTGACCACGGCCCCTAGTTCATCGAAAAGGAAAGTAACTTTAGAAACGTGTGACAGTGGTAAAAGTAATGATATTATGGACAAAGTAATTATTGATCTGTAAATCCTTGCACAAGTTCTTTCTGAAACTATCTCTTGCTGTCTTTGTGATGGTGAAGTTAAACTTAATGAGGATATTGGAGCTAGAGTAGGTATTGTTTCTAAATTAATTATTAAATGTCAGATGCGCAAACACGAAAAATCATTTCATACTTCATCAAAGCGTTCAGGGAATGAATTATATGAAACTAATATGACACTGTTCTATGGCCTTAGATACACTGGTAAAGGTGCATGGGCTGGTAATGTTCTCTGCACTGTGTTGAATTTGCCAAAAACACCTTCTAGGTATACAAAATATGTAACAGCAATTGGGGATTCTGTAAATGCTGTGGCTGAAGATTCAATGGTTGCTACTACATCAGAAGCTGTTGAACAAAATAAGGGTGACACAGAAATCAGCACTGCTGTGGATCGATCCTGGCAAAAGCGTGGGTATGGTTCTAAAAATGGTTTTACATATGCAGTTAGTATTGACATTGGAAAAGCTTTCGATTTTGAAGTTCTCAGTAAGTACTGACAAGGTTTCACAATGAATCAGAAGAACAGATTACTTCATAAGCAGCAGTGTATAAAAATTTAGATGGCACAATTGGAGGAATGGAGGTAAAAGGAGCATCTAACGTTTTCCAGCGTTCACAGAAGGAGAGAGGTGTCATATGTGAATTACTTAGGTGATGGAGACAGCAAGATGTTCCTATAAAAAACTTGAGTGTGTAGGACACGTCAATAAAAGGATGGGAACACTTCTGTGTAACCTAAAAATCAAATGGGTAACACAAAACTGTCTGATGTCAAAACAATAAAGCGTGCCGGAAGACTAACGGACAAGGTAATTGATGAATTACCGGAATATGATGAGAAGGCCATGATAGATAACAGAGACAACTTAAAGAAGATGATAAGAGCTGTGTGGAGCATTTCTCCTTCATCGAATATCAACCATGTCATGCTTTGTGTTCACCTCCACCAAACACTTGGTGTAAGTATATGCAAGCTTAATTTTCTGGCACACTGCATGAATTTATGCATAAACATTCTTTTCCTTTGGCAGTAATGGAGGCAATCAAACATATTTACAGAGATTAGGCAAATCCTGAGCTACTAAAGAAGTGTTTACTTTGGAAAAGTCAGAATGTGAATGAGTTCAAAAAATGTTCAGATGTGTGTGAAATCTTATGGGACATAACTGCTAAGGCCATCAGTCCCTAAACTTACACACTACTTAACCTATATCATCCTAAGGACAAACACACACACCCACGCCCGAGGGACGACTCGAACCTCCGCCGGAACCAGCCGCACAGTCCATGACTGCAGCGTCTGAGACCGCTCGGATAATCCTGGGTGGCTGTGAATGAGTCCTTCAATAAAGTTGCGTGGTGCCAGGTGCCTAAAAATGTATTTGTTCGTCCTATGACTCTAAAGTTAGCGGTGTCTGGTGCTGTAACAACTTGAATCGTGGGAACTATCAAAGGTTCCGTAGAAGTTAGGGATAAGACTTGGACAGAACTGCAGGAACTGAATGAGCTTTGTGTACGTGAAGCTGTGTTAGCTGCTCAGCAAATGACAAAAGAAGCAAGAAAGAAAAGGAGGAGGCAAGCACTGGGCTGTTGTGACACTGGAAGCGACACAGACTAAGGACCAGCGCAATTCTAGTGCATAATAGACGCAGAAATTTAAA
This sequence comes from Schistocerca serialis cubense, assembly GCF_023864345.2. Taxonomy (NCBI): domain Eukaryota; kingdom Metazoa; phylum Arthropoda; class Insecta; order Orthoptera; family Acrididae; genus Schistocerca; species Schistocerca serialis. Next base: position 144,218,112 of record NC_064641.1, on the reverse strand, counting down.
TCTGTATAAGAATTTGTAGTAAAAAAGTTTTAAACCTCAATATTTCTAAACTACAGTTTTTGCAATAAATGACCCGTTTTCTAAAAGAGACATGAACTTTTCACAGCATGCCAAGTGTGAGATTCAACACATATGGAATTAGAATAATTAAAATATTCTGAGTTGTTCTGTTTTTATTTTCATTTATTTATAAAATTCTGTGAGGGAACTGAGTGTTTGACAAAAAAGATAACATGCCCCACAATACAATTTTAGTAATAATTCTAGTTCAGTGTATCTAGAAAGGTGCATTCAATAATTATGGAAAATTGTAAGTTGGTGTCTTAAAAAGTTTCAAAGATAATTGGTCACAAAATTCGATAAACATTGGCGGCATAGGACATACAATGTCCCTTAATGGAACGGGATTGCAAATTTGCTTATCATGTACACATATTAAAACAACACAACTTAAACTGGAAGCCGCAAAAAATTAGAAACAAGCAAATTCAGCATTACATCCGATATCTGTCATGCACTATACAAAACATTGACAATGAAACTCATAATTTCCCTTTTGGACTGATTCACTTCCAAAAGAGAACAACAATTCTTTGAATGATATTTCTATTTGTCTTCTGACATAACATCATAGATCGTTTTTCGAAGTTCAGTTTCTATTCACCAAATTGCTTCTATTCACCCATTTTACTATAGCGATAGTGATATTCAGCCTTGAAGCGTGACTCATTGACTACAGCCTATTTGATCAACGACCGTGTAAGATTTGTTTACTGCTGGCGTTTTCTGTGTTATGTCGGACAATGTCCTCTACTAAAAAGTGAACATTGAATAAGCATACGGTTTTTCGTGAAACAAAAAACATCGACTTCAAGATGGTGTCAGAAGTTTATGAAGATAGTCGTATTTCGAGCGTGCGTGTTTTTTATGTCATAAGGCTTTTTCAGATGGCCGTAACTTTTCAGAGTTTGTGCACCTATCAGCCTGCCTAGGGCCACGAAGCATAAACACGCTGGACACGTTCAAGAACCGACGTGGGAGAGGCGAAGTCTGAGTAATTCTGATATTGCTGAAATGTAACCCATAATCTGCTCAGTGACCTTAGTACGAGGACGTTCAAAAATTCTTTACAAACTGATGTAGAAAAAAATTGTACTTTTTCAAAATGACACTTTCACTACTTCTAAATATAATCTCCACCAATATTAATACACTTGTTCCAGCTATGAACTAGTTTGTTATACCCGATACAAAGAAGACCTTGCCTTGTTTTTTGAGTCCACTTTCCCACAAATTGTTTGATGTCCTCATTGTTGATTTTGTATTTATAAACCCGTATTCACCTGATCAAAAGTCTTCTTTCTCCTGCCACCGAACTTCACTAATTCCCACTATATCCAACTTTAACCTCTCCATTTCCCTTTTTAAATTTTGTAATCTACCTGCCCGGTTAAGGGATCTCACATCCCACGCTCCGATCCGTAGAACGCCAGTTTTCTTTTTCCTGATAACGTCCTCTTGAGTAGTCCCCGCCCAGAGATCTGAATGGGGGACTATTTTACTTCCGGAACATTTTACCCAAGAGGACGCCATCATCATTTATCCATACAGTAAAGCTGAATGCCTTCGGGAAAAATTACGGCCGTAGTTTCCCCTTGCTTTCAGCCATTCGCTGTACCAGCACAGCAAGGCCGTTTTGGTTAATGTTGCAAGGCAAGATCAGTCAATCATCCTGACTGTTGCCCCTGCAACTGCTGAAATGGCTGCTGCCCCTCCTCAGGAACTACCCGTTTGTCTGGCCTCTCAACAGATACCCCTCCGTTGTGGTTGCACCTTCGGTACTATTATCTGTATCGCTGAGGCACGCAAGCCTCCCCACCAACGGCAAGGTCCATGGTTCATTTGCTCGATAATATTCATGCCTTGGAGTACTGTGACCAGCGGAAGTGTCTGTACTCAGATGAGTGTACAGGTATGTGCTAAGGTCTGATCAGGATGATCCAGAAAATAAAGTCGATAGCTGCCAACGGCAAGGTGGAATGAGTGTATTATCTTTGAGTAGGAGGATCTTTGATGGTTAGAGAGTCGGCCGCGAGCAGTAAAAAACTCGGTCGTCGCAGCTAGGTGCACTGTGGAAGCAGACGTGTGGGGACAGCTTTAAGGTAGGATTTGCGTTAAGCAGTTTACAGGTTGTCCACTGAGCAAACTTTAGCACGTTAATGGGAGAAGCTATAAAAATGATTTCAAAATGGTTTTTGTTAGATAATGCTCAGTGTTAGGATTTGCATGTCAAAGTTTTTACGCAGTAAGCGTTTTGAAAATTTTTTTTGTAAGTTTGATTCGTGCTGCAAAAATGTTGGAAATGGTAGTTTTTGGAATCATAATCCACATCCTTTGCTTGTATTGAATATGAAAATGAGTAGTAAAGTAAAGTTACCCACCAAATGAATGAACGTAAAGAAAATGAGGCCTCTATGAATTATACACTCGTGGAAATGGAAAAAAGAACACATTGACACCGGTGTGTCAGACCCACCATACTTGCTCCGGACACTGCGAGAGGGCTATACAAGCAATGATCACACGCACGGCACAGCGGACACACCAGGAGCCGCGGTGTTGGCCGTCGAATGGCGCTACCTGCGCAGCATTTGTGCACCGCCGCCGTCAGTGTCAGCCAGTTTGCCGTGGCATACGGAGCTCCATCGCAGTCTTTAACACTGGTAGCATGCCGCGACAGCGTGGACGTGAACCGTATGTGCAGTTGACGGACTTTGAGCGAGGGCGTATAGTGGGCATGCGGGAGGCCGGGTGGACATACCGCCGAATTGCTCAACACGTGGGGCGTGAGGTCTCCACAGTACATCGATGTTGTCGCCAGTGGTCGGCGGAAGGTGCACGTGCCCGTCGACCTGGGACCGGACCGCAGCGACGCACGGATGCACGCCAAGACCGTAGGATCCTACGCAGTGCCGTAGGGGACCGCACCGCCACTTCCCAGCAAATTAGGGACACTGTTGCTCCTGGGGTATCGGCGAGGACCATTCGCAACCGTCTCCATGAAGCTGGGATACGGTCCCGCACACCGTTAGGCCGTCTTCCGCTCACGCCCCAACATCGTGCCGCCCGCCTCCAGTGGTGTCGCGACAGGCGTGAATGGAGGGACGAATGGAGACGTGTCGTCTTCAGCGATGAGAGTCGCTTCTGCCTTGGTGCCAATGATGGTCGTATGCGTGTTTGGCGCCGTGCAGGTGAGCGCCACAATCAGGACTGCATACGACCGAGGCACACAGGGCCAACACCCGGCATCATGGTGTGTGGAGCGATCTCCTACACTGGCCGTACACCACTGGTGATCGTCGAGGGGACACTGAATAGTGCACGGTACATCCAAACCGTCATCGAACCCATCGTTCTACCATTCCTAGACCGGCAAGGGAACTTGCTGTTCCAACAGGACAATGCACGTCCGCATGTATCCCGTGCCACCCAACGTGCTCTAGAAGGTGTAAGTCAACTACCCTGGCCAGCAAGATCTCCGGATCTGTCCCCCATTGAGCATGTTTGGGACTGGATGAAGCGCGGTCTGCACGTCCAGCACGAACGCTGGTCCAACTGAGGCGCCAGGTGGAAATGGCATGGCAAGCCGTTCCACAGGACTACATCCCGCATCTCTACGATCGTCTCCATGGGAGAATAGCAGCCTGCATTGCTGCGAAAGATAGATATTCACTGTACTAGTGCCGACATTGTGCATGCTCTGTTGCCTGTGTCTATGTGCCTGTGGTTCTGTGAGTGTGATCATGTGATGTATCTGACCCCAGGAATGTGTCAATAAAGTTTCCCCTTCCTGGGACAATGAATTCACGGTGTTCTTATTTCAATTTCCAGGAGTGTATATGTGCGGTTCATGGTTTGAAATCGATTTTGGTATAACTAAAGTTATCAGAGTAAAGTTATTTCAAATAACTAATTTTATGCCATTGTACAATTGGCATTATTCAAGTCAAGATATAATTTCATTAAGTAAACATCAGGGCCAAAAGTTAATTTTTCAGTACCATCTTAATGCCATTGCACAAACGGCGTTATTCTCTTAAACTTGATTGTTGAGTCAAATACATGTTTCATTACTGCCAAAATGGAGGAGTGCACGAAACAGGTTTGAAGACGCAGTCAGATGCGGGTTTGTTGAATAATGATTTTGGAACAATTTTATCTTTGATACTTTCACTAATTGAAAAGGAAACAATTTTGGTTAGATACTTTCTCTTTTAAAGATAATTTTGGACATGATACTTTTACGTGTTCCTGAAGCCACTCTGTAGCAATTCTGGACATGTGGGGTATCGCATTTTTCTGCTAGAATTGCCCAAGTCCGTCGGAATGCACAATGGACACGAATAGATGCAGGTGATCAGACAGGACGCTTACGTACGTGTCACATGCCAGAGTCGTATCTAGTCTTATCAGGGATCCAATATCACTCCAACTGTACATGCTCCACACCGTTATTGAACCTCCACCCATCGATACAAATTGAAACGAGACTCCTCCGACTATGCAACGTTTTCGAGTCATCGACAGTCCAATGTCTGTGTTGACGGTGTAACTTTCTTTTGTAAAATAAGTTTTTCTGTTAATGGATGTACAATGTGTAATGTTTGTCTTACGGAAAGCTACTGTGTGATGTGTTGTTGAGCAAATGGTGTGCTTAATCAGTATTACTGTAATCCAAAGAAAAATTAAACAACTTAGTCTGGAAAAGCAGTATGTAATGCGTATAATGAAATGAATCCCTCTGAAATATACTCAGTCGCGTGAGCACCGAGTTCTGTGGCCCTGTGCGATAAACTGATAAAATTCCCCATGCAAATAAACAATGAAACAATGAAAGACATTTTCCTTAGCTCTAGAGTCGCAGCGAATGTAACCTTGGTATTCTGTTCTCTCCAAAGTAGGCATACAAAATATTCTCTTCGGACGAGACAACATGTTTCCAGTCATCAACAGTCTAATGTGGTATTGCCGGGCCCAGACGATGCGTGGGCTTTGCGTCGTGCATTAATTAAAGGTACACGGGTGGGCCTTCGGCCCGGAAAGCCCATATCGGTGATGTGGCGTTGAATGGTTCGCACGCTGACACTTGCTGATGGCCCAACAATGAAATCTGCAGCTGTTTGTGGAAGGGTAGCACTTCTGTCACGATGAACGATTCTCTTCGGTCGTATTTGGTCCCGTTATAGCAGGATCTTTTTCCGACCGCAGCGATGTGGGAGATTTGATGTTTTTCCGGGTTCCTGATGTTCACGGTACACTCGTGAAATGCTCATACGAGAAAATCCCCACTTCATCGCTATCTCGGAGATGCTGCACCCCGTCGCTCGTGGGCCGGCTATGACACCACGTTCAGACTCACTTAAATCTTGATAACCTGTAACGATCTAAGCACTGAGCCAGACACTTGTTGTCGTATATAGGCGTTACCACCCGCAGCACCGTATTCTGCTTGTTTACATATCCGGCCGGCCGAAGTGGCCGTGCGGTTAAAGGCGCTGCAGTCTGGAACCGCAAGACCGCTACGGTCGCAGGTTCGAATCCTGCCTCGGGCATGGATGTTTGTGATGTCCTTAGGTTAGTTAGGTTTAACTAGTTCTAAGTTCTAGGGGACTAATGACCTCAGCAGTTGAGTCCCATAGTGCTCAGAGCCATTTGAACCATTTTTTGTTTACATATCTCTGTATTTGAATAAGCATGCCTGTACCAGCTTCTTTGACGCTTCAGTGTATAAAACATCAGTCTTCACGAATAATGCGGTTAATGCGTGTTCCAAGTAAAGGAGTTGACACTTCAACTAGCCAGCCAGAATATTGCTCGTCAGTCGCTGAGATCTGATCATTTTTTGAACTGTTCTACACACTTATAAAGTGAATGTCGGTCAACTTTTGTGGAGACTTCATGCTGACACGCAATCAATTGAGGCAAATGAGGAGGTCATGAACAAAACAATTCTTATTCGAACATTTACAGTGACGGTAATGATCGAAGCAGACAAGATAAATTAATACTTGTGCTGTGGCCGGGACTCGAACGCAGTCTTCTTGCTTGCTAAGCAGAAATGCTAACAATTACACTACCGCAGTACGGTGGTCAACAGTGGTGCACGAACTTCCTAAGCTGAGTGCGCTCCCCATCACAAACTTCAATTCATTTTCCGTTACATATTGTCACTACTTTCAGGGCTCTCCGATGTTGACAACCACCCCAGCATTGGTCGAAATGGGACGTCCTTGTACCATTTGGTGATCTTAGAGATCTTATAATTAAATGTTTCCCTGAGACTTCTATGTCTCAGGGAAACATTCAATTATAAGTTTTCAGTGACGTTAGCTGCATTTGAGTCTTGAAAAAAACCTACATATATATCTACAGACACACTACGCAAGCCGCAGTAAGGTGTGTGGCGGTGTTTACCACTATTAGTCATTTCTTCTGCTGTTCCACTCGCAAATAGAGCGAGGGAAAAACGACTGTCTATATGGCTACGTATTATCTCTAATGTTCTTTGTCATATCTTCGTGGTCCTTAAGTGAAATGCATGTTGTATAGAATAAAATCGATTGTAAGACGTGGAAATTTTTATCGGACCAGGATTCGAATCCACATCTCCCACTTAATTCGAGCGTTTTCCTCAAACGCCTCAGCCATCCGAGGACGGCTTCCCAGCAGATTACAATTTCCAGCCTGTTGAGCGAACCTCTCTCTCGCCATTTCGAATTTCCACAAGATATCTTGTTTGGTGTGCATCCGAACTGAAAGAATGAATCTTTAGCTGTCAGGCCATATTCATATACACATATATGCGGTGTTTGTATTTCCGGTCACCTCCGAAAGAGTAAACACCACACGTACGTACATATCAACAATTTTTAAGTATCAGCGGTTCTGAGTTTGGTGCCAAACCGAGGTCAAGGAAATACGAAATTTCTCCTCGAAAATGTTACGTTTCTGCGTCATTTTGTCTCTTTAATTATAGAGCATCCCTCACATATACGTATGCTTACATGTAGGCTGGCTTCTGCCTAACAGCCAACACGTAACGAGAGGGTGCTGGCTGAAATTCGACAGCTTCATTTATTATACCTAAATCGCCAAAAGAATAAGGACTCGTTTGAAAACAGATAATTCTTTAACCTAGTTGTTTCTGATCAGTTATTACTATGGCTTTTAGAACAACATTAAAACTGAAGTACAAATCTTCAGTTGGTTCGATTCGTCACTGGTAATAACAAATACTTCTCGTTGTCAGATCTGTCCACAAAGAACTCACGAACATGGAAGATATACAAGCAGTGGCGAAGCCTTTGTCGGCAGAAACGAGTTACAACACCGCAAACAGTTACCAAGATGGGATATCAGTCCGTGTATCTCTTCTGCCAATCACCAATTGTGCACTAGATGTGAACGCCACCAAGTTTACCGAGTGAGGTGGTTCAGTGGTAGGACACACACTGGCCACGTATTCGGAAGGACGGCAGTTCGAATTCTCGTCCAGCTATCTAGATGTTGGAGTTTCGTAATTATCCTGAATTTCTATAAGACGATTTCGGGGATGGTTCTCCTGAGAGGATCATCCGACGTGCAGTCCTTTTTTTCCCCAGTCCGTCTCCAATCACTTTGTCGTCAACGGGGCGTTAAGCACCAGTTTTTCTCCTTCTTTTTCCACCAAGCCTATACGATAAGTTAGCTTCACCACGTCTTCGTCAGAATTGATACCGAATCATCGGCAAATGGCACGGTGTGCTAGGTAAGCACTTCTTGAAAATCGGCATTTCATCACTGTACCGCCGCACCCCTTTGGTCCCTACTGTTGATACTTCTTCCAGTTATTGACTTTTATACCTGTTTTCGTGTGTCAGATAACATAGATCATAAGCTTTTCCTCTTCTCAAACAAACAATAATTGTAGCTGTTTGTGTGTTACTTTTAGTATCTCCATTTTCTGAATTTCTGGGACAGCATTTGTCGTGCACTCTCGGCTAGCTACCACTCTTTTTCTGTTTATTTTTTTCTTTTCCCATTGGATGCCTTCACTGATGTCAGACGGCACCCACATCGTGACCTCTCGGGACGAATTCCGAGAATATGCTTGTGGACTGCAGCAGAATATGATCGAAAATTCTTTCATAAAGTCCTAATAAGTTCTGGTCGAGTGTAAAGGCTGTTAGTGGCACCAAAGTTAGTGATTAGACACATACGGACGTGACAGCAACTGAAAATGAGGGGAGCAAATCAGAGTTACAAATACTGAACTCTGTTTCCATATAACCTTTTACAAAGAAAAAAATCTAGACGTATTGTCCTAATTTAATTCTCGAACCTCTGAAGAGGTAAATGAAGTAGATATTAGTGTCATTGCCGTAGAGAAACAAATGGAGTCGTTGAAAGTGAAAAAAGGTCTACGGTCCGATGCAATCCTTATCAGATGTTATGCCGAATTTGCCGCTGAAATCGCCTTCGTCAGCAGTAACGAATGATTGTCTAACGGATGCTGACCCTTTATGTGTCGAGCCAAGAGAGTGAACACAGGTCTGAAGAGTGCCACGTGCCTCTGACAGCTACTAAAAACAGTTATTTTTCTGGGAATTTCCAGTTCCCAGCAGTGAACTTCCTCAATTTGTTTTCTGCACGAAGACAAATATCCACATCATTTGATGTTGAAAGTAAACCACCCCTGCTCTTCCTATGTATGAGAAAATAAACAGTGTGATTGCCATCCCCATTCTGTGCTGATAATGAATGTTTCAGACTGCAAAGTTTTTTTCTAAACAGCGGACAAAAGACTGTACACAATAACATGGACCGCCTTTTCAATGAGAAACACACCATCGTCTTTAGTAACTGTGAACGATCTGAGGAGAGATTCATACGTTATTCAATGCTCTGTCCAGCGGAAGTCAGAATAGGAATTTCCTCCAGTGTCACACCAGCTGCTTTTCTTAATTTATTTTTCTGTAGGAAGACATTACCCGACCTGCTCCACGATTACCAATGCCACAGAAAAACATTATGTTAATTACAATGCAGAAGATTGAGGCCGAACTAACTTTGCAATAAGGTGCAATGCACTGTGAATAAACTAACAAATCCTGCCTTCCTGTTAGTGTTTACCACTCTTGTGCCAAGTGTACTAGAATCACTATAAGTGATTTTAAGTAGGTCTCTGCATCCAGCAAGAGTCGCTAGAAGGTCTGAACTGGCATAGACTGCTCCCACTGTTTCAGGGTAAGGCTCCTGTTTCAGACCATTTGCTAACAATTGTGACCCAGTGATACTGTGCATTGTCATCCATAAAATTCCGTCGTTGGTTGGGAACATAAGGTACATGAATGGCTACAAATGCTCTCCAAGTAGCCGAGCATAACCATTTCCTGTCAGCGGTCCATGTAAACGCACTCCACACCATTATGCAGACACCACCACCTTGCCCAGTGCCTTGTTGACAATTTGTGTCCATGACTTCGTGGAGTCTGCTCCACACTCGAACCCTACCATCAGCTTTTGCCGACTGAAATCTGGACTAAACTGATCATGTCACGGTTTTCCAGTCTTCAAGTGTTCAACCGACATGGTCACGAGTCTAGCAGAGGCACCGCAGATGATGTGCGCATTCCCCTCTGTCGTCTGTCACAGCCCATTAATGCCGAATTTTGCCGCATTGTCCTACGGGATACGTTCGCCTTACAGCCAAAGTTGATTTCTGAGGTTGCTTCAAGCAGTACTGCTTGTCTATTAGCACTGTCAACTTTATACAAACTCCGTTGTTTTCTGTTGTTAAGTGAAAGGCGTTGGTCAATGTGTAGTCCGTGATGAGAGGTAATGCCTGAAATTAGGTGTTCTCGCGGCACTCCACTGTGGATCTCGGTAAACTGAAGTCCCTAACGATTTTCTAAATGGAAGGTCCCAAGCGTCTAGGTCTGGCTATCATTCCGCATTCAGTTTCTGTTTATTCCCGTCGTGCGGCCACAATCACGTAGGACACCTTTTCACATGAATCACCTGAGTACAAATGACAGCTCCAGCAATTAACTGACGTTTTATACCTTGTGTACGTGATACTAACTTTATCTGCATATGTGCCCACCTCTGTCCCATGAGTATTATCATCTCAACTTAGCATTTACTGATGTTGATTCTGAGCTGAATGCATTTCACTACCACTGCTATTCTTTCTTTGATGTGCATTTCTACGTTGTTGTTGGTTGCAAACCTACTTCTCAAGTATTTGAAAGGGCTGACTCTCTTGTACCTCATGGCATTTACCTCAAGAAATTCTTGCTGCTCTTGCCTTCTTCCTAGCTCCACGAACTGTGTTCCGTTTTGATTCACCTTTAGCCCACCTTTCTGTGGGTAGTAGTCCATTTCTTGGTACATTTCTTTCAACTCACAGTTTGATTCACATACCAGTACTGTAACATCTGCATATGCGAAACAAAGAAACCTTGTCTTTGATTAATGATCCAGATGTAAATTCGCCGTCAACGTATGAAGTAAATTCAGGCAACATGTTTGTACTTAACATTCCATTAAATTTCTTATTTTTTACGATTTGTGGGAAAGTGATGGTTTGTGCCTTTCTTCAGCCAAATGCCCACATAGCCAGTGCTAGAGATTGTGACTCGTGCTTTTAGATCAATAATAAATGCTTGTGCCTGCAGCACCTGTTCAGTATACATTTGAATTTCCGAAGTGAAGTATTTTTGTTGGTGAAACACATGCGTTTTTCTCGTCTGCACAACTGATATTTCCGAAGTGAAGTCGTTTTGTTGGTGAAACAGATGCGTTTTTCTCGTCTGCAGAACAAATATGTGCATTGACTTGGTTCCCAGGTAAACACTGGCTCATAATCTCATTAGTTAATAAATACTACTTAATTTTCTCCATCGAATGAGTGAACAAATTTTATGTCTCGTCTTAATTTTCAATTTAATGTATTTTTCACAGTATACAACCTGATCACGAATGTGGTCCCACTTCTCTGCCGACTAACTTTTGTAGATATTGTTTGTAGCGGAGAACATCATTTGCTATACCTAATCAGTACACGAATGCACGTGTGAAGGGTTCTCTTTGCATGCTAACCCCATGTGTTAGTGAGTATTCTTTCCAATCCTTGCTAATACGATCTGGTACAGCAACCATTCATACTTACCAAGAATGGTTAAAATATATCACTGTTCTTAAACAATGATGTACATACAGCTGCTTTATTTCCATCATGAGTGAGGACCAGTTTATCGGTATGAAAGTATATGTTTCACATTCACAAAGAGCTATTTAGTTTATCAATAAACGTATTTAGTGAAAGCTCCTCCAAAATCAGATCTTCTATTTTCCATTTACCGGGGGATCCTTAATCAACCTCGTGAAATATAAGATGTATTATTCGCCCAAACTTTGAACATTACTTGCATTTTCCATTACTGAAATCAAATGCTACCTTATTGCATCACCTGTTCTTCCCACGCACAATTCGTGAATGGAACAGGGAAGGGGGGATCAGATAGTGGTACAATAAGTACCCTCCGCCACACACCGCAAGGTGGCTCGCGGAGTATAGATGTAGATGTAGATGTTACCACATTTAAATACTGAGTATTTATGCGTAGTTAGAGGACTCTTTATTTATATAAGCATCACCTAACAGAAAAATTTCAAAGTATTCCCATATGTTACTTTTTTTAATAATTGACCTACGGTACAGTAAGACATGGACTTACATTGCATAAAAAACTGTGGTTTGCACAACGAGAACCCGAGACATGCTTTTTGGTAATTAGTTAGGGATACAGGCACACAACAGAGGGATCAGGAAGGTGATTGAAGTAGACCTTAGAACGAATTTCGACGGATGTGTCTTGTATCCAGGTAAATGGATGGAAGATGGAACTAGAAAGTTCTTTAAGGGCTTCCAAGAGATAAGGTTGTTGTTTTGGCAGAAGAGCCAACACTGTGTTACGAATGGAGGCCGAAATGCACGCGTTTTAGCTAACGCAGGTTGGCGTGAGGAGGGAAGAACTATACTGGCGTGAGGTCTGGAACATGACAAGGAATTAGAATTCAGAAAGCGGACGTAATTTGTTTGATACTTAACTTTAATCCATTAATGATGAATGTCGCTCTTGACGGTACATGATTCACAATATTATCTATTCCGAATACATTCTTGAAGAATATGGCGCCTTGCTAGGTCGTAGCAAATGACTTAGCTGAAGGCTATGCTAAACTGTCGTCTCTGCCAATGAGAGCGTAAGTAGACAGTGAACCATCACTAGCAAAGTCGGCTGTACAACTGGGACGAGTGCTAGTGAGTCCTTTTAGACTAGACCTGCCGTGCGCCGGCGCTCGGTCTGCAATCACTCATAGTGGCGACACGCGGGTCCGGCGTATACTAACGGATCGCGGCCGATTTAAAGGCTACCACTTAGCAAGCGTGGTGTCTGGCGGTGACACCACAAAGGTAAGACCGAGAAGATGTCCTAACGGAAAGACATTTGACAGAGGAAAACATTTCTAGTCAATATTGACACACAGAAATGAAAGTAGTAGTGGATGATAAATGATTGATATTAATGATGATAACAACGATATTTAGCTGAAACTGAAAATTAAAATCCTAAAACGGAAGGAAAACGTTTTACGAAACGGCAACGTCCTATTGTATGACAAACAAAAATCTGTCAAATGAATGGGTTACCATTCTTAAGAAATGAGCATGCAGAGAATATAAAGAAAATTCCTATACAATTTTTTAATGTCCTCAGTACCCCTACATTTCCGGAAATCAATATTTTATAATTGACAGTTGCTTGTGTTAGAAATTCGTTGTGTTGTGAACATCTAACAACTTCATGTAGGGCGTCTAATAATGTAGTTGCAATGCGAGATTTTCACATTTTAATGCATTGTTGATAATAAGTCTACATTTTCCATTTTCTCACCAGGTTCACTTTTATATTTTTCTGGCACTATTTGCTAATAGAATTTCCTTTAAACTTATGAATGATCCCGAATTATCATACGTATGGTGCGGCTGGTTAGTGCTGACTTATGTTAGTGGAATTCAGCGGCTTGATGTGATAGTGATATGATTTACTTTCGTCTTGTTCCTGACTACCTTAAAATGAAAACCTCATACGGTGATGAAACGTTTAATAACTGTACTCGTATACAGGATAGTTTATCCTCATTCCTAAGTTTATCAACACTAAGTTTGCGTTGTTTGAAGGCCTTCCCGAGTAACAATTATTTGGCGAAATTGTTGCAGAAATGCACGGTACATCAAGGAAGAGGCCAGCCACCTACATTCAGTATTGATTCGACCAGCAATCAGCACCTTAAGATAGGGCGCTGTTACCTATTTAGTAAATTTGGTGCATTATCTGTAACAACATCCGAGACTACTCCCGATTTAATTGATAACTAGGTATCTTGAGTGCCTGATTATTTTCCAGAAAATGTCTAACACCGGTTTCTCGTTCTCATCTCAGTCGTCCGTGCTACTGCTGTATCTATGGTGACTACACGCCGCCTGTTTGCTAAACATAATTACTTTTTATTCCTATCAAAATCACTATCTGTAAGATAGTGTAAAAAGTTTACTCGAGACCAGTGCTATCTTTTGTTCGATAAAATTTTTTATCATTCTGCATTTCATTATCATCTTTCATCGGGTAAAATTTTTACTTCTTATGAATATCTAATTATTAGAGGTTACACATGTAGAGTTCTTTAAAAAATAATGTTTTCACCATTTAAGTGCTTCAGTCACTTCTGCGTACAATATCACAATTTTGGTTTTTAGTCTTTTCAAGTGAGCCTGCAATGAACAAACACGTTTTAGGACATCACTAACTACACCGGCAGCTTCGCCTGTGTATCTGTATCTCACTTACGTTGCACACATCTCCTTTTTCCATTCTCGAGTCTATCTTGCCCCTTTCCCTGTCCAGCTCGTTCTCGCACCAATATCTTTCTAAGTCCTCCTTTCACAATTCTCTGTCTGTCTTCTCCTCTCCATTTCTCTCTCCATCTCATTATTCCACTTCCATCTATCCATTTTCTTCTACCACTCTCTCAGTCCATCTTCTCGCTCTCCTGTCTCCCTGTCCATATCCTCCTACATCCTCTATGTGGCTTTGCTCCTCTTTGCACCTCACTCAGTACATCTCATCCTCCCACCTCATCTGTCCATCTCCTCCTACAGCCTCCCTCTGCTCAGCCATGCCTGTCTGCATGAATACTGCCTAGAATGCATACTGATAGTACACGTGCAACACATCAGTTCCGCAATGCAGCCACGATGTCCCATGTTACCAACAGTTTTTACTTCCACTCCCATCACTATGGGTGCTAGGCAGTCCTACGCACATGGTGCTTCTTTGCAGACAGTAAGAATTACGTGTACTAAGTTTGGTTCAAATCGATCTGGTCGTTTAAGAGGAGATGTCAAAAATACATGCACACCTACATTAATCTGTACTTGTATAATATACTGAAAAGCTATAATTTAGAAATGAAAAGTGGTAACAAGTATAGTGTCAATACATAACATACTGTTGATGTCTTTTGGAAATCATTTACATTACGTGCCGATGTACATGTCAGTTTAATGGTACTCTTCGTTTGACCATACAGGAATTATGTTAAGGTCACATATGAAAGATCCAGAAAAAAAATCAGATTCCACTCTTTTCATGAAACCTAGAAAGCGAATTCTTAACTTCTAGCTGCAATAAATACCTCTGACAAAAGTAATTCTTTCAGATATAGTGACGTATTGATACATATACTGGGTGGTCAGACACAGTCTGAAAAGCTTGTGAGGCTGCTGCAGGATAAGTTGTGTTGAGAAGTGACTGTTAAGAAACGAATTCGATATGTTGTGCCGTTTCCGAGTAAATTAACTTTTAACTTAGCCAATACTGACCTTACGACTTATCTTAGAAGAAAAATTAAGGAAAAGCAAACCTACGTTTCTAGCATTTGTAGACTTAGAGAAAGCTTTTGACAATGTTGACTGGAATACTCTTTCAAATTCTAAAGGTGGCAGGGGTAAAATGCAGGGAGCGAAAGGATATTTACAATTTGTACAGAAACCAGATGACAGTTATAAGAGTCGAGGGGCATGAAAGAGAAGCAGTGGTTGGGAAGGGAGTGAGACAGGCTTGTAGCCTCTCCCCGATGTTATTCAATCTGTATATTGAGCAAGCAGTAAACGAAACAATAGAAAAATTTGGAGTATGTATTAAAATCCAGGGAGAGGAAATAAAAACTTTGAGGTTCGCCGATGACATTGTAATTCTATCAGAGACAGCAAAGGACTTGGAAGAGCAGTTGAACGAAATGGACAGTGTCTTGAAAGGAGGATATAAGATGAACATCAACAAAAGCAAAACGAGGATAATGCAATGTAGTCGAATTAAGTCGGGTGATGCTGAGGGAATTAGATTAGGATATGAGACACTTAAAGTAGTAAAGGAGTTTTGCTATTTGGGGAGCAAAATAACTGATGATGGTCGAAGTAGAGAGGATATAAAATAAATTTTGACTGGCAATGGCAAGGAAAGCGTTTATGAAGAGGAGAAATTTGTTAACATCGGGTTTAGATTTAAGTGTCAGGAAGTCGTTTCTGAAAGTATTTGTATGGAGTGTAGCCATGTATGGAAGTGAAACATGGACAATAAATAGTTTGGACAAGAAGAGAATAGAAGCTTTTGAAATGTGGTGCCACAGAAGAATGTTGAAGATTAGGTGGGTAGATCACATAACTAATGATGAAGTATTGAATAGAATTGGGGAGAAGAGGTATTGAATAGGATTGGGAGAAGAGACGTTTGTGGCACAACTTGACTATAAGAAGGGATCGGTTGGTAGGACATGTATTGAGGCATCAAGGGATCACAAATTTATCATTGGAGGGCAGTGTGGAGGGTAAAAATCGTAGAGGGAGACCAAGAGATGAATACACTAAGCAGATTCAGAAGGATGTAGGTTGCAGCAGGTACTGGGAGATGAAGGAGCTTGCACAGGATAGATTAGCACGGAGAGCTGCATCAAACCAGTCTCAGGACTGAAGAACACAACAACAACAACAACAACTTAGCCAATCAGGGCGTTGCGCGTGCATATTCAATTACGCTGCCAAATACAATTAGTGTGAGTTGTTCTCATAGTATAGATGATAGCGCACGAGGCAGCTCAACCTTTGGGTAGGGCTCAATATTTACTACCGTTCCACTTCCAGTTGTTGTATCGCTCTACTGTCGCTGTTAGGAAACCAGAGGAAGAACACGTTTGGCGACACCATCTCTGGTGGGCCACTATAATTTTCGATCACAATGGCCTGACTGGCTATCTTCAGAGATAATAAACTGGAAGCTATTGCAACGTATCGAATTTCTTTCCAAACAACTATTTCTTAGCGAAAGCCACCATGCAACATCCTTACAAGCTTCTCAAATTGTATCTTTCTAGTGTATTTTTAGGTTTGGGACCTTACTCACACAATAATATCTCCTTAAAACGTATGTTGTGAGTAAAAGCTAACAATTATTAACGAAATTTGCATTATTAAAATTGTCTTTGCGGTAGGCTTAAAGTACACCACCAACCGTCCTCCCCATTTCTAGTATAAGTTACTGAAAATATGCTGATTTCGGTAAGACTGTGTTATAAGATATTTTTATGTTCTGGACCCTACTGAAAGATAAGTACCTGTTTAAACAGTTTATTGTTGATATATGTGAACAATAATTAACGAATTTACTTTTTACTTTTTTTTAGGGCTGGCATAAAGTAACTTCTTCCCCTCCTTGGGAATGAATGTTGGGAAGAACGTGCTGGTATTGCTAGGGTTATGTATCTCATTGTAATGATATGCAGGAAACCGTAAATACAACTCTAAAAGGAACAGTTCAGGGAATGATGCAGGTAAGGCTCTTAAACAGAAGTAGCTATTCTCTGTTTTGTTTGTATAACTATAAGATTCGATTATTATCATTTGTAGTATTGTTCCTTATCTGTATAATCGTAGATAATTCACATTGGTCTCATGGGTTATTTGTCATGTAGCAATCCTTGGAAAAACATCACTGCTGACTGACCGCAGATCTCCATGAGAGTCGTACTGTCTTGGTACTTTGCTCTAGAGAAGGGTTGTAGAGCTGAGGACAACAGGGGGATCTGTAACACATTTTTGCACATAACCAGTGCTACAAGAAAATTACCTAAATGGGAAGCAGGAGGTAGTTTCAATTCTCCTGTTGTCTGTGTTGAAATAGCTTCGTCAGCATTTTTATAACGCTGGATATCATGATTCAACTATATATATCTCCCTAGTTTGGTAGAAGAGGGTGAAGAGGTGAGGCCTCTATTTCCTTGACGGACTGTGTCCTAAACATAAGTTACAACATATGTTTCTGACTGAACAAAGTCTTTCTAATCACACCCTGTCTCCCCTCAGGTTCATGACACAATAAAAGGTAATGGTTTGATTCTTGACTTTTTTTTAATTTCAGCGATTGCACTGTGCTGTGTTGTAGTACATATGACGTCCCTGTTTTTTTCCATTACAACAACTGACATACCTGGTCTTTTTCTATGTGCCAAAGCTTTAATAGCATATAAACCCATGCCTAACCTGTTGCTATTTATGTTTTCTTGCTACTAAAAGTGCTTTCAATTGAGAATCTAACGGCAATTCAAAAGGATTTCGAAAGCAATTGTTACTTACATGGCTTTGTTTCCTGTGCCCTTCATTTATGTTCAATATAACGTTACTAAAGACCTAACTGCCAAAGATGTATGTTACGTACGATGATACTGTAAAGTGTGGTTTACTTTGTTGCTTGTGAAAAGTTATTGATAAGCTAGATAATACTTACATTTCGTGCTCTAATAAACCATAAAAGTGTCGTTAAAATGACGATCCCTGTATGGTAAAAACTAATATGACATTCTTGACACGTACTACGACATGCAATGTATCTGATTTCGAAAGAGCGGTAATGGTATTTTATCTGTTCACCTTAGGCTGAGTATGACTTTGGCTGGTGTACATTTTAATGTCAACTATTGAACTGATGTTGCAACGTTCACTGCCGGAGTGACATGCAACAACCTCAACGATTGCTTTCAGTGGCAGCAGTGTATAATATGTGCATACTGAGAGGTGCAGTGTAGGTGATTCGTTTGTCACGGAACCCGGCGACAAGATGGCTTGTTCGTGCTGCATTTGTTTTGACTCTGCAGACAATGACGACGCAATTTAGACGTGAAGAGTGATTGTCATATTCATTCTAGAGTACAAAACCATGTCCCACCGACAAGTACTTAGTCCTGTTGAACCAGTTAACTCATTCTAAGGGGGGTCACGTTGTGCACCGGCTGGAAGGTGGGTGGCTGCACTATGGTTTGCTGTGCATGTTGGGCACAAGCTATCGGTAGTGTATCGTTGCTTTTAGCAGCAGTCTGCGGAACATTCTCACACCTGCACACCAGGTTCCGGACATCGAAATAGTGCAAATGTCAATATCGACTCATCTTTGGGGCAGAGCGGCCGACCGAACATCATCCAGGTAGGAAATCAGAGTACATGTGGCACACGCTGAGGACCGTTTGGAACAGTCTGCTTGCAACAGGTCTGGGAGCACGTGCGCCTCTGGCCAGGCAGCCGGCGACACCGCGACATCACCAATCACGGCCACCCCGTTGTCGTGGAAGAGTTGACTGTAGAGTGCAATGGCTGTCTGTCGTCTTCAGCGATGGACGTCCTCGTGTATGGCCTACACCTGGTGAGCAGTCTGTTCCAGAGGGCAGGCACCCACGATGAACAGGTCCCACCACAGGCTCAATTGTGCTGCGAGCCATCATTTACATTTCGTGGTCACACTTGGCGTTTCTGCAGCGTAAAGTAATCAATGCCCGCTACATTTTGTGTCACAGTGGTACTGCCATTCCTTCGACAGGAACGTGTTACGAGTTTTCAGCAGGACAGTGCACGTCTACATAAGTCTCTTCGTAGTGTACAGCTGCTGTACTGGCCAGTAAGAGCAACAGATCAGTCGACATGTGAACATCTTTAGGTCTTGTCCTTCAAAACAACGCCGAATTACAGAAAAGGGTACAAGATGCTTATGACAGTCTGTTGCATTCGGCAACTTTATGAGCGTTTGCATGGGAAAACACATTCCTGCATTGCCGCCAGAGACAGATACACGGTATATTGTTGCGACTGTTTGTGCACCCTTTACTGTGAATGGTGTAAAACCCACAGAAAAGCGGGGTACATCCATTTAATTAGGAAATTTTCTTGATGGCATATTCCTACAGCTAGCCATCGGTACTACAATGTAACTGAAATGACTTTCAAATGACATAGCACTGACATGCAAAGGGGTTTACTTTTAATGGTAACGGAAAGTACATTCAAAGTTCATCTCCTCACAGAAAGAATGTGGCATTACACCTGTTTGCATTACACTTGTTAGGATACGTGGGTTGGCAAAGGTGATCGTATGAGTTTCTTACTCTGTGTTGTTTCCTTAGAGCAATAGTGTTTAACACGAACTGTGATATTAGTGTGGTTCTCTTCGGATCTTTCGAGTGTATTAATCATACTTCCTAGGGACCTTAGGACACTGTCTCATGCAAATGCTCATTTTCTGAATATTTCAAAGAACTCAGAGAGAGGGAAGAATTGGTGATCAAGAATTCTAATTCATTAGGTAACTTGAATGATCAATTTTACTATTTAACCAGCTTAATTTCTGTGACACTAATTTCTCGCAGAAGGCATAAGCATAACGATTCTAATGCCAGAGACTGCTCTTTGCGATACATTGTAAGAATTAAATGAAATGATACAATTATTAAAACTCCTGTCTGCAGAGGTCTTCATTGTTTGCATGGATTTATCGTTCTGAAGTTTCAACATTCATCAAAACTCCAACAGATAGGCCGTATTTTATACTTAGACTGAAGATGTAAGGAATAAAGGAGCGAATGAAGTCATCACTTTTTGTACAATTATTTGAGTGAAATTGTTAATTCAAAAGTAAGCGCAATCGTAATATTCTGTGATTTGTGCCCAGGACAGAGTAAGAATCATACAGTGTTTATACCTTCACTATCTCGTTCATACGATTAATAGATTAAATGATGTCAAAATAGTATTTCCAATAAAAGAACACTCTTACATAAAATGTGATAAAAACTTTGTTTTGGTAAAACAGAAAGTCATTGCAGAGTAACCAAAAAAATCGTTGAACGCTTTTCAAACCGCAAGAATGAATCCGTGCCTTTAAAATTTATTCTAGTTCAACAAGAAATTGTACGAGATTGGAAGACCGCCTTGAATGCGTTTTCCTAACACGACCGCTCACAGAAGCTCTGGTTGTGGAGGAAAGGAAATTGTTAAAGTACATGATTACTTACAATGGACCCTGGATACCAGTGCGTTTGGAGCGTACTGGTGGTCCACAGGTAGACATTGAGACTGTATAGCACTCGCAGGGACCTGACAAATTCTTATTATCTCATTGAGCGTATTATAATGGCAAGTGTTTGCAGAATGAAACTTCCTGTGAAGTAAACGCGACTGTTCTACAAATAAGTAAATTTAGGGGTGTATTTTCAGAACTCCTGCCAATACCTTGCGAAAAATAAGCAGAGGTTCAAAAATTCAAACAATTACGTGGTCAAGACGCAAGAAATTTCTATTCCGGTCTACCACATGAGGAACCAAATTTAAAGACCAACAGAAAGAAACTTTAATGTTAGACAATACAAACGTATTAGATTTACCAAGATCTTTTCGTAGCAACGATGTACTTGCTATGCAAGTAATGTGTTTTTTTATCATGTAATTTCAGTTTTTATTTCTTCTATTCTAATTCTCCATATTCAATAAATTTGGGATCGTAATTGTATTGGTTACACTCGATTATAGTGTTTTATGTATTTTTTCGAATCCTGAAAGAATAAATTGACTCTTCTCAGAATTGTGCAAAATGTGACTTATCCGTTTTTTTTCCGCTGGCTCTTCATGTGTCCTTATTTGGCCTGAATTTGTTATCATGCTCCTGTCACATCATTTGTTAATAAAGTGACCATCCCTGGTGGATGTTCCATTTTTCCGGCAGTGTCTGCAGTGTTTCAGAAATACTTTCACACTCTTTGGGAAGAGGTTTCCTTCGCATAAAATAAAGACATATAGTAAACATGGGCATTTCTTCATCTTCGATACTGTGAAACACAGCTCTTCTCTTGACCAAGTGCTCTTAAAATGTTGTTAACGGATGCTTTTCAGAGGTCATGTCTACTAGAATTTTCTTTCGAGCCTAGATTTAACGAATCTGTCCCCATTGTTTGTAAAAGTATTTTTCAAAACCCCTTGTGTATCAATAGCAGCATCACTTATCAATTTCTACATTGCCTATATTATAACAGTATATCCAGAAGTAAATAAATAACAACTAAATGGCAAAAGCGTTACCTTTGTTTTCAATTACTGAGTTGTCCACCAAACATGTTTTTCATGCCAGTTTTCGATCATGGTCCTCTTTTCCGTTTGATTTATACCTCACATCATCAGATCGACGTTGATAAACGTAACAGCTGTTTGCGGTCTGGTTATTCATGTCAAAAACGACTTGGGGAGAAGGGTGAAAACGAAGCCTATGGAGGCAGTCATTAGGGAAGCGATTTAGTGGCGTGGTCGTTCTCACTCGTGTAAGCTGGTCGACCGGCGCATCACTCTCTGCTGGAGTGGATCGGAAGTAATCAGTGAGCGCGGCGACAGTGGGAGAAGCTCGGCTCGGGGCTGGAGAGGAGGGGTGTTGGGGGTTGGGGGTTGGCTGCAGCCGGAAATGGCAGCGCGGCTCGGCTGTTTGCCGGACCACACCCCTGGTCGCATTGACCGCCCGCTGACTGATGGACGAGTGTTTGCTCGCGCCGGCGCCGCCACCGCTGGTTTACCTTATAATTACGGGCCGAGTGTCGTATATCAGGGCACCGTGTTTGTGGAGGCCCGGCCTCTCTCGGACGCACCTTCTGGAGGCGCAGTGACGACTGATTTACTGCCCTCCCAACAAGGCAGACCCGCCTCGCGCCTGCACACTTATGCCAGGGGAAAACGCAGTCCAAGTACATCCACTTTGCGGTCGAGGCACTACTGGTATTAAAATTAACTCTATCGAACTTGGCGATTCCTCTTCAGAGCGAGCAGTCAACTACGGTTGCAGGCTGTAATGCCCTCATGCCCGAAAGCAATTGAAATACAACTCGTGTTTTGAGAGAAATTTCGCTATTTCGGTTTATGCAAGACAAAGTTTGGTTACTGGTCAAATGTTTGAGCGGAGCGAAAAAACAAACTAGAAATTAAGCAAAAAAATTTTTGTCCGCAACTTCATAGCTAAAGAAGAGTAGAAAATAGACAAATGCGGTATCAAATTCACCAACATGAAGTCCATCACAGATTCGAAAAAAGAAAATTACTGCTTCAAAGCAATTAGCGTAATTAAGAAAAAAGTTATTGACTTCAGAGGAAACTGAAATGTTTCAATAACACCTGCTGTTAGTTCTACGAAGGGAGTGTCAAAAAATATCAAATCACAATATAAAGTTAAACGTCTTTGCTCTCTATTCATTTGTATAGTCTTAACAATAAAATAATACCGACCATTATTGAAATATATTACATTTCGTGCTTTATGAAGAAAACTAAAAACTGAAAGCCTAAAAGTAAGAAATAACATATATTTGAAAAACTGTTGGTATGTCAGTCAATAACGATCGATATGATGTACACCACCGGCCGGAGTGGCAGAGCGGTTCTAGGCGCTACAGTCTGGAACCACGCGACCTCTACGGTCGCGGGTTCGAATCCTGCCTCAGGAATGGATGTGTGTGATGTCCTTAGGTTAGTTAGATTTAAGTAGTTCTAAGTTCTAGGGGACTTATGACCTCAGCAGTTGAGTCCCATAGTGATCAGAGCCATTTGAACCATTTTGATGTACACCAAATCAGGTGGCGACTAAGAATTTAAAGTTCAATGTCGAACTTAGTCTTAGAATTGTAATATGTACTAGTGGATATATTTGTTGGAATTTCACTCACTGGACTCAGTATGTCACGTACTATGAGCATTTCATCTATTGCACATATTTTGAGGCACTACTCAATGGCGCGTCGAATGTTTCTCTATTCTGTTTTGTTACTTACTTTTAGAAACAATCCCCCAAAACACTGGAGTTCCTCAAAATTTTTTGTTTTTGTTTTCTCTTATTTTATCGATTACCAGTACACAACCTGCGACAGTAAATCGAATGGTTTTGTTTCCTACAAATCAACACTTGCTGAAGTACATGTTGTTTAGTATATTAGGCAAACCAGTCACTACCCTGCCCGTAAAAAATAGATTTTCTGAGTCAAAATGGCTCTGAGCACTATGGGACTTAACATCAGTGGTCATCAGCCCCTAGAACTTAGAACTACTTAAGCCTAACTAACCTAAGGACATCACACACATTCATGCCCGAGGCAGGATTCGAACCTGCGACCGTAGCAGTCGCGCAGCTCCGGACTGAGCGCCTAGAACCGCGAGACCACCGCAGCCGGCTTTCTGAGTCAAAATACTACTATGGGAGCTAGTACATGATACGAGGGTCACTCCAAAAGAAATGCACACTATTTTGGTAAAAATACGGTTTTCATTCTGCATGTGTGAAAGTTTTACAGTGTGTGGATACATCCTTCCCGCTTGTTTTCAAACTCAGTTCAACCTGTTCCCGTGAGTGGTCCCGTCATAGCATGTCTTCAAGATGGCTGCTACACTTGACGTTCGTCAGAAGCAACGTGCTGTCATAGAATTCCTGTGCTGTGAAAACGAGACAGTGGGAAACATCCACAAGAGGTTGAAAAAGGTGTATGGAGATGCTGCTGTCGATCACAGTACACTTAGTCTGTGGGCAAGCAGGTTACGTGATGAAAGCGAGCACGGAAATATTGAGGATTGTCCTTGCAGCGGCAGGCCTCATACTGCACACACTCCAGACAATGTGCAGAGAGTTAACGAATTGGTGACTGCCGGCAAACGTATCACAGTGAACGAATTGTTACGCTACGTTGGGATAGGGGAAGAAAATGTCTGCAGAATACTGAAAGTGTTCGCGTTAAAAAAGTTTCGTGCCAAGTGGGTTCCCAGGATGTTGACAGTGGCTCAAAGAAACAAGAAAAACGGTATGCAGGGAACTTTTGGAACAGTACGAAAATGGTGCAGATGAATTTCTTGGAAGAATTGTGACAGGTGATCAAACATGGCTCCATCATTTTTCACCAGAGACGAAGAGGCAATCAATGGAGTGGCATCATGCAAATTCACCCAAGAAAAAAAGATTCAAAAGCACACCTTCTGCTGGAAATGTCAGGGCTACAGTGTTTTCCGATTCCGAAGGACTCTTGCTTGTGGACATAGTGGCAAGTGGAACCACCATAAATTCTGATGCATATATAACGACACTGAAGAAACTTCAGGGTCGACTGAGTCGTGTTCGACCACATCGGCAAAAGCAGGATGTTTTGCTGTTGCACGACAAAGCACGGCCACATATCAGCAAAAAAACTATGGAAGCGATCACAAAACTCTGGTGGACAACACTGAAACACCCGCCTTACAGTCCTGACCTGGCTCCATGTGACTATCATCTCTTTGGGAAACTGAAAGACTCTGTTCGTGGAACAAGGTTTGAAGATGATGAATCCCTTTTGCACACTGCTAAACAGTGGCTCCAACAGGTTGGTCCAGAATTTTACGGTGCGGGTATACAGGCGCTGGTTCCAAGATGGCAGTTGAGAGGGATGGAAATTATGTGGAGAAATGAAAATATTGTTCCTAAAGTATGTATCTACACACTGTAAAACTTTCAAACATGCCTAATAAATGATGGGTTTAAAATGAAATAGTGTGCATTTCTTTTTTAGTGACCCTCATATGAATTGGAATCATGAGTCATATTCACATTATGCAATAAGTGAAAGAAAAGAACAGTTTAGGAATCTATAATGTTCTACTTAGGACGAACAGGTGTACATATTACATTTGAGCCAATGCACACAACTGCTTTAGCGTTACACCCTCATTATTTGGGTCACTCATATGGACATTTAATACCAAACGTCACAGTACTCTTGCTATTGCATAACGGCCATGAACTGGGCCTGTTGGAAGAACTGGAGGTATATTCAACTAATATACGAAAAGTATCGCCCCCCTCCCCCCCCCCCCCCCCTCCTTAATTTATCAAGCACCGTGATGGACCTTCCATGACGGGGTTGTCTGCTCAGAGATACAGATAGCAGTACGACAGGTGCATCCACAATAGAAGTTTACAGACAATCTTGTGGTTCCTGAAGATGGGCAAAACACTTTTCAGTAGTCAGGGGCATCAATCTGGGTAGGGTGCGAATGGGTGAAAACACGGGAATAAACTGCGGCCGTAATATTTCCCCATGGCATGTAGCTCTACAGTATGGTTAAATGATGATGAAATACTCTTGGCTAAAATATTCCGGAGGGAAAATAGTCCGTCATTTGAATCTACGAGCGGGGACTGCTCAGGAGAATGTCATCGGGAGAAACAAAACTGGACTTCTACGAGTTGGAGCGTATACAATTATAAATACAAAAATCAAAAAGGGGTGTTGCAGGAAGAGGCATACAAGTAATAATAAATAACAAATAGGAATGCGAGTAAGCTAGTATGAACAGCATAGTGAACGCATAGTAGTTGCTAAAATAAGCATGAAGTTAATACCCACCACAGTAGTAAAAGTTTGTTTATATACCAACCAGCTCTTTGCAGATGGTGAAGAGATTAAAGAAATATATCATGAGATGAAGGAAATTATTCAGATAGTTAAGGGAGATGGAAATTTAATTGTGATGGGCGACTGGAAGGTAGGAAAAGATAAAGAAATAAAAACAGTAGGTGAATATGGACTGGGGAAAAGGAATGAAAGAGGAACCAGCCTGGTAAAATTTTCTATGTAGTATAACTTAATCACCGCTAAAATTTGATGTAAGAATCATGGAGGAAAGTTGTATAAGTAGTACAGACTTGGAGAAATCGGAAATTTTCAGACTAATTATACGCGATAAGAAGAGATTTCAGAACCAGATTTTAAATTGTAACACATTTCCAGGGGCACGTGTGGTCCCTGGCCACAATTTATTGATTATGAATTGTAGATTAAAACTGAAGAAATTGGAAAAAGGTAGGTAATTAATGTGATGGAACCCGGAGAAGTTGAAAGAACGAGAGGTCGTGGAGAGTTTCAGAGATAGAGTAGGCCATGATTGACTACAAAAGCGAAAGGAATATACTAGAAGGGGAATAGGTAACTTTGAAATAGGGAATCCAATAGTAAAACAACAAGAAGTAGTAGAAAACACTGGACATCACAGGAGATATTGAATTTATTGGGTCAGACAAATGTATGCTGGCTCAGGTGTAGTCAAGGTAATTCTATGACTTTTTAGTTGTGTAAACGATGTTACGTGCACATGTCTACGTAACTTTAATGTTGATAAATAGTTGTTTCCATGAATGAAAGTCTAACGGTATCACTTGAAATACAATCAGTACAGAACAGTAATCAAATTTGGTCACGATTATGCAGACCATATTACCGTGAGTTATGCGATACAGTACAGTTTTCATGAAGTGTTTCCAGTTGTTCCATATTATTGGTTTTCATAATTATAATTAATAACATTCGATTCCAAATTAACTTCTTTAGTGTTCACGTTATACGTGTTTTCTATCTACAAACTCACGGAGTGCATTTTGTACACGTCATGCATTATTGTTCTGGCCCAGTATTTACGTGATTTCAAAGTAATTTAGGGAATTTAGCTCTTTGCTTGTTTTAGATGTAGCCACCGTTGTTATTGTGGAATATAAATTCAAACAGTTTTTGGTATACGAAATTATGGCCAGCTAAAATAATTCTTAAAATTATTAATATTTTCTTTTTTTTAGATTTCGATTGTTGTTGCACATAGTACATACCCGTGTGATAACGATCAGGTTGTAACTGTCTAAATTCTGTCGGTAAGCGTTGATTGGATTCCATGACTTTTTTCCATAAACTACGGAATATTAGATACACGTATCACAAAAAACTTTTTCTTCGCTGGAGAGTATAGGTACGTTATAATATTACGTTATGGAAGTGTCTATTTACCAGCCTTTACAAGGCTGATAAACCTTGGTGCTCTGATACGTGAGATTTTGTTTAGTTGTAGGGTACTTGATATCTGACAGCTATGAAGTTGTGATAGTATTGACCAGGGCGACGTGGTATTACTGAAGACCGATCACGTGGTGACATCTAAACAGTTAGATTCTTCCCCCCCCCCCCCCCCCCCCCCTCAAGAAAATCGTACAACATAACGAGGCATTGAACGTGTATTGTCAACGAGGCAATAACTAATTCTGAACCTTTTCCAGTTTGTGGAGTTTGTCAATCGTATGGCAACAGAATCGCCATAAGCTCGGTGTCTGCTTGAAAAACTAATTTTGTGACCTTTGTTAATAAAGATTCAGATTTTATCGTTAACTTGGAGATCTAAATATTTATATTTTGTGGTCAAAACTAGATTGCACTGCATTAATCACGTTAGTGGTTTGACACATATGTCGAATTACTTTATCCAGGAATTATTCCACTGCAATTAAAAAACACATGAAGTTACAAAACGTCAGCGATAAAATCTGATACATGAGGCGCAATATGAGAGAAAATACATATTAGTCTCTATTACCATGCCACATATAATACATTTTACCTAATTTCATGTATTATTTTAGTTACTGATACAAGAACTTCATTCATTATTTTACTTTCATTTTACTACTACTGCATTACTTTACTCATGAATCCCTTTACTTGTTGATGCAACACATGTTATGACGTCCAACCATCCTACGTGTATGAATCTCATAAGGTTAAATAGTTTTTATCTATACTGTTACGGTAACGTTTGGATGTGCATTTTATTGTCTTTTAACGTTTATATCTGTCATTGTCATATCTCGGAGCATATTTTATTGTCATTTATCTTTTATCTAACGATGGCATACATTTCTTGTTTGTTAAAGGTCTTTGCGTCGTTTTGCGGAGGAAGCATCTTAGTATATTTACTCGTTAATGTGAAGAGTCTTTGGTTAAAGCTTACTCCTTCTGTCGGTGTAGTTTACTTCTTTGACAGTTTAATAAGCTGCAGTCAGTTTGACACTTGATTTCACTGAACTGACAACTGTACTACCGTGGACAGGCTTATGGAATGAGAATTGTATTTTTATATACAGTCCAAGTGCTTAGTTTGGTGAGCTTAAAACTATATCTATACGTAAGTAACAAAAAAATGCATACAGTGTTTGTCATAGTCACTCGCTATACGGGTGCGTTTTACTTACTTTTAATTATTTGTGTACGATGTCCCACAGCTTATGCCTGACAATGGTTTTCCCGGAAAGCATAAAAATTGATAAAATTACTGGCTCTGAGCCCTATGGGACTTAACATCTGAGGTCATCAGTCCCCTAGAATTTAAAACTACTTAAACCTAACTAACCTAAGGACATTACACCAATACATGCCCGAGGCAGGATTCGAACCTGCGACCGTAGTGCTTGCGTGGTTCCAGACTGAAGTGCCTAGAACCGTTCGGCAACACCGGCCGGCAAAATTTAATAAAGAATTGAACAATTAAGACTTTTCCGTAATTGCAGTTCGTGTCACGTTTGTCTAACTTTGTGTTCCTGGCTGTGGTTATACAACCAGCGATTATTTTCAGATCAAATTCAGAGTGATGAAATGGCATTAAATAGGACGTTGTTTATTCTATGGTGGATAATCTCAAGCTACTCACTGCACCACTGATTCGATGAATTTAAAATGGTAATTTCTGTTTCATTGTCAGTTGCTTCTTTATTTTTAGAATCCACACATTCTGTCCTCTTTAACTACGCAATATATTATTGTCCTAAACTACAGTATACCGAAGGTAGCTGCGTGGAATAGTAAGAAAATCTCCTCTATTTATGCAACAATTATCACTGCTTTTCATGATTCAGGGCCTGTCAATTATTCTCATAATATAAACACAATATCATTTACTTTACTGAACTGGCACCGCCTCGGTATTAAGACTAAAGGAACTTACAGTTTGGTCACAGTAATTCCCTTTCTTACAATAAGAAATACTTAAATCACATTTATGAAAGGGTAAGGTAGCATTTCTCATACAACCTTCATTGAAAGCTGGTGAAAATACATAGCATTTACGATCAATATTGTCAAGTCAGAAGGACAATTTATCTGTTGCTTAACCAATGCAGAGCATCATGCCAGGAGGTACAAGCATAGGATTTAAACAGAGGCTGGATAAGTCTTGGAGAAGATGAAATATCGGTTGGAGATAAACTGAGTGCCAGCGGAGACACTTTATTCTCCCTTTCTTATATTGCCCAATTTCACGGTGGACTGAACGTCCTCCATTACAATTCGCGGGTAGCCTCCTGCGACAATAACTACTGCGTTGCTGATCGTATTATAAGCGCGAATAGCAGAGGCTTTCAGACATGAGCTTACCCTAGTCCGTGCAGCCCGTGTAATGAATTTTCTGTTATTTATACATTAAATTTCCGAAAGGAAACAAAATTTTACGTATACTGTTCTGATAACAGTAATGTTTTAGCTCTGCATGTATGATATCTGATTCCATGTAGTTATTGCAATAGCATTCACTATTATAATGACAGTGCATCGTCAATTGTGCCGAAATTACAAGTAGTTATTTTCTCCGAGGCATTGCAAAAATCTGATGGTAATGCTGAATTTATTAATTTCGTATAAGCTTACATTCCATATCTTATGTGGCCGTTGCTTAGTGTAGGAAATATCTGTGGGCCATTGACACACAATAACTGAATTACCGAAATGAAGGAATTAGTTCCAAAAGACAACAAAGGAGAAGGGGAAAATGCAGATCTTTTGTGGAAAATTACAGTCTTCCTTCTCGTGCAGCTTTAAATAATGAGTGTGCTTACATTATTGACAATACTTATTCCACAAGTGGATATTGCAATTTAGACATATGCACACGTTTATCTTTAGGTATATGGTCCTGAATATAAATCGAAAACTTCCAAATATTCTATTCAAAATGAAGGTACTTTTATATATAAAAAACTGGCAGCAAAACTTCCGAAGAACGGATAGTGCTGTATAATGTATTGCAATTATTGTAGAACACACGGATATGCAAATGCGCCACCAAACAGTAACGCCTACTGATACGATCTATGTAATCTTAAGGAATCTATTAAAACATTTTTTCTGAAAGATAAAGGAAACAATTTTCGCTCAAAATGACAATTCAACACCTTAATACCGCATGCCTAGCCACGACAAAGTCAATCCAAAGACGCTGTAAATTTTAAATTATAAGAAATTCATTTCAGATTAACTACCACAAAACGGTTAATTTAATTAAATCCTCTGGTTCTATTTCAAATTGAATACAGGAGGTTTTAATCAAATTTTTCTAATACTGAACTAGTCCAGTGAGTATGAAATTAACTTTTTAATTGCTATTGCAAACAAATTTTGTGACCCTTTTATATAATACAACAGTTATAATTAGGAAAACCTTGTGAGTTTTATCGCAGGTAATAATCACATGAGGGAAATGACAGAACCTAACTGCAAAGTAACAATAACGTAAATGTTTTACTATTATTTACCCAACAACTGCCTTATACGTGTTAAATGGTTTAAACGATGTTCCTTACAACCTGTCGACATTTGAATGTTTATCCACTTATTTATTTTTCATTTAAAATAACCAGATTAGAGCTTTAAAGCTCTTTGTTATATCTGAAAAATTATTACGAGAGCAAATATAATTAGCAATACAAATACCAAAATTGAATAATAACGATAAATGTAGTAAATGAAAAGCAAACTGGTGCTTTTCATTTATTATAATGTTAAAATCTCCTGGCAGATTAAAACTGTTTGCCGGGGCGAGACTTGAACTCGGGACCTTTGCCTTTCGCGGGCAAATGCTCTACCAACTGAGCTACTCAAGCACGACTCACGCCCCGTCCTCCCAGCTTTTCTTCTGCCAGTACCTCGTCTCCTACCTTCCAAACTTTACAGAAGCTCTCCTGCGAAGTTATAATGTTGTTCTACCAAGAACCGACGGAAGGTTCTGTTAAAATAATAAATGTAGTTAACAATAATAATAAACGGCATTAAGAATAAAAAAAATACTGATTAATTTACCGCATTTGATGACTTATTTAGTGTCATCAGACGCGGAAAATAAAATGAAACATGAGAAACTTGAAGTGACTGTGACAATAGTTGTTAAGAAGGAATAGACATGCAGTAGAGAATTATTTAGGCAAGGGCGAGGGAATAGCGGTGTGGAGGAATGGGATTGGCAACAGCGAGATGCAGATAATTATTTGGAAGAAACAGATATTGTGAGGGAAGGTAGACCGTTAGATTCCTTTTGGAGTTCGAAACTAGTTTAATTTCTGTGATTTTTCAGGAAGATGGTTTAGAAGGTGAGCCCATGATACAGAAAATGGTTTTTAAATATCTTTGTTATTTATTGGTATAAAAAAGATTATAATTTCTTGAGAACGAATCTTTCTGCTGTGCTGTTCAAATAGCGTATGAGCTGAAGGTATGAAAGTGGGAGTCCAATATTTGAGAGGACGATAAATAGACACGGTATATGGCATTCTCTACGGTGGTCGGCACATTTTTATCACGATTGTTCGTAGGTAACAGTGATATTATCGAAATAGCGAACGTCACAAATCTGTCGCACACATTATTCGTCACCAATTCCATCCAGTACGAGGTCTGATAACGAAAATTCTTAAAGAGTAGGTTTACCAAAATCAAGTATGAGGAGTACAAGGTTCCTTTTTTTTAAGATATGGGGGAAATATTTATATTTCTATAGTGAATGAAGTGGCACTGACACGTTCTTACGTGCTACAGTTGGGTGCTCCACTGAGCAGTCTATGCGATGTTGTGGCACTAAGGAGCATTTTATGTAAAAGTATTAAATCTTTAGTGTAAGTGACTGAAAGCAGGATTGAGGCTGCCACGGAGTACTGTGGTAGCAACGCTGGCTGTCTGTCACACTACGTCGACATGAGGGGCACAGTGTCAGATGCGCAAGTGAAGTGAGAAGCGAGGACAGCTGAGCGTAGTGGTAAACTTTCCCGCGCAGCAAGGAACTGTGTCGTAAGCCGGTCATTGCCACCACATTCAAGCAGTCTCTTTGTTATGGGCGACGTGGCTAGACACCAGGTTTTAGAGAGAAATGGGAAGTATAAATGGGAGTATAAATGAGGCTGATTTGAGGACAGGACATGATTCGATTCAGGGACTTGGTCAGCGCTTAGTAGTCGTTCCACGACGCTGGGGCACCGCCGGACCACGAGACTAAGGGGTAGTGCCAGCTGCAGCCTGCGGTTAGAGACCAGGCTGCTTCTGCCGACACACTTGGCCCTTCACGGGTCTTGTTACCACAACCCCACCGGCCTGCTGTCCAGGACTGCTTCTGTGTACTCTGAGGCCCAGGAAGGGACTTGGGTTGCAACGACAGCCGCTGTCCACTGCCTGTCCGATAGGTACGGGTCAAGACCCGAACACAACCGTCTTGCCACCACGGAGCAAAGAGCAGTGGGGCCATCTGCTGGGGGCTCACTCCACCGGGAAGCGCTGCTGGCACAACTGGCCGTGGCTTTGACTTCGCTGCCAAGCTGGAGTCCTCAAGCAGCATCACCGAGCACCGTCCTAGCAACCGACGCTACCTACACTGTCCAGAGCACACAAGGAGAGGCGTGGCTGCCACTGTAGAATTCAAGGTATTGTCATCACACACGCACCACCCGCCTACAGAGGTCCCACTAGAGAGTGAGCCATACAGTGATGATTCAGACTTAACACAAGTACTATTTAGACGCTTAATTAGATGCAATTTATTGCTTTCATTAAGATTTTATTAAACACAATATGTACAAGATATTAATTAATGACCAATGTGTCAGTCACCGATTATCATCTTATAACAAAGCAGGTTAAGTCAGGATGTGCTGAATACACACCTAGTCAGTATCGTGTCTACAGTTGCACCGTACTTGCATCCAGCCCAACGAGATAGAGAGGGGTATTATGTCCAACACGTCTCAAACACACTGGAAACCCACCAGTAAATTTTTATTATTTTATTAAGTCAATGTGCTTTGTCACAGGCCCTAGAAATTGCCATTGACTAACTAGAAATTGGTCATAGTAGCCTTAACTTTTTCTGGAAAAACAGTAAACAACAGTGATGTTTATGTACACTGACCGAAACAAAGATAGCTATAGGCGAAAGATGCATAAACTTTTCGACGCAGATAAAATCGCAAGCCGACTCAAAATGTAATGTTAGACTACCCACAATAAATTAACCATTAGTTCACAATCAACGTAAATCATTGCAGTCTGAGGAGGTCCCACCTGAAGATTATGGATTAAACTTCTATCCAACATTCTGGTTAACTAATAGAAACTGGACTCGGGTAGAAAGTCTGCATTTTTGTAGCTATTCTAAGCGTGCAGCGTAGCGTCATAAGCGAGTCCTGCAATATATATACAATCATCAAAAAGAATTTTGCATCACCCTGGTTCCCAGAACTCCTGAAGATATACTTTGACTGGGGATATTGTGTCACAGACACAGTTCCTTTGACTGTTCAGAGATGTCACTAAATCCGCCCAAAGATGTAAACAACCATGCATGAGCAGCACCTATTATACGGAGTGGGTCCGACAGAGGATCAGTTCCAGTCATTCCACCAGGAAGGAGGTACACGGACGGCTCTTGTTGTCTGTAGTTCAGCCATGCCTAGATGGTCAATAACGGGTTCAATCGCGTCCGCATTGTTACTTTATGCCAGGAATGGGTCTCAACAAGGGAAGTGTCCAGGCGTTTTAAAGATACTATACAACTGTGAATTTGTTATGAAATATTTTAAGTTCTCGATGATAAAACTTTTATGTTTATTTATATTTTAATCAGCTGGGTTAGTCGTAACTGGGATTAGCCTACTGCTGATCAACCATTTCATAGATCTGACAGAACTGTGTAGTATTTGCATTAATTTCAGTGGTATTCGTCCTTTCTGGGACATCTCCTAAGGCTCACCCATCCCCTATTCCTCCAGTTGGTTAAACAATTTCGCATACTTGTCTTTTCACTGCCAGTGATCTGATTGCTTACTTTTCCTACAAACAAAAAATAAAAAATCGTGCGCTTTGTGCACTGGAAAGGTTTATGTACAATTTGTCTCACATCGTCATAGTGCTATAAACAGATATAAGCAGTATGGCTTATTTATGTATGTAAAATGTAGTAGAACTTTAACGTAGTGTATTATGTATGAATGTTTATGTTGGTTTAAATTATTCTGTTCCTCCTGAAAATAATTTGCTAATGCAAATTCTAGTTTTTAGTTTAATTTTCCGCATGAGGACGTCTGGCATATTTTTTGAGGCTTTAAAATGGAAATGCTCTTTACATTTGTATGTGTAACATGACACACGATGTATGTGCTGTGAATCAGCTAATACTATGAAATTCACAAGTATGAGCTCTAAATGAGGCTATTTTCCTCAAAACGATAGTTAACAACTTTTATTTTGCATCAAGTTTTAGATGCCCCACACAGGAAATCCAAGATAGGTCTCTTCTCCTGCACATGAGAAGGGTAGGTTCCAATATCTGTATTGTGGTATATTGTTGAAATAACTGTAGTGCCATGTTGTAATCCAACTATAGTTTTCCAGTTTTATTATAAGAGTTATTCTTTTTATTTTTTATTTCATGCCCTTCGTTGGGACAATCTTGTCAGCCATGCAAAGTTTTATACATGCTGTTCTCCAATAATATGTTTCAATAATATTCCAATAGGACAATTCAGTAGTACAGTGATTATACATGGATTATTATAATTTATTGTTACATGAAGAGTGTTTTGCTCTTCTGTCTGCCCAATACTTCTTCATTCTTTCAGATATTTTCTTTCTTTCTTCGTTTGAAATGACTGCTCCGATAGCCCTTTTGCTTATGTGCATTTGTATTCTGATTTGTGTGTCTTACAGCATTCTGGTTTCCTCTGTTTTGTTTTATAGGTTATCCACTGTAATTTGCAGTTCTCTTGTATTCTCCTTAAATTCTGTGATTCATTTAATGTTCCTCTTACTACTCTACAATTTTTCTAGTATTCCCTTACTAATTCTGTTCCTTGGTGTTCTCATGAGACGTTCAAAGAATGAGATACCTGATCATGTTTCTTACTGGTCCCATTTCTGGGATACTGTTACATTTGAAGCTATTCTCCAATACCCATGTACTTGATATTGTTCATTTGTCCATGTCATAATTATTCTTCTTTCTGTCTTTAGTATTTTGCCACTTTCTGCTGTATTAGTTGGTCTGAATATCGATTCAGTTACATAAGTTATTTCTGAATGTGTAATTGTTTTATGATGTTTTAATTTTGCATCTGTAGATGGACTTCTTTTGCTGTATGTCAGTTTAGTAATGTAATTGCCTTTGTTGAGTATTTTGTTCTATTTTGTCATTCTGGTTTCACATTTAGACTGCTACGATTTCACCTAAGTATTTAAATTTATCAACAAGTTCGATGTTTTGTTCTTCTACAGTAATTTTGTATGGAAGCAGTGGGCCCATTAGCATAATCTCTGTTATTTCAAACGATATTATGAGGTCAGTTTCATTTGCTATTGCTTGTAGTGACTCAATTTGCCTCGCTGGCTAGAAGAGCAAAATCATGAGCGAATTCCAAGCAGTGTAATCTTGTATCATCTTTAGCACTCCCAGTTATTATGTTTTATGGGTTAACCCTGCAGCATTCTCTCATTATGTATTCCAGTGCACAGTGTCGGTGACAATCACCTTGTCGTACACCTGTTTTTACAAAAAATGGTTTTGAAATTTCTTCTTTAAACTTCACTTTCGATTTACTGTTGTTTAGAGTAATTCCTATTAATTTAATTAGTTTTGGATGGAGTCCCAGATTCCTTCTTAAAATGGTTCAAATGGCTCTGAGCACTGTGGAACTTAACTTCTGGGGTCATCATTCCCCGAGAACTTAGAACTACTTAACCCTAACTAACCTAAGGATATCACACACATCCATGCCCGAGGCAGGATTGACCGTAGCGGTCGAACAGTTCCAGACTGGAGCGCCTTCTTAAAAGTTACAAATGTTATTGCAAGAGATATGTTATATTTCCTGTAGAATGCCATAATAAATTTTTGTCTAATGATCTGCTCTATACAGGTTCTCCATGGTCGGAAACCTTCACGGTAATTCCGTAACTCTTGTTCTAGTTGTTCCTTGATGCTTCCATATAGGTTCTTGTATAAAAGCTTGTATGTGCAGTCTAAGAGAGAGATTCCTCAGGGAATATCCGGATTGCCCTTATCCCCTTTCATGTGTAGTGGATGAATGATGGATGTGATTCAGTGTTCCAAGAATTGTTGTGTTATCCAAAGTTTTCCTACGAGTCTTGTATCAGAAGGTCTTGACTGTGCCACTTGAATATTTCCACATTTTAACAAAAACCTCATCTCTTTGATATGCCTACTAATTTTTTATCCTGTAAGGAATCTTCTATTTCTTGGAAAATTGAGAGGTCTAACGTTTTAGGATCGGTTTCATATGGGGTATTTACATCGATTTATAAGAGTTGTTTGAGTCTCCACATTTCAAAAGTTCATTACGTGCTTTTGCCATGATTTCAGCGTTTTCTTTGTTACTGTGTGCCATTCTTCTATCTTCATTTTTCGGTATTGCCATAGGAGGTTCATACTGATGTAGTTGCCTCACAAAGATTTTGTAGCAGTTCCTGAAATTTGTTTTGTGGTAATTAACGTCTGCAGAGTTTACTGTCTTATGGAAGCCCCTCTTAATCCTCCTAATGTTTGTGTGGATTTTTTCCTTTCATTTTTCAGTTTCGTGTAATTTTCTTCTGTTTTGTGTGTTTCAAACTTTAAACATGCTTTGTGTCTTTCTTCATGGAATTTTTGGAGTTCAATATTCACGTTTCCTTCGTCGGCTGAAGCGAGCTACATTCTCGGCTTGTTTCCTGAGAATTTTTACCAGTTCTCAGGGACCATCTGTTACTTTAATGGTTTGTGTTATTTGTTGGTAGTTATTGTTTTTAATTATCTGATGTTGATCATCCTACCTTCTTGTTTATTAGCTTTTCCATTCTCCCTTTGATGGGGTGATTTTAACTGAGTAAAGAGATGAGCCTGTGTCTACTCCTCTCAATAGTTTCATTTTGTAGACAACCTTACGAAAACTTTTTTTCTTCGCAGACATGGTCTAGCCACCACTTCACCTTCCTCGAGTCTAGGTGTATTGTATTGTACTGTATGTTAACCGGGGACCTAGAAACGACAGAGAGGTTTCGTCCCCGCCGCAGCCTCAGTGGTCCACAACCCCACGACGACTACCGCAGTCCACTTCACCCCTCCGCCGCCCCACACCGAACGCACGGTTGTGTTTTAAGTTCATTTGGCTTCCTCTTGAATAACGTTGATTTACATATAAGGATGTTCTCTGCAGAAAACAATCTATGTTTGATCATTCTTGTTCGTAAAGTTGTGTGGACTCTATTTTTCAATAATATCTTTAGATTTGCTTTCTTTCCCCAGCTGGGCATTAAAGTCTTCTGACAGTAGTTTTACAATTATTTATTCTCTTCAAAATTTGTTCAAGAATGTCCCAAAATTGATCTAACTCTTCCTTTCTTCTCGTTAGGAAACATTTTTGATTTGTAGGAGCATGAACACTTATAATTTCGTAGGTTTTATTCATTGTTTTAAAAGTCAGAGTTGCAATAGTTGGTGATATTTCTTGATGTTCAGTTACTGAACCTATTATTTTTATGTTCACTATAAATCCAGTTCCAAATTGGAAACATTGTTTCATAACTTTCTGTCCTGCTTTCCCATTGTGAATTCTGTATCGTTGTGATTCAAATTGGTCCTCCGTCGAGTTTCTCATTTATTGGAGTCCTGAAATCAATTTTTTTAATTTAATTAATCTGTGAAATTCTTGAGTTTTTTGTCTTAAGCAGTGAGTTTATGTTGTGTGTCGTTAATAGGGTGATTTACGAAGATAGGCAAATGTTTTAATATGTTATCCTATAAGTAAAAACTAAAGAAACAAGTGCATATAAACATAGATCCGCAAATGTTTAGCTACAGAATTACGACTAATAAAAGATTTTGCCTGAAATTTAGCAACTTCACTAATATGGAACCATCGTAAAACTGCTCAAGGTTAAAGTAGAACACGATTCCATTTATTTTGTTGTTATTCGGCTGGTGAATCTATTAAAACATATCCCAGACGTGTATCTGCAGTAGTTTTCCAGAACATCCAAAGACGCAAAGATTATTACACAAGTAAATTTGTTTACTTTCCATTAATTATGTAGAAACGTTTATGGCACTGTTAGCAACCGTTAGTGAATTGTTTCCATTATTGGAGTATTTCAAATGTTACAGGAGACAGGTCTTCTATCTATCGTTCTTAATCAGTACTATCGCTCGATACGTGAAGACGATGATGAGGATATTACGGATTCTGTTCAGCGTAGTCCAGGTACCAGTGGACGACGTATCTCCCAACGATTAGGCATTTCACAATCTAAGGTATTTCGCACAGTGAAGTAACTGTGTCCTTACCATAAACAAAAAGTGCATCATTTACATCCGAGAGATCCTGCCCTTCACTTGGAGTTGTGCAACTGGTTAAATACTAATCAGCAGTTACACAAATACATTTTATTTACTGATGAGGCACGGTTTACTCGAGATGGTATAAATAATTTACGAGCACGTATAGTCTGAAGCAAACCCACATGCAACAGTGCACTGTAATTTCCAGCAGTGACTTAGCATAAGTCTGTGGTGTGGTATAATCAACACACACTTTATTTTCGCAGGACGTCCAACTGGCGAAACGTACTTACAATTCTTTCAAGAAGAAATGTCTCGCTTGCTCGAAGATGATACACTTGCTACACGACTGCAAATGTATTTTAAACATGACGGCGCCCCTCCACAGTTCATCAATGCCGTTACTACACATTCAAATGAACATTTTCCCCAGAAGTTGATTGGTCATGGTGCTACACGTCTGTGGCACCCACATCGCCCGATTTAACACCAATGGATTTTTGTGTAAGGGGATGGTTGGAATACATAGTTTATGAGGACAAAGTCAACACACGTGAGGCATTACTAGCATTATGAATACAACAGACGAAATTAAGAACAACCCTGTGAAACTGAAACGAGCAACAGCATCTGTTCTACACATGTAGCTAAAGGCATTGAATTCGGTGGAGACGTTTTTGAACATTTTTTGTGAATGTATTGCGAACTCTATGTACACTGTACAATTTCCTTAAGACTGAGTTTTGTTTTTTCTGATTTAACATGAAATCGAGTGTGCTATGGTATTAACAAAAACAGATTATCTGACTCATTCATATCGTTTCAGTTAACGTTATTACCATCATTTTCCCAAAATTAAATCTCCACAACTTCTGCTGAAAACTTTGTGCAACTGTCTGGAAAACAAGTTGGGCGAAGTAGTTGAAAATTAAAAATTTTACGAAATTACTTCTTTGCTTCTCTGAATGTTTTGGGAAACTACTGCAAATACATGTCTGGGACGTGTTTTATTAGGTTCACCAGATGAGTATCAACAAAATAAATGGGAATCATCCTTTATTTTATTTTTATACAGTTTTTCGATGGCTTCATATTAACGAAGTTGCTAAATTCACGAAAAATATTTTATTAGCTGTAACTCCGTAACAAAATATTTGCAGACCTATGTTTATATGAACGTTTTTCTTTAGTTTAGCTGTACAATAACGTATTAAAATATTTGCATGTCTTCGTGAATTACTCTGCACAGTTTCTATTAGCTTACGTTCAATCTTATTTTTGTGTGTCGGTGTACATTTGGGTGATTGCAAAAGCTCCGATACATTCCTGTCTTATAGTTGGCACATGTCGAAACCGATGTGCCCATTGCTATAATCAAAAAAAAAGAAAAGAAGAAATTGTCTAGTATGTATGTAATCTCATACTGTTTCTAATGTACCACATGACATTATTGTTACTACATCGGCACTATTTTACTTCAAAGCCTGACTGGCATTCCTCATTAAAAGGACTGACAGGTTCATTCATAGTCGGGCTTTGTACTTCAATCTCTAATATTACATGTAGCATGCTATGCGATGTATGAGTTTCGATCCTCTGCCTTTAATAAGATAGCACATGTGAGAATAACATTCATAATATCCTAGTGCACATTGTGCCAGTAGCTTACCATTTATTAACATATTACAGATGTATGAAAATGAGCTGCCGTTGAAACTGGCCAGTTGCACAGCAGATAATAAAAAGAACACAGCCTATCTGGATCATGTTAACGCTGTGGAACACCTCTCCCCCCCCCCCCCCCCGCACCCACTCACACACATAAAAGAAAGCAAAAGAAACGTATGTATGATGACTTTCCTGCGGTTTTCGTTCAGTTTTCTGGGGCACCACGCCCGAATTGGAAGGCCTTAAATGATCAGAGCACGTGCTTTAATTGCGGCTTTAGCCAGAAACTAAAGATATCCCTCACGACTGTCACACGTGAATGCTCACTTCTGTTGTTACAGAATAGCAGGTTGCGCCTAATTGCAACGCCTAAGATAATTGTTTGTAATATCAGTGTAACCAAAACCATTCAGTGAAAAGGGTGCATAACACATGAAGCAAAAGCTTCCAATAAAATGTGACAGCCACAGGTGAGTTCCGGAAATGAGATTATCATATTCAGTCTGTTTACAGATTTTGAATGGGCCTTATAACGTTCATTTTAGTTTTATTAGTAAAATCTCCAGGTAGAATAACATGCGAAAATTTCGTTTGATCACTGTGCGATCAAGAGAAGCATAGGTAGACCAATATAAGATGCAGACAGGTGGAGGAACAATAATATCATAATTAGTAATAAAGAAATTATATCTCTGTCTTTTGGGTAGACGAAAGGTTTAATGTCTAATTTATCGTACCTTATTATTGTATTGGATGTCTTCCAGAGTAAACGAGAGCTGTGTATCTACATCTACATTCTACATCTACATTTATACTCCACAAGCCACCCAACGGTGTGTGGCGGAGGGCACTTTACGTGCCACAGTCATTACCTCTCTTTTCTGTTCCAGTCGCGTATGGTTCGCGGGAAGAACGGCTGTCTGAAAGCCTCCATGCGCGCTCGAATCTCTCTAATTTTACATTCGTGATCTCGTCGGGAGGTATAAGTAGGGGGAAGCAATATATTCGATACCTCATTCAGAAACGCACTCTCTCGAAACCTGGCGAGCAAGCTACACCACGATGCAGAGCGCCTCTCTTGCAGAGTCTGCCACTTGAGTTTGCTAAACATCTCCGTAACGCTATCACGGTTACCAAATAACCCTGTGACGAAACGCGCCGCTCTTCTTTGGATCTTCTCTATCTCCTCCGTCAACCCGATCTGGTACGGATCCCACACTGATGAGCAATACTCAAGTATAGGTCGAACGAGTGTTTTGTAAGCCACCTCCTTTGTTGATGGACTACACTTTCTAAGGACTCTCCCAATGAATCTCAACCTGGTACTCGCCTTACCAACAATTAATTTTATGTGATCATTCCACTACAAATCGTTCCGCACGAATACTCCCAGATATTTTACAGAAGTAACTGCCACCAGTGTTTGTTCCGCTACCATATAATCATACAATAAAGGATCCTTCTCTCTATGTATTCGCAATACATTACATTTATCTATGTTAAGGGTCAGTTGCCACTCCCTGCACCAAGTGCCTATCCGCTGTAGATCTTCCTGCATTTCGCTACAATTTTCTAATGCTGCAACTTCTCTGTATACCACAGCATCCTCCGCGAAAAGCCGCATGGAACTTCCGACACTACATACTAGGTCATTTATATATATTGTGAAAAGCAATGGTCCCATAACACTCCCCAGTGGCACGCCAGAGGTTACTTTAACGCCTGTAGACGTCTCTCCATTGATAACAACATGTTGTGTTCTATTTGATAAAAACTCTTCAATCCAGCCACACAGCTGGTCTGATATTCCGTAGGCTCTTACTTTGTTTATCAGGCGACAGTGCGGAATTGTATCGAACGCCTTCCGGAAGTCAAGGAAAAGTGCATCTACCTGGGAGCCTGTAGCTAAAATTTTCTGGGGCTCATGAACAAATAAAGCGAGTTGGGTCTCACACGATCGCTGTTTCCGGAATCCATGTTGATTCCTACAGAGTAGATTCTGGGTTTCCAAAAACGACATGATACGCGAGCAAAAAACATGTTCTAAAATTCTACAACAGATCGACGTCAGAGATATAGGTCTATAGTTTTGCGCATCTGCTCGACGACCCTTCTTGAAGACTGGGACTACCTGTGCTCTCTTCCAATCATTTGGAACCTTCCGTTCCTCTAGAGACTTGCGGTACACGGTTGTTAGAAGGGGAGCAAGTTCTTTCGCGTACTCTGTGTAGAATCGAATTGGTATCCCGTCAGGTCCAGTGGACTTTCCTCTGTTGAGTGATTCCAGTTGCTTTTCTATTCCTTGGACACTTATTTCGATGTCAATCATTTTTTCGTATGTGCGAGGATTTAGAGAAGGAACTGCAGTGTGGTCTTCCTCTGTGAAACAGCTTTGGAAAAAGGTGTTTAGTATTTCAGCTTTACGCGTGTCATCCTCTTTTCCAATGTCATCATCATCCTGGAGTGTCTGGATATGCTGTTTCGAGCCACTTACTGATTCAACGTAAGACCAGAACTTCCTAGGATTTTCTGTCGAGTCGGTACATAGAATTTTACTTTCGAATACACTGAACGCTTCACGCATAGCCCTCCTTACGCTAACTTTGCAATCGTTTAGCTTCTGTTTGTCTGAGAGGTTTTGGCTGCGTTTAAACTTGGAGTGAAGCTATCTTTGCTTTCGCGGTTCTTTTAAATGCTAACCACTCCTAACATTGATCGTATCGCGTTAATTATTCAAAACCTGCTTTTCGCAAAATGCTAACGATAAAGTTAACTAAATAATGTTAAATTTAATCCTTAGTAAAACAGAATCGATTCGTTTGGCTTAAAAATTTTGAGTACCATTTGGCTCCAGCTTGTTGACTACCAATTTTAAAGCTTAACCTGCAGAATATTACATTAAATGAGATTTTCATGTTAAGAATACCGTTTAGTAATGATGTGGTCACGCAGTTGTTAAACAGCTCGATTGCAAGAAAATTATAGCGTAGCAGATATTTTTTAATTCGATAAAAGCCGAATGAAAACCCCCTTGTTATTAAAAGTATTTCATTAACAGAAGAAATATCCGCTACAGTCATGGCACTTAGACTTGTAGAGAAGGCAAAGATTAATTAACATTTTCCTTTAATATGGTCTGCCCATTGCATCATAATTCTTAATTGAAGGAGAGCGGGACTTAATTAACCATTGGCAATACCAGCCCATACTAAATCAGTCTTCTCTAACCATAGGCGCCGGGTGATCCATCGTTGGGAAAATGGTGAACTATTAATAGGTTACTGTAAATGGATTAACACCATCAGACAGTCTCCAAGTCACAGATTGATTTTCTTAGAGGTGATAAGTGAATCTC
The DNA here is from genome assembly GCF_023864345.2 of Schistocerca serialis cubense. Taxonomy (NCBI): domain Eukaryota; kingdom Metazoa; phylum Arthropoda; class Insecta; order Orthoptera; family Acrididae; genus Schistocerca; species Schistocerca serialis. Next base: position 144,174,166 of record NC_064641.1, on the reverse strand, counting down.
TATGAATAACGGTCATAAATGACAACAGATGATGAACATATATTTAGCATGTACAGGTAAAAACATGATGCTGATGATGCCTGATTCCTCGCGGAATCCATCTGGGATGCTGGACGCCACGGCAGAAGATTATAAACCCCCTCAACAGCGGCCGCAGGGCTGAAATTCCAGCGCGCTGGAGCCGTGAATGGGCTGACAGCTCCGCGATCCTCTTCGCCCCCTCTGGAAGCGCTGGCACTCGACGCGGTCACCGGCGCGCCGCTGGACAATGGGAGCCCGCACGGTCTGCGCGGCTGGGATGACGTCACGTCGACAGACTCGGCTGCCCAGGATTCACAGCCTGGATGAGCGAATCCGCATTCACGGGCAGCAGCAGATATTAAACGTGATCACAGTCTCGGACTCAGTCTGTACGACTAGCATAGAGCGACTGTCTGCCGAGGACGCAGTTGCGAACGAAATGTGTCGTCCTTCTCTAACTGCAGAAAAAGGTGTAGCAGGATACACATCCATTAAACGTGAAGCCCGAGGAAGGATACGAACTAACGAAATTGGACTTATAGTGGTTATAGAATATAGTTGGGGTCACATTAATGTGAAAACCACCTATGTTCAATGTCAACGTGCAATAACCATTTACAGACGACAGGTGACAGCACTCGCAGTGGAGTCTATGTAAAAAGTGTCTGGGATACCCCAAAAACAGTGCAATCGTTGCCATTATGGGAATAAGAGAGATTTATTTGACGTCCAAAAGGGCATGAATATTGGCTTTCGGGATAAGGGTGCAAGCATTTTCGAAACGACTGAGTCTGTAAACTGTTGGCGTGCCGCCGCAGTTAAAGTGCACGGCAAAATGTTGCTATCCAAAACCGGCGCTGAGGCAACTGTGGTGCACCACATACTATAGTTGGCAGGGGTGAACGACAACAGAGGAAATTTTTACGGGAAAACAGACGTGCAACTTCAACTTTTGTAGTCCTGTCTTCCTCAGTTGCGTGTAATATTTCGGTATATTGATAACTTGTACTTATGGACCGTCTGACAGCAACTGAATAAAACACAATTTTAGTGCCATACGCGTTTCGCCTTTATTTTCTGCAAGGCATCATCAGTGGCCCCGAATATGTACATATGTTAGCTATTTAATTTACATTTTTGTCACTGTCACCAAAACACACACACACACACACACACACACATACATACATACACAAATGCATACACGAACAGACCACAGATACTTCAATAATTACACTCGAAAGTTTGGCAATAACATTCGATCTTTGGCAAAAACATTTGACAGTCGGCAACAGAAACCAAAAAATTGCATTGAAAAAACCGTCCAGTTCATAGTGATGTGGAATGTGGGAAAGAAACTGCAAATTGGCATTCATAACAAGAAGAAAAACACCAAAAATGCAACAGGAGCGTAATATGTAAGACATTGTCCACGCAACCTGTAAGTACAGTTCAAAACATTACTACTTAATAGGAAATACCAGCCAGCAGAACTGTTTATAACCTAAGGCACAGTGACAAAAATGTAAATATGTACATATGTACATATTCCAGGCCACTGGTGATGCCTTGCAGAAAATAAAGGCGAAACGCGTATGCCACTAAAATTGTGTTTTATTCAGTTGCTGTCAGACGGTCGATAAGTAAAAATTAACAATATACCATAATAAGACGTGCAACTGTTCAACAACTCACCGCCCAGGTGAATAGCAGACGTTACTGCGTATGGGCTTCCGCAGCAGACGCCTGGTTCATGCACCCATGCTCTTAATCGGCGATGAATTCTGAAATTTGCACGACCTTATCGCAAATGGACGTCCAGCGAATGGCGACAGGTGGTCTTTTCACGTGAATTATGGTTTGCAACATCGGACAGAGCGTAAGCATCATTCAACAATCGTCAGAGGAGTTGAGGCCGGATAAGGGAGCGTTAAGGTCTGGGGAGTCTTTTCGTGGAATACTCTTGGTGATTTTAGTGCAGCCCGCGTTCTAACCGCATCATATTGTTTTTCATTGTGGACTGACATCCTGAACATCAAACTTCAAAATACACTCCTGGAAATTGAAATAAGAACACCGTGTATTCATTGTCCCAGGAAGGGGAAACTTTATTGACACATTCCTGGGGTCAGATACATCACATGATCACACTGACAGACCCACAGGCACATAGACACAGGCAACAGAGCATGCACAATGTCGGCACTAGTACAGTGTATATCCACCTTTCGCAGCAATGCAGGCTGCTATTCTCCCATGGAGACGATCGTAGAGATGCTGGATGTAGTCCTGTGGAACGGCTTGCCATGCCATTTCCACCTGGCGCCTCAGTTGGACCAGCGTTCGTGCTGGACGTGCAGACCGCGTGAGACGACGCTTCATCCAGTCCCAAACATGCTCAATGGGGGACAGATCCGGAGATCTTGCTGGCCAGGGTAGTTGACTTACACCTTCTAGAGCACGTTGGGTGGCACGGGATACATGCGGACGTGCATTGTCCTGTTGGAACAGCAAGTTCCCTTGCCGGTCTAGGAATGGTAGAACGATGGGTTCGATGACGGTTTCGATGTACCGTGCACTATTCAGTGTCCCCTCGACGATCACCAGTGGTGTACGGCCAGTGTAGGAGATCGCTCCCCACACCATGATGCCGGGTGTTGGCCCTGTGTGCCTCGGTCGTATGCAGTCCTGATTGTGGCGCTCACCTGCACGGCGCCAAACACGCATACGACCGTCATTGGCACCAAGGCAGAAGCGACTCTCATCGCTGAAGACGACACGTCTCCATTCGTCCCTCCATTCACGCCTGTCGCGACACCACTGGAGGCGGGCTGCACGATGTTGGGGCGTGAGCGGAAGACGGCCTAACGGTGTGCGGAGCCGTAGCCCAGCTTCATGGAGACGGTTGCGAATGGTCCTCGCCGATACCCCAGGAGCAACAGTGTCCCTAATTTGCTGGGAAGTGGCGGTGCGGTCCCCTACGGCACTGCGTAGGATCCTACGGTCTTGGCGTGCATCTGTGCGTCGCTGCGGTCCGGTCCCAGGTCGACGGGCACGTGCACCTTCCGCCGACCACTGGTGACAACATCGATGTACTGTGGAGACCTCACGCCCCACGTGTTGAGCAATTCGGCGGTACGTCCACCCGGCCTCCCGCATGCCCACTATACGCCCTCGCTCAAAGTCCGTCAACTGCACATACGGTTCACGTCCACGCTGTCGCGGCATGCTACCAGTGTTTAAGACTGCGATGGAGCTCCGTATGCCACGGCAAACTGGCTGACACTGACGGCGGCGGTGCACAAATGCTGCGCAGCTAGCGCCATTCGACGGCCAACACCGCGGTTCCTGGTGTGTCCGCTGTGCCGTGCGTGTGATCATTGCTTGTACAGCCCTCTCGCAGTGTCCGGAGCAAGTATGGTGGGTCTGACACACCGGTGTCAATGTGTTCTTTTTTCCATTTCCAGGAGTGTACTATGAGCACTTATCTAAATCGAGTGATTGCCTTATACAGTGTGAATCTTATGGGACTTAACTGCTAAGGTCATCAGTCCCTTAGCTTACACACTACTTAACCTAGATTATCCTAAGGACAAACACACACACCCACGCCCGAGGGAGGGCTCGAACCTCCGCCGGGATCAGCGGCGCAGTCCATGACTGCAGCGCCTTAGACTTTATACAGTATGAACGGCATAAAAAGTCTGATGTATACAATACACAGCTGGAATAAACAGGAAAGAATATACTTTCTCAACGTCAACTGACATTCCGAACTTTAATTTTGAAAATCCAATTGCACTCCGCCAAGTCAAGGATTGCTGTAAATACGATGTACGGTGTGAACAGCACAAACTTTTTGATGTGTACTGCGGACTGCAAAATTTAAAGATAAATACATTAATGTAGTTTGTCGACTGAGGTACATGAAATGTTTCTAGTCGTAATCAGAAAGGAAAGTACAAAATACGAACAGTGAGTAGAAGTGGTTAACAAATGCCACGACATCGGAAGACACCACGTGATAATCGAGTGATCTACTTCGCCAGTCGCAGATCTGTTACTGAAGAGGAGTCTGTCAACATCGCACGTTTCTGCTGCGTCCATGGATCAACAGTCATTATCAAGACGATAATCCCAACAGGAATTATTACATGAATTATTTACAGGGTGTTTCAAAAATGACCGGTATATTTGAAACGGCAATAAAAACTAAACGAGCAGCGATAGAAATACACCGTTTGTTGCAATATGCTTGGGACAACAGTACATTTTCAGGCAGACAAACTTTCGAAATTACAGTAGTAACAATTTTCAACAACAGATGGCGCTGCGGTCTGGGAAACTCTATAGTACGATATTTTCCACATATCCACCATGCGTAGCAACAATATGGCGTAGTCTCTGAATGAAATTACCCGAAACCTTTGACAACGTGTCTGGCGGAATGGCTTCACATGCAGATGAGATGTACTGCTTCAGCTGTTCAATTGTTTCTGGATTCTGGCGGTACACCTGGTCTTTCAAGTGTCCCCACAGAAAGAAGTCACAGGGGTTCATGTCTGGCGAATAGGGAGGCCAATCCACGCCGCCTCCTGTTTGTTTCGGATAGCCCAAAGCAATCACACGATCATCGAAATATTCATTCAGGAAATTAAAGACGTCGGCTGTGCGATGTGGCCGGGTACCATCTTGCATAAACCACGAGGTGTTCGCAGTGTCGTCTAAGGCAGTTTGTACCGCCACAAATTCACGAAGAATGTCCAGATAGCGTGATGCAGTAATCGTTTCGGATCTGAAAAATGGGCCAATGATTCCTTTGGAAGAAATGGCGGCCCAGACCAGTACTTTTTGAGGATGCAGGGACGATGGGACTGCAACATGGGGCTTTTCGGTTCCCCATATGCGCCAGTTCTGTTTATTGACGAAGCCGTCCAGGTAAAAATAAGCTTCGTCAGTAAACCAAATGCTGCCCACATGCATATCGCCGTCATCAATCCTGTGCACTATATCGTTAGCGAATGTCTCTCGTGCAGCAATGGTAGCGGCGCTGAGGGGTTGCTGCGTTTGAATTTTGTATGGATAGAGGTGTAAACTCTGGCGCATTAGACGATAAGTGGACGTTGGCGTCATTTGGACCGCAGCTGCAACACGGCGAACGGAAACCCGAGGCCGCTGTTGGATCACCTGCTGCACTAGCTGCGCGTTGCCCTCTGTGGTTGCCGTACGCGGTCGCCCTGCCTTTCCAGCACGTTCATCCGTCACGTTCCCAGTCCATTGAAATTTTTCAAACAGATCCTTTATTGTATCGCTTTTCGGTCCTTTGGTTACATTAACCCTCCGTTGAAAACTTCGTCTTGTTGCAACAACACTGTGTTCTAGGCGGTGGAATTCCAACACCAGAAAAATCCTCTGTTCTAAGGAATAAACCATGTTGTCTACAGCACACTTGCACGTTGTGAACAGCACACGCTTACAGCAGAAAGACAACGTACAGAATGGCGCACCCACAGACTGCGTTGCCTTCTATATCTTTCACATCACTTGCAGCGCCATCTGTTGTTGAAAATTGTAACTACTGTAATTTCGAAAGTTTGTCTGCCTGAAAATGTACTGTTGTCCCAAGCATATTGCAACAAACGGTGTATTTCTATCGCTGCTCGTTTAGTTTTTATTGCCGTTTCAAATATACCGGTCATTTTTGAAACACCCTGTACATGTGGATCACGGATCAGCCACGCTGATAACATGTTGACAACAACATTCAAATAATGAATGACTTTTTAAATGGCAGAAACTTCACCTCTAGTGAAATAATGTTGAAAATGTTGTTATAATAAAATTATCAATTGTACTGAAGCTGTTTTACGACTTATCATTGTTGCTGCTTTTCCACGTAACTTCAACCCCGATATTTTTGAATAACATTTTCAGTATCTTTCAAACTGAAAAATAAAATTAATTTCATTCACTAAACTGCTTTCTACTTCAGATACTGTATTTTTTTGCAAATATTTTATCTTTTCACTCGGCCCTCATTCTTGCAATATTCAAGAGAACTATTATCGGCAGTGACAGATGAATGTTTTAGTCTGTGTTTTCCTTTCGCTTTTACATCACACATACACTAGTGTAAAAATAGCTGTACGCCTGGAAAGACGAAGTCGCTTTTGATCTGTTGGGGGTATATGCCAATTGGAGGATAGTGGATGTACTGATAATGGTTTTAGCATCGTCCACCAGCAGATATCGTAGTGGCTTGGCTACCAGAGAGCCACCTGTGTCTACCCTTTAATAGGAAATGGTCACAGTCAGAAGGCTCACTGTAGTAAAAACATGTGAAGCATGTAGGAAATCATACCACAGAGATGCACACGTGCTTCTCACAGACAACTGAGCGAATTTGAAAGGCGTAAAACTGCTGCTTTCCGAGTGTCAGGATGGTCCTTTCTGATAATTGCCACACAATTTGGACGTGCTGTGTCAGTTGTGCAACGATTCTAGTATCAGTGTTCACGTGAACATTCTCACGCACGTAGAGGAGGTTCTGGACGTCCACACACCACAGATGCCAACCAGGATCATCGTTCTGAAATGGCAGCAGTGGCAGATCATACACCTGCCACGCGGGGTTAGCCGAGTGGTCTAGGGCGCTGCAGTCATAGACTGTGCCGCTGGTCCCGGCGGAGGTTCAAGTCCTCCCTCGGGCATGGGTGTGTGAGTTTGCCCTTAGGATAATTTATGTTAAGTAGTGTGTAAGCTTAGGGACTGATGACCTTATCAGTTAAGTCCCATAAGATTTCACATTCATTTGAGATGGTACACCTACCACAGGTTAGATAAGACGGCTTGTGAGCCCAGACATGTCAACAAGAACTACTTCATACAGGTTATTAGCTGTGGGACTACGGGCAGCCACAATTCTAGCCCATCTTCCATTCACGCCACAGCATCGACTTCCGCAGCTCGACTGGTGCTGTCAGAGGACCACTTGGAAAATGGAATGGCGTGCCGTGGTCTTCAACGATGAAAGCAGATTCTCCTTGCACGCAAGTGACGGTCGTTTTTCGCACACGACTTAGGCCTGGTCATTGCTGTCTCATAGAGTGCACTAGTCTCAGACACATTTGCTCCAGACCAGGCTATGTGATCTGGGATGCGTTAAGCTATGACTGTCGTTCACCGCAGGTGTTGCTACAGGTGACGCTAAACAGAGCTCTGTATGTAGAGAATGTTGTTTGAGCAGTTCTTCTACCGTTCTTACAACAGGAAGTTGATGTGTTGTTCCAACAGAATGATGCTCGTTCACACACTACCAGTGAACCTCAACGTCCTCTGCAAGACGAGCAGCAGCTTCCCTGGGCAGCACAGTCTCCGTACTTGTCTCCTATCGAGCACGTGTAGCATATGATGGGAGGAAAAGTGACTCGTACGACTCGTCAACTAACAGCTCTTAAAGAATTAGGAGAAACGTTTGATTCTTTTTATCGTTTGGATGGGGCCCCTCCACGCCCACACCTACGTGGTGACCAAATCAAAAGTTCTACTGTCACCTCCGTATAATATATTAGTTTTCAAATCAGGAGTCACAGGATGCGGGCTGTGATGTTGTCCATGCGTCTGGGTAGGATTACTCATTGACATGGTCCATCAGGAGACGTGGACGACAGGGATCGAAGGGTAGCGGTTTTTAAGGGCAGAGGGAAAAAAGTGCGAAGGCAAGCGCCAAGGGGAAAAATTCTCCGCGACAGTAGGACGGGTAGTAAGGGCAGTAGCGGCTTGCTAGCTGCGACAGTGCAATGCAAGGTGTGGTTATGTTAGTGCGAGGTATCGTGCATCGTTACCTTTGTCGTTCCGGTTGCTCGTTGCGGGTGCTCGTTGTAGGGCCTGCTACAGCTGCTGCGCCACTGTAACAGTTCCAGGTCGTCATACACTAGTAGGCAATCGGCCGTAGATCAGCTCACAGTGTAGAGTGTGTGTGGCTGGTTTTCTTATTGTGTACAGTACTGCTTCCCTGCGATTGCGTGTTTCTCGGCGGGTCAAGCGTCTTGCGTTCCCAGTAGTAGCTGTGTTGCAGGGGCTCGCCAGTACTGTCGTGTTAGCGTGCTATGGGTCATAGATGCTTAGTTTCTTGCTAATATTGTGTTTGGTTAATTATGTTTCCATATATGGTTGTGGTCGTGCATGGCCCCTGCGCGAAAGCTGGCCACGGTGGCTGAGCGGTTCTAGGCGCTCAGTTCGGAACCGCGCGACTGCTGCGGTCGCAGGTTCGAATCCTGCCTCGGGCATGGATGTGTGTGATGTCCTTAGGTTAGTTAGGTTTAAGTAGTTCTAAGTTCTAGGGGACTGATAACCACAGCAGTTAAGTCCCATAGTGCTCGGAGCCATTTTGAACCTGCGCGAAACGTTAAGAGTAAACGTGTCCTAATATATACCAGGACAGTATCAGACATCTGTACTATGGGCTGGATGCCAGACTCAGCAACTGCATTGGTGCCCATGTGCCTACAACACTTACTAATACGGGTTCACTACCTTGTATTGAAGAAATGTCTGCCTCATATAGTTAGCTAACTGGCGGCAGCCAATCACAAAATCGTAGCTATATTCCCGTTGGTGCCGCATTTAGATTATGGAAATGTTACTTTTCCGACAGATATGTGTTGCAGTGCATTTGATCACGTATCAGAATTCGTCATGCTTTGGTATTCTAAGCTAGTATTATGTTTTCTTACTTGTTTGGTAAAGATTAATAAGCGTAGCCCTCAATTAACCTTGGGAAAAGCTAAAATTTTGTTAGATTTAGCTACCTCAGAATTTACATACGTGACATCTTGGGTACTTTTCACAAGAGACGTATCAGGGTCCTTCCACTTTCACTAAAATGAGCACGGTAATATCTAGTAGCATTAATATCAGAGAGAGTTTCGTTTTCGCCACAAGATACCTAATGTTATGAAATTTATTAAGAATAAATTATTTCTAAAAATAGATCTACAACTCTTTCTTAATCAGTTGTAATTCCTGCATTATTCATTGAAATGTTAGTATTCTTTTACATTACCATGTAGCTTGTCTTCTGTAAAGAAATGCTGTTTGATAGAGAGATCAGAATTGTATGGAGGATGTGTAAGGGCTTTCCAGCTAAACTTCTGCAGCGTAGACGAAAAAACATGGTTCAAATGGCTCTGAGCACTATGGGACTTAACTTCTGAGGTCATCAGTTCCCTAGAACGTAGATCTACTTAAACCTAACTAACCTAAGGACATCACACACATCCATGCCCAAGGCAGGATTCGAAACTGCGACCGTAGCGGTCGCGCGGTTCCAGACTGTAGCGCCTAGAACTGCTCGGCCACACCGGCCGGCGTTGACGAAAAAACTTTCGCAACATGTGGGCCTTCGCTGGGTAGCCCTTACACATTTGCCGTGTAATTCCAATCTCTCCCTATGCGGCTTCCGTAGTTTTGGAGCGCTGAAGAAAGATGTTTGTGCCCGTTGATTTGCTTCAGACAAAGAGACACATCTCTGCGTACAATCATGTTTCCGTAGGCAACTGCCAACATTTTTCCATTAAGACACTAATCTTCTTGTCTCACAGTGGAACAAATGTATTAACGGTTATGGCGATTACTTTTGAAATATGAGTTTATTTACTTTTTCCTTTTCTCTCATTTTCATTTGACTCCTCCATACACAGGATGTCGCATCTAACTCTGCCACATCATATATCTCCAAAACGAAACAAAATATGAAATATGCAGTTTTTCGAGGATTCACCTATGTTAGGGGCTCTCACTATAGGCAGCAACGCGCAGTCCATAAACGTGTACGGACTTACGTTGCTGCCCGTAATATGTATAGAAACATCACTTTCAGCGAAATGTTACAGTTTTTTTCTTTTAAATGTCATACGTATGTTTCTTCTACGAAATGAAATCTAGAAGTACAATTGTGACGGGAGACCTGTTTTTCACTGTTCTAAGCCTCACACCAACTCAAGTACATAGACCTTAAACAATGGCAACGGTTCCAAAGTTACTGATGTAACGCACAGAGCACGGATACCTACAGCAGGCTTCAGGGCAGTGTAGTCAACAAGCATTACTTCATTACAGCATTACGGCAGTAACCGTGGCACCTTTCCCATCATTTAAAGTCTAAGTATTCCAGGAGGTATAAAGGTTAGAGCAGTGAAACCAAGTCTGCCATCACTAATTGAACAGCTAGATTTCATTTTGGTAGAAAAAAGAAAACATACATACACCACTTTAGGAAAAAGCAATTTTGTGTTGAAAGAGATGTTTGTTTACTTTTAGCAAGCATGCATTCTTGCCCATTTCGTGAGCCTCTGATAAATGTTCATCTCTGGCCAATTGCATGTTTTCCCATCTTGTCTCATTTTGGAAATATGTCAGTTAAGAAAACTGGGTGGGACAGCCAGTATAATGGTTATCTGCTCGGATTTTAGTGGCTCTAGTTTTCCAATACAACCCTGTGAACCAATTCTTTATTAAAATAGCTGTCATTAATTAACTTACTTCCATGTTTATATCTCTTTCTTGAAGAATGGGAAACAGCGTTCACACCTTGAAGTCCTGAATAACAAACGAACGACGCTAATGTGTTCCACTGTTGGGTCTGGACTCCAATTCTACATCTACATCTACATCTATACTCCGCGAGCCACCTTACGGTGTGTGGCGGAGTGTACTTATTGTACCACTATCTGATCCCCCCTTCCCTGTTCCATTCACGAATTGTGCGTGGGAAGAACGACTGCTTGTAAGTCTCCGTATTTGCTCTAATTTCTCGGATCTTTTCGTTGTGATCATTACGCGAGATATATGTGGGCGGTAGTAATATGTTGCCCATCTCTTCCCGGAATGTGCTCTCTCGTAATTTCGATAATAAACCTCTCCGTATTGCGTAACGCCTTTCTTGAAGTGTCCGCCACTGGAGCTTGTTCAGCATCTCCGTAACGCTCTCGCGCTGACTATATGTCCCCATGACGAATCGCGCTGCTTTTCGCTGGATCATGTCTATCTCTTCTATTAATCCAACCTGGTAAGGGTCCCATACTGATGAGCAATACTCAAGAATCGGACGAACAAGCGGTTTGTAAGCTACTTCTTTCGTCGATGAGTCACATTTTCTTAGAATTCTTCCTATGAATCTCAACCTGGCGCCTGCTTTTCCCACTATTTGTTTTATGTGATCATTCCACTTCAGATCGCTCCGGATAGTAACTCCTAAGTATTTTACGGTCGTTACCGCTTCCAATGATTTACCACCTATGGCGTAATCGTACTGGAATGGATTTCTGCCCCTATGTATGCGCATTATATTACTTTTATCTACGTTTAGGGAAAGCTGCCAGCTGTCGCACCATGCATTAATCCTCTGCAGGTCCTCCTGGAGTACGTACGAGTCTTCTGATGTTGCTTCTTTCTTGTAGACAACCGTGTCATCTGCAAATAGCCTCACGGAGCTACCGATGTTGTCAACTAAGTCATTTATGTATATTGTAAACAATAAAGGTCCTATCACGCTTCCCTGCGGTACTCCCGAAATTACCTCTACATCTGCAGATTTTGAACCGTTAAGAATGACATGTTGTGTTCTTTCTTCTAGGAAATCCTGAATCCAATCACAAACCTGGTCCGATATTCCGTAAGCTCGTATTTTTTTCACTAAACGTAAGTGCGGAACCGTATCAAATGCCTTCCTGAAGTCCAGGAATACGGCATCAATCTGCTCGCCAGTGTCTACGAAACTGTGAATTTCTTGGGCAAATAGGGCGAGCTGAGTTTCACATGATCTCTGTTTGCGGAATCCATGTTGGTTATGATGAAGGAGATTTGTATTATCTAAGAACGTCATAATACGAGAACACAAAACATGTTCCATTATTCTACAACAGATTGACGTAAGCGAAATAGGCCTATAATTATTCGCATCTGATTTATGACCCTTCTTGAAAATGGGAACGACCTGCGCTTTCTTCCAGTCGCTAGGTACTTTACGTTCTTCCAGCGATCTACGATAAATTGCTGATAGAAAGGGGGCAAGTTCTTTAGCATAATCACTGTAGAATCTTTAGGGTATCTCGTCTGGTCCGGATGCCTTTCCGCTACTAAGTGATAGCAGTTGTTTTTCAATTCCGATATCGTTTATTTCAATATTTTCCATTTTGGCGTCCGTGCGACGGCTGAAGTCAGGGACCGTGTTACGATTTTCCGCAGTGAAACAGTTTCGGAACACTGAATTCAGTATTTCTGCCTTTCTTCGGTCGTCCTCTGTTTCGGTGCCATCGTGGTCAACGAGTGACTGAATAGGGGATTTAGATCCGCTTACCGATTTTACATATGACCAAAACTTTTTAGGGTTCTTGTTTAGATTGTTTGCCAATGTTTTATGTTCGAATTCGTTGAATGCTTCTCTCATTGCTCTCTTTACGGTCTTTTTCGCTTCGTTCAGCTTTTCCTTATCAGCTATGATTCGTCTACTCTTAAACCTATGATGAAGCTTTCTTTGTTTCCGTAGTACCTTTCGTACATGATTGTTATACCACGGTGGATCTTTCCCCTCGCTTTGGACCTTAGTCGGTGCGAACTTATCTAAGGCGTACTGGACGATGTTTCTGAATTTTTTCCATTTTTGTTCCACATCCTCTTCCTCAGAAATGAACGTTTGATGGTGGTCACTCAGATATTCTGCGATTTGTGCCCTATCACTCTTGTTAAGCAAATATATTTTCCTTCCTTTCTTGGCATTTCTTATTACACTTGTAGTCATTGATGCAACCAATGACTTATGATCACTGATACCCTCTTCTACATTCACGGAGTCGAAAAGTTCCGGTCTATTTGTTGCTATGAGGTCTAAAACGTTAGCTTCACGAGTTGGTTCTCTAACTATCTGCCCGAAGTAATTCTCGGACAAGGCAGTCAGGATAATGTCACAAGAGTCTCTGTCCCTGGCTCCAGTTCTGATTGTGTGACTATCCCATTCTATACCTGGTAGATTGAAGTCTCCCCCTATTACAATAGTATGATCACGAAACTTCTTCACGACGTTCTGCAGGTTCTCTCTGAGGCGCTCAACTACTACGGTTGCTGATGCAGGTGGTCTATAGAAGCATCCGACTATCATATCTGACCCACCTTTGATACTTAACTTAACCCAGATTATTTCACATTCGCATTCGCTAATAACTTCACTGGATATTATTGAATTCTTTACTGCTATAAATACTCCTCCACCATTGGCGTTTATCCTATCCTTGCGGTATATATTCCATTCTGTGTCTAGGATTTCGTTACTGTTCACTTCCGGTTTTAACCAACTTTCCGTTCCTAATACTATATGCGCACTATTTCCTTCAATAAGAGATACTAATTCAGGAACCTTGCCCTGGATACTCCTGCAGTTTACCAATATTACGTTAACTTTTCCTGTTTTTGGTCTCTGAGGACGGACGTTCTTTATCAACGATGATAATGTCCTCTCTTGATTTTGCTGTCTATCTTGCTCATCACGACCAAGGTTTCAGAAAAACATTAGCACATTGGATATGTAATTTATTTCCTAGTGTCCATTCTGTGGTGCATATGTAAGGATGCGTTGCATTCTACAGAGTACAACGATTTGACAAAACAAAACGAAAATTAATGACACAGGTTGAATTACTGCTTGGTACTGTCAAATGAAACCTAACAGAGCGATAGGCTAAGTGAAGGAGACACAAAGAACATTTATGCGTGATCAGGAGCTGACTTTTATCCGCTGTTCAATGCATATGCGTTATTCAGTTTACTTAATACTAATTATAAGACTTATCAATTTGTTAAGAATAGTTTTTGTCCTATTGAGGTGGCAGCCTAATATTATTTTAGTATCTCATCGTTCTCTCGGACTGTCAAACTTGTCTTATTTTCTATCCCAATCATAGTTACCTACTGCTGCGTTATTTCACTTAATTCTATTTTTATTTACTTTTATTAGAAGAGATAAGTATACTTTTTGATATGTCACATCCTGTTAGTCTCTCAGATCTAGTTCTGATGTCATAATTTTATGATCTCTCATAACTTTTGTTAAGAGTGGAGGAGTAAGAGATACTGTCCAAAACCGTATAAATTGTCTTTCGTTTCTCAGTACTTTCTTTTAAAGTAATCAGCCAGGCGAAACCTGTTTCTATAGACGGTACTATTGAAATCGTTGGTTTTATGAACTATTCCTCCTGGATACTGTTGAGGCGGTCATCCATTGTATGTTTGGCTGGCTACAAAAGTATGCATTAATGTACGCCATGGTCTGAAAAATGACGCAACTCAAATAGAGTAATTTTTGGGAAAATTGTAAAGACGAAATTAACTTATGCAGAAAATTATGCACAAGAAGTTAGTCACTGAAATTAAATTTTTATACAAAAATGTGCACCTGAAGCTACACAAATTATTAGTTGAAAAGACGTCATCGTCTGCACCATGCAGTAGGTTGAAATGAGTACTTCATTTCTTACAAGATTAGGAAGAACGTACGAAAGAAGATCTTGAATGTAAATTCTCATGTTATGAAATATTTAGCAATATAAAACCTAAATGAAGCAATAAAATAAAATAAATGAAATGAAGAAGCACGTAGGTGTATGAGTAGTGAAAGACTCCTGGTAAAGGCTCTTAATTATAGATGAAATCGAACGATAAATGTAGGAACAAGAGATGTAGTACCGTAACAGGCAGTTTGCCTAACACATGAATGGAAGAAATAAGAAGAAAATGGTTGTCAACATACACGATCTGTCATCCTGTGCTGTGCTTATATTTTGGGGTCAAGTACATATCTCACATTTTATACTGCTAGATCTGTGTCCTCAGACAGCCAGATAGATAGTCTGCGACTTCTACTCCGACCAGTAAGATGCTCTCGTGAGGAATCACATTGGCGTGGCCCTGTCAGCATGAGCTCACTTTGTTTTGTTCTTTGCCGTCATATTTACCTTACCGACGTTGTGTATATGTGCCTGGGCTGCTTACTGGATCTCATCTGAACAAATACCTGGATTGCAGTTACACAGATATTGACAGAATAGCGCATTCTTCTCTTGGTATTTGTCTATAACTTTCTGACGACCTGACGTGGACAGGTTTTCTGAACTGTCAAGTGATAATTGTATATCGATATTAATAGTTTAGTAAAATGTGTTTGCGGTTTGTTTCCAGGTTACTGCCGCTTCCATTTTAAGGGTAAAACAGTGACAACGTTTGGTGGAGTACTGCAACAGTTGCTAGTAGCTGTAAAGTCCAGGAAGTTGTCATTTCAGTTGTAGCAACCAAGTTGTTGAATTATTGCGAGACGAGCGAGGCTTACTTGCTGAATCTTCCCAGTGAAGCAGTAATGCAAGTTCTCACAGGGGCTACACCAAGCGAGGGGACGATGTGGAGCTGCCAGCAACAGTTAGGAGTTCGAGTCTGCTTTTCAATACCTGCTTCCTGCACTAAGTCTGCCCTGTGAACTTAGTCACAGTGAGGTGGCCTTCGTGGCTCACGCCAGTTGCATTCATGGGTTCAGATCTCTGTCGTGGTACCACTGTCCTGTGAACTTGGTGCCACAGCGCGGTGGGCCCTAATGGCTCGCTTCAGCAATAGCCAGACTCTTATCTAGGGGGCAGTGGGTCACAGCCCATGCCCGGCAGGAATTTTCTGTCACTACTGTGGGTGCATCTCCTTGCTGCATGCAGATCTGGCCACCTGTGCAAGATTCATGTTTACCGTCATGTGTTGCTGATGCCTGGTGTTTGCAGCTCACGCAACAGTGTGGCGCGCCACGTACTGAGTGGAAGCATCAGTAAAGGTGTGCATGTGCTGTTGGTCACAGATTTGTGTCAACCTGTGGGCCCCCAGACTCCATTCCATGGAGTGGGGGCATAGTCACCTTACCACGCTGACGCAGTGCTGATATTAATGTAACAGCGCAGAAATAAAATATTAATTCTGATGCTTTTTCTCTCTGGCCCTTCATTGGGCTAGTATCCCGCATCAGCCTTTCACAATCTGTCTCCCTTACATCGTCGTCATCCTTTCACCCTTGGGTCAGTTAAAGTAATGCATGTTATCTTCTTCTATGCAATAGTTCCACACAGGCACGAATGTGATATCTGTATCTCTTGTATCAGCTGCTTCAATTGTACAGTGTGACACTAGCATTTCTCATATACCGACCAGTCTTCCTCGTTCTAATTCACTTACCTACTATATTGCAGCGTTTAGTGTGAACCGTAGGCTGCTACCATTATTATCTGCATTCGATGACTTTCCGCTGGTAAACCGCACTGCAGTCCTTTACATCATACAACACAAAGGGTTACTGGGCTGCCTCTCTTAAACCGTAATTGGTTGTTACTGGTAGAGTATTCTGTAAGTCTTCCCAATTCGATTTTCTGTTATAACACTATGCCCTGACTGTACCAACGACCAGTATAGGCGACGTATCATTGTGTTGGCCGAATTCTCTCTTGTTGTTTACCGACAATACCACCTGGACATAGTTGTACGCTTTGAACTTATACTCTGCATATAACTTTTCCGTGGCTTATTTTCAACAGAGATGACTTACACAATATCACAACAGATGTGGCATACCTGAAGAGATCTGTAAACTCCCTTCCTCACCGAATTGAGGCAGCTATCAAGGCTGGGAGCTGTGTTACAAGGTATCAGGGTGATGTCTCCTCGTAATTATTAATTTTGTTTCTTTGGTATTTCCTAGACATCGCAGTAATATTCTGTAGAATATTATTTGAGAGAAGACGTTGATATACGCAACGTACCAAATGATTTACCTCATTTTCTTTCCTCTTCTGTTTCCAGTATTTTGTCTAAGATTTGTGCAAATTGTCCATTCAAAAAATAAAATTGACCGTCATAGTATGCGGCTGATTATTAAAAAGGTCAAGAATTTAAATACAGTGTGTGAAGCATTAATCAGAAAGGAACGACTTTCGGATAACATCACGCTTCACGCACCGCAGCTACACAACGCCATTTGCACAATCGCGGTGTGCCCTAAAATTCCTGCCACCAGGACGGACGAAACAAAAAGAGATCGGAAAAGGGGTGCTGCAGAGGACGATCGTGGCCCCAGTGGCTGCCAGCGATGCTCCCAAACGACCAACGACTGCCGATCGTAAAGCGCGGACGAAAGCTCGGGCGCCTGCAGCGCCGGCAGTAGGCAGACCCACGCGACACAGCCGCACAGTGGTGGCAGCGGGGAGGCTCTCCATCAGACGGCGCGGGCACGGCAGACAACCAAATCGCGTTCCGGTCACGCCCTCCGTCAGCCGCTCACACACACACAGACACACACACACACACACAGACACGCTCAAGCTGAGGGGTCAGGCGCAGTTTTCTCCCGCGCGCCCCAACGCACCGCCTCTGGAATGGAAACATCACCTTTGTTCTTCCAGGACGCTTCTCCTGACGCGACTCCTCTCGTTTTCGCTTCAGCCGTTCGTCTGTCGAGTCGCACTAACACTCCTTCCTTCCCTGCTTACCTCCGGCCCCTTCCCATCGGCTTCCGTAGCTCCGCGGACGGGGGCGTGCATGCAGGATGGAGAAGGCGGCGAGGCGGCACAAGTAGCTTACGCCAGGGACAGTTGAAATACGATTTGCGTGTAAGAGCACTGGCCCCTCCTAATGGGCCACGCCACTGAGCGCGGAACGCCAGAGAGCAGAGCACACTTCATAAATTTTGCGCCAGGCAATGACGTGGTGTTTTATCCCAGAGCGAAACAGAAACAAGGTGTTCATAAAGCCTCTTTACGAGCTGGAAAGCTCTGATTGACTCAATTCCCAGGCTTATGAAGGCCGTTATTACGGCCAGACGTGGTTGTTCTGGGTACTGATTTCTCAGGATCTATGCACCCAAATTGCGTGAAAATGTAATCAACATGTCAGTTCTAGTATAATATATTTGTCCAATGAATACCTGTTTATCATCTGCATTTCTTCTTGGTGTAGCAATTTTAATGGCCCGTAATGCATATCGTGTTGTATGTGATCTGTATTTTATTTATCTATGTATATCTCTATGCGATATCCTTTACGCTACAACTCCATTGAATTGTAAATTTCTTTTTTGTCAAGTTTCAATCTGATAAATTGCGTATGTAGGGCATCAAATGTAAGAGAGCGGTTATTCCTTTGAAAAGCGGCACGATGAAGGCATTATGTGATGTGCATGTGCAGTGTATGTTGCCTACAACCCGCTCATCTGCTCAGTGTGAAAGAGACTAAGTCGAGCCAATTACAGTACCTGATATGCTTGTAAAGCATCTTTCTAGGCTTAGAGACTTCCATTCGAAAGCTGGAAACTTTCTCTGATTTCTGAGATAAATACTGTACAGCACACCTCATCGCTGTATCCTACAAATTCGGTGAAATATCGCCGTCCCGGGTATATCGTCTCTGGGAGGCATTAATGATCATTTTTATTCTCAGTTTCCCAAGACGATTGAGTGATAGGTTTCGAAAACTATATAAATATTCAAAGTCTGGTGCGAAATGAACCAGAATGTTGCATGGAGTGCTTTACCTGCGTTCTCGGATGCGATGAACAGATGTGAAGTTTTATGATATGCGTGGTATACATTACGTCCTTGTAACGGCTAGACGTGGTGGGATGGAACGTTGATGGCGATTATGCGTGCTCTCACATTCCCATGCAGTCCCACATATGGGCACTGTCACATCTGAATGTGCAAAAAATGTAGATATTGTAGATCCGACTGTCCAGCAAAGTGGAGACTTCCAATGAGGCCCTTTTAAACTCTTTCAGGCGCTGATAATGCTGACCCACACGAGTAAGCGGCATCTCCGGATGCTTCACAGAGATAAAATGCCGCTGTTCACGCCCCTTATACAACGTACCAAGCCTGGTAGCAACCCTAAACACGAACAACACTAAAGCACTCTGGTAGTTGTTGAACCTGAGAACTGCAGCTTTAATAATTTACCATCCGGCCAGTGTTGTGAACGTAAATGTTTCAACTTTATATGTTAAACGTGCATTTACGCTTAAGTCACCATCGCATGGCACTGACTAGTAACAATTGATTGAACTATATGAAACCTTACATTTGATTCAAAGAAGGAAGGACACCTTAATAGGGATTTTAACGTCCAACCCTCTTTACCCCATTAAGGGATCTAGTGGAGAATGGATGTAATGAACAAAGCACTTTTGAAAAGGAGGAATGTGATATTGTCAGATACAAATTCATATAAAAGGGAAATATCATAAAACCGAAAACGAATTTAAATGATAGGAAGTCATTTTTGAAGTTATTTGTGTGGAGTGAAAATTTGTACAGAAGAGAAACATGGACGAAAAGCACTTCAGGCAAGAAGAGAAGAGAATCTTTTCAAATGTGGTGTTACAGAGGAATGCTGAAGATCAAATGGGTTGATCATGTACGTAATATGGAACTGAGGAGAAAAGAAGGGATCGGTTGATAGGACTTGAGGCTTCAATGTAGAGGAAGCCAAGGGATGACTACAGTAACCAGATTCCAATTTATCTTTGATGCAAGAGTTATTCGGATGTGCAGAGGTCTGCACAGGACAGACTAGCGTGGAGAGTTGCATCAAACCAGTCTTTGCACTGAAAATGGTCACATGGTAAGACTGTGGAGGAACGAGGGACAGAATCGGCTATGTCCTTTTCAAACAAACTACCTATCGAAAGATTCACACTGGCTGGACGTATTTGCCAGCTGCGTTGACGCAGACATGAAGGATACGGTAGTAATGGCTGATAAGCCTTTTGGAATATCCTGCTTGTGTGCCTTCCAGCGAAGCTAGTCGGAGGGAGTGAGGACTCGCGTGCTCGCTCTTCACTTAGCTTGCGGGCTATATAGTAATATAAATGTGGATTGCGAATGGGATTGTGTTAATCGTTACTGTAAAATGCCACTTGGCTTACGTGTGGTACCAGTAAATTACAGTAATTCATTTCAAAATGTTTTTAATAGTTACAGTTAAATAAAAACTATTTCATAACGCAAAGCAGTTGAAAAAAGAAATTGAAAAGAAGAAGTGCACTATATGTAAAGTGTTGATATTTTCTGTTTATGGTGGCACCTGATCTGTCTCATCGACAGAAGAATTCGAAAATAGAGTGCTGTTTCTATTCGAGACAGTCAGTTGCTTTGCAATACGGTCACCAATAATTTTTTCCTGATGGTGGTAATTCCCTATATTCAACATCAGCACCCGCGAACAACCTGGTGGAGTTTTCAGTACTGCATTCCGAATAACGTACATCCTTTCTGCATACATACCCTTAAAAACGCTGAGAACTGCCTGGCTGCGATTAATTTCCACTTTGCCACATCTAATGGTTTCTTCCCGTTCTTCTTGTGTGTAGAGTTGAGGAAGCATGTCAGCTGAAATGCCTCTCTGCGTCCTGCGTCTAATGCAGTTTTCGCGAACATCGTAAGAACGATTCGGAGGAGATTGTAGTGTGTTCTTCACTTGATAATAGTTCTTGAAACTTAATGAGAAGCATTGTTGACGTGTGTCTTCAGAAGTTTAGATTTTTGAACAGTTCTATTACGCCATGCCTTGAGTTAGGCAGACCTGCGATCATTCGTCCTGCCCATTAGTGCTTGCATACATTCAATGTCCTCTGTTAGTTCTATGTAATGTGGGCCTCCATTTGAGCAGTATTCTAGATTGAATCACATGAGTCCTTTGTGAACGATCTCCTTTGACTGCATTTCCAGAGTAATATGTCATCGTGATGAAGTCTGCCTTGTAATGTACGAGGGTGATTAACAAAAACGGAGACTGGTTTTTTCCCGTAACTTCGGTGATAGTTTCCTGTCTGTACAATAAATATTTGAAAAGAGCTAGTTCTTACGTGTAATGCTCATAGACGGCAGCACATATGTATCGGTGGGTTGGTAGTAGTGCTCTATTCTGTAGGAGCTCTTTGAGTTTTGAATACCAAACAATGTAAGTGATACCAGAGGAACAGAGCGGTGCAATTAATTTCTGTGATCGTTTAAACGGTACAGCCAGGGGATCTTACGAAAAGCAGCAGCAAGCGTACCGTGAAGATGCACTACCTCGTGCGACAGTGTTTAGGTTGTCCAAGATCGTCAAAGATGGCTAACCTACCTGTGTTAAGCAGAGTTGGGCTGGTGTTTCGGCTTTTGCTGTGACTGAAGTCAACATCAACACAGCTGCGGTGATTGTTTGTGAGAATTGGCAGATAGCATAACGTAGCCCCAGTGAAGTGGTGAGAATTCATACGGCAGTGTCTTTGCGATTATGCAAGTCCATTTCCAAACGATTTGTATTTGTGCTCGTTGGAGGCCACGTCTGTTGACCTTCAGGCAAAAGGCTATGCCAATGGAGACAAGCTGTGAGGAGCTGCGTCTCTTTTTTAACAGAGGGGATGCGTTTCTGGAACCGATTATCGCCAGTGACGAGTCGTGGGCTGCATCATTATGATACTGAAGGAAAACGAGCCAGCACAGGGTGAAAATCTCTGGGTTCTCCAACACCAAAAAAGGCGAAAATTGTTCCGTCTGCTAGGAAAGTTATTGTGATCAAGTTTTTTTACTATCATGGAATGATTTAGCAGCATACATTTTCCCTTTCGAATAGCGCTACGGCAGCATACTACATATCAGTATCAGCTAAAATGAGGAAACACATTACATGGAAATGACCAGAACTTTCTCCTACTGGATAGCGTCTTCATCATGACAATGCGCGGCCTCACGTCGCAAATCTAATCGAGCAGTTTCTGCCTCAGTTCAATATTACCTGTGTACCTTATCTGTATTTTTCTATTCCCATCACTAAAGGAATGGATTAGGGCATTCGACATGAGAACTTCGAAACAGTGATCAAGAAAAGTGAAGAGACTGTCAAGAACCTGACAAAGGAGGGCGTGCACCAGGTGATCGATTACTGGCAGAGATATTATAAATCTACAGCTACATCTACGTGACTACTCCGCTATTCGCAGTACAGTTCCTGGAAGAGGGTTTAATAAACCACGTTCAAGCTGTCTCTCTACCGTTCCACTCTTGAACGGCGTGCGGGAAAAACGAGCACTTAAATTTTCTTTGTGAGCCCTGATGTCTCTTATTTTATCGTCGTGGTCATTTCTCCCTATGTAAGTGGATGCCAACAGAATGTTTTCGCAATCGGAGGTGAAAACTGGTGATTGAAATTTCATGAGAGGATCCCGTCGCAACGAAAAACGCCTTTGTTTTAATGTTTGCCACTCCAATTCAAGTATCATGTCTGTGGCACTATCTCCCCTACTTCGCGATAATACAAAACGACCTGCCCTTCTTTGTACTTTTTCGATGTCATCCGTCACTCCCATCTGATGCTGATCCCACACCGCACAGTATGCTTCCGCATCCATTTACGCTTCGAGTGGACCCATGAACTAAATGTTCAAAAATAATTTTCTGAGATAGCATTCAGTGCAATTTCGGGTGACGTTTTATGCCTGCCTCCCTTTAAACGTCGAGGGTAGATTAAATTCACCACCGTCTATAATTGTATGAGTGGGGTACCTATTTGAAATGAGATTCAAGTTTTCTTTAAACTGTTCAGCAACTATATCTTCTGAATCGATGGTGGAGGGGGGGGGGGGGGGGGTCGGGAGAAATGACCCAAGTAACAGTTTAGTCCGATTGTCAAGTATAACCTCTACCCATACTATTTCGCAGGAACTATCTACTTCAATGTCACTGCAAGGCACACTACTTCTGACAGCAATAAATACTCCTCAACCAATTGTATCTTATCTATCCTTTCTGAACTCTATTAGATCGTTGGAAAAAAATTATGTTCAGCTTAATTCCGGCTTTAGCCAGCTTTCTGTACCTATAACTATTTGAGTTTCAGTGCTTTCCATTAGGGATTGGAGCTCTGGTTCTTTCCCAGCACAGCTACGACAATTTACAACTACGACACCGATCGTTTCTAGAACTAACTTACTGTATTTTACCTGCCCTCTTTTAGACAGGCAGGTTACCTGAGGCCCTCTAACCTAAAAAATCGCCCAGTCCCTTCGACACAGCCCCCGCTACCCGTGTAGCCGCTTGCTGTGTGTAGTGGACTCCTGATCTATTAAGCAGAACCTGGAAACCCACCACCCCATGGCGGAAGTGATGGAATTTGCATCCTACACGGTCACTGAACCGCCTGAGCCTCTGACTCACACCCTCCAGTCGGCTCTCCACCAAAGGACAACAGTCGGTTCTATCGACGATGCTGCAGATGGTGAGTCCGCCTTAATCTCGGAAGCAATACTGGCAGTCTTTACCATTTCCGCTAGTCGCGCAAAACCAGAGAGAATTTCCTCCGATCGAAAGCGACATATGTCATTGTTACCGACATGGGCCACCATCTGCAGCTGGCTGCACCCTGTACTCTTTATGGTAACCGGAAGCAACCTTTCCACATCCGGAATGACTCCCGCCGATATGCACACGGAGTGTACACTGGCTTCCTTCCCCTCCCTGGCAGCCATGCTTCGAAGGGGCCCCATTACGCGCCTAACGTTGGAGTTCCCAGCTACCACCAAACCCACCCTCTGTTAACGCCCAGACATTGCGGTCCAAGAAGCTTCCTCTGAAACAGGGTGGACAACTGTATCCGGCTCAGAGACGTCGTTAGCCACAGATAACGCCCGAAACATGTTCGTCAAACAAACCGGGGAGGCACTACGATCGGCCCCTCGGAAAGTTTTTCGCTGGCTGCCGGAATTTGGAGTAATCTCCCACTCGACCACGGGTGAGGCGTCAACCTCAGTGCAGGCACTATCCGGGGTGGCCACAGCAGTGGACCAAACGAGGGACACGTGAGACGTGCTCGACGTCTCTCACATCCCCACGTCCGACCAACCACAGTGATGCCCCTTGGCAGCAGCCTCAAGCTGTGTGGCGGAAGCCATCGAAGCCTGGAGCTGTGAGGGAAGAGTCGCCAACTCAGCTCGCATCTGTACACAGCAATCACCGCTCCTATCCAGTACTGCAGTCGCTCCCGTTAGAAACTCGTAAAAATATACAACAAACGAACGGTATACCCGCCTTCTTAGCATCAGGAACCCGTGGTGCTCTGTCACTATCCAACACTGAGCTATACTAACCAAAACAAACAAAAGCCTGTAGGATCCGATGGTCGATAGCAACGGCGGTACGGTACGCTACACTGTTATTAAAATAAAAGCTTTTGCCTAGTAAGAACTCGACTATGCAAGAAATTACAAAAATAATCTAGTAACTCCACAGGTATTTGAAAGAAAAAAAAAGTCGTTTCTGCTGGAAGCTCGTAAAAACGTACGACAAACGAACGGCGGCAAGTATGCCTCTGAATAATTTTCCATTTGAATAATAATTTATCATAAGGTATAACGTCTGTTCCGATCAGTGGTTTTGCTATGGAGTACGAATTGCGGTCTCTGTTCTCTGGCAGCTGACGCCGAGCTTCATGGGTAAAAGACATTTTTAGTTAACTTTCAATCTGCCATTACATGAGGGTGGATAAAATATCCTTGCACCATACTACTGAGTAATTCAATGAGAAATTTATCATAAATAAAGGACTACAGAGTCCTAATATTCTGGTAGCTTAATTACTCTACTGCTTGTAAACCTAGTTGCCTCACTAATAGACCAGATGACAACTGTGGCTTGGGACAAGCTAAATGAAAATGTGTTTAGAATTTTTAGGATTACAGTTACGATGAAAATATGTTTCTTAACACACTGAAAATAACAGGGAGCGAGGCTAGAGAATCAAAAATCTTCACAGGCTGCAAGAAATATGTGGTAATTGTAAAGCCATCAGCATAAAAAAATTAGAATCAAGTAATACTGAACAATAAAAAAACTCATTGAAGGCGGTACAAGATGTTCTGAAAAACCTTTGGGAACGTAAAACAGTGTCTTGCATTAAGAGGAATGTCTCTCCAGTATTTATTTACTCTGTTTGACTAAGTTACGGATCATATCTCCGGCTAAAATTCCATGTGGTCAATTAGTGTAGAAAGAATAAATAATAGTAAATATTCAGGGATAGGTCCATAGGGGTATCTTGATAAATAAAATGAAAAATAAGGAATGAGAAAGACCGATAGTTCTGTTGTAGAAAGCCTGGCCTTTTTCTGCTTTCCTTGAAAGTTGTGCTATCACTGACCGTCCCTCTCCCACGGTAAACAAATGCGAGGAAACATTTCAGCGAAGAGAGAGCGATGCGGCATCCGGCCTCGTCTCTGTGCTGCGAGAAGGCAAACGACCCTGTGTGTTTTGCGGGTTGCCGGAGTCGTGCGGTTAGGGGAACACGTGGCCAGAGAGGGCGTGTGTAGTTGGAGGTCGGTGGGCAGAGCCGGCCAGCCACAGGAATCGGACAGAGCAGCCCTCATAAAGTATCGTCTAGTGTGGAACCTGAATCAGGTGTGATCGCGGCCTGCACAGGAATGACACAGCGAACTGAAACTTTTTGTAAGGATTGTTTTTTTTGCCAAATTGTCCTAGTATGTAACAAACTGTTGGTTACAATTGAAAAATCATCTAATTATTATCACGAATATGTCCATCTAGAAAGCACAGTCTCCCTAACAGAGGACATTATAGTGCAGTTGTATAATAATATTTGTTGTTGGTCTTGGTAACAACTACAAATTGAATTAAAAGAAGATAACTGATTATTTAACTTTAAGAAAACTTTTGTTGACAATGTTTATGGTCTTCACGGGTATACTGCTGGAAGTGATCATCTTTACTACACGATATTTCTGCGATCCATCTGGCCGCCATCTTCAGTGTCGATCGCTGAATAAAGTTAAAAAAAAACAGAATGAGGAGACATAATAGTAAAAAGAGGTTATAAAACGGTGACTGTTTAAAACTGGTACATGATGAAAAAGTTGTGAAGAAAACACAAAAAAATAACATTTAGGAAATAGACAGACACAATTAAAAAACACGACGATAGCCTGGTCTCTGTTCGCAGCATTTAAAAAGGAGACGCACAAGACTGAACACTCACGGAAAACACTGCACCATAGAATATGAAGGCATATGGGCATAGGGGGGCGGGGGGAGGCCCGGGCAGATGAGGGGGAGGGGAGAAGTGGGTTAAGCGATAGAGGTAGAGGGCACAGAAAAACGGAGAGGAGCAGGGCGGATACAAGGAAGGAGTAGAGAACAGTGGAGGGGAAAGAAAAAGGACTCGGGGAGAGAGAATGGAGTCATGGAGTGGGTAGGTGGAGAAAAAACCGGATGGAAGGAGGGGGAGAAGGAGCGTAGGAAAAGGGCAGAGAGAGGGAGGGGGAGGTGGGATCATAATTGGTAGGAGGGATAAATGGAGGGAGAGAGGGAATCATCTGAGAGTTGTAGTTGATGGAAGCCACCTCAGGAAAGGAGATTATGTATGTAGGGGGGGGGGGCCACAACGGTGAAGGCGCGGCAACCGGGAGGGGGGGGGGGGGTTGGAGAGGAGAGGAGCAACCAGGGGACGAGGGGGATCAAGTCGGCGGGAGATGTAGAGGACGCGGCCATGTTCGAGGAAAATGAGCAGATGGGGGAAAGGAATCAGGTCATAGAGGATCTGCGTGAGGGACAGGAGGCATATATGGAGTGCGTGGCGCTTGAGGATCTGGAGAGACTTATAGGATTTGGGGGGGGGGGGGGGGACGGATATCCAGGCGGGGACGAATTAAGGATTTGTAGGTGTCGAGGATTGTAGAGGGGTGCAAACCCCATGTCTGACCAGAGAGTAGTTTGAGGCAATTTTTAGGTCTTTTTCAGGCCTATATTGGACAGATTATTCGCACTGTTCATGACCGATGTGTGGAACGACGGCGTGACATACGTTTGCTACAGCCTGAAAAATCTGCCACCGCCGAACATTGTCTCAATGAAAGGCATAACATGTCGTTTGAAGAGACGGAAATTATTGCTCCGGCATCTCGTTACTGAGATTGTGTGCGCAAGGAATCCATAGAAATACGATTATCTGATGAAATTATTGATAGAGATAATGGTTTTCCTTTAAGCAAGATATGGAACCCTATTTTATAAGATATAAAACAACAACGGTCCGGCTTTCGACACACTATACCTTAATTTGCGATGTAATACTTTCACCAATTTCCGCTGCCGGCGTCGTAGCAGTTCTTAACTTTGCAGGGGGAGCTCTTCCGCTTCCCGCGCAGGCGCTGTGGCCTGTGTCTGGGGTATAAAGGAGCCGCCACTTCTAATTTTCTACCAGTTCCGGTGTGACTGTATACTCAGCGATTGCTCCTGATAGATGGCGGCCTGACAGATCGCCGAAATATCACGTAGTGAAGGCGTTCCTATGCGGCAGTCTAACCATGAAGAGCATAAACATGTATGACACCGGGAAAAATTTACGGAATCACTACAATTTTAGCTTTTCTTTTTTTACATTTGATCGCTCATGTTTAACATAAAATTGTAATTAGGTTTAAAAATATCACTGTTGGACCCTAGAAAATGTACAGGCACATGACATTTTCATAGTTAAATGGACATCAGACAAATTGCTGTAAGTAAAACTCATACTCATATTTCATTTGTAGCGACCTGTTCTTAGATCTACAAGCAAACTGAAATTGTAAATTTCCTGCAAACAAGTCCACTTCTGATATTTCAAATAAATAAAACGAATACGTATAGCGAAATAAATATGAAATTTTGTTAGTTGCAAAGAAGTAGTTCAAATACCTTCAGTACTTTGCAAAACAAATTAAGGACGCTCTGAGCAAACAAATGCAGAACTATATTTCAGGATTTATTATTTATATTTGCAGTTTCTAAGGAATTAGTTTGAGATGTATAGGTTGAATGACAGAAGGCGAGTATTACAAACAATTTAGAGGAGGAAAGTACGTTGGCCAGTATGTAGGTTGAATGACAGAAGGCGAGTACTGGAAACAATGTAGAAGAGGAAAGTATAATGGCCAGTACACTAAATGAGAAGAGGCTGCTTGAAAGAGAATGCACCCGAAGGAGTGTTTAACAAGAAGAAGACGTCGCTTATTGACGATATCGAAATAAGCGCTTCATATGCAGCTGCTAAATGAATGATAGAGCACCGAGAGGAAATGGAAACACTGGATTTATGGTGATGGGCGGGTTTAATGGGCTGAATAGATTACCACCATCACATAACAGAAAAACGAGTAGTCTGTATCGTACGTTTTCTATGTAAATATTTCCGTGTATAATGTTTCTTAACTCACTCAACACTTCTCTTCATACACAGTTGGTTGCACAATGCTTGTACTCTTTACTTATAGACGTAAGTCTCCTGATGCTAATTTCAGAAGTCACCGTGGGGGATACCGTAGTTAAATTTCGCTAAGGTGACGGACACGTGTATTCTAGATCTGTTTATGCCTTTCTCACTCTATGATATTCTTTTTACAGTGGGCAAGTACCATGGTTCTGTGAAATAAAAAGTCACTGCGTAAAATTCAGTAAATCCTAACAACAAATGATGAAATGGCTTAAAAATAGAAACAAAATAACAAAAAAGAGGAAGGAAAGCAGCCTACAGTCAAAATAGTGATACGGTAAATACACTCTCAGATTAAGAAAAGTCGCACCACGAACGAATTATCCGAATAAAGCTGAAATCGGTAGATGTGAAGTAAATATAGAGACAAACAAATGGTTACATTTTCAGAAAAATTGGATGACTTGTTAAACAGAAGGAGCTTCACAAACTGATCCAATAAATAACGAGTTTGCTCATCTCTGGCCCTTATGCAAGTAGTTATTCGCCTTTGCATTGATTGATAACGTTGCTGGATCTTTTCCTGAGGTATATCCTACCAGATGATCTTGAAACCCAAAATCACGAGCTGGTAGGAGGGCCCCGCCCCTAATGCCCCAAACGTTGCCAGTTGGTGAGAGATCCGGCAACTTGATGACAAAGGTAGGTTTCGGCAAAGCACGAGAACCTTCGCACTGTTTTCTGTAAGGGTGTCGCAGGGGGCAACCAACGGGGTCCGGCTATGAAAAGAGACCATCACTTGTAGCTGTC
Source organism: Schistocerca serialis cubense (assembly GCF_023864345.2). Classification (NCBI taxonomy): domain Eukaryota; kingdom Metazoa; phylum Arthropoda; class Insecta; order Orthoptera; family Acrididae; genus Schistocerca; species Schistocerca serialis. The sequence continues at coordinate 144,145,030 of NC_064641.1, read as the reverse complement.
ACACCGTAGGCGGACGATAATGAGGATGGTTTCCCACTACTGTCTAGAGCGTTACCAAGCACGTCTTCGCAGGTCTTCAGGTCTCAGTTCGAAGCTGGACTCATCACTGAAGACAGTTCTATTCCAATCGATGAGATTCCAAGTTCTAGGGCGATTACGTGTCGGGAGACGCCCCAGACAGCTGTGGAATACCAACCTAATTGTCACCCGCTAAAAGGCTCATCAACGAGGAGTGATGGTGTGGTGAGGAAATTCTTTACATGGCATCACCCATTTAATTGTCATCCACGACACCCCTACAACTCTGCTGTGCATCGACGATACTCTACGCTCTGTTTTGTTGACCTACATGGCAAGCCATCCTGGGCTCACATTTCAACAAGATAATGCAGGTCCGCACACAGCGAGAATGTCTATTGCTTGTCTTCGTGCTTGTCAAACCCTACCATTGCCAGGGAGATCACTGAATCTCTCCCCAAATTGGCAACGTTTGGATCATTATGGGCAAGGCCCTCCAACCATCTTTGGGTTCTGACGATCTAACTACATCTACATCTACATCTATACTCCGCAAGCCACACAACGGTGTGTGGCGGAGGGCACTTTACGTGCCAATGTCATTACCTCCCTTTTCTGTTCCAGTCGCGTATGGTTCGCGGGAAGAACGACTGTCTGAAAGCCTCCGTGCACGCTCTAATCTCTCTAATTTTACATTCGTGATCTCCTCGGGAGGTATAAGTAGGGGGAAGCAATATATTCGATGCCTCATCCAGAAACGCACCCTCTCGAAACCTGGCGAGCAATCTACACCGCGATGCAGAGCGCCTCTCTTGCAGAGTCTGCCACTTGAGTTTATTAAACATCTCCGTAACGCTATCGCGGTTACCAAATAACCCTCTGACGAAACGCGCCGCTTTTCTTTGGATCTTCTCTATCTCCTCCGTCAAACCAATCTGGTACGGATCCCACACTGATGAGCAATACTCAAGTATAGGTCTAACTAGTGTTTTGTAAGCCAACTCCTTTCTTGATGGACTACATTTTCTAAGCACTCTCCCAATGAATCTCAACCTGGTACCCGCCTTACCAACAATTAATTTTGTATGATCGTTCCACTTCAAATCGTTCTGTACGTATATTCCCAGATATTTTACACAAGTAACTGCTACCAGAGTTTGTTCCGCTATCATATAATCATACAATAAAGGATCCTTCTTTCTATGTATTCGCAATACATTACATTTGTCTATGTTAAGGGACAGTTGCCAATCCCTGCACCAAGTGCCTATCCGCTGCAGATCTTCCTGCATTTCGCTACAATTTTCTAATGATGCAACTTCTCTGTATACTACAGCATCATCCGCGAAAAGCCGCATGGAACTTCCGACACTATCTACTAGGTCATTTATGTATATTGTGAAAAGCAATGGTCCCATAACACTCCCCTGTGGCACGCCAGAGGTTACTTTAACGTCTGTAGACGTCTCTCCATTGATAACAACATGTTGTGTTCTGTTTGCTAAGAACTCTACAATCCAGCCACACAGCTGGTCTGATATTCCGTAGGCTCTTACTTTGTTTATCAGGCGACAGTGCGGAACTGTACCGAACGCCTTCCGGAAGTCAAGAAAAATAGCATGTACCTGGGAGCCTGTATCTAATATTTTCTGGGTCTCATGAACAAATAAAGCGAGTTGGGTCTCACACGATCGCTGTTTCCGTAATCCATGTTGATCCCTACATAGTAGATTCTGGGTTTCCAAAAACGACATGATACTCGAGCAAAAAACATGTTCTAAAATTCTACAACAGATCGACGTCAGAGATATAGGTCTATAGTTTTGCGCATCTGCTCGACGACCCTTCTTGAAGACTGGGACTGCCTGTGCTCTTTTCCAATCATTTGGAACCCTCCGTTCCTCTAGAGACTTGCGGTACACGGCTGTTAGAAGGGGGGCAAGTTCTTTCACGTACTCTGTGTAGAATCGAATTGGTATCCCGTCAGGTCCAGTGGACTTTCCTCTATTGAGTGATTCCAGTTGCTTTTCTATTCCTTGGACACTTATTTCGATGTCAGCAATTTTTTCGTTTGTGCGAGGATTTAGAGAAGGAACTGCAGTGCGGTCTTCCTCTGTGAAACAGCTTTGGAGAAAGGTGTTTAGCATTTCAGCTTTACGCGTGTCATCCTCTGTTTCAATGCCATCATCATCCCGGAGTGTCTGGATATGCTGTTTCGAGCCACTTACTGATTTAACGTAAGACCAGAACTTCCTAGGATTTTCTGTCAAGTCGGTACATAGAATTTTACTTTCGAATTCACTGAACGCTTCACGCATAGCCCTCCTTACGCTAACTTTGTCATCGTTTAGCTTCTGTTTGTCTGAGAGGTTTTGGCTGCGTTTAAACTTGGAGTGAAGCTCTCTTTGCTTTCGAAGTAGTTTCCTAACTTTGTTGTTGTACCACAGTGGGTTTTTCCCGTCCCTCACAGTTTTACTCGGCACGTACCTGTCTAAAACGCATTTTACGATTGCCTTGAACTTTTTCCATAAACACTCAACATTGTCAGTGTCGGAACAGAAATTTTCGTCTTGATCTGTTAGGTAGTCTGAAACCTGCCTTCTATTACTCTTGCTAAACAGATAAACCTTCCTCCCTTTTTTATATTCCTATTAACTTCCATATTCAGGGATGCTGCAACGGCCTTATGATCACTGATTCCCTGTTCTGCACTTAATGAGTCGAAAAGTTCGAGTCTGTTTGTTACCAGTAGGTCCAAGATGTTATCTCCACGAGTCGGTTCTCTGTTTAATTGCTCGAGGTAATTTTCGGATAGTGCACTCAGTATAATGTCACTCGATGCTCTGTCCGTACCACCCGTCCTAAACATCTGAGTGTCCCAGTCTATATCTGGTAAATTGAAATCTCCACCTAAGACTATAACATGCTGAGAAAATTTATGTGAAATGTATTCCAAATTTTCTCTCAGTTGTTCTGCCACTAATGCTGCTGAGAATTATTAACCTAGCTCGGTTGTTGAGTGTAACCTCCATCTATAATAATTCACAGGAACTATCCACTTCTACTTCACTACAGGACAAACTACTACTAACAGCGACGAACGCTCCACCACCGGTTGCATGCAATCTATCCTTTCTAAACACCGTCTGTACCTTTGTAAAAATTTCGGCAGAATTTATCTCTGGCTTAAGCCAGCTTTCTGTACCTATAACGATTTCAGCTTCGGTGCTTTCTATCAGCGCTTGAAGTTCTGGTACTTTACCAACGCAGCTTCGACAGTTGACAATTACGATACCGATTGCTGCTTGGTCCCCGCATGTCCTGACTTTGCCCCGCACCCGTTGAGGCTGTTGCCCTTTCTGTACTTGCCCAAGGCCATCTAACCTAAAAAACCGCCCAGCCCACGCCACACAACCCCTGCTACCCGTGTAGCCGCTTGTTGCGTGTAGTGGACTCCTGACCTATCCAGCGGAACCCGAAACCCCACCACCCTATGGCGCAAGTCGAGGAATCTGCAGCCCACACGGTCGCAGAACCGTCTCAGCCTCTGATTCAGACCCTCCACTCTGCTCTGTACCAAAGGTCCGCAGTCAGTCCTGTCGACGATGCTGCAGATGGTGAGCTCTGCTTTCATCATGCTAGCGAGACTGGCAGTCTTCACCAAATCAGATAGCCGCCGGAAGCCAGAGAGGATTTCCTCCGATCCATAGCGACACACATCATTGGTGCCGACATGAGTGACCACCTGCAGATGGGTGCACCCTGTACCCTTCATGGCATCCGGAAGGACCCTTTCCACATCTGAAATGACTCCCCCCGGTATGCACACGAAGTGCACATTGTTTTTCTTCCCCTCTCTTGCTGCCATTTCCCTAAGGGGCCCCATTACGCGCCTGACGTTGGAGCTCCCAACTACCAGTAAGCCCACCCTCTGCGACCGCCCGGATCTTGCAGAGTGAGGGGCAACCTCTGGAACAGGACAAGCAGCCATGTCAGGCCAAAGATCAGTATCAGCCTGAGACAGAGCCTGAAACCGGTTCGTCAGACAAACTGGAGAGGCCTGCTGTTCAGCCCTCCGGAATGTCTTTCGCCCCCTGCCACACCTTGAGACGACCTCCCACTCTACCACAGGTGAGGGATCAGACTCAATGCGGGCAGTATCCCGGGCAACCACAGTCGTAGTCCGATCGGGGGATGCGTGGGACGAACTGGCCGTCCCCGACAAACCCCCATCCGGACCCCCACAGTGATACCCATTGGCAACAGCCTCAAGCTGTGTGACCGAAGCCAACACTGCCTGAAGCTGGGAGCGAAGGGATGCCAACTCAGCCTGCATCCGAACACAGCAGTTGCAGTCCCTATCCATGCTAAAAACTGTTTTGCAAAGAACGTCTGAACTAATCTACAGAGAGCGCAAACAAATCGACAAAATTTAAACGGTTATTAAAATACAAGATTGCCTCGTAAATGCAGTAATGCTGCTATTTGCGCATTGCCGACACTGCTCGGCTGCGGAAGGAGACTACGCGAATTTACATTATTCAGGTACTAAAACGCGATGCTGCAACTCTCAAATACTATAATACGCCCGAAATTTATGAATTAAACAATGCAAGTACCAAAAACACGCAAAGAAATTAAGAATGAAACTATGTAACAAATGAGTGAGCTAGGAGTATACGACTTGCTGCTGCAGCTGCTTATTTAACGGCGGCAGGGAGCACACTGACTGTGACCAACCGACACTGGCCGTTCAAAACAAAAACAGAAGACAAACGACTACGTGAATTTACGCTATTCGGGTACTAAAACGCGATGCTACAACTCTCAAATAGTATAATACGCCCGAAATTTATGAATTAAACAATGCAAGTACCAAAAACACGCAAAGAAATTAAGAATTAAACTATGTAACAAATGGGTGAGCTAGGAGTATACGACTTGCTGCTGCAGCTGCTTATCCAACGGCGGCAGGGAGCACTCTTCTCAGCTGCTGTGATGTCATCACAGCAGCTGAGACGAGTGTTCCACCTACCATCTTCGAAGGCTGCCATAGGTCTGATGATGGTCATGTGATATGACCGAAACCGGTCACCTATGTTCTTGTGACATACGTGGTGTGATCAAGACTGAATTTTAAAAAGAATAATCTCGAGGAATTATTTCCTGCGAAACACAGATCTTATCCAGTCTACTTGAGGTTCTGTATGATCACAGGAATTTACTTTACACAGCAAACATTCATTTATTTTGTTCGTTCGTCCGCATACAGTCCGTCTGCTCTTTTCCTGTTTAGCTGGGCGTCGATCCAAACTTTCTCTCTGTGTTGCTACAACTGCGGTCTTCTGCCTTCGTTTTGAAACAGGTGTCAGAGCTGTGACAGGTGCAGCGTCCTAAAATGATGTTTCTGTTCGAGATTAACGTGGACATGGAACGGATGTCTCATACCCTTCTATCATGTTTCTGTTCTTCCGCACCGCAGGTGCTGTGGAACTTACAAACTCGTGTACAGCGGAACTGCTGGTACTACGTGACAGCACGTCGTCTGTAACTGAGAAATCTTCCTCCGATACTACTGACATCTTCCCTAAATACTGGGGTGGTACGCCTGGAGATGTTACACGACCGAACATAGCTCAACAACGTCTGTTGTTGATGGCACTGGAAAATTTGAATCTCCAACTACATTATTTGATATTCTCAGATTTCAAATATGTGAGTAGGGCAGACCAGGGCATGTTTAGCCAGAGCCCTTTTCTTGCTAACAAATCTTGCTAGAACGCTACCGACAATGGAAAATTAGTAACGCAGTTATGAGGACTCTCTCAAACTTCATGGCATCAGCTGAATGAACGTCTTAGAGCGAATACCATGTTAACATTGTTGTGCAAGGCGAGCAAATTTTGTCACTCAACCATCAAATGTCCTAAGGAGCATATACCGGGTGATCAAAAAGTCAGTATAAATTTGAAAACTGAATAAATCACAGAGTAATGTAGACAGAGAGGTACAAATTGACACACGTGCTTGGAATGACATGGGGTTTGTTAGAACCAAAAAAATACAAAAGTTCAAAAAATATCCGACAGATGGCGCTTCATCTGATGAGAATAGTAATAATTAGCATAAGAAAGTAAGACAAAGCAAAGATGATGTTTTTTACAGGAAATGCTCAAAATGTCCACCATCATTCCTCAACAATAGCTGTAGTCGAGGAATAATGTTCTGAACAGCACTGTAAAGCATGTACGGAGTTATGGTGAGGCATTGGCATCGGATGTTGACTTTCAGCATCCCTAGAGATGTTGGTCGATCATGATACACTTGAGACTTCGGGTAACCCCAAAGCCAATAATCGCACGGACTGAGATCTGAGGACCTGGAAGGCCAAGCATGACGAAAGTGGCGGCTGAGCAACGATCATCACCAAACGACGCGCGCAAGAGATCTTTCACGCGCCATCTGTCGGACATTTTGTGAATTTTGTTTTTCTTTTGGTTCTAATGAAACCCCATGTCATTCCAAGCATGTGTGTCAATTTTTATCTCTGTATCTGCGTTATTCAGTTGTTTATGAAGTTTTCAAATTTATACTGACATTTTGATCACCCTGTATTTTTGAATTGAGAATAGATAATTATGTGTTCGTTAAAGGGAGATTCTTCTATTTTACGAGGTCCATTCGTATAATTTGAAAACTTGAAAATTATTACTGTAGTTTCCAAAACAATTCAAATATGGTGATAGAGCACCCTTGCGCAACCCTGTTGGTGTACGTTGACGCTCTACTTCGCATTGACATCCTGACACCGGAGTCAAGGAAGTTCTAAGACGACAACACTTTCAAACACAATATATACATATACTAAAAAAATGAAGACACAGGCAACGAAAGATAGAAGCTGCTAAAAAGGTTATTCGAAATTAATGAATCTCAAGCGCTAACAATCCTTTGTGAGCAAGGTCCGCTAAGGGCAAGCAAAAACATAGAAAATGTGGACAGACCTGCTTCTGATGTCTTCATTAGTGTTTTGCCTAACATGTTACCTCCAGTAGTTTCCTGTCTCCTGCCATCTTCTTCAGAGCGTGTAATTTACGCCACCCCTTATGTCGCCTATTGGTCTCATCTCACTAACTCATCCTTTAATAACGCCTGTTAGCAATCATTCCCGTCTCAAAGAAGGTCCCATTCAGTTCTCCATCCTTTCTCTGATTAAGACGATGAAATTCGTCTTGTCTTTACTGTTCGAAAAAAATACTGCGAACGAAAAAGAAAACAAGAAAGGGTCCTGCGTCATCGGCGTTAAAGTTGGCTCACGACGACTGTGCCACGGGAAACACATTACTTTTTTGTGTGGATAGCTAGAAACTCATACAGTGATGAGGAACAGGTCATACATTGCTTACAGGTGAATAGGCAACTTCCTGGAAGATTAAAACTATGTGCCGGAACGAGACTCGAACTCCGGACCTTTGCTTTTCGCGGGCAAGTGCTCTACAAACTGAGCTACCGTAGCACGACGTCACGACCCGTCCTCAAAACTTTAATTCCGACAGTACCTCGTCTCCTACCTTCCAAACTTCACAGAAGCTCTTCTGCGAACTTTGCAGAACTAGCACGTCTGGAAGAATGGATATTGCGGAGACATGGCTTAACCACAGCCTGGGGGATGTATCCAGGTGAATAGGCCTCTAACAATAAAACTTCTATATAGGTCACATTATGCTAACGGATGGAAGTTACCGAATATTTTAAATTGGCAGTAGAATTTTTATGTATTACCATGATATTTGGTGTATGTTAGCCTTAAATTGTATAATTCATATTTTCAGACTTTTAGTGGTGTATTTTGCTTACTGATCACTATATTCTATGATATGTACGAATGTGCTCCCATATGTGTGTAAACTTGCCTCATACCTGGCCCACGTTTATGCACTCGACTTGAGCATGTACAAAATTATTTTGTAGTCTTAAATGTAATGTTGAATCAGAAGCTTATATACTAAATTATTCTTTAATAATCATGTTAAGAGAATCAACAATTTTAAACACTATAAATCTAGCCAAAAAATGCAAAAAAATTCTTGTATAAAATCCGCGTAAATTTGCCCGGTCCCCCGTACATATATCAGTTTCAGCATACGTTTGTGATATCTTCACCACCGTGAAAAGTACTCCTTCTGAGACTCTTCTCGTTCAACAACGCGAAAAAGCAACCCACGGTGAAGGTTCAGCTTTCCTGATACTTTCACGTCAAAAAACTAATTCTTTGATGATGTACACCTCAGCGTGACACTTTCTCTTGCCTAAATGTAAAATTATCTATCTTACCTCTGTAACCATCTTCCCCACATTCACTCTAAACACAGTGAATTACAGAAAACCCATAACACGCATTAAAAATTAAGCTGTTGTCTCTTCAAAGTAAGCCACTGCAAACAATAATTTGTTTTTTCTTTAACATTCGCTAACCAGAGTGAGAATCGTTAGTCAAACGTAAAGAATATTGTCCATATGATCTCGTGTTTCTCATCAGTTGACTGCGATGAATGGTGTCGATAGCCTTTTTAAAATAGCGAACTAGTTTTACGAACTGGAATGCATAAAACAGTATGTTTCAAGTGTTACGGATGTTACGCAGGTTGTTAATCTAAAATCTCCTCTCGTCTCTCTCGTTCTACCGATTGGACGCAACGCATTTCCCACACTCTCCTGACTCAACCGCTAATTGCCACTAGTTTCAGTATCACAGTAATCACAGTATTAATTTCACTACAGAACAGAAACGGTTGTACGTTAAACGCAGACGCGTTCTTGTTTGCTGTGTGTGATGTTTATCGAGTTAATTAGTAAGTTTAACTACAATAATCAGCTTAGATTGGATGTGCTTTAACTGAGTGATTCAGTTACGGCTTGTTTTGTATGTTCAACAAGTGGAATTTCCAATAAATGTCTGCATTCGAGTAACAGAAACATTTAGATAACTATTATGTACTTCGTCAGTGTGTAAAGGGGGAAAGAAATATAACCTAAAACGCCGTTAACGATGGAGGATAACATGATTACTGCCACAGCTTAAAGACACCCATTTCGGAAAAGTAGAGCCCAGCTGAAAGATGTGTTTCACGAATTATTATTATCACTTACTCAAGGGAATGCCATGGTGTTTAAATCACACGAGAGAACTGCGGATCCTGGGGAAATGAAACAGCTGTATTTCTCTTATACTTTAAGTACTAGTACAGCAAGGCAGTGTTGGTTAGTATTAAACGAGCAGGTCAGTCAGCCATCATGCTCGCACATTCCCTTCTGTGTGGTTGCACCAGCGGTATAACTGTCTATAGAAGACATCCACCATACCAACGTCCACGGGTTCATAGAGGCTACTGTTTTGTGTTACACAGGAATCCTCTTGCATGTGACTTGTTGTAGCCTTATTGATATGGCGCAACTGTATAGTTCATGAAATTTGTTTATAGGGATGATAGGACAGATCATTATTAACCATCTCAAATTTAACTATTGTTCCTTAGTATGCAGTCTTTACCAATTTGTTTTAGCTATATAAAAACAGGAAAGATTATTAAAGTATGGTATCCTATCGATACATATCGTTAGAAATGGATCACATACTAGATAGAAAAATGATGTTCGAGAGAATCGGTCTTATCGTTTTTCAAATCAGTCCGTCATGCACCATGACTAAAGTAAAGTATGCTAGCTTTAGTCTGGGTGACCAGGCATGGATATGAAGGCAAATACAGTCAGTTCCACAAGAAAGTGTATGCCTTTATCTCTATGAAATAAAAGACACCATTATAAAAATATGTTTACATAAAACTCCGTCCGTACAGGCCTTAGAATACCCAACGGTACTTATCGGCCGTGTCATTCTCTCAGCCCTGGGGCGTCACTGGATGCGGATACGGATGGGCATGTGGTCAGCATACGGCTGTCCTGGCCGTTGTCAGTTTTCGTGACCGGAGCCGCTACTTCTCAGTCAAGTAGCTTCTCAGTTCGCCGCACAGTGGCTGAATGCAACCCGCTTGCCAACAGCGCTCAGCCGCCCGGACGGTCACACATCCAAGTGCTAGCCCAGCCCGACAGCGCTTAACTTCGGTAGTCTGACGGGGACCGGTTTTACCATTGCGGTAAAGCCGTTGGCTTAAGTTTACTTGAAAATACATATTATTAGTAACTGAATATTACCTAATAATTAATCCAATCGCCCCCCCATTGTCGATTATAGCTTGGAATCTTTTAGGCATGCTTTTCACGAGATTTTCTGCGTATTCTCTCGGTAACCATCTTCGTATCATGCCGTTTTGATAAGACGAATGACAGCTGCTTCAAAGTATATATTGGCTTTCCGTTAAGCTTCATCTTAATATAAGACCAAACTTTCGATCGGATTTGCATCAGGAGACATTCCAGGCCAATCCATCATGGGCACCCCGTTGTAATGTTTCCCCACTGCACAGAGACGGCTCCGATGTTTCGGATCACTATCCTCTTGAAGCACCCAGTTTGCAACGTTCAAACCAAATATGTTCTTAAAGAACCTCATAAGGTATTTTTGATAAGCATTTAAATATAAGTGAGTGACGGTTCATATATTTTGCAGTTATTTTAAAGTACAATCGACAAAACTAGATATTCAACTCTCACACGTGTTATTTATATACTGCGCAAAAACACATTGATTACAGATTCGAGACCACTGCCAGAGATGTCACTCTGAGCGTTATATTTGAAATTATACCGTACACTTTCTTGTGGAACTGAATGTACACGTCCAATCAGCTGTCTCGCTCTATAAGGAGAAAATGATTCGGAGACTGACTGTGCGATTATTCACAGAATTTTTTAATCAAAGCGAGAGCAGCAGAGGCATATTCAACAGTTATCATCTGGAGTCGTGGACGGCATCTAAACAGGAATTACTCCTAATCTTCTGAGAATGTATGTTTCAACAGACGAAAAACTCACACACTGACGTATACAGTGCCATTATTCCCAATCATTATTGAAGAAAGGCAGAAAAAATGTTAGGGTGCTCTCTCTTTTCTTGGCTGAGTTTCCGACGTTGGCTTGTGCAGTGAGGATCTGCTTTTTAGTAAACAACTGTAGAAACCCTACAGGTATGATCAGTGAGTTCAACTATGTATAATGTAGTACCACGTAAGTATCTTATAAACACAAATATTGACTGGTTTGTGGTGCAGCTAATGCGCAACTGAATCGTATTTTACGTCATCTTTGGAGGCAGTAGCAATTCTAACGCAGCAACGGGGCACTAATTTACATTCAGTGTAAAATTCCTCTTTGAGCGAGCGTGTGCTGCTACACGCGCCGAGACCGGCCACAAAAGCCGCTCGGCGGGAAACATGGCCGCTGCAAAGTGCATTATTTGTAAACATTTTGTTCATTAAGTTATGACATCATTGCGGCGTCACAAAAAACAGAGGGTTCGGGGGGGGGGGGGGGGGGGAGCAGACTGATGGAGGATGGGGAGAGGGAGGAGGAATGGGGTGGATGGGAGCCAGGCGGTAAATCTGTTATTCTGTGGCAGCGTTCGGCAATAAATGTGATTAACAATAATTAATTTTATGACTGCCGGCCTTACATCACTCACCGGCCGTGCGCTGGCCAGCAGGGCATACAAACGGCGACCGCAGCGCTGCAGCGGCGCGCGCGGTGATTATTCATAAGTGACGGCGAGCGGCGGCATTGCTAATGACGTCAGCGGAGCCGGGCCTAGTGAGGAAGGCGGGCGCAGGGGCGGATCCAACCAACCACTGGGCTCTTTATTCCGTTGCTGCAAGTTCTCAGCTCTGATCCCCGAACAAAAAAAAAAAAAAAAAAGACAGTTTATATTTAACCGCTCGCTTGCCGGCACCTACTTTTATACTGGTCGAAAACCAGGACTCGAGCTAAGAATTTTCACAGTTCGTGTTGGGGTGAGAGTTTACTCAGACCTCCTTATTGGGTAACAAAACGGTAACACTAAACTAAACGTTTTCCCTTCAGCACAATAAAAAAATGTCACATTTGTTAAAGCTCCTTCTTATGCTCAAAAAATAAACAACATTCTTCCAAGTGGCTATATAGGGGCAAACAGTAATACAAAGGCATAATTTGGTACAGCATAGCACCCATATGTCAAGGCACTGGAACTGAGTTATTAACTCATTACATTTAATATTTGCAAACGGCTAGCTACTTATGAGATATGAGACTACATTTTCATACCTGCGTAATATTACATTTCAGTTTTTCTGTTGTATGAAAAGGATGTTACAAATATCTCTATACACATTATTTACTGTTCGATACACATTACACACGCAGCATCAAATACAGGGTAACAATTATTGTACTATATAAAAAAATAGTCATAAGTTCTGAATAATTTGCCTTAGGACGTTGAAACTACACTGTTGGCCGGAAGGCAAGTTGGGAATTATTATACACATGCATGGTTTAGTTTAGCGAAGAAGCACACTTCCATTTGGGTGGGTTCTTTGATAAGCAAAGCTGGCGTATTTGGGGAACTGAGAATCCGCATTTCGCCATCGAGAAGGCTAATCACTAAACGGGTGACTGTGTGGTGTGCAATATCCAGTTATGAAATAATCGGTGCGATATTCCTTGATGGCACGGTCACTACCGAACTCCCTGAAGGTTTTAGATGATTTCATCCCCGTTATCAAAAGTGACCCTGATTTCGACAAGGCGTGGATCATGCAAGACGGAGCTCGACGCCGTCGGAGCAGGAGAGTGTTTTATGTCCTGGAGACGCACTTTAGGGACCCCATTCTGGCTCTGGGATACCCAGAGGCTACTGGCGTGAGCCCTGATTAGCCGCCATATTCTCCGGATATGAACACATGCGACTCCTTTTTCTTGGGCTATATTAAAGACTACGTGTACAGCGATAATGTCAAAACCATTGCCGAGCTAAAAACACTCATTCAGGAGGTCATTCTCAGCATCGATGTTCCGACACTTCAGCGAGTCATCGCCAATGATGGCAGGTATATCGAAAATGTCATAACTTAATTCCGAATATCTGTAGTGACATTTACGTGTTGAATAAAGTGTGTGCACGCCGTAGTATGTAGCTAATTTACGTTTTTTTCATATAGTTCAATAATCGTCACCCTGTATTTTATAAAAAGTGCCATAAACAGCGGCGTGAGTAGGTTAACCACGAACGATGTAAACATCGCCAAATGCAGAGAGTTGGGGAAAACGTTGTGGACGATTCTGTCTTTTTTTTCTAACTCTTATGATGAAGTTGTGTGGAGAAGGCTAACCAAAGGCTGCGTTTTATTGGCAGGACATTTAGAAAATGTAACAGACCTACTAAGGAGAGTTCCTACACGACGCTCGTCAGTCCTCTTTTACAATACTGCTGCGCGGTGTGGAATCCTTACCAGGTAAGAGTGACGGAGTACATCGAAAATTTTCAAAGAAAGGCAGCAAGTTTTCTATTATCGCGAAATATGGGAGAGAGTGTCACACAAATGATACGGGATTTGGGCTGGAAATCATTAAAAGAAAGGCGTTTTTCGTTGCGACGTAATCTTCTCACGAAATTCCAATCACCAACATTCTCCTCCGAAAGCGAAAATATTTTGTTGGCACCGACCTACATAGAGCGGAACGATCATCACGATAAAATAATGGAAATCAGAGGTCATACGGAATGATATAGGTGTTCATTCTTTCCGCGCGCTATACGAGATTGGAATAATAGAGAATTGTGAAGGAGGTTCAATGAACCGTCTGCCAGGCACTTAAATGTGATTTGCAGAGTATCAAAGTATCCGTATAGATGCAGATGTATAAGAAGACGTCGCAGAGAAAACAAATACCGTTCGCAATGACGTAGACACGTGATGTATCCATTGTGCGGTAAACCATTGTGTACGCACTACTAGTCTTGTAGTTACTCGTGTTAGCGAGTCATATATGACGGGTATTTTGTCACACAATGAAGGTTGACCGACGAGCGAATAGACAATTGCACTTCAATCCAGCCCAAAGCCGTTATGAAGTCAGTGTAAAGTTGGCAGCTTAGTATTTTTTTTTTGCTGGTAACTTGTGACACTCGACTGCACTGTTCGTGACTTTTAAGACGTCACCAGCAACAATGACAGGCGGCGCCAACAGGCTATGGCGTGTAGGCGCAAGTGTCGCTGTGAAGTGTGCTGCGCGGGAGGATTTCGCGTGACGGGCGGCAGTTGGCGAGTTGGCGCCGGCGGCTAAACATTTGAGCAGAGTGGCGGAGTGACTGCGGGGTGCGGTGGAGGGACGAAGTGAGCTGCTGCGGGGGTGGGCCCGGTAACTCGGACAAGGAGTTAGCGACGCTCACGGGCGGACCTGTTGCCCGTCGACAGGGACACTCAGCGCCGGGCGACGCGACGACGACGCCGCTGTCCCGCAAGAGGGATGCTTGTTGACAAGTGACTCGGTGGTCTCGGCGCCCTGATTGACAGGACGTAGCCACAGCGCTTAGCCTTATACCTTAGCCACCTATTGCTTGGCCATTGTGCTTCCCGGACCCTGCAGATGTATGGCTCAAAATGGGTCTGAGCACTATGGGACTTAACATCTGTGGTCATCACTCCCCTAGAACTTAGAACTACTTAAACCTAACTAACCTATGGACATCACACACATCCATGCCCGAGGCAGGATTCGAACCTGTGACCGTAGCAGTCGCGCGGTTCCGGGCTGAGCGCCTGAGCCGCTAAACCACCGCGGCCGGCGCGGATCTATACAGTTTGTTTTAGAAGGAATAGTAAATGACTTAGGAGGTAACAGTACAGGCTAATAGGAATTTTAACTGGTTACAAAGGTACAGCCGGTGACAAATATAAATTCTAATTATGAGTGTTGTTATTTTTACCCTATCGATTATGCTTTCTGTATTTACACATCGCAACTCAATTAAAAATCTCACATTTTCGAAACCTTGCAATTGCCACCCATTGCGATGCACAAGTATGAAATTTCACTCAAAGGTGCCTACAAGCTTCATCTGTAATGGTGCAAAGGCGTGGGGCCCTGAAACGTTATCCTCGGGCTTGGAAACTCTTGAAATGGGGAAAACAGGCCACAAATCAGAAGTTCGTGTGAGGTATAATGTGAATTAATGACGTCAAATTCGCACCAAATTTCACCACAATTCATCACACAGCCGCCGTGGGCGTATCAAGTGATAGAAAGATCAGCACACCCTTTACTACCCAAAATTCATCCCTCTTTTTGACGCCTCTCCCATGCAGGTAGAACAGTGACGCCCAGTGTTGAAATAACGGGGTTTCCTTTTTGGCAACCTTCGACGCAGCTGACATCATCTCTATCACAGCACCCATCTCTAAGCTCATCGTGGGCCAGCAACACCATCAAATGTGATTCTAACCTTTTGGAGTGCAAAGCGATAGCACGTTAGGCTCTGTTGTATAGGGTGGAACCACTAGGGTCCATACAAAACCATTCGACGAAATTTGAAAGCGTTCCGAAGCAGCAAAGAATCCATATGCTTTTTCAAATGGTTCAAATGGCTCTGAGCACTATGGGACTTAACATCTGAGGTCATCAGTCCCCTAGAACTTAGAACTACTTAAACCTAACTACCCTAAAGACATCACACGCCGCGCGGGATTAGCCGAGCGGTCTAGGACACTGCAGTCATAGACTGTGCGGCTGGTCCCAGCGGATGTTCTAGTCCTCCCTCCTTAGGATAATTTAGATTAAGTAGTGTGTAAGGTTAGCAGTTAAGTCCCATAAGATTTCACACACATTTTTTTGACATCACGCACATCCATACCCGAGGCACGATGTGAACCTGCGACCGTAGCGGTCTCGCGGTTCTAGACTGAAGCGCCTAGGACCACTCTGCCTCACCGGCCAGCTATGCTTTTTCAGCCATCCTGTTTCGCCATCTCCTGCGCGGTGATCACGGAGGGAAGCGAATTTGACACATAAGTGAATAAAAGGGCAAAGGGCTTCTCTACCCCCAGTTCGGCAACATCACAGTGCCAACTAGCCGTCTTTATTAAGCACCATGAAAATGCATCTGTACGGAGACAACCTGTGATAGGGTCCTAGGCGCTTGCAGATAGGAAACCTGTTTGACACCAATCAGATTCTACATGCCTCCTATCTAGAGCAAGAGCAGCGTAGGCTGCTTCCAGGCTCTTAGGATTCGCATCACTGGTTGTCTCTATACTGGTACATTTTAAGATGGTCAACAAAGGGGAACGGCTGGCAACGAAGGTGTTGCTGAACTGTATCGAGTTGGAAGAAGTCTTCACCTTTTTGAAAGGTCCCTAGTTTCTCCAACAAGTGCACCAGAGGAAAACGATTGTCTCACTGCACTCAAAACATTAAATCCCGTTCCTGGCCCACAATGTTCTTAGAGATCAGTTGAACTGTCTGGTGAAGAGGGAGTGTCAGAGACTATCAAGAATACCGTGCTGCTGCTCATCGCTTTGTGAACTGTCGTTTACGATCGCGAAATGAGTGGGAATCAACGCCTGAAGGAAAGTGGTGGTTCCAGTGGCTCCCTTTATACTACCTCCTGAGGCCTTCTCGTGTCGACTCTCAGCGGCGGTATGTCTGAAATCTTTTCCTTGGCTACCCATAAAATAACCTCGTGATTTCAGCTATGGGCGTCCCGTTTATGACCTCCATCGCAGAGACGTCAAGAGAAGGGATGAAATGTGGATAAGAGAGAGTATGACGACCTTACCATTGTGCTAGACGTCCACGGTGGCTTTGGGCAGAATTGTCTTGAAATTTTGTGCAAATGTGACATCATCAATCCACCTTACAGCTTACCTGACCATTTGGCACTCTTTTTGTGTGTGTCGGCACCTTGCTGTTTCAGGTATCACCAAACCCAAGGCTACCATCGCAGGGCACCACGCTTTTACACCATTGCAGAAGAAGGTTGTAGACCACTTTGAGACATATATTAAACTTACGGTATGACTCGCAATGGGAGACAATAGTGGGGATTTTTGAGATACTAATGTGTGGAGTATTTGCAGATTGTGATTTAACTGATATTGTATTTGTGTGCACGTCTTGTAACGGAAATAGTGCATATAGAGAACACGATAGACGATTTCTTGTTGTTGAAATTTTATCGTTGGCTAGTTACAAATCGCTCGAGTAATACCATTAATACTCTTTACTGTTGAAGCGACTTCCATTCGTGACTGTATCAGAAGCACTGGTACTTCACAGCGGTGGATTGACAGAAACCAACATGCCTTCGTGAAGACACATTTTCAGGAACACTTCTCTGCAACCATGAGATACGACGGACTATAAATTGACTGGGCCTCTTCTGTTACTGTATAGTGGAACAGCGTTCCTTTGTCTAGAGTTTCCTGAAAACGGCGTTACTGGAAGAGGTTCCTCCGGCTACAAGGACAGATATGTTCTTCCAGTATGACTAGGACGCAAGGCATTCTAGTCGGCAGGTGACACATCGTTTAAACCTAACATTCTCCAGAAGATAGATCGGCAGAAATCGTCAAATTTCTTGGCCATCAACGTCCACGAAATGTACCTCTTTAGGTCTGTGCCTGTAGTAGTGGTTTACAGGTAAAGTCAACCGGATGAATATAAACACAAGAGACGAATTGGATTGTGAATAGTACTGTACTTACAAGAGAAAACAAAGACGACGCTAGAAAAGCTACACCTAATGTCAAAATAAATCAAAAGTTGGATCACTTAGTAGGTGAGATTTATAAAAATCAGTTTTAAACTTAATCACATGCTTTTAATTAGCACCTTGTGTGAGAATCTGCGTTACGTTCAAATAAATGTAACTTCATGGCCAATGAAAATTGGAAGTATTACGTGAATTATTTTGCTTCAATTAGTGTATCATGCCATCTCATCTGCTTGGATAGTCTTGTGTGATAAGGCACCGCTTTCGAGACAGGGACGTACTCCAGGCCTGGATGGAATCCACCCCGAGGATTAACGATCCCTTAAACTAATCACTTCATTAATGGTATCTATAATGAAATAAACCAGCATCGTAATCGCATTCAGGTACGTGACCTCTTCAAGAAAATCAGCAGCATCACAGGTGAATTTAATCCTCGTAGGTAGGTGGTAGATGACGAGAAGGGTAACCCTATTGGAGACAAGGAAGATGTTTTTGCTAGGTGGAAACAGTACTATGAAAAGCTGTACTCTGGAATTAACAACAGTTCGGACAATCAAGCAGTTGAGCAACTTACTTTGGAACCTACAATTTTACACAGTCAAATAGAGAATACGATTCAACATCTGAACAATTATAAAGCCCCTGGTGTAGAGGGTATATATGGAGAAATGATCAAAGAAAAGGGACAGGAAGGTACTGATGTGCTGCATTCATTGTGTAAAATAATATGGGAAACTGGGGAGTCTCTCTTCAAACCCTTACACAACAAAGTTTCTATCAGGAGCTGCTCCAACTACGAACTATTGCCCTCATATCTCACGCGAGTAAAATTTTGATCTACATCCTGAACCAACGTTTGAAGTCGTTCATTCAGACTCACATATCCACAGAACAAGCAGATTTTTTTTGAAGGGAAAGAAAGTTGTGAACAGGATCCTCAACGTAAGACAAATAATAGAAAAATCGCGAGAGTTGTGTCCTCCTCATCGGCTTCCTTGACTAAAGGAAAAACTTTGACTGTGGTGTCTGGGAAATGATGTGGCAGTTGCTTGCAGAGATCAGTGTCCCACCCACTTGATAGCATTGATCAAAAGTCTATACAATAACCACTTCGCATTTGTAAAGGCAAGTGCTGGCACGTCTGATTCCTTCAGAGTATCAAAATGTGTGAGACAGGGTTGTGCCCTATCCCCACAACTGTACAACATACACTCCTGGAAATTGAAATAAGAACACCGTGAATTCATTGTCCCAGGAAGGGGAAACTTTATTGACACATTCCTGGGGTCAGATACATCACATGATCACACTGACAGAACCACAGGCACATAGACACAGGCAACAGAGCATGCACAATGTCGGCACTAGTACAGTGTATATCCACCTTTCGCAGCAATGCAGGCTGCTATTCTCCCATGGAGACGATCGTAGAGATGCTGGATGTAGTCCTGTGGAACGGCTTGCCATGCCATTTCCACCTGGCGCCTCAGTTGGACCAGCGTTCGTGCTGGACGTGCAGACCGCGTGAGACGACGCTTCATCCAGTCCCAAACATGCTCAATGGGGGACAGATCCGGAGATCTTGCTGGCCAGGGTAGTTGACTTACACCTTCTAGAGCACGTTGGGTGGCACGGGATACATGCGGACGTGCATTGTCCTGTTGGAACAACAAGTTCCCTTGCCGGTCTAGGAATGGTAGAACGATGGGTTCGATGACGGTTTGGATGTACCGTGCACTATTCAGTGTCCCCTCGACGATCACCAGTGGTGTACGGCCAGTGTAGGAGATCGCTCCCCACACCATGATGCCGGGTGTTGGCCCTGTGTGCCTCGGTCGTATGCAGTCCTGATTGTGGCGCTCACCTGCACGGCGCCAAACACGCATACGACCATCATTGGCACCAAGGCAGAAACGACTCTCATCGCTGAAGACGACACGTCTCCATTCGTCCCTCCACTCACGCCTGTCGCGACACCACTGGAGGCGGGCTGCACGATTTTGGGGCGTGAGCGGAAGACGGCCTAACGGTGTGCGGAACCGTAGCCCAGCTTCATGGAGACGGTTGCGAATGGTCCTCGCCGATACCGCAGGAGCAACAGTGTCCCTAATTTGCTGGGAAGTGGCGGTGCGGTCCCCTATCGCACTGCGTAGGATCCTACGGTCTTGGCGTGCATCCGTGCGTCGCTGCGGGCCGGTCCCAGGTCGACGGGCACGTGCGCCTTCCGCCGACCACTGGCGACAACATCGATGTACTGTGGAGACCTGACGCCCCACGTGTTGAGCAATTCGGTGGTACGTCCACCCGGCCTCCCGCATGCCCACTATACGCCCTCGCTCAAAGTCCGTCAACTGCACATACGGTTCACGTCCACGCTGTCGCGGCATGCTACCAGTGTTAAAGACTGCGATGGAGCTCCGTATGCCACGGCAAACTGGCTGACACTGACGGCGGCGGTGCACAAATGCCGCGCAGCTAGCGCCATTCGACGGCCAACACCGCGGTTCCTGGTGTGTCCGCTGTGCCGTGCGTGTGATCATTGCTTGTACAGCCCTCTCGCAGTGTCCGGAGCAAGTATGGTGGGTCTGACACACCGGTGTCAATGTGTTCTTTTTTCCATTTCCAGGAGTTTATATGCAGAACATGTCATTAGGAAAGCTCTTGATGGTTGGACCAAAGGCATCTCAATTGGTGGGAGAACTATCAACAACTTCCGTTTTAATGATGACACTGTGCTTTTATCCAACAGCGAAGATGAACTTGCTGAGCTACTAAGAAGAATAAAGGACATTAGTCTAGCATATGGATTAGACATCAACCTCAGCAAGTCCAAACTTATGATAACTGATCGAGAAGAACCGATCCTGCTCACAGGTCGATTAAAGGAACTGGAAGTCGTGCATTCCCTCATCTATCTTGGGTCAACCATCTGCAGCACGGGAAGTAGTGAAGATGAGATAAGACACGGATCATGCTAGGGCGTTTAGCTATGAAGAATATCACCAAGATCTGGCAGAGCAGAGCAATAACCAACAGCACAAATGTCCGGCTATTTGAAACACTCGTGTTTTCTGTCTTCTTTTATGGTTGCGAAACATGGACACTCAAGCCGAGAGACAAGCAGCGCATTGATGCGTTTGAGCTTTGTTGCTGGCATCGGATGCTATGCATAAAATGGACCTGGGCTAGTCCGCTTTTGGAGTCTTTGCTTCGTCTGTCATCTGCTATTCTCTTTCCAAGGTAACAGAATTTTTTAACCTCTTCCACGTGGTGGTCCTCAGGTTTGATATTTAATTTATCATTTCTGCTACCCCTCACTACTGTAGTCTTTAACATTTACGGAATACTCCGTTGGAGTTAGGAGGGAAGAGATACACAAAAACTTAAATAGACAATACTGACGTTCCACAAACGTATTTATTTAACAGTTCGCTATGAACTGGAATTCGGATTTCTTCGGCGTCCTCAGACTTAAAATGCTAAACAAGTAATCTACACGACATAAGAGAGAGTTCATAGATGTATAAAGATATTTTTTTCAAAGATATGTGACATTCTTCCGTTATTCACAAGCAATATGAGATTATTTAAGTGCAAGAAGCTCTGAACGAAGTAAAATTGAAATGAATAAGCTAACTACTTGTGCAAGCGAGTAATGGCACAAACAACTATGTTACATAGACAAACTGGTGAATGCGATCAACATTCCGAGAAAGGGGGGGGGGCCTTGTGGATGGGGCAGGGGAGAAACAAGTCTATGGAGTGTGGGCGTGATTGTTATACCATGTACATTATCTAATGGCGAGGAAAATATTAACTAGCTGTTGCTACTTAGTAAGACTGAATTGTGGAATTAATAAACAACCAGTGAAAGAATCCTAACGTACTCCTTAATGACCAAACACAGGTTTATGATTCATCGTCATTAATGTAGCTGCAGCCAGTTAATAGTTTTCTCACCATTAGATAATGTGATTGTTATAATTGTTCCACAGCCACATTTCCCATATAACACAGTAGTCTGAACTGCCACTCACTTATACAACGTTTTGGGTTGTACGTTTCTAAGCTTTTAATTTTCGAGGTTAAAATAAGGTTTATTTTTCAGAGTTAATTTGTGTATTTTATCATGCTTATGTTTTTCTTGTCGATATTGGTCTTAGAATCTACATCTATATCTACATAAAAACTTTGCAATCCACCGTACACTCGGTGGCGGATGGTACCCTGTAGCACTACTAGCCATTTTCTTCCCTGTTCCACACGCAAATGCAAGGAAAAATGTCGTATATCTTTGTAAAATAATTCTTATACAGTCATGAACTCTCTATTATGTTCTGTTGACTGTTTGTTCGGTATTAAGTCACCTGAGGATATCCAAGAAATCGCAAAGCCAGTTCATAAAGAAGTATAAAATAAATATTATTGTAGAACATCAGTACTGTATTCAAGTTTTTAACGTTCCTCATTTCCCGGTTTACTCTAAATCCATACTCTATACTCATTAGACTGTTGATTCCATTCGAAACGTCCTGTTATTTTTCAATTTCTCTAAGGGTAAAAATGTCATCACTGAATCTAACCATAAACAGTCTTTCGAGATGAAATTTCATCCCACTCTTGAACGATATTTTATTTTCATCATTGCTTCTATTGAGCTCTAGGAGAGGAAGCCTGCAACCCTGTCCAGCCCTCTCAGTAATCCGAGGACTTAATTCTTGTTAATGTTCACACTTAGTTCTTGAATATACTGTACAGTGTCCGTCTCTCCTTATAGTTTACTCCTACTTTCCTCAGAATTCCAAAAAATCTTGCGTCATTTTGCATTGTAGAACGATTTTGGCAGGTCGACATTTGCTATGAAAGTGTCTTGACTTTTCTTCAGTCTTACTTCCATCAGTAATTGTAAAGCGAGAACTGCCTCCCCGAAAGCCATACTTATCGTCATGTAACAGGTTCTTGATTTGTTTTCAATTCTTTTTTTATGTTATTCTTGTCTGCAACTTCGATGCTTGAGTTGATTGTTCCGTAGATGTCTAATTGTTTTCTGCCCCTGCTGCATTTGCAGTACTACATACGAATTTAAATAGTCGCTTTGTTGCTACTTGCCCCAAGGATTTCAGAAATACCAAATGAAATTTATCTATCTCTTCTGCCTTATTAGTTCGCAAGTCTTCCAAATCTCTATTAAACCCTAATATTTGATTCCCTATGTCGTCCATATTTTCAACACGGGCTCCCATTTCTTCCCCTATCACGGCATAAGACAAGTCCTAGCCCTCACAGAGGCTTTCAGTGTACTCTTCCCACCTATCTGCTTTCTCTTGTGTGCTTAGCAATGGTGTTTCCATTGCACTCTTAATGTTGGCACTCTTGATTTTAATTTCACCGACTCATCCATACAAAATCAGTCCTTTCGACAAACATTTATTTTTCGATTTCTTCATATTTTCTCTGCAACCATTTTGTCTTGGCTTCCTACTTATTTGATTCCTAACTGTCATTCTTCTGTGTTCCCAGACTGCCCTGAGCGTCTTTGCACTTCCATCTTTCACCGATCAACTGAAGTATTTCCTCTGTCACCCAAGATTTCTTCGCAACTACCTTCCTTGTACCTACATTCGTCTGTCCAACTTCTGTGATTTCCCTTGCTAGACTTGTCCATTCTTCACAAACTGAGCTGCCTACTGTGGTAGCCATTACTGCAGACAGCACTGATGGCTCAATTTAATCTACTACCAAAAACACCTGCAGAATTATTGTAATGAAATTTCGCAATACCACCTGTCGTGAACTGCGCTTCACTAGTACATACTCGTAAAATATTAGATTCACACTTTGCATCTACATTACAACTTTGGACGACAAATGGGTCCAACTGCAGTATGTGAATGTGGTCCCGTGATCTTAGGTCCTGGACATGCTACAAGTAGTATGGACCTAACAGTGATTCTTAAATTACCATCGAGACAAGAGGACGAAGCAAGTTTTTTCTTCACCGCTAACCTTAGCACATGGGTTCTAGAAGTTTTATCCATTAAATGTCGCACACACTCCTCCATCTCAGACGTGCGACCCGAGTGAAACCATCCACTGTTTATAATTTGGAGTGTTAGAAAAGCTGTCTTCCTCTGAGATTGGAAAACTTGGCCGAACCGCTTATCTAAAGCGTGAGCATTTTTCAGCGTAGCGGACTGGCATGCTACTTCCACTTGGTAATACGCGGCAGAACACCAAAACCGCCATACAACTTGCGGAGTAGTACGGTTGCCTTTGAAACAAGTGGTGGAAAACAGAAAAGGAAATGTACTGAACGAATCGCACGCACAAGCAGCACAAGATAATCACAAAAGTAAAGTCAATTGTATAAACAGGTAGGATTTCGCGAGACATACGGTAGCCGGAGTGGCAAGAAATACCTGAAAATATTTTGTCCATCTTGTTGACGAATCACCAAACCAACGACCGCACTCATATCCACCAAAAAAGTCTGTCGGTTCCTCCTCTGAACAACTGTTCAGGCATCAGAAAGTATGTTCCTCCGAATCCCTGGTTTTGGACTTTTCCTTCTTGTTTTGATGAATACTATCACCTCTGAAAATATTTGACATGCTCTTTTACGATCCTGTAGATAAGGAGAGGTATACAAAGAAGCAACAGATTTGGGTGGGAACTGGAAAAAATTCAGGTACGATATAAATTCGCAAAGCGGTCGGAGGCATCTATCCAGACACACAACGAACAGTCGGTACTAGAAGGTAGCAAAAGGAAAGCCTATATTTTAAATTTCGCGTTTAAGAAACGTTCATGCACGAGAATCTTACAAAAGTACCATCTCTCGACCACTGCGTAGACCCCCGCATGGGCGACATAGCAATAGGCATCCTTTGCGCAGAGAAATCACTGAAAAGTTGAAAGCAAGTAAGTCGCCATGTTTCGATGAAGTCGCCATGTTTCGATGAAGTCCAAGGTCGGTTTTACAAAGAGTACTCTACAGCACTTCACATAGTTTGCGTTTGTCGCGAATATCTCACCCAGCTCAAAGTCCCAGGCGACTGGAGAAAAGTGTAGGTGACTGCTACATATAAGAAGGTTAAAAGAACGGAACCGCTAAATTACAGACCAATACCGTTGACATCGTGTTGCTGCCAAATTTTTGACCATATTCTGAGTTCGAATACAAGAAATTTCAATGACCCCGAAAAAAACACAGTCCACGAATCAGCACGGTTTTTGAAAGCATCGCTCTTGCGAAAGTCAGCTTGCCCTTTCTCACATGATATACTTCAATCTATGGATGAAGCCTTACAGGCAGAATCTATATTTCCAGTTTTCAGAAAAGCATTTAACACGGTGTCCAGCTGCAGACAATTAACGAACGTTCGAGCATACGGAATAGGTTCCCAGATATGTAAGTGGCTCGAAGACGCCTTAAGTAATAGAACCCGCTATGTTGTCCTCGTTAGCGAGTATTCATCAGAGACAAGGGTACCGTCAGAAGTGCCCCAGTGGAGTGTGATAGAACCGCTACTATTTTCTTTACACATAAATGATTTGGCGGGCAGGGAGAACAGCATGCGACGGTTGCTATTGATGATGCTGTGGTGTACGAGGAGGGGTCACCTTTGAGTGGTTGTAGGAGGATACAAGATGACTTAGAAAAAGTTTCTGGCTCGTGTGATGTCATGGCAGTTAGATCTAAATGCAGAAAAATGTAAGTTAATGCAGATCAATACGAAAACAAACCCGTCAGAATACAGCATTAGTAGTGTTCTGCTTGGCACAGTCACAACGTTTAAAGATGTGTGCGCAACTCTGAAAAGCGATGTGAAGTGAAACGAGCATGAAAGGATTGCAGTTGTGAAGGTGAATGGTCGACCTCGCTTGACTGGGAGAGTTTCTGGAAGGTGGGGTTCATCTGCAAAGGAGAATAACATATATGACGCTAGTGCGACCTATTCTTAAGTACTGCTGGACTATTTGGGTTCCGAATCAGGTCGCCATTAAATAAGACATTGAAGCAATTCAGACGTGCTGCCATATTTGTTATCAGTGCGTTCGAACAACACACAAGTATAACGGAGATGATTCGGGAACAAAAATGGGAATCCCTGAAGGGAAGACGACTTTCTTTTAGAGGAACACAATTAATAAATTTAAAGAACTAGTATTTAAAGTTGAAAGCAGAACGAGTCTACTGTCGCAAACATACGTTTAGCGTACTGACCACGATGATAAGATATGAGTAATTTGGACTCACACGAAGGACTATAGAGAGTCTTTTCTCCCTCTTTTCATTTGCGAGTGGGACAGGACAGGAAATGAATAGGAGTGGCTTACGGAGTATGTATGTAAATGTAGATGAAGACAGAATTCAGAAAATTGTATATCAAATCAGTCAATTTAAAAAAAATTAGGGCACTCGCAAATCTATGAACTAAAGGCAACGAACTTTGTTAGGATTTTCAAAGAAGTTCACTTTAACACAGCACAAGTACCATCAGTATAGAGGAAGTTTGTTGGGCTGCCTGTCTTAAGGTGCATGAAATATTTGCTGGTCGAGTTTCGTTTTGCTCGATGTGTACATAGCAACGAATGATGTAAATATTAGTGTCTACGAAATGCACAGGTATTGAATGTGATTGACCCGAATGCGCCGTGTGTCAGGGAAGAGCAAGTGCGAGCTGCTGCACTTGTCCCAAACAAATGTTGGATTCAGTCCGAAAGATCGACATAGGCACTATGAGCCTGAAAATATTTTGTAATTGTCGAATTTCCGCCACTACAGGTGCCCTGACAGATTGAGTGCTGTTGTAGAACAAAATCATCACCTGTTGGTTCGCCGTAGGTAACAATATAATGTCTGAGGGTGTAGTATAAGTCACTAATTATTCATGTTTGTTAAGACATGCTTATGAATAAGAATCAACATTTCGGCCAACATGCGTATTGACAGTGATGGTGTAATAATTTCATTGCCTACTGTAACTCATTTCTGAAGACGATCGAAGTCACAGTGCTTCCAGGCTACAGTGAACCCCATATTGTATAGGTGTAGATACGTATCCCGTATCATGATGTAGACACTGCTGCTGCACATGGAAACACATATGCCTCTTTTACATCAATCTAAAGAAATACTACCAACCACAAACACAGTGTCTCGATCAGAAATATCCCTTCAAGTGATATATGTTGCATGATGTTAATTTCTAAACTGTTTTCGAATAAATGCTAGTGTCTTAACATAAGGCAACGGCCTTGCCGCAATGGATACACCGGTTCCCATCAGATCACCGAAATTAAGATCTGTCTGGCGGAGCCAGCACTTGGATGGGTGACCATCCGGGCCGCCATGCGCTGTTGCCATTTTTCGGAGTGCACTCAGCATCGTGATACTAATTGAGGAGCTACTCGACCGAATAGTAGCGGCTCCGGTTAAAGAAAACCATCATGACGACCGGAAGAGCGGTGTGCTGGCAACACGCTCCTCCTATCCGCATCCTCAACTGAGGATGACACGGCGGTCGGATGGTCCCGATGGGCCACTTGTGGTCTGAAGACGGAGTGCTGCTGCTGCTGCTGCTGGTGCTGTGTTAACATAGGCGCTCCATTGTGCGTGTTGGTGAACCAGAGCAGAATTGTTACGAGAGATTTGTTGATGAAGTGCGAAACGAGAAGGGGACGAAACGAGATAACTTACAATTCTGTTTCAATGAATCCAGTGCAGAACGTAAAAATCACCTTGACTCTAGAGGCTTCTGGAGAGCTGACTTTCGTTCGAGTCTGATATTTCAATATTTCCGTTAACGTGCGTTTAACGAACGATTAACTTTGATGTAATACCAACGACACTTCCTGTGCAATCGACGTAACAAAATTTCAAGTGGAACATGAAAAGATATCTTCCTCAGACGGCTTGTAACACGATCGTAATCAGTCCTTCATAAAGTGGCACAATTTTCAGTAATCGTTTATGTGCACTAAAATTGTTTTGTATGTTAGAAATGTGATTGTTCATATTGAGTGTATTCGTCAATGAACCTTCACAGTTTCGAAAAACTCTTGAAATTTTCTCAAAACAGCTTGCAATGCTAAGGCACGCCGATCACGATCAGTAATTAACACGATCAGTAATTGACACGATCACACGTGGTAATATTAATTGGTACTAAGTCATCAGATTCCCTATAGGTTTGATGGTGTTTTCCATATTTTCATCTCTTGTACTAAACTTCTCGTCTGTATATGTAATTACAACTGCCAATGACCTCCGTAACGTGTGTCGCATGTTCAGCTCTTTCTCTCGTCTCCTCCTTTGGCTGCCCGGTTAACTATCTCTGGATGCCATAACAGATATCACACTAACACCATTTCCCTTCTTCTGATTAGTGTCCTTCATTTATATCCAGATCTATACTCCTCAAGCCTCCTCCAGGTGTGTGGAGACGATTATTTATTATACTGCGGTCGCCTCTCCGTGTTTCTGTTCCAGCCGCGAACGATACTCACGAAGAACCATTAATAGTAAATCTACCTATAACCCCGAATCACTCCAAATTGACCTTGACTGTCTTTTGCAAGATATGTGTAGGAGGACGCAGCACGTTGGTAAACAACACCGTGGTGCCCAACGCCGGTCTTCCACTACTCGCCACTCAACTGGGATGAGCATTTCTGTAATACTCCCGTGAATACTAAACGAAACAGTGACGAAACACGTTGCTCATCTTTGGATGTACTCTGTTTCATGCATTAGTTATATCTCGTAATGGCTGCAGACTGACGAAAAACACACGCGTGTCGCTAGAACGAGAGTTTACTAAGCTACGTCCTTCGAAGTTAGACTGCACTCCCTTAGAATTCTCAAAATACATCTCAGACCTTTCCCTACACTGGGGTTATTTTTTTGTGATCGTTCCACTATAATTGTGATCGTGCGTCTACTCGCAGATACAATGCCGAACCAAAACATTATGACCACCTGCTTAATAGCTTATGGGGCCATCTTTGAAACGCAATACATCACTGATTCTGCCTATCATGTGTTCTACAATTCGTTGGTAGGCTTGTGGTGGTGTGCGGAATTGGATGTCTAGCCACAGGCCATCTAAATCGGGAAATAACGGGCCGATGGTTTGTGGACGCAGTGATGTCTCCTTATAGCGATCCAGATGGGTTCTATCGGATTCACATTGGGAAAACCCGACGGCCAAGACATCGATCGTAAGTTCACTATTCTGCTCCTCAAACCACTGTAGCACGATTCTGGGTGTGACACACTGACAATTATACTATTGAAAGATGACATCATCATCGGTGAATACATCAAGTATGAAGGGATGCAGATGGTTCACAGCTAAAATGATGTCTTCGATTACTACCACCCGTCCCACACAAGCGCAGGAAACTGTTTTCCATACAATAATAGTTTTCCATACAATAACAGTTTGCCCCTAAACACCAGTATTGTGCTCTATCGGCAGAAATGCCACAGATCACCATCTAGTCTGTTTTACAGAGCAGACAAGCCTCCGAACCCCACGTTCTGTGAAGAATCCTGGACGTCTAACAACTTAGCGCATAGTTGCAGTTTCACTGTACTTCTACGTTTTTCCGTAGATGCTCACGACAGTAGCACAGGGACATTCGACCAGCTTCGCTTCTTGAACAAGTTAGATTGGTTTTCTGTCCCACACAACGTATTTCGATGTATGTCATTCTGGCGTTCGTGTGACTATCGAAAGAAGTAGCAGCATTTAGATCTCTCCCACCGAAATAATTATTGCAAAAGACATTTTTTATTTCGGTCTTTTCTGTCACTCTCCAAATCGATGTCGTTGTGGTCATAAATTGTCTTGACAGATGTATTTTATCCGTTTATTGATTTAACGAAAGTAGACAACTTCTTAGGATTTACTGTCAGGCTGTTACGTAGAATTTTATTTTCGAATTTATTGAACGCAATGGGCATGGCCGCCCTTGCCATAATTTTGGCTTCGTTCAGTTTCTGCTTGTCTATAACGAAGCTTCTGAACCAATGTTCTAACACCGTTGTCGAACTACGTCGGTCTTTCGTATTCCTCATGACTTTGCTTGGTGCATACATGTCCAAGTAGTACCGGTAGTATTGAACTTTGTCACCCTTATTAAGGAAAAATTTTAACCTAAATTTCTCAATAATCCCAATGACAGCTGTAGACAATGATGATATAACGGGCTAATGGTTACTCATTTCCTATTCCATGCAAACTAAGTTTGCACCAGTTTGTAACAAGGAGACCTAAGATATTACCGTGACGAATCGGTTCTCTGATTAACTGCTCAAGGTAATTTTCGGATAAGGCGTTTCGCACGGTTCCCTATGTCTACCGCCTGTCCAAATACACTTAGAAACAAAATTATTCTATTGGAATGGAAATCGGTAGATGTGATGTACATGTGCAGACAAATAAATCATTACAATTTCGGAAAAACACGCTGATTTGATTAACAGAAATAGCTCCACAAATTGAGAAGTCACGAACGCGTTGGTCCATCCCTGACACTTATGCAAGCATTTATTTGGGTTGGCATTGATTGATAGAACTGTTGGATGTCCTCCTGACGGATACCATGCCAAGTTGTGTCCAACTGGCAGGTTAGATAGTCAAAATCCATGAGACCAGAGGTGTACCAATGCCTCTCTGACTTGCTCAATTTGTGAAGCTTTTTCTGTTGAACAAATCATCCAATTTCTCTAAAACTGCAGTCATATGTTTGTCTGTATATGTGAATCACATTTACCGATCTTGTTGCATTCGGTTAATTCCTGTGTGGTGCGTAGTTTATTTGTGCTAGAGTGCAACTTGAGTTTCCCAGTACGTAACTGGTAAAGTGAAATCTCCCCACAGTACTTTAATTAGAACAAGAAATATACCTGAAACCTCCTGCATGCCCTTCCTGAAACGTTCTGCTACGACTGGTTCTGAGACGGGGGGTCTATAAAAGCATCTGATTACATGTCTGATCACCTGTAGGACGTATCGTGACGATTTTTTTTCGGAATCTTTACTAACCTCACTATATATTATCTGACTATATTTACAATTTCTTGTATCTATTCAATATTTCTTCTTTTCACACTTATTTGTCCATTTTCATTTTTAGCAGTCTTCGATACCACCTCATTTCAAACAAATGGTTCACATGGCTCTGAACACTATGGGACTTAACTTCTTAGGTCATCAGTCCCCTAGAACTTAGAACTAATTAAACCTAACTAACCTAAGGACATCACTTAAATCCATGCCCGAGGCAGGATTCGAACCTGCGATCGTAGCGGTCGCGCGGTTCCAGACTGAAGCGCCTAGGACCGCTTGGCCACTCCGACCGGCTCATTTCAAACGTTTCCTGTTTCTTATTCTTGGGATTTCCGCCGTTTACTTTCCACTTCCATACATTGCTCTTTGTTTCCATGTCAGAATCCCATAGAAGAAGAGATGTTTTATTAAAGAAAGCTTTTTTGACTTCTCTTTACTTCTGAGAACTTCCTCAATTCAGCGCTTTTTTGTAACCACATTCCTAAATGGGTGAATTCTTTCACTTTCGTGTAATTTCCTATTTTGATATTAAACCAAATCGTTACTTTCTTTTCTAACCTTCATCAGTTACGTCTTTGCTTTGTTTATACGTGAGGCACATGCTGTGCTAAGTATTGTCTCGGCATTGGTCTGTGGCAGGCCACAGCAGCCAGCCATGGAGTATATCGGTCAGCCATTTTACAATTGGACGCTGCAACAATGTTAGCGTAGTGTTTTGCGAGACAGTGGTCTACCGTCGTGGTGGGCAAGATTTCAATCCTGGCTACGTGTGTCGACAACAACCTCCTGTCTACATGCGGCTCAGTTCAACTGGTAGCTTTAGTCTGTCGGCTGTGTGAATTCGTCCATCAGAGTCTCTGTGGCAGTCATGTATGGAAAGTTCAATCAAACAGGAAAAGCTTCATGAAGCAGCACTATTATCTACACTCATGCTCATAAATTAAGGATGATTGCAGAATGTGGTGCCACACAACCTGGCACTGCACAAGACTGGCTCTAATAGCATAGGCACATAGGGAACACACGCGAAACAGATATGTAAGTCCACGGTATTTGTGATAAGTTGAGCAAACCGTCCCGAAACACATGTACTAGAAAACGCCACTGTTTCCTGCGCATGCACCCCGACATCAGTACGGGATATGATCACCATGCACACATACACAGGCCGCACAACGGGTTGGCATACTCTGGATCAGGTGGTGGAGCAGCTGATGGGATATAGCCTCCCATTCTTGCACCAGTGCCTGTCGGAGTTCCTGAAGTGTCGTAGGGGTTTGAAGACGTGCAGCGATGCGTCGACCGAGAGCATTCCAGACGTGTTCGATGTGGTTTAGGTCTGGAGGCCACTGCATTGGCCTCGTATATTCTGTTTCAAGGTACTCCTCCACGATGGCAGCTCGGTGGGACCGTGCGTTATCATCCATCAGGAGGAAGGTGGGACCCACTGCACCCCTGAAAAGGCGGACATACTGGTGCAAAACGACGTCCCGATACACCTGACCTGTTACAGTTCCTCTGTCAAAGACATGCAGGGGCGTACGTGCACCAATAATAATCCCACCCCACACCATCGAACCACGACCTCCATACAGGTCCCTTTCAAGGACATTAAGGGGGGTAGGACGTCAAGCGGGCCGACATGTAGCAGGAGAGCCACCACAGGACATTTTCATTTCCACCGTCTATGCTTTTACAAATAAATTCATAAAACTATGTCAGCCTGACCAGGAAGGATCCAGGATTCACGCTCATAACAGTGGAAGTTCAAAAACATAACATAATAAATTTTTTTGCATGTAAATTATATCACTTTTCTCTTTACTATTGGCTGCATTTGTTGCTATAGATACACTTTTCTTTATAAGTAAGAGAGATTCTTCGATGAATTTTGCACAGCATACAAACCATACTTACAGGTGTATGAAACTCTAGGATTTATTTCATTTATGAAAAAGTAAATGAGCTGTTACATTATAAACTTCACGTTTAGAAAAAACTCAAATTTTATAATAATTATCTCAATTTTTAACACAGTTTTTAATAGATTTGGAAAAGTCTAGAGTTTCATACACCTGTAAATATGGTTTGTATCCTGTGCAAAATTCATCTAAGAATATCTCTTACTTATGAAGAAAAAGTATACCTATAGCAACAAATGCAGCCAATAGTAAGTTAAAAAATGATGAATTTTCGCATGTAAAAAAGATCTATTTTGTTACGTTTTTGAACTTTCACTGCTATGAGTGAGAATCCTGAATCCTTTCTGGTCATGCTGACAAAGATTTACGAATTTATTTGCAAAAGTATAGACAGTGGAAATTAAAATGTCCTGTGGTGCCTCTCCTGCTCCATGTCAGCCCGTTTGACGTCCTACCCCCCTTAAGGGGTTGGTATCTGGTTCAAGCCAGATGAAAATCCGGCGAGAATCACTGTTCAGACTATACCTGGACTCGTCCATGAACATAACCTGTCACCATTCTTCCAATGACCATGTACTGTGTTCTTGACACCAGGCTTTAAGGGCCCTCCTGTGACCAGGGGTCAGTGGAACGCACGTTGCAGGTCTCCAGGCGAATAAACAATGTCTGTTCAGTCGTATGTA
This sequence comes from Schistocerca serialis cubense, assembly GCF_023864345.2. Classification (NCBI taxonomy): domain Eukaryota; kingdom Metazoa; phylum Arthropoda; class Insecta; order Orthoptera; family Acrididae; genus Schistocerca; species Schistocerca serialis. The sequence goes on along the minus strand of NC_064641.1, from coordinate 144,111,618 downwards.
GACTGTGTGTCTGGAGACAACTGCTCCAGTGGCCGCGGTAAGATCCCGAGCAAGCCTACCTGCAGTAATCCGTGGCCGTCTGCGGGCACTGATGGTGAGATATCGGTCTTCTTGTGGTGTTGTACACTGTGGACGCCCCGTACTGTAGCGCCTAGACACATTACATGTCTCTGGAATCATTGCCATAATGAGACCACACTTTGTGGCACACGGAGGGCCCATGCTACGGCCTGCATTGTTTGGCCAGCCTCCAGTCGCCCTAGTATTCTATCCCTCATAACGTCATCAATATGTGTTCTTTGAGCCATTTTCAACACACAGTCACCATTAGCACGTCTGAAAACGTCTGCACACTTACTCGCTGCACCGTACTCTGACATGCACCAACACCCCTCTGCGTATGTGGACTGCTGCCAGCGCCACTGCGCGACGACCGCAGGTCAAATGCACCGCATGGTCATACCCCAAGTGATTTAAATCCGCAAACCGCCCACCAGAGCGTCGTTTCACCATGTATCAGCGTTGTCCTTAATTTGTGAGCATAAGTGTAGATCGAGGCCGACCAAGATTTCGGGTATTGGGTCGTGTCTTGGCACGAGTGCCATGGCGCTCAGCCTCGCTGCACATTTGATTTGACCCGCCTCTTCGGCACACTGACTGAGCGCTTGAAGGGGGCAGAGCGTGAAAGTATGAATCCGCCGCATTTAAATGTCAGTTCAGTCATTCTGCATTGGACTTGGTTTTATCTTTAACATTTCTCAACAACGTATGTCTCAAACAAAACAAATTTTGATTATTATTTAATACTTTTTGTTGTGCTGCATGGGTAATATAATTTCATCTGGTACAAACTGTCGCCATAAGGAGAAGCGGAGAATGTTTCACAGATTTTTCACACTCAAGTTGTCATATAATGGTCACTTATTCAGTTTCATAACCGTATAAATGTATCGACCGATGGACTGGAGCAGTACTGCAACGTCATTATGGAGATGTGGAGACTCTTAGATATTGTAGATGCTCTTCATGTAAACGGATTTGCCAATAAAATAAAATTTCCTTGAACGTCAGTCAGTCACACATGCACATGCATAGGACGCTTTCAGCTGAAAAGGCAAACGATCACGAAAGACAGTGGTCTCATAATGTTTGGGAAACTGATACTGTAATTCTTTCAAGGGCATAATGGATTCTCCATACCTCCCGTTTTCTTTAATAGGAGTGGGCTTACAGAGCAAGACTGCGTCAGGAGGTCACACTTCTAAAGCGCGAATTTCTTATGAACGCATCCCCATCAGTTCAGGAATAAGTCGTCTCTTACTTTGCAGTGCTTTGCTGTAGGCAACGTGCAATGAAGTTTACTTAAAAGTCGAGGTCTACAAATCATTCCAGACGTTCTAATTTGCGTTCCTGCTCTCCTTTTGCCTTCATAAATTCAACAATAGCGAGTTTTAAATCGACAAATCATTTCAGGCGTGCCCCTTGACTTAACGAACATCCTTTGCAGTAATACACAAAGTCTCCATATGCTTCATCCAATTCCATCGGAATCTGCTGCAACTGACCGTGGAATAATACGTGTGACTTAAGAAATGTTACTATTCACACCACCAATTTCTTCCCATGCTGCATGCCTACAAATATAGCACAAAGTACTTGTTGATGTGTTGAACCATGAAACCCCTGTGCCGATCGTTGTAATTTTGTCGCTTTTTCACTGTCAACTATACCTTAGAATTATTTCTGCGTCATATTGCAATATCGTTTCATAGAAAATTTCCAGTACCCGTTGCTTATGCGACTGCATACTAGATGTTGGCTCGGCTCTGAGCACTATGGGACTCAACTGCTGAGGTCATTAGTCCCCTAGAACTTAGAACTAGTTAAACCTAACTAACCTAAGGACATCACAAACATCCATGCCAGAGGCAGGATTCGAACCTGCGACCGTAGCGGTCTTGCGGTTCCAGGCTGCAGCGCCTTTAACCGCACGGCCACTTCGGCCGGCCACAAAAGTAAGTCTGGCCATTACTGTGTATAGCATTTTAAATACAGACGGTTTCTGCAGTAAGTTGGACCATAGCTTTGGCGAACATGTAGGCGATGCATGCTGAACCGCATTGCTCACTGCCGCTGCAGGCGGTATAGGTCAGGGGTGCCAAGAGTTTCAAGCTCCAGATTGAAGGCCTGCATGGAGAAGGTGATGGAGAGGAGATTGACAAGTTGTTGTTTCTTGGAGAGGAGACTGACAAGTTGTTGTTTACTGACTGAGACCAACGACGTGGGCAGCTGTTAATTTGTGTCCAAGGGGGTGTGAGAAGATACGACAGACATTGTGACAAAATTGAATAGCTTATTCTTGTTATGGCACAGAGATGCCGTAACTAGCGGTTTGAAAAAACGAGAGCTAAATGAAAAGAAAAGGAATGATTTCTTGTGGTAAGACACTGGCAGAGAAGTATAAACCACATACCTTCAATATTGGAACATGAAACTCTTTTAATCACGCCAACTGTATCATATGTGGGAGAGTAAACCAGTGTTGAGCAAGAAAGCAGCTGAGTAATATAATCAAGAGGAACAAGAACGAATACAAGATCAAAAGATTTTTAGTCCCAGAATTGAAACCTGTTGATTCGCCTTTCAAATTACCCATTTACTGTTACGCGAGCTGTGGAGCTCAAGACAACACTATGGTATGTACAGGTCCTTTTCAGAAGGTCTTTGCCTTGAGATGGCTTATGTTTCAGGGGCAATACTTCCCTAAAATGACATAAGGTAGCCGTTTGCTTCTGTGCCACGACAATCACAGAGTGTGTTGGTGCCCCTGTGTCTCACATCTTATAGTGAAGTTATTGATGAACGTCATTTACAAAGGAAATGGAAGTTTACTCAATTAAATGCCTTTATACGACGAACAGTTGGACAAAGTTTGGTTGCTATCGGACTGGTGGTTTATCGTGAAACACTCTCCATTTCTGAACGTGTGTATATGGCGTATATTACAACTAATAGCGTAATCTGACACGGATGGAAGAGTACGAAAATAGATGCGAAAATGATCCAGTGAGGTAACAGTGAATGTGTGAGTACTAGGTGACATTTGCTTCAGTGTTAAGTAAATTAGTAGAAAGTTTCTTGACATGTAAACTTTTTGTTTACATATCATATTTTAGAATTACTAATTTTGATGGATGTATAGTGCCCCAATCCAGTCTCGATTGGAAAATTACTAATCTTTAACAACAGTAAAGAGAAGTAGCAATAAGTTAACAATCTTGGGCTAGTAGCCTCATTGCATAGCGAGAATAGGAGAGCTCAGTGGTGAAAGGCGCTGCACAGCTATAGCTGAGTGCCAAGTGGAATGGTACTGCCACACCAGGGCAAGTTTCATGTTATGGCTATGTGACTATACGCCGGATTTTAACGCAACAAATGGGCGCTGGAGGCATAAAGAGAAACCTGCATTTTGAGCCAGGGTTCACTTGTCATCGCCAGAAGCCTGCAGTATCACCACCGCGCCAGATCAAGGCCATACATGAGGATTCTGTGCTCCACCACCTGTAGCAATAGATTCCCAGACTGGGCTACACCTACCGTCAGCACTAAGTCCTTCCTGGGAATTAGTGTGACAGTCCTACTTATCTGCTGTCCGCAACTGCCGACTCCACCGACTGATTCCTAGCGGGACCTGCCACCAGAACGGCAATCACCAGTCAACTGCGGTCTGTGTGCAGTGGTTTGTACCCCCCTTACAATCACCTTCGCGTTCTATCGCACTGACGTGAGTGAAGCGGAAGGCCACCAAGCCTACACTACTATGAGGGAAGTGGCGCTTACCTATAGGAGATGCCAGCCTCAGCAACATGAGGCGACAGCTCAGCAGCACCAGGTGGAAACCGCCGCCCATTCATTGGCGTAAGTCAGGGTCAGTACAGGGGATGTGCCTGCCTGACTTATGCAGTGTACCAAGATCAATAAAGCTCTCCATAACTGTTGACAGTGTTTGCCCAGGAACACCCTCGTTCCTGTCACCACCCGGCTCATTCTTCAGATGCTAGGTAATGTAAGAAGTATATTATTTTGTTCATGAATATATTCTTACTGACGTGTCAGTTATTGCTTAGGGACATGGATGAAGACCAGTAATTGTTCTTTTCCTTGACATTCTGAGGCATGAATTGTCTGAGATCAGAGATGTGGTTATCTGTTGTAGTGCTGCAATGATCAATGGAAGACGTGGAGATATGTTTGTAGTGTCTATGGACATCAGTTTTTTCGATTCGAGTAGAAATAGGATCTACACACCCGATTGGTGGGAGGTATAAACTGAGTACACTGTTGTTTTGACGTCTCCATGACAGATAGATTTGATAAGGCAACTTCGAACAGAATTTGATCTGTGACCAGTATTAACCGGTTGGAGGGTACAGCAGGAATCCACTTCACACATGTACCACTTGCAGAATGTTATATAATTTGAAAAAATATTTAAGCTTACCAACTATTATTATGACCCTAATCGGCTTAAGCATGGGAAACGGATGCCCAGGTTGACTGTGAAACACAAGTTTATTTATGAAAACATAAAAGCTTCTCTTACCCTTCTTTAGAACTTAAATACGGAAACACAAGATACAATTCTCAGTAAAGTCTCTAACTTGAAGTGAATGAGATACAGTAAGTCCGATGGGTGTCAGCCACTTTACACTGAGTCACAATGAGAGTTTCTGTTAATGTCTCACATGGTTCACTGATTGTCTCGGATTTTACGAACACTACGAGGTGTCATAATACCAAACTCCTGGAGGACCACTGCGGTGGAGCCCAAGTCTTGGAATTGCCTGACGGAAACTGATGGCAGCTCCGCATAGGATCGGACGCAAAGACCCAAATTCGGTATACTGACATCAGGAAGACGGCGGCTGAAGGCTCCACGAGAGATTCTGAATGATGAACCGGAACAGCATGCGGCATAAAGTCAAGAAAACACATTCTTGGAGAGCTCGATGTGAACTGGCGTGTTGTGGTTGTGCACTACTACGAATATGGTTATGGCAAGTGGATACAGTGCCACCTGCATGCGAGAACGCGACACGTGGTGGTGAAATTGTCTCTGCAATAACAGTGTCGCGGTCGTGGATGCACATGTTTCGGTTGACAAGTCTGAAATCGCCGGCCGGAGTGGCCGAGCGGTTCTAGGCGCTACAGTTTGGAACTACGCGACCGCTACGGTCGCAGGTTCGAATCCTGCCTCGGGCATGGATGTGTGCGATGTCCTTAGGTTAGTTAGGTTTAAGTAGTTCTAAGTTCTAGGGGACTGATGACCTCAGCAGTTAAGTCCCATAGTGCTCAGAGCCATTTGAACCAAGTCTGAAATATCTTGTGGTGGCTCCTGCTGATTCAACAAATAAGCCTATTTGGTTGTTGTCTGGGATGTACACTAACAAGCGAGGCAATTGTTGGTCAGTAATGTGTGTGGGAACGTGTAAGCTGGCTGCTTGATAACCTGCTGGACTAAGTGAGTAACTGGTTGCTGTCTTGTAGGCATAGCTGCAGATACGTCCCCTCTCTTCCAGGAAAGAGACGGCGAAACAGCCCTTGGGGAGAGTGACGACCCAGCCTTCTTCACCCCCCAGAAACGATGGTAGCGGTTTTATGATACGCGCGGTGAGGGGCCATCGCATTGTCTGCCCAGAGTAAGTGGATCAAGGTGTCAGAGATAAAATCCAGCGGCGATTTCTGTAGGCTGGAATGCTGCACCCACACTGCTATTGGCATGAGTGGATCCAAGGCAGCCGAGTAGCGAACCACCTAGAGTTAGTCTGATGGTACAACAAAAGTATCAATTAATATACCACACCCAGAACGCTGATAGTGGTGCATGACCACCTGGTCAGCATGCATGAAACGTTTGTAAGGCGGAGAATGCAGAAAGTGCACACCGGGAAGAATACAGTAAAATAACGAGAGCACATGAAAAGTAGAAATTAATACGTTAAAGTAGAAATTACTGCATGAAAAGTAGAAATGTTACATCTGGAGTGTGTATGTGGCTGCACAAGCACTCGAGAAATAGGGATATTGCGACTGGAGGAGGTATATGCGTGTAAATCCCCTCGAAAAGTAAAATTAGTGCAAATTTAAGTCATACGTGAGTGCTGGAGCACTTGATAAATAGGAATATTATACCTTGAGGACGTACGTACAACCAGTAGAGAATGGGAAAATGCAGGAAAATGAGTCATGAGGCTGGAGCATGGAACAAAGCAGAGGTTTGACTGCTGAGGTCATTCAAGGTGCATGCGTGGAACGTTGGGCGTGACAGCATTTGAGACCATAGGCCATTAACAGGTGTTGCTGCAAGGTCCATAAGTGATACAATTGTTTAACTGCAGGTCCAAGCCTGGGGCAAAGAGAAACATGGAGCTGGTGCTGACCAGAACAGGCGGACCATGGCGGAGCTATCTGGGACTGATGGATAGCGGAGCTACTTTGGGCAAGGCAACTCGATGCCTTTTAAGCTCCAGTGATGCTTGATATTACCTCCAACAACAGAGTTTTGCAGGCTCCACTGTGTCTGCTACACGTGGTGCAGCACGGACAGAACTTTGGGAGCCATCTTGGAGTTAATGATGAAGACATTGCAAAGAAAATTGGAATTTAAATCAATAAGTTGCGAGGAAAGTAATTGACAGGCCCAATCCAACTGAGCAGAAGCACACAAATTCAAAGCAAGTTCTCAAAGAAGCTTCCTCACTAGCTGAAGTTGGACAAGACAGGAACTATCGCCAAAAACTGTGAAACCCACTAAGCAGTCCCAAATGTTGAGTCGAAACTGGACAAGTGGTTCTGGAAGCATTACAAATAATGTTATTCCCCGTCGCCAGTTGGTGGGATGAACCAATAAGTGGTGGTGCTGAAGTCAGTGGTAGCACCAGAGCCTGTGAAAGATTTTTTTTATTACAGCGAAAAGAAAATCACATGTTGAGGCAGACTGTGAATAAGAAATTTATTGATGAAATCACAAAAGCTTCGCATGTCCCTCCTTGTAGCTTAATTACACGAACACAAGAGACAGTATTCAATAATGTCTGTCTTGAAATGATAGAGATCCAGTGCGTCCAGTGAATAGCCAGACACTGAGAAGTGAGTCACCATTACTTTAGTTACAGTTGATGTCTCAAATGGTTCACGGATTTTCTATATTTGTTCGAACATTAAAACGCACTATAGCACCAAAGTCCTGGAGGTGAAATGTGTTAGAGGCCAAGCCTCAATGTAGCCCGTAGCCTAACGAACACTGCTGGTAGCTCGATATGGTGTAAGAGGAGAAGACCCGAGGCTGGTAGGCTGGTTAGCACTGGAGAGAAGTTCAGTGAAGTTTGCAATTGAGACCCTGATAGATGGACCAACAGCGCTGAAACCCAGAGAACTTCTCCATGTCAACTGGTTGAATAAATGTAGTTGGGGTGTTAGGATACGATGCGACGTGTACTTGTGGGCATGTGACACATGGAGGTGAAATAGACCCCGCTACAGAAGTGCCGCTCTCGTGGATGCACGTGCTGTTGTTGGAAATCCTGGCGCCGCTCGAACCGTGTACCATAGAATCCATGCACAACAAACCAGCTTGTTAGTTGTTGTCCAGGATATTTGCTAATACACGAGGCAAGCGCAGATTTAGTAACGAACTTGCTAGCGACTAAATTACCTGGAGAGAATGATGCCTGAAATTTGACTACCTGCAGACGTGTGATGGGCTGCAGATACAGCAGTTACGTATATTATCTGAAATGTTTCAGTCAGGATAATGAAGCCAGTATGGGGTTTCTAAATGGAACCACACATCCAGATACACATACGTAAAAGGGCATTAACCGCCACCTACATCGACATCTTCATGGGTAATTTGCAAACAACATTTAAATGCCTGGCGGACGGTTCATCGAATCACCTTCACTGTTGTCTATTATTCCAATCTCATGTAGCGCGCGGAAAAAGAAACGAACACCTATATCGTTCCGTACGAACTCTGATTTTTCTTATTTTATCATGGTGGTCGTTTCTCTCTTTGTAGGCCGGCGCCAAAAAAATATTTTCGCATTCAGAGAAGAAAGTTGTGATTGAAATTTCGTGAGAAGATTCCACCGCAACGAAAAACCTCTCTTTTTTAATGATGTCCACCCCAAATCCTGTATCATTTCAGTGACACTCTCTCCACTATTTCGCGATAATACAAAACGTGCTGCCCTTCTTTGAACTTTTTCGATGCACTACGTCAATACTATCTGCTAAGTATCCCACATCGCGCAGCAGTATTCTAAAACAGGACGGACAAAGTTAGTAGATCTGTTACATTTTTTAAGTGTCCTGCCAATAACACTTCCCCATAACATTTTCTATGTGTTCTCTGAAATTTAAGTTGTTCGTAATTGTAATTCCTATGTATTTAGTTGAATTTACGGCCTTTAGATTTAGCTCATGTATCGTATAAACAAAATTTAACGGATTCCTTTTAGCACTGATGTGGATGACCTCACAGTTTTCTTTAATTAGGGTCAATTGCCAATTTTATCACCATACAGATATCTTTCCTAAATCGTTTTATAATTTGTTTTGATCTTCTGATGACTTTAATAGTCGATAAACGACAGCGTCGTCAGCAAACAACCTAAGACGGCTACTCAGATTGTCTCCAAAATCGTTTATACAGATCAAGGACAGAAAAGGGCCTATAACACAACTTGGGGAAACGCCAGAAGTCACTACTGTTTTACTCGATGACTTTCCGTCAGTTACAACGAACTGTGATCTCTGTGACAGGAAATCACGAATCCAGTCATATAACTGAGACGATATTCCATAAGAACACAAATTCGCTACAAGCCACTTTTGTGGTACAGTGACAAAAGCCTCCCGGAAATCCAGAAATACGCAATCAATTTGAAAACCCTTGCCAATAGCACTAGATCTCAGGAAAGGCCGTCCTGTCACGATAAAAAGAGGCGGGAGTATTACGTAGTCACAAGAGAAGCACTAACAGCAGAATGTATTGCTCAGGGCAGCCCTCGTGAAGTGGAAAAGCGAAGTAACAACCACAGCTAAACTAAGAAACTAAGACCAGGCAGTACTTGTGTACTAACGTACAGGAACCGTCGAGCATTTTAAAAAGTCGCTTGAAGTTAGCAGAAGGAACCACTTGTTGATTTCAATGTACTAATAACAGTCCAGCTATCACAGTATGTGGAAAGAGTTAAAAAGAATAGCGTACAGTTGTCGAGGAGCCCCTTATATGCCACACATTTGTGCAGTTAATGATGAGCGACGTTCAAGGCCGAGTAGAGACACCGCTGGACAGTGGATTGCTGGGAACAAGTGATTCGGAGTGATGGACTGGTGGTAATTCGATGGATTTGATAAATGATTGGTGAAGATCACCTGACAATCGCTGTACTGCCAACAGAGAAGTATAGAGGAAGTGGTATTATCGTATGGAGGCGTTTTTCATGAACAGCTGGTGGTCCCCATATTACACTCAAGAAAACGCTAAGTACAGAGGGATATGAACTTATTTTACAGATTTATGTACTGATTACAGTAAAGGAACAGTTCTGGGACGTTGAATGTTTGTATCAGTGCGACAGTACAGCCTAACATAAAGTAGCATCTATAAGACGGTGTTTGAGGATAATAAGAGTCTTGAACTGGACTGACCAACCAAGAGTCCCAACCTGAACCCAATGGAACACCTTTGAGATACAGGCCCCACCGTCGAACATCACTACCTTCTCTGATTTCGGCTTTGAGGAAGAATGGGCTGCCAGTCCTCCACAAACATTCAGACACATCACTGAAATTGTCCCGAGCAGAGATCAACCCTCATAAAGCAGAAGAATGGATATTCACTTTATTAATGTTCACTAGTAGGTGTGTGGTATCTTTTTGTCTGATAGTGTACACTTTTTTTACTGCATTCTAAATCTTTTAAGATACGAAAACAGTGATATAATGACTGCCAAGAAACATTATGCAAAGGTATCCGAGTACTCTGGTCGTCCTATATCTCAGACTGAGCAGAGTCACGAGAGGATATCTTATCAGCCTCTATGGTTAAATGCATCAAGAGAATAAGCATACGTGACTGGTTCATGGCTCTACTTTATACGACACAGAATCAAGCGAGCTACGAATTTTGTGAATCAAATTAACTCCTAGGGTACTATAAGACTGTTTCAGGTATGAGTACGCACTCACGTTTCAGTGTACGTCTTATATGGGAGGAAGTAAATAATCAAAAGCCATGATACAAGAAGACAGCGTAATGTGAGAGCCCCAAAGATGTTTGACTCACAGTAGTTGATTTAGGTAAGCATGCCTTTCAGTTTTACACTCTTTTGGAAAACGTTTCAGCATTGTATCACTATACTCGTCCTTCCAAGAGCTCTCGAGTCCTATGAGAAGCTATAGCTTTCCATTTAAACAAGTTTCCTTCAGGTCTTCGGTAGGTACCAAAATTAAGAAGGTTGAACAAAAAACTAAATTACGCACCCTTATACTTAGTAACATCGAAAATCACGTTTTGATATGTTGAAGTGTTCACGAGACATAAAGAATTTTATGTCTCGCCTGACTCATCCTGTATTTCCCAGATCCATGATGTGGAAACAACGTCTCACTTTTCTCACACAACATCCTCAAAGCCACGAATTACGTTAGTCGAGTAGGTAGAAGCAGTATTGCCTGACTTCCGATAAGTATTTGACACGTACAAATACTGTCTAATGTACGTTCAAACGGGTCTCATCAGAAATTTGGAATGGGGAGATTTCGACACGGAGGGTGCAACTTGATAATATCGATGGAGATCCACTGACTGATACAGCAGTAACTTTTAATGCACTTGCAGCCAGTATTAATAGGAACCTTAGACATTTCACAGATGATGTGATAAACTACAATAAAGTAATACCTGAAAAAAGCTGTGTATATATTCAGTCGAATCTTGGTAAGTTTACAGACAGGCACAAATACCGGTAACCTGCTTTAAATGTTCATAAATTTAAAACTACATAGTTCACAAACAGGAAATGTAAAATAACGTATGACTATAACACACAACTGTAATCGGTTAGTTCGTAGTAACACTTAGGCGTGAGAATTTATGCATGTATGAAATGGAAAGAACATATTAGCTCTGGACTAGGTAAGGCAGGTGTTGTTTCGATTTGTCGATATAATACTAGGAAAATATAATGAATGTACAAGGGTGATTGTTTACAAAATATTCGTGTGATCCAGCCTACGATATTGCTGAAGTGTGTGGGCTTGTAACAAATAGGACTAACTGGGGATATTAAAAGTACACAGCAAAGAACAGAACGAAAGATCACAGGCCTGTTTGATTCATCGAAAGTATCACAGATGTGCCGAAAGGACTAAAGTGGCAGACTCTCTAAGATGGGCGTAAGTATCCCAAGAAAGCCTACTTATCAGGTTTTGAGAACGGCTTAGAAGTGATGAATGTAGGAATGTACCAAAATCGTACTTGTATCGTTATCGTAGAAATCGGAGGGTAAGTTCAGACTAATTGTAACCAGTACAGAGGTGTTTAACAACCTCTCTCCCCGCGCTTCGTTCGTGAATGGAACAGTGGAAAGCCGTTATAGCTAGTATAATGGGTAGTACCCCCTGCCACGCACTCCGAATTGATTTGTCAAGTACGAATGTAGAGAGGTAAATGTCATAGGAAATGTGACCGCTGCCGACCGCAGAGTAGTCTCCGGGGCTAGGTTGTGTATCGCTGGGTAGCCTAAGCTGCAGGCGTCGCCTCGGGCCCGCTCGCCACTTGCTGCTGCTGCCGTGTGCCATTTGCAGGCGCTGCTCCTGCTCGCTGCTCCGCGGAGCACGTGCCCGGCCCGCCTCCCCGGAGGCCCGGCCCGCAGGTGGGAGGTGGGTGTCCCCCGGCGCGGCGCATGCTCGTAGCGGCACGCGCGCACGCCGCCTCCGACGCCGAAGCCGACGCCGACGCCGACGCCGACGCTCAGTGGTCGCGCGGCAGGCGCCCCGCAAACCACGGCCGGCCACGCATCGCGGCGCCCTGCTACGCTCGCGGTATGCGACGATCGCGGTCGCCGACTCCGCCACCGCCACTGCCTGCTGCTGCCACTGCCGCCCGCCGACACGGCGACCAAGACGACGACGGCGACGACCCGCACCAGGCCCCTGCGGCCCGCCACCGCAGCCGCCGCTGCCCTCGCCACTGCCAGGTAAATCACAACGTGCTAGCAAAGTGTCTGCACTTTACCTGCGAGTAAGTATCATCCGTATTCCGAGTCATTCTCTCTTACTCCACACTTGTCATACATCGCATCAATTCAGTAAACTACAATTAAATGCTTACCTTGCTACTGACAGCTTGTATACGAGTTTGTACTAATCTTTTTGTCTACACCAACAGTTACATTTTAGAAGATGTGTGCCTCTGCAGGTGCCCACTGTCATATTGATGACGGAAATGTTCTGTTTACTTGGGAACACAGTTATATAGATTTCAGAGAAGACGACACATGCCGCCCATGCAGTCACTGGATTTATTTATCTCACAACACTGACTACGATATGTGTGCCATTTGCGAGTGATAAGATTAAATACATCATTACATATAGATTATACGGGATACCTAGCTTAATTACAATGATCTGAAGTGCACAGTTTTTATATTGAGTTATATACCAGTAGTAATCACGTATGATGTGTTACAACCTCCTTTTACATAGACGACGAGACACATTCTTTTATAGATGAGGTGAAACATGTGAATATAATTGAATAGGATGACCGCTCCACAGTAAAGAATATGTACTGAGGCGCTTCATGTTGAGTTATTGCTTCAAAATGGCATATGTGCTGAAGTTATGATTGTGGTATAAGTAAGTCCAGCAACAATGCACATGGAACCTGTCGTTTCTGAAAAGTATTAATGTCAGGTTTTAAATGAAACAGTAAATACAATCTTAATAAGAACACAATTTGAAAAAAATATAATTATGTCATATTGACATTTAGTAACACTATGTTTTTGAAAATTGACAGTGGAGATACTTGACAAACTCAAAAGGCATAGTATCAATAGAAATAGGTGTTTTCAGACATGTTCATTGTAATTTACACAGCAATTACAGGAAAACTGTAGATAGTCTTCTGTATGTATAGTCTGTTCTATATAGCCTACAGAGATACGTAATTTCAATTTGTTCTCTCCTAAGTATTAGACAGTCTGCTGCTACAGGATCTGCAAACGTGCCTAAGTAACCTACACAAAATGTGATTTTAGAGTCACTGGAACTTACGTCCTTAGAAAAATAATATATTTATTTAGGGTTTGAAAATAACTGCCGCTGAAAGAAACAGACTTCGTAAGTATGTTGTGACTTATAAGCCAAACAGTAAATTTTGCATGGATCATCGTTGTTTTACTGTTGTCGCATACAATCTGAAGGAAGTCAGTTCCACCTCCCTTTCCTGTCATATTACCTACCTGCCGTTCGTAGTGTTTCTACTCTTCCTTAATTCTTAATTCGCCCTCCTGTTGTTGGACGGTACGAAGACATGATGTGGGTAAATTATGCAAGATGATGTATTACAGTACAAGGCAGTTTCACTCTCAGAATTACATCATAGACAATTACTCATCTACAATAAAAAGAATGTTGGTGGTAGAATCACACTTCGTGGAACCTAAATCTGAAGACTTCTTTATAGCCCACTGGAACATTAAGTCTGTTTAATACTTGGGTGTCAGTTGTACGAGTATACGCTACTCACAATGGGAAAAATGATGGTCTTAGTAAGATTGATAAAACACCTGTCGGACGACGTACTTAATTCGTGCATCTGGTTTATGAGTTTCCTCAATTCTTAGGTTGCATAACGGGCTATATTTAAATGAATCAGAGTGTCATGCACTGTACCTTTCAAACAGTGATTATATACATTTTTCATTATTTCCGTATCTGTATACGGTATTCCAAGATTGACCTTTCTTACAGGCCACAGCCTAATAGTTATACCCACTTTCATCGAACTTCTACACACTGTAAATTATATTACTGAGCAGCAAACATTTGTGACTATCCTCATAACAACCAAGCACGTGAAAAGGAGTTAACAACTAGTTTCATATGCATTATCTGTACTTCCAGTTCAAATGCGACCGAAAACTTTTGTAGTTTCGTATGGTAACGAGCTGACATCAATGAACTACAACATGAATTGTATGCAGAATTATGTGTATAACATACTAAGGGAACTAGTATGTTTGTTATCGCCGACATTAACTACTTTCAAAAATGCTTTCGTCACCACGTCATTAATGCACAGCACTTATTTGGCTGTACATAGAGACCTACGTTTAATAACCTGTTGAGTTTGTGAAACTTTTTGCCATCATTCTAATTTACTTAAGCTTTTATTTATTTACTTATTTATTCGTACCAGTTTAGCATCCTCCTGGTATCAATGTCGTGAGGCAGATTGCTGACAAATATGGACTTGTAGATGAGAACGAACAAGTTATGGCCATTCAAAATAAAATAGTAATAAACTATCACTGTAGCCTAAATTAAACATACGTTAAGAATCTAACGATGGGTCCTTAGAAATGCGAGTACTGTTCTTACAAAGTTTTTAGAAGTTCTTCTTTTAGTGTATTTAACGTAACAAACGAAAGTTTCTGGAACACACCTCAAGAACTAGTATTTTTACCGCTAACACACCCTGAGGAAGAAGTAAGGAAGACGTGAAATTTATTTCGTCCATCAAATGCAAGAAAAATCTTTGCCGACGTAAGTCAATGCCTATAACTGAGACTATGACAGTAAAGGGAAACGCAAAGTATATGGATCGGTTCACACGAAGTAAATGTGAAATGTAGGTAGAGTTGTTACAAGTCAACGCACCTCTTTACTTTTAGAATATGGTTTAATCCAAGTATTTGTAACATCTACTTCTAAGCTGCGATTGGAATCGAGGACATTAATATGCATTCTGATGTTTCGTTTTCTAGGACGCTAATAGTTGCTAGTCATTAAACATCTGTCACAGCAGAAATCAATATCTACATATCAATTAACTCTTCTATTCCACTTGGCAGTCTAAGGCATTTCTCCACTCCCTGCTCTGTCCAACGACGCTACTCTAAAAAACTTTTCGCTGTATGCCTCGACTTTGCTAATCTTACCAGTGTGACAAATACTTGGTATTTATACGGAAGGATGCAAAATGTTCAAAACGGTTTCTCGGAAGACCGAAAGTACCACTTTACGTATTGCTCGTCGGATTGCTCTAGAATTAGTTAAGAACGTGTTAGAGACAGAAGTTCACATTCGGTTTGGGGAAGAAAATCACGCAATGTTTTATTGAAGGAATCGTTCTGGAATTTCCCTTAAGCAATTGAAGGAAAATCAAAGATAACGTAAATGCGTTTTCGATACTAATGTAAGGTTTACGACAAATGGTTGTACTCAAAAAGGTGAGTAAGTTGCAGAAACGTAAATTGTCGAAGGATGTGCTGCAAAAAGCATACTTATTAAAAAAATTGAGTACGTACTTATACAGTCGAATACGACACCACTTCGTAAGAGAAATACGGTGATATGACACTGCTTGATGCTCGAGGTGAAATTCTTCACACAAACAGCTTGACAATATTGTAGTTTTCAGGATTTCATCACGCTGCTTTTTCACACCAATTGTCTCGAAAACCTCGCACATCGCATCATTAAACAACTTCTTAATGTTTCTCTGAATTTTTTGCAAAATGTTTCAATGGAAAAGTTAACAAGCGACATAGCAATGTACCATTTTCAAAGACTCTCGAACGAAAGGTAAGTACATTTCGTGCTGTACGAGTATAAAATAGTTACTTTGGTACCTAATAGAAAAAACAGGTACGACGGTTATACAAAAAAGTACTCGCCAGAGAGGTAAAACTCTGTCTAAACAAAAACTCTGCAAGCAACTGTGCAGTGCACTACTGAGAGTTATTTCTACAAATACTCAACGAATATCTGTCGTGTTCCGTAGCGAATGATTGAGGAAGACATTACTTCATATCTAGTTAAGTGTCGTGTTATTTCTTCATTTACTCCTTACTTGTGATATACTGGCTGAATCAGCTAGACAGTTCACCAGAGATATTTCCTGAGTAATTTAAAGAACCATAATTCTGTATTTACCCAAATCAGTTCAAAAATTCTTGCCTGGCGTATAGTGTCTTTCCTTATCAAAATTAATGACAGAGATATTGGATCTGCTTTGATTTCTCAAATTGAACTACGGTACTTCTACTGATGGTGTAATAGTTATAAAGGAGACCAATTAACAAATTCTTCAAAATCCGATTCTTAGTTTCGGAAAAATTGCAGTGTGTAGACCTCAGGGTTTATCTGCTTTGAAAATGACACTGATCGCAATCTTACGCGGAAGTTCGTGTAGTCTTAAGGAACCGTCGACTTAAGCCGATGGGATGCCCCAGCTATATGCAGCTAAGAGAGTCTATTTACAAAAGCCGCATAGTGGAGGAAAGTTTAATTTGAAAAGTGATACTAATCAAAATTACCTACAAGTAGTTAGACCAATAAACCAACTAAAAATCAAAGGACATGGCAAGTAATGATTATTCACCACGAATTATTAAAGGAATTTTTGTCTGGTTTCTGGCAGAGCCTTGTAAAAAAAGTACATATCAAAAATTGAACGAATTTGTAAAACAGGCTTTTGAAAATTGTTAAATAATAGCTATGTATCACAAGTTTAATATCAATATACACAAAACTGCATTACAAAATTATTTCTGCAACGGCAACTAAACGGAAATCACAAAAGAATGTGATCATAACTACTTCCTGAAAATTCCATTTATGCTTTCCCGTCCTATCCTGTGACCAGGAAAGAAGTGAATGATAGCTTTCCTAATCACAAGTGGAAAATAAGCTGGACATACATCGTGACGACACATCTACGTATTTCAGGTGACGCATCCTCTAGGAAAAAGGAAGGAAGTTAGGATTTAACGTCTCGTGACAATGAAGGAATCAAAGACGGATTGCTCTAAGAGAGCCGGCATCACTTCGGTAATAAATTGTACTGATCTTCTATCCATTAAGGTTCCTTCAATGAAATAATGTCCAGTCATCTATTGTCCAGTATGTCGTTCGCTCCGCTCGTTGCAAGTTTGTCCTTCCCCTCCGCGCAATCTTGCTGGACACCGTCTGACTTCATACCTTTGTGCGTACAACTGCACTCTTCTCTCCGTGTTCCCATTGCACTCTCCGTAAGATTGTAGCATATATACTTTCTCCTAATTTGTGAAAAATACTTATTTTCTCAAACTAATCAGCAGTCGACAGACGTAAAGAAATGGTTCAAATGGCTCTGAGCACTATGGGACTCAACATCTTAGGTCATAAGTCCCCTAGAACTTAGAACTACTTAAACCTAACTAACCTAAGGACATCACACACACCCATGCCCGAGGCAGGATTCGAACCTGCGACCGTAGCAGCCTCGCGGTTCCGGACTACAGCGCCAGAACCGCACGGGCACCGCGGCCGGCCGACAGACGTAAAGGACGCAGGCAAAGAGAAAACTACTTTTCTTCTATGCAACAATTCGTTTCTGCAGTATACGACGTGACGTATTTCCTTCTTCGGGTTCGGAAGAGATTTGATAAGACAGTAATCTGTTTCGTTTCAAAAACAGGTAAATCGCCAGTTCTAGATATTGTAATCACCATAAAATTAATAATCGAATTTTGAAGAGTAAAATGTCATTGAATTACCTTCTTTTATAAGAACAATACTCCCGAAGAGGCATGAAGGCCCAACTGTACCGACCGGCTGCCGTGTCATCCTCACCCATAGCCGTCACTGGACATGTATACGGAGTGGTATATGGTCAGCATACCGCTCTCCCGGCCCTGTGCCAGTTTCCGAGACTCCTCAATCAAGTAGCTCCTCAGATTGCCTCACAAGAGGGTTGAGTGCACCTAGCTTGCCAGCAGCGCTCTGCAGACCGGATGGTCACCCATCCAAGTGCTAGCCCAGCCAGACAGCACTTAACTTTGGTGATCTGACGGGAGCCGTTGTGGCCACTGCGGCAAGGCCGTTGGCACAACGATACTAACAACAGAAATTATCTCAGTTTCATTTGAAAAGACGAAGCTGACACCGATATCTCTGTAATTAATAGAGCTACGAAAAAAGACGATTGGTCGTTTGGTGAGGATGTAAAAATTACAATAAATCATAAGGAATACGAATGAAAAAGACTTTTTTGTTTTCGTTTTCGGTTTTTATTTTTAAGGTCTTCTTAAATTTTTTTGTACACAATAGAATTACGAAACTTCGGAATACATTAAACTTTTTTTCCTTTTTTGAATACTGTGTGGTAAGTGTATGAAATTATTTTCTCAACTACTAGTTTGTGGAAGATCTCCATGCAGCTGACCATGAGAAAAATACGTTGAACTGTTTAAGTGGCCTGCTGTCATAGTTGAAACCGACTGCGAGGAAGATAACGAAATGCTAAATGTTCGCAGCACAACCCAGTATTATTTTCCCGCAGTCGGTTGCAATACAAAACATGTACCTTGCAGTTTAAAAAAATCTGGCTTATATCCGTTCGAACGTTTATTAGTGTATTGTGGAAAAACTTGGAAGTTAATCGCTCAATAATTCTGAGAGATTTTGTTAATAATGTTTCCCAATATACTGGGTGGTTACAATTAAAGTGCAGATACACACGGAGGTCCACTGTTGGCTGTCATTATCGTGTGGCAGCGAAAAGTGGCAGATATCCTAATTTGTTTATGCAGAACCTATTTACACTGGATAAAATTACTTACTATTTTGACCACCATGTGCAAATCTGGCGCTGTATAAAGTCCTCTCCGGTGCTCATATTGAACAAACCGTTTAAGCTACATTTAATAATAAAACCAACATTACGGCTTTCTCAACTGTTTGACCTTTTCTGCTCATGCCCCGTTCCTAATCGATTATATATGGAAACAATTGAATACGTCTTTCTTGCACCCATAGCGCCAGATTTGCACCTGGCGGCCAAAACTGGAACTAATTTCTTTTCCACCATAAATCGGTTCCGCATAAATGCAATAGAATAGCTACCACGTTTCGCTACGACGTTTACTTATAGCCACCTGCTCTATTCATATATTACGAAATGAAATAAAAAACTAAACTCTGGGATCACCACTGAAGTCCACGCGATGTCGTTCGGTCTCCGTGTTATCCTTTGCCATGTGACGTCATGTGGATGCGGTGTGTAGGGGCATGTGGCCAGCACAACGCACTCCCGGCCATTATCGACATTTGAACTTTGGAGCCGCTGCCTTTTAATCATGTAGCTTCTCACTTGGCTCCACGAGCCTGGATGCATCCCCGTCCAGACCCCTCACCAAGGAAAAATCCTTGGCAGAATTGGGGATCGAAACATGGTCCTCCACATGGTAGCGTTCTACATTGACCACTAAGCTCCAGAGGCTGTCATTCTGGCAATAAGGTAAGTCGGGTGAAGATGTCCTAGTTAAGAAATTTTTTCCTAAAACGATAGGACCACCCATCCGAAAAGCTTGAAATTCTTGAGGAAGCTGGATGATTGTTTACTTCTCATTTGTACAGACACAAAATTCTGCTGCAGTGGTTACCGGTACCGGGCTGACATGGCTATTCTCAAACCACGTACCTCGTTATTAACTGTAATTATTCATACGAGGACTCTTCGGAAAGTAACGAACGATAGGTCGCGAAATGGAAACGACAGTGAAAATCAAAACTGTTTTATTTGCAACAGTTATCCACATCTTCCAGCTACTTATCTCCATAGTCGCCCATCCTACTTAGACGTTTGTCGTAGCTTTGTACCACCTTTACAATACCTTCGCTATGGAAGGCAGCCGCCACTGCCTTCCGCTGATTCTCTACGCTGGCCTACAGCTAGTTGTCTGTGCCAAAATGTCTTCATAGCCAGCGGTTCATGTGAGCAGAGATAAAACTCAGAGGGAGACAATTGCGAGCTGTATTGTACTCAAAATTTTCAATTGAAAGTGATGCAGGAGCATCTTCATTGCCCCTGCATAATGTGGCTGAGAATTGTCTTGAAGAAGAAAACGCATGACAGTTATGTAATGTTGGCTGTCTAGCTTCAGGCGAAATTTCTCACCAGGCCATCGTACTTGGAGGGAGACACTACTGTTCTAGGTATCTTTATGTGCTCACTGTGTGCTCAGAACTAAAACGAACGACGTAACGTGATCGACAGGCACACTAGAGACACTGCCTAGCACACCTGTGAAAAACGTCATCGGATTTTCACTGTGGTTTCCATTTCGCGACCGATCGTTCCTTAATTTTCGAATAACCTTGGTATAATGTGTCAAAAGGCATGAAAAGCTTCTGCACAGCAAAGTATACTGTGGGAACATTACCCTCACTGATCTTAGCCTATGTGTCTGTCGCATCTGACTGACACAACCAATTTTCCTCAGTAACAAATAGCTGCGAATCTAGCATACAGTGACAGCATGAGTAAAATAAGTTTGAAATTCTGTTGAGTTAAAATTTGGTCCCACATTTAACTACACTGAAAATATAAACACTAAATATTTGAAAAAAAATGATAGATACTCTGTGATACTGAAAGTAAAGTACAGGTAGAATCTTCCACTAAATGCTGGGTAAGATGCCAACTCTACTGGGAGACGATACAACTGTGTGAAAAAGGCAAAATTTGTGAATCAGTTAAGAGTAACACAAAAAAATTAATTTATTTTGATTATGAAAAACAGAGATAAGAATATTTTTAGAGTAAGGCTTTCATTTATTCTTTATTGTTATCTGATTCACGTTTTACACATACTGCAGTAGTCACTTATTATGTGTAATGCATCGGATACTCTCACATTCGTGTCCCATTTTGTCATAAAAGTAGCACCTACAGACAAGAAAAATGTCGTCGTCGCTCTCATTTTCTCCATTTGTGATACTCAGATGTAACGATTCCTCATTGCTTGAAGATGAACCGCTTGTTGGTCTCAAATCCTTCCTTCGGAGAATACTACGTTTTGATCCGTTATTTTGTGCTTTGTTCCTCATCTGCTTCATTTTGTACTGCTCGTTACAACCTCTGAAATTTGCGTTTTCATCTTGAATGGCCTAGATGCCGAAGCCTTAGGAACAGGGCCTAAGTCATCAAAAGGATATCTATTATGTTGTTCTTCAAGACTTCCGGATGGTCCTGCACCACTTTTGGATCCTCCAACATCGCATATAGCTACCGCTGCTTTGGGTATGGGTGGAATCTGTACAGTAGTAGGGGTAGAAACACGGTTTGTGGATTATACAATAAGATTACTAGATTGCTTTACATTACGCTTGTCCGTCCACTTTATGAGTACTGTTGCACGATGTGGGATCCGTACTAGATCAGCTTCTTCTTCCGAATGCGAAAATATTTTGCTGACGCCGACCTACATAGGGAGAAACGATTACCATAACAAATTAACGGAAATCAGAGCTCGCACGGGAGGATACAGATCTTCGTTTTTCTACGCGCGGTTCGAGCGTGGAATAACGGAGTATTATTGTGGAGGTGGTTCCATGAACACTCTGCCAGACACTGAAATGTTGTTTGCAGAGTATGCATGTAGTTGCCGCTGGAGAAATAAATTTTGTAATGCAGTTTTGTGTACAGATTCTACGTTGGTATTACATATGCTGCTATTTCGAATTGTCTTTCAATAGTATCGCCAATTGCTCTGTTGGATATTGAAAATGCCTGGCCTGGAATTCTGGATGTAACATGTGGATAAATCTCACAGGTCGAAAATCTAAGGTGCCATTACGCACAGCTGCAGCACGATTCCATGCAGAAGTCAAAACTTGTCCAAATTGCTGACGACTAGCTTTGCGGTTGTGAATGCAACTGTTGATACCTTGTTGCCAAAATGTTTCAATGGGTATGAAGAAGGCCCGATCTAGGGCCAGCAAGTATTCCGTAGTACGTCTAGGTAGTCAGAGAAGAGTACTATGATTCTCAGCTACAAAATCAGGAAGATGAACATCACAACCGTTTGACCTGTGTCTGTCCAGAATTAGCAATACTTCGCCAGATTCCTTCCTAGGAATGTAGTGATTGTTCAGCCAGTTCATGAACACGTCCATATTTACATGTCATTGATTTCGACGTGGGAACCCGAGGAATACAGTCTTCAAATTCAGGTTTTTTCTTTCCCCTTTAAATATACAGTTGGGTGGAAGAAATTTCCCTCCGATCTTGCAGCAAGCACGTATGGATATGATTTCACCATTTTCTACTGACGTTAGGTGATGGACATGTTTAGAATATTTCGCTGCTGGAACTCTCCCACGTTCATGCTTCAGAGGAAGTCCACAATCGTCCATTTTATCAGTTTTACAGGGCTGCTGAAACAACTTGTTCTTCTGGCTTGTGTGTAAAAAGAGAGAAAAATATTTCTCAACCTTTTCTCAACAGTACCACAACAATCTTGCAATGGATATATGCTGGGCATTCCTTACAACTACAGTGGGATTCATTTGGAAGAATATATTCAGCCAGTCATAGCCTGCTATCTTACTTTCCTTCTTGAATCAGAGGGTATTCCACTTTTTCTCCGTAAATGAATACGCTAACTGTCGGATTGGTTAGGCTATGATGTAAATCCAGCATCTTGTAGTCGTTTGAAATATTCACAAGTTTGCTTTTATTTTCATCACGGTGGTGTCCTGAAGAAGCATCCAGTATGAATTATGATTAGTATTTTGTTGTTACTAAAATTCCATAATGAATGGAACAGAAAAATTGGTGCCACTGCTAAATTTGTATTAATATTCTAACCTGCACGACCTTGTCGTCCTTTGCCTAAATCCTTGGTTTTCCCGTCCAGTTTCAGGGTTCTTTATGGTACTCGGTGGAGTTTCGATGCATCCCACCAGGACATCTTACCACTTCTGACACCTAATGCGTTCATTGGGGTACTAGCTTCTGACCATGAAACTCGACCGGTTTTTCTCTCGTATTGACGAGAGATGATAAGTTAGCATAAGGGTAAATTAAAGGTTTACACGTAAGGTACTTTATACGGCATACTTCAAGTAAAACCAATTCTTTCATCTCAAATTTAAATGTACTGCTTACAAAATTTAATATCAACCATAAGTAAGTAAAAGAAATACCTAATCTTTACACCACACAACTCTTTTGAGCTTTTACGGCTCACAGAGAATAAATCCCTGATGATGCGGTATCTCAGACCTTTTCTGTCGGGAAGACACACCCCACATTTTCTTCAACAAAACCTATATTAAAAACAGCTAAACCTACTATCTGAAACCCACACAATGCGGTTTCAAAACACCCATTAACGTCATGATCATAACGCAAACATCGAGAGGAATATCGTTACTATAGACAATAACGGGATTATAAGCTGTATACTTAAGACTGTTAACGCAGTACATCTTCTGATTAATTTGTCTTTAGCTGATAAATGAGGATAGCTTTCTTCTTCTTACAGACAGCACCTTCTCAACAGCAAATGATGAGAGATAGCGCTGCCATCCATTGGGTATTAACAGAAATGTCAACATTGTGGCAGCTTCCACCTAATGGCATCTAACACCAAATTACCTTGTAATAATTACCTTATATACTATGTTTTAATCCGCCAGGAAACTTCATTTCTAGACTTTATACATATTAAAAATATAGCCTGTATCATTCTGAATGTTTATCAGAAGATCTAGTAAGAGTTTGAAGTAAATTGGCTAAGAACTTTTATAGATTCTTGGAAACATAATTTCTTCTTTATATATTATTGCGGACTGTACCATTTGCGTCTGACTGCACAACTACTACACGACCGCCAACGTACACTTCGTGTAAGAACGCCAAAACAAGATAAGACAAGCGTACAAACAGCCGCTTTTCCTTTGCTCCAATGGAGAATGGAACAGGAAAGATAATCACTAATAGTGGTACGATGGTACAAGATACTCCCGGCCATGCACCCTACTATGGCTTGCAGAATACGTATGTAGACGTAGAAGACCACCACTTATTGAGCTGAGAGCACACACGCAGGAGAATATTGCCCTTATCGTTGGGAAAACTGATAGGTGTAGGCGTCAAGTATCAGTACGTTGTGATTTTAAGATTGTTCCCAAACCCGAGCGCTGAGGTTCAGTATTAATGTAGTTATCACAGTATGGATGGGATAGACCATCGCAGTAAGGGGCCTAATTAGAAATTCCATGGGAGAACTATGTTTTTAGTGAAAAGTCATCAGTGGGCCACAGACATAGCACCTGCCTGCACACGGAATGTAGGACCACTAATGCATTTTCAAGGGGTAAATTTTTGACTTAACTTCTCGCAGCGGTTTAAAAACTGCACAGATCTACTGCAAATAAATGGTCACACTTCCATATTAATTAGTTGTGTAAAGTGAACCATTGCTCACTGAATTAAAACATAATATATTATTGCAATTAAATGACAGTCACTGCGTCTCTTAGTATTAAAATTCCCAATAATCTAGTAGTAAGTTAATGATAATTGCGGTAGCTATAGCCAGGCGCAATTTTGAACAGACGACACCATAATGGATTCAGTATAACAAATGACACAGAGACAATTTTTTAATGATTTCTTCCCAAACAACTCGGCTGCAGCTTTATGCATTGCGTGTTCTTTCATGGCGATTCTTCCGCACTTCTGTCGCACCAACATCAACTTCCCAGTACTCCATTCGACCAACGCAATGCAGCGCGGCTGCTCCGATGTTCTTTGCAGTATGTATGCTAAATATGTTTGTAAAATTTTTAATAAAAGGACTGCTTCCCACTTGTTGCCCTTCCTTCATCACTTATCTACAGTTTGAGGTCCATTATCTTCTCATTTACATTTTAAATTAATGTTTTAAGGGGGAATAATAAAAGTATTTGACTGGATATTTAAAATGTACAATCACAATATTCAACGCAAAAGTTGACTTACTGCGCTGGAGCCCACAATAAATTCTCGGCGTTGTTTCGTAACCGGTCGAACACGTTGTTTGCACATGATCGGAATTTATAAATTATTTTTTGTGTAACAATGGGTCTTTCGTTGTCATCGTACTATACCAAAAAAAGTTTGACTTACATAGTAAACATGCAAAACCACTCGATAGAAAGAAATAAGTAAGAGGTGGTGCGTTCCCTTAAAAATGTACAGTTATTTGTTATGTCTCTGACTTTCTCGGCGCGATTGATTAATGGTGTACTTCCGGGTCTGCCGCCTTGTTATTTCCATATTTAGCACAATATTTCGACGAGCGACGAGTCTTCTTCCTCAGCTGCTGCGAGTTTTGCTGCTGAATGTACTCGGTTCCTGGTCTCCAGCCAGAGTGAACTACTTTTGCTCTCGCGCCACTGCTTACCACTGAGTTCGACTGCCGACACCAACTACTCCCTTCGATGCTCTTATTTTCCAGAGTCCACATTTATCAAACGCACATTCTGTTAGCGTTTCCCAGCTCTGGTGGAGGTGTTGGTCGGCGAGGTCTTAATGAACTTAATGGCTGACCCCAAGCCTAATTTTAAACTGAATCAACAGTCCTTGTTTATTAGCTTTTCCGATATCTTTATTTCGATATACTCCTTATTACGCTGCCGCAGAAACTTGCTACTTACACCACGACACTAGCCACGTAATACCTCCTTTCATGATGCTTTTTAGACAATGATTTGCTTTGTTGTTTTAGTCGGTTGTAAGGCTGATGTTCCCCACACCTATAGTCACCTATTCTAGTAATATGCCACATGTAAGACGTGCCACATTCGCATGGAATGCGCTACAATCTCACAATTTTACAAGAAGCCTTTGTACACTTGTTGATGGAGCTAAATACACAAGATGCCACGTCTCCGTAAGAGTCTGCCGATCTTTCAGGATAATGGGCCAGCCTGAGGTGCATAAGCGATACTTGCATTCTCCTTCTCAGTTTTACCGTTTTCTCAGGCTTTCTTGTTTTTGACCGAAATGCTCGCTCAGCACGATTGTCTGACTACCTGCGGCTTCGGAACGCTATTCGTCGGTGTTATAATTCTTTGTCAAAGCTCTCTTTGAAAATGTTCTGTCTCTATGGACTGCTGTTTATAGCACCGAATTTGTTTGTGGTAGATGGCGATGACTCGATATGTATAGATAAAGGTCAGTCTGCGTGGGTTTCCTGTTTACACTGTGACGCATTGACCCACCCAGTTTATTCTTAATATACACATTGAGGGAAAGCAGCTTGTTTATTTTTCAAGTTCTATCGTCGGTTTTATATTAGGATGCGAGGAGCTTAAATGATCCATGAACTCTTAAGGCTTATCCGCTTCATGTGCAGATACACTAAATGATCAAAAGTATCCGGACACCCCAAAAAGACGTTTTTCATATTAGGTGCATTGTCCTGCCGCCTACTGCCAGTTACTCCACATCAACGACATCAGTAGTCATAAGACATCGTGAGAGGGCAGAATAAGGCGCTCCGTGAAACTCACGGACTTCGAAAGTGGTCAGGCGATTGGGTGTCACTTGTGTCATACTACTGTATCCGAGATTTCCCCACTCCTAAACACCCACAGGTCCACAGTTTCCGATGTGATAGTGAAGTGGAAACGTGAAGGGACACGTACAGCTCACAAACGTACACGTCTACCTCGTCTGTTGACTGACACAGACCACCGACAGTTGACGAGGGTCGTAATGTGTAATAGGCAAACATCTATCCAGACCATCACACAGGAATTCCAAACTGCATCAGGATCCACTGCAAGTACTATGACAGTTGGGCGGGAGGTGAGAAAACTTGGATTTCGCATTACGCCAGTATCTGCCAAACGACGCCTGGCTTGGTGTAAAGAGCGTAAAGATTGGGCGATTCAACAGTGAATAAACGTTGTGTGTAGTGACGAATCACGGTACACAATGTGGCGATCCGATGGCAGGGAGTGGATATGGCGAATTCCCGGTGAACGTCATCTTCCATCGTGTGTAGTGTCAACAGCAAAAAGCAGAGGCGGTGGTGTTGTGGTGTGGTCGTGTTTCTCATGGAGGGGGCTTGCACCCCTTGTCGTTTTGCGTGGCACTACCGCAGCACAGGCCTACATTGATGTTTTAAGCACCTTCTAGGTTCCCTCTGATGAAGAGAAATTCGGGGATGGCGATTACATCTTCCAACACGATCGAGCACCTGATCATAATGCACGGCCTGTGGTGGAACGGTTACTCGACAGTAACATTTCTGTAATAGACTGGCCCGCACAGAGTCCTGACCTGAATCCTATAGAATACCTTTGGATGTTTTGGAACGCCGACTTCGTGTCAGGCCCTTACGACCGACTTGAACACCTCTCCTCAGTGCAGCATTCCGTGAAGAATGAGCTGATAGTCCGCAGCTCGTGGTCGTGCGGTAGCGTTCTCGCTTCCCGCGCCCGGGTTTCCGGGTTCGATTCCGGGCGGGGTCAGGGATTTTCTCTGCCTCGTGATGACTGGGTGTTGTGTGATGTCCTTAGGTTAATTAGGTTTAAGTAGTTCTAGGGGACTGATGACCATAGATGTTAAGTCCCATAGTGCTCAGAGCCATTTGAACCAATGGGCTGCCATTCCCCAAGAAACCTCCCATCACCTGATTGAACGTATGCCTGCGTGTGTGGAAGCTGTCATCAAGACTAAGGTGAGCCAACACCATATTGTATCCCAGCATTACCCATGGAGGGCACCACGAACTTGTAAGTAATTTTCAGCCAGGTGTCCGAATACTTTTGATCACATAGTGTAGTACACACATGTCGCCCACGTACAGACGCGTATTTGATCCTGGTGGACTGTAGCGCTTTTGCTTCAACATTTTATAGGTATACGTTCGTCAAACAAACGATAACAGAGTATCTGCTGCCACATCATTGGTCTTTCTATATTACTGATCCTTTTTCTTTTGAAACATCGTGTACAGGCAATAAGTTTACGTCAGAATCTGCATTAAATGTTGAATGGAACAATCACTGACCTTTACTCTGGTTAGTTCCATGGTTTCATAAAATGGACTCACATAAAAGAGGAGACTACACAGAATATCTATATTCCAGGGCTACAGTTGACTAAGGTGGCGTACAAAGTGAGCGAATTCTGTATGTGGTGTTTTCACTTCCCAAATACTTGCTGGGAGTGCGTTTCAAGTACTTACATGCAGTTGCGTAAATATTAGTTTGCGTCTTACAGGAATGGCTTCCTTGTGTGCCGTAGGAAGACCATATAGTCGTGATGGCACAGCTTCTCGTGTTCTAAGACGCCCAGAGTCGTAATTATCGTTTTAATCACATTTCCTTGCCTTCTGAATTTTCATTCTTAATACATATCCCGAATAGTATCCGTAATTCGGCTCACATTCGCATTATGAACATGATTTTACTTTTTCAGAAACTCGTTTTCGGAAATCAGAGCCTGTAACGTATCATCAACTGGATAATAGCAAAGATACAACGCAAGCCAAAAACGTCGAACACCGAGAAAGGGAGAAGGGAACGAAAATGAATTTTCACAGAGTGGAAAGATACATGATGTTATAGCACTCATTACAAAATTGAGTGAAATATAGTGCAGTATAATGTTGCACATCTCCAGGGTGCCCATTCTGTATCTTTCCGCCATTGTGCCGATCGTTTCGGTACTCAAGAGCACCGGGCGGTTTAGTACTCGAATTAGAGCCCCTGCGCTATTCAGTATGCATTTCGGAAGCGATACCGTTCGGGTCTAGAGAACGGAAGCGCTGTTGTCGGCTTGCGTCGCGCAAGCCTATCAAAAGCAAGAAGCCACAGACCCGCGCATGCGCACTGCAGCACGCACAGCGCCACGAACACAAAGCGGCTAGCAGACGACAAAGGCGCGCTGTTCTTCGAAGTACCGAAAATTGCATTTACGTTGCCATAACACATGATGCCGCATTCCATCGAGCTGACGTGGCCACCTTCATCGCTCTTGCCTCCTCCGTAACTGTATCAGGCGCAGTATATCCATCTCCATGATTCTCAGCTGAAATGCAAAGAAATTTTTACACTTTCCCTGACCACATGTTTCCATGCATGCATAATGACGATAGCGTATTTGACTGTATTCTGCAGACTGTCGTCAATGCCGCATTATGTCATCTTATTCTCATATACGCTGACATTGTGTTTTGGATTTTACGTTTCGGAAAATGACTTAGGAATAGTGTGTAGTACCACATTGTACTAATACACCTATAAAAACACCCAAAAAAATCGATTCTGAGAGTTTCGAAGAATAAGAAGATAAATAGAATGTGGTTAAAACTCGCTCCTAGAGATCCAAATGATTAAGTAGCCCACTTCCCTATATGATACGTCAACGATTGGGTCTTAAAAACAAAATTGAAAAAACGCATTTTCGAGAGCTGGTGCAGTTAGTCGAAGTTTATAACATGCATTTCATTAATGAAACTATTTCGTATATGGTGCTACAATCAAAAATATTACGGCGGGGATCTCTCATCTCTGTCTACTGTTGTTGAGGATTCGATCGCAATAAATACTTGTGGCAGGCAAGATTATGAAGATGACTGCTACCAGTTACATTCCTAGTAATTTATGTTGTGTTCTTAGATTCCTGTCTAACCGCCTACTCGGAAATCGCTACATATTCGGAAAAAATTGTGAATTGTTCCTGACAAGAAAAAATATAAAGGTCACTGTCGGTTGTTTCACTCACAGCAATTTCATCTGCAGCAATTTCATATTTCGTTTTTTAAACACACAGAAATCACAAAATCATTACTGAGCTCTTACATGTAATAACCAATATTGCAGAAAAACCTGAACTTACACGAATAACAATGTCTCAGAACGTGTTGCATATATGGAGAGAAAAAAAAAATTTTTTTGTACCCATCCGTGCTCGAACCCATATTCTTTCATACCACAGTCCCGCGCGCTAACCACTTGCCCACGCAAAACAAATGGAATATAATGCTCAATTCTTTAACTATAACATGGAGGAACGTAGGCTGACTTCATTGCCAAACGGTGTCGCTTAAGTCATAAATGCGTGATAGTTTGGAAGGTATCCAATATCAGGCTTCACATGATAGCTTCCCTTTGTTACTCGAAAGCTATAAACATGTTTCGATAGCTATTAACTAAGCCATTTGTTGGAAAAAGTACACAAAGTCACTAGTAATGTCAGTTGAATCTCGTGTAATATAAGTAAGCAGAGCCGATGTCTTGACATTTAAGGATCTTTAAACTCTTATTTGCATAAAAATAACACGTATTTTGAGAAAATATTGACGGAAAACGTTTTTCTTATGTAATCATTCACAGTAACAACCTATCCTAACCATATTTCTAACAAAGGAAAATAGTCTATTGTGAACTCACTTTCCAACAGGATCCTCTGGTGATTCTTTAGTAACACATTCACTAAATCCAAAGCTAAAACCACTAAATATGTTGAAAATAATAAATTATAGTTGTACATAAACCACGGCTCACTGATCGACAGGGCCACACCGAAATCCAAAACCTCTCGGTAAAATTGTCGTAAAATCGGTGGGAGGACCGTTCGGTAACATGTCTCAGAAGCTTACTGAATAATATATTTCGGTAAAGAATCGAATATGATGTCACTACCGAGACAAACGTACTACACCGATCGGTATGAACGATACAGAATATGGCCTCTGGCCTTGATGCATGCACTGATGTGCTTGGGAAGGTTGTCATAAAGTTATTGGAACCTCTCGTTACATATGCCGCGCCACAACCTTTGTAACAGGTCCCTGATATTCTGAACTCTAGGGCTGGGACAGGGTTCACGACCGAACTAGTCCCACAGATATTCTATTGGGGACAAATATGGGGATTTTGCTACCCATTGGACAGCCTCAACTTCACGCAGACGGTACATAGAGCTAGATGCCACGTGTGTATGAGCGTGGTTCTGTTCAGAAACAATAGCAGTAGACTGTCGCTCGCGCCGGCCGGAGTGGCCTTGCGGCTCTAGGCGCTACATTCTGGAACCAAGCGACCGCTACGGTCGCAGGTTCGAATCCTGCCTCGGACATGGATGTGTGTGATGTCCTTAGGTTAGTTAGGTTTAATTACTTCTAAAGTTCCAGGGCACTGGTGACCTCAGAAGTTAAGTCGCATAGTGCACAGAGCCATTTGAACCATTTTTGAACTGTCGCTCGACCGCTAATACGAAAGGAGGCATTGACTTACTGTCGTCCCATAAGAGTTACCTCAATCATTTCCAGCCCAGAACTGAAATCATTCTCGATGGCTCACCACACCAGGACGCCAGAGGTAACACCACAGTGCCTTTTCAAAACAATGGAAGAACGGAACTTCTCACCAACTCGCCGTCATGTGTGTCGACGATAGTCATCGGGGTAGTGCAGAACCGCGATTCGTCGCTGAAGACAATGCGCCGCCGACGGACGGACCGTCATCAACAGTATCAGATAATCTCACTCCTTGAGAGGCCACAGAGACGTCTTTATTATTTTATTTTCCTTTTCGTTGTCACACTTCTGACTGATTCGTTGCGGCCTGCTATGAATTCCTATCCTATTGCTAACTGTTCATTACAGGGCTCTAAACGAACGTTCCCAAGAATTTCTTCCTCACATTAAGGTCGATGTTTGAGTACTACTGGCGAAGATTTCCTCCACCACCAGCATTACAACTGGCTATTTCCGAGTGGAGCGCCACTGCACAGGCTGAAGTTAACATCGTCTATGAAGGTACTTGGGTACAAGATGGTCACATTGTAACCATACCGAAAATATTCAGCACTGTATTTATGATGCATCGCACATTCACTTAAATGCTGAAGTGAACCTCACTTGTAGATTTCAGTTCCGGAACGTTTATACGGTTTACCTTTTGCGAATAGTAAATATCTCCGGCGTGAAACTGAAATGAACTTTTGGCCAGTACATTGTTATAATATGTATACCTGAACAGTCGTTCTGTGGCCTGTTTTTGAATAAATGATAATGCTCGACGAAACTGTTCAAACTTTCGGATATCGATTAAATTAGTAGCAAGCAGAATTGAGAGTTGTCCGCTGTTGCAGGCACTGACTTGTACTGATGGAGCCGATATTAGGGGAAAGCCGGACAAAGTGTCCATGCTAAGGTACGCCTATTTTTAACGTGAGTAGGAATAGACGGGAACGCATAGGAACGAGTGATTATAATCTCCGATTATTGAAGCAAAATATCGAATGGTTTAATTACATTAGGATCAAATCAAGCTCTTTAAAAACCTCAGTTAGCACAAAGTGGCAAAATGGCCGCTTGGCCCGACATAAGCGGATAAAGTGGTCGTTTATCTTTAAACTCGAAGGTAAGGCACGGAAAACTGTTTTTACAATGAAATATATTTTATTGTGAAACATGATTCGAATTACTTTTCCAAAAAATAGAAGTCAAACTGTGCTCCTCAACTCCTGTGCAAAGTTCGTTGGGCCGAGAGGGAGCACAACTGGCACTTAATCTACTGCTATTCTGGCCTTGGATTTGAAAATTTTTCTTCGCTATACATTCACTCTCTGTCTTCATCGTTGTCGTCAGAAAGGGTTCTTCTTTTGTTTCCTACTCCTACCAGACTTCTTTATAATAACTTCCTTCCCTTCGGCTGCTTTCTTTTTACTCTGTTTCTCTTCTCTTTCTTTTTTTCCAGCTTCTAGGTCACTCATTTAAGGACTTGCTATAATTAAGGCTGCGGAGCCCTTCTTTCGTTCTCTACATGTACATTTTCCCCCTACAGAAAGTGGCCATAAGCCACCAACGAAGCGGCTACTTTTCCCGCAATGAGGTCTTAACACAAAATCTTTGTACCCTCTAATAGTATTAACGAACATTCAATAACTGAAGTAGGACTATGAAGTCAAGATATGACACTTCCAACACAATTTTATTAAAAAGACGTAAGTCTCATTCCGTCTGCACAATAGATACATAAAGTGACCACTTAACTTACAACATGACAACTAAAACCCACAAAAAAATGCAACTCCGAGTAGCAGCGCAGCTAACAGGTTAATCTTCATGGGGTGACTGGGCCCTCCCGCGAGAATAGGTTAAAGTTTTGCCCGCGCCTTGTACCTTGCCAGCACCTTATAAACCCCAGGAACTCATTGGCCACTTTGCCCGCCATGTATACTTCTGTCCGCTCTCCACTAATCATGGTCATCAACCATTTTCAAAAGCGTAACTGGTTTGATGCGTCCCGCCACAAATTGCTCTCCTGTGCCAACCTCTTCAGCTCAGAGTAGCACCTCCAACATACGTCCTCAATTATTTGCTGGATGTATTCCAATATTTGCCTTCCTCTACAGTTTTTGTCTCTACAGCTCCCTCTAGTACCACGGATGTCATTCCCTAACGTATTAACAGATGTCCTATCATATCGTCCGTTCTGCTTGTCAGTGATTTCCACATATGCCTTTCTTCTCCGATTCTACGCAGAACTTCCTCATTCTTTACCTTATGCACATAATTTTCAACGTTGTTCTGTAGCACTAAATCTCAAATGCTTCGATTCTGCTCTGTTCCGGTTTTCCCACTGTCCATGTTTCACTACCATACAATGCTCGGCTCCAAACGATCTCAGAAATTTGTGGAAGAAATTAAGGCCTATGTCTGATACTAGTAGACTTCCTTGGCCAAGAATGCCCTTTTTGTCTGTGCTGTCCTACGTTTGATGTCCTCGTTGCTCCTTACGTCATGGGTTATTTTGTTGTCTAGGTAGCATAATTCTTTAAATTCATCTACTTCGTGACCATCTATTCTGATGTTATGTTTTTCGCTTTTCTCATTTCTGCTACTAGTCACTCTTTCCGTCTTTCTTCGATTTACTCTCAGTCGATGTGCTGTATTCATTAGACTGTTCACTCCATTCTGCAGATCATGTAATTCTTCTTCATCGCATTATAGGCACATGAAGTTTAAATATCTGGATAGGACAACGTTCCGTGACGCTCTCTCTGCCAAGCAACAGAACATCGACGCACACCGGTTGGGAAAATGCGAGTCACGTTTCACTTAATGACATACCATCTCTTTGGGAAGAAGCGGGAATAAAAAGGAAACTGGAGCCCTCACACTCCAAGACCAGGGTATCACGATCGACACGATAGTGGAAAAAGTGAAAATCAATCATGGATCAGTTGTCTACATCTTGCCTGACGTCACATTCAATCAAGAAACCAGCCTAAAAGAAGTGAAAAGCTGGGACCAGAAATGGAGGTAAACCAGGGAGTAAGACAAGGCTGTGGTATGTGATCTACACTGTTCATCATCTACTTCGACGACCTGGTCAGGGAATGGGTGATGTACGGAATAACTCAAGGTATAAGAACGGCGCCAACGACGAGGTAATTATACATGACAGTGAAGATAAATTACAAATAGTGGTACGCAGATTAAACTTTACGCTCAACTTATAATGTAAGGACGTCAATAACAACCACGAAAACACGGGCTTTTAAGAAAAGTATCATGTAATTTCAGTGATATTCATCAGTAACATAATAGCAGAACAGCTGTCGCTCTTTCAGTATCTACTAAGTGACATAATTTTTTAAGAAGAGAAAGGCATAAATAAGAATATTAACAGCTATCAACACCAAACGTGGCACGACGAGAACAACACTAAGTGTAAAACTAGAAGGGAAACGCAAATGAAATTTTATACGACGAGGCTACTGTACTTTTTCTTGCTTGGAAGTACCACTGGGCTGTGCCCGTCTGACTTCAGAATGCTCTAGGGAATTTCGTGAAGATGAGGGATTGGTGTTGTGTCTGTTGTTTTCAGTTATAAGCTTGAGTTTGGTGTGTTATGCATGTGTTATTGGTCCCTAAAGTTGCATGTAATGGTTAATTTGGGATGTTTGTGAGAAGCCTCTGATGGTTCATGTACTAAACTTTGAATGAGAATGTGAGGCGAAGTTCGTGTTGCATCGCAAAATTTTGTCGATTTGTCCTGCATGAGTATGTAAAAGATTGGTTGGCCTAAAAATCCTCTTATGTTTGTGTGTTCGGGGTGTATCTGTCAGCGCCTGAGACGACAGGAAAAATTTGTTCAGGAGACGTGGCGGCCAAGTTAGTACTGTGTCTGATGGTATAGACCATACCTCCGAGCCATGCACCAGAGGAGGAGTTGACACTGAATGGTTAATCCGTCACCTTTCGGCAGTGGATATAACTTAGGGAAGAGCGTG
This sequence comes from Schistocerca serialis cubense, assembly GCF_023864345.2. Taxonomy (NCBI): domain Eukaryota; kingdom Metazoa; phylum Arthropoda; class Insecta; order Orthoptera; family Acrididae; genus Schistocerca; species Schistocerca serialis. The sequence goes on along the minus strand of NC_064641.1, from coordinate 144,076,238 downwards.
CAGCCTTGGTTTGCTGCTGTACTGAGATGCCATTTTCACGTGAGATGTCGATCTATTTCGAGGCCCAGGTAAATAACTGAATTCCTTCAGGTCAAATCTCTGTCGTCAGTGGTGAGTTGACGATCAGGTAGCTTGATTTTAGGGGTGGAATAGATCGTATGGCTCTCGGTGGGATTTATTTTCAACCGATTACACCACTGTGTTATCTTGTCGAGGTAATTTTATAAAGTTATAGCACTACCCACAGTAATGTGCGGAGCAGAAAGTTGGAAATTAAGAGAAAAAGACCTAAGACAACTTGAAACATCAGAAGCGAACTTCCTTAAATCAATGAAATACTGCACAACATCAAGCAATAAGATAATAAATGGGGTTTCAGCCACTAGTTGAGAAAGTAATCAAATGAAAGCAGTACTGGATAGAGCATGTATTGCATGTGTCACCTCAGAGAATCCCTCAACAAGCAGTGGAATACAATCCTACTGGAAGAAAGTGTGTGAGAAGACCGAGGAAGGATGGTGAGATGGAACGGGTCATAAGGTCTATTCCTGGAATGGTAGAAAGAGAAGAGGCCACAGAGCAAAGCCTGCAGTAGTGTCAGGCCAGTCTAGGTGATTTCCTTAGCCGTATAATCACATGCACGAGCTCTGAGTTTATCACTCTGACCCAGAGACAAAGCAGCGAAGCAAGAAATGCAAACAAATGGTTTCACTGCCACAAAAAAGGAGTAAGACCCAACTGTCGTCGGGTAAGATAATGTTGAATATTCCTGGAACTTCTATGGTGCGATGCTAAAGCATTACGCTTGTAATGGGCACACTACAAAATGTACTGACAAGCTTGAAGCTTCCGTCAGTGCGTATGACTACACTCTACAGTAACGTCTCAGCACTTTCCACACAGCAGATAGGCGCATATATTGCACCACACCTCATGCCCAAACTCCCTTCCTCCTATTGTCCTGACATGGAACACAGTGACTTCTTCATCTTCCTTCGAATGGAAAAAATCATTGCGTAGCAAGCATTGTTAGTACTGCGACGACCTTATTTTCGTAGTTTAACGTTTCTTAACAACCAAAAGGCACATTTCTACGATCAAGGTCTCTCGTTAAATGTTCATCGTTTGGAATAAATATGTCGCATTAAGGGTGAATGTCTCTAAAGCGATTAACGCCATCACCAACGCCCATGGTCGCAGCTTAACTTTCTGTAGATGATATTAAAATTGAGTTATTATCCCTGGTGTATAACATAAACTACCGACAGCAGCCTGACCTACCTGAATGATGCTTCTCGTAATTGAAAAGTTGCCTGCCTGCAAGTCTGCAGCGCTGTGCAACAGCTGTCCAAAGTTGAGACTCAACAGTTGATTGATCATCACACAACCTTCCAGCCCAGCGACATTAATTTGAACTGGCTGGTTAACTGTAATGGTTTCGAAATCTCTTGATCACCCTCGCTTTGACGTCAGCCTTCCCTTCTGAAATGAATGTCTGTGGGACGCGTGTGATGATGAATTTGCCCATCTGAGAGAAAACAAAAGAAATCATTTAAAAACTGCTTTCTTACCTTGAAGAGATTCAGTAGGTAAAGTATAAATTACATTCAAAAACTGAACTATGACAACGTTATTAGTACCCATGTGGTAAAGTAAGTAACGAAGTTACATTTTGTTTACAGGGAAAAGCAACATTTCAGAATTTCCAGTCGCCGAGTACACCGGTAGAGGAATACATACAGTTACTGCGTGCAGCCTTTATGGTATACGGGACACGGAGGTTAGCCAGCCGCAGCTCATATTCGAAATCCACACTAACGATATTTGGTCTGGTACACTGAACAGCATGAGAGAGTTTCAACGTAGTTTCTCACTTGGATTCACACAAAAGCCAGGTTGGTCGCCACTTTCTGAAACATAAAACATGAAATACAACTAGATGTTATGTGATAAAACTCAGTTAAAGTTTACACAGACAGATAGCACACAGAAGCAGTAATCATCAAATCATGCAAATAAATAAAACGAGGGACCCCATAATAGTGGGACCACGCCAGTAAGAAGAATCACTGCAAGGAGTTATGTGAGCAGAAGCCCCACAGGAAATAATAAATAGCTTCGTCTCTGATATTTAATACTAGCTAAGGAGAAATTTTCTCAGTATTTTAAGGGTTCGCGGGCGAGAGATGCATATGTTTGTAAATTGTGTTCAGATCTCGAATATATACGAGTGTTCAACCAAAATGACGAACCACTCTATTCCCTAAAATCTACCCAAAGTAGTGTTACTTAAACGTCGATAGTTGACACATCCGTTATTATCGATAGTATCCTTAAGAACTATTGGTGTACTGATTAACTATCGATTGCTTCGGGCAGGTATTTCAAATCAAAAATAGCTTTCGGATAATTTTTATTGGATAAAATACAACAATACCAGATATGCAAATTTTGTTTTATAAAAAGTGAGATATTTAAATTCTTGTCCTTTAGTCTTTTGTTTAAAATACAACATTAAAAGATATACTAAAATGTTTAAGTTCTTCTCCTTTAGTCTGTTGTGTTTTTAAGAAACTATTTACCCTGCTTTGGAGAAAACCCTATCTGCTGGACTGAAGTCTCTTAACACCACAAAAATTTAATGGCCGTTACACCCAACGTACTATTAGATTTTGCAAGATATTCGAATATACAAGCATGTTTGTGTATTAAAGGTTTTTCGAAATATTGAAGTAGGTCAATTATGGAATCGCTGACTGGTGTAAGAAGTGGCTCAAATGGCTCTGAGCACTATGGGACTCAACTGTTGAGGTCATCAGTGCCCTAGAACTTAGAACTAGTTAAACCTAACTAACCTAAGGACGTCACACACATCCATGCCCGAGGCAGGAATCGACCTTGCGACCGTAGTGGTCGCGCGGTTGCAGACTCTAGCGCCTAGAACCGCTTGGCCACCCCGGCCGGCGACTGGTGTAAAAACATCGAGGTTACGCTGTTACTCATCGGCAAAAAAAGCAGATCATCCGATTTCAAACTGTCAGACGTGTCAGCAGATGTATTAGCACTGCTCATGGATGCTTGTGTTTCAGGTATTATTCTTGTAGTTGATAAAATGATAGCAGCAAACTCTTTCTGAAATGCTTGTGCAGCGTTCTTTGCCTCTTGGAATGTCCCAAAACAAGTTATTTAAACCTACGACCTAATAATGTCACAAGCGTATTAACAGTCAATATAATAAATGGTTTCACTCTTTCAGTGACTGATTCAATCAAGGAATCCAGAACACTTCGTCCTTCATAAATTGTTAAGGTGCTTTACAAGTTCGAAAACTTTGCAGCAGTATCTCGTATAAGAGGTATAATTAAGAAAGCAGTGGTGTATGACTCCACTGAGATTGTTGTTGTTGCTACTTCAAAGGGTTCCAGAAGATCTAGTATCTCTTGTGTAGCTAAGTAATTTTCTGCTGTGTGGGCAGGCAGGCTTTTGAACTATGATTTATCGCTGTCTCAAGCTCACTTCGTCCTTGCAAAATTCTCTTGAGCGCGTGGCATCAGCTGTTCCATCAAGCCTGCGCCTCTTATATCAGTCTCAGCTCCGTCTTTTTTCTTTTTTTTTTTTTTTGCTCTTTTTTGAATATTGCACAGTTCGTCACTGGATAGTGTACAGTAATGAAAGAAAATCACAATAGCCTTTGTTTTCAATAAAATTTTGAAAAATGTTTTTGCTTTGAAACAATCTTGCGCTGATAAGTTGGTGCAGCGGGCAAAGCAGGGTGAATGTCAAATCCTTAAGATTTAGGCAGCTTTTTCGTAACTGCAGCATTGTCTGTAACTACTACTACTGTCGTATCACGGATATTGTATTATAGTAAGATTTGATACGTGACCTGAAAAAAAAACTGTTATGTTAAACTAGTCTGCCAGTATTTTCGAAATTTTGTATAATATTGTAAAAAAATATCTTTTTTTCAACGTCTTGTCATCTGTAAAATTAGTTCCACATATAAAAAAATAACTGTCACAAAATTAGGCGTATATATTACTTGTCGATGATATGTGGGAAATGGAAATGAGCGTTTGGCGTCATTGGCCGGGAGGCCCCTTGCGGGGCAGGTCCAGCCGCCTTGGAGCAGGTCTTATTACATTCGACGCCACATTGGGCGACCTGCGAGCCGGATGGGGATGAAGTGATGATGAAGACAGCACAAGACCCAGTCCCTGAGCGGAGAAAATCCCCGACCCAGCCGCGAATCGAACCCGGGCCCGTGGGACGGCAATCCGTCACGCCGACCACTCAGTACCGGGGCGGACGATGTTATGTTGAGCTTCAGCGTCTTAGAAGAATAGGAAAAGCAGGAAGAGGAAGAAGAAGAAAAAGAAGAAGAAGAAGAGGCGGAAGGTCACCGTAAGGAATAGAGATGCGAGAGGTAAAGTGTTCACTGGTCTGCCACGCAGTGCTGCTACCTTAGGTGTGCATGCTTGCTGATGAACTGCAGCAGATACGGTATAAACTGCAGATGGGAATAATAAGGTTGAAACTGCGTTGAAGAGATCAAAGGTGGTATCTTCACTCATTATGTTTTTTTCTCAGTTGAGTTGCTCCGTACAAAACAAAAGGACCATTACTCTACTGCAGTGTTACAGCTGCTACATCGCTAAGATCGGCACCGCTTGTGATCTTAGTGCAGTCGGCATAAAGTGTGCAGCATGTAGAAGTTTTGTTGGGTGTTTCGCCTTTCGTCAGGGGAAGGGCACGGAGAAGTATAAAGAGCGCAACATGGTATTCATGAAGGATAAGGCAAGGTGCGGCGAGAGACAGCAGTGCTGGCACCTTAACCCACCATCCCGACTTACTCCTGTAATATACCCGCGGCGCTCAAAGTTTGAACTCGACAGAACCTGATAGATAGCGTTTCTTCGGCTTCACTGTAGCGGTGATACCACAGTTTTCATTACACAACAGCTGAGAGTTTTCCATTACCACTGGATTCGGTTAGTAAGGCCTGTATTTACAGTTTTCTATGGTTAGTTTTTCTTGGCAAATATATGCATTAATATTTGCGCTCTTTTATAGGCATCGGAAGTTTAAATTCTGTTCCGATTGACTAATACAATGGAAGCACTTCAGCATGAATTGCCACAAAAGCAAGTTGTTTATATACTCGGAAGACGGTAACACAGTAATTGTAACGCCACTGCCAGCTGATTTTGCTATGCTGTATTAATTTTGGTTCAGACGGTGTTGCGGTTTGCGTTTGTTTCTCACTTGTTAGTCTACTATAGCACAAACTCTCAAGTAAAAATTACGGGCACGGCAGTAACAATGTTTTGAAAAGTGAATTATAGAGTTATCTATGTTCAAATGTGTTGCTTATTTGTAGTAATGTATAAGAAAATATATTAAGTCTGTTGTAACGCAATTTTTCAATGATTTGTTATGGTTGACAGAGTCTGTAAACAGAACACAAATGACACGATGGCTTCAGATTTCTGTCAACAAGAGGTGTAAGGGGGTGCCGGGGCGGGTAGAGGGGGGGTGAAACTGCCAAGAAATGTTACGTGGACTTGAACTACATCGGTATGTATCGATCACAAGAATGAAACGAAACTCAGCATGGCATTGACGAGTTAAAGAAAGGAACATTTTTAAAAATGTGCATAGATTCTGCGTGGTGATGACCTGTGGTTTTTGTCTCTTTTAATGTGGGTGAAACTAATTTTTCGTCTGTAATAAAGTGGCAAGTCAATGGTAGTATGCCTTCGTTCGCGTTGCTTTTCCATATGTCCGTCGTAACACTAAAAAAAAAAAAATACATTTTGTGAGGATTTTCTCTAATTTATTTTTCATCTCTTCCTATAGATTTGAGATCAGTGAACATTTAAGTGTGGTTTTATCTGGCAACTCATATCTGCTGTCTAAGGCATAAACAAATTTTTTCAAACCTTGATGGTCGGAAGTTCTGTACCGCAGCAATCATTTGTGCATAAAGAGAATCAAGTTTTTTTTTCTTTTTTACTTTTGAACTGGCATCGTACAACTGACTTACGTCAAAATAATTTTTTATAGAGTTTCTCGATTCTTTTGGTTGCACCTCTTGCACTTGATCTAGCTCACAAGTTGATCCCTCACCTTTCAATTCTACTACTAATTCTTGGTTTCTAGTGTTTCACCTTGCATTCTTCTTAGTGGCCTCTTAAATTAGTTCTATTCCCTGATTATGATATTTAATACAGATGGTACAGTTTACAAACTAACTATTATCACTCACTCTCTTGAAAAAAATCCACATAGGTGATTGATTTTTACGGTCCATTTTCAAAGTAATAACAAAAAACTCTACTTACGTACCTCTTAGACAAGCAAAATAATCTTGGAAGTGCGAAATTTCCTCAGCCAACAGAGACTATGGGTGGTGTGCGAAAAGGACTGATCGTTTCGTGTCAGCACCATTCGGAACACTTCATCGCTACTGTGCTCTTTGTCTCACTGTTGCCAACGACAGCGATTCAGTAGTTGTGGCACCGAAGTTGCGTGATGAATAATCCTGTTGTTGTGTGGCGTTTAAATAAAGAAATGAGTTACGAAGAAGCCTTTTTATCACATTGAGGTCATATCGAACGATACCCCTTAGATGGTTCAAATGGCTCTGAGCACTATGGGACTTAACATCTGAGGTCATCAGTCCCCTAGAACTTAGAACTACTTAAACCCAACTAACCTAAGGACATCACACACATCCATGCCCGATGCAGGATTCGAACCTGCGACCGTAGCGGTCGTTCGGTTCCAGACTGTAGTGCCTAGAACCGCTCGGCCACACCGGCCGGCATACCCCTTAGAGCTAAAAGCCTTAGAGGCAGAGTTCATCCTCGTGACACTCGAAAAATTATTTATCAGGTTGCAGAATGATGCAAACTCGAAAAAATGAAAATAATAATAATAATGGTAAGCTTATTCACCCGCTGCAGAAGTTTCAAACACTGGGTTTCAGCATTAACGGGCAATAGTTTAAGAAATATTTACAGGATTTATAGTTTACCAAAAACATTCCTGGACATTTACAGTCATTTCTTGGTAAGAAGATATTCGTTTTGTCTCACATCCACTCAAACATTCACATTTCTCCCGAATCACATCTGAATATGCACGTCAATGCTGCGAAAGCAGATAACATGTTAAGAAAGCTGTATATTTTAATGATTATGTCTAGCCACCACACAAAGAAAAAAACTTGACACTCGACAGGGTGTGCTTTTACTATATTCAGTTTTGCGGAAGATGGTGTGTCCTTGAAGGAACAACCTCCGCTAATCGACCATAACATGGGCAACCAACATATGAATGATATTTGTGCTTCTACAAAAGCAGAAGTGATGCAGGGGCATTAGGACTGCATCAGTGTTTTGTGTTTTCGAATCACTTTACACATTAACGTTTACAACTGAAAATACTTGTAAGTACATTGAGTACTCAGAAACGGAAGAGGACAGTAGCAGGTGTGTTTAATTAATAACTACAATAAATGAGTTTATTTTAAAATACATTATACAGTACCTTCAGAAACACTTAAAAAATCTTAAAAACACCATTTTTTCCTCTATTATATGCGTTGTATTACAATAGCCTTATGTACATTTGTATTCATTGCTAAAAATACGTAAGCTCACACATTTTAAGCTGAAAATCAGTGTAATGTACATTCACGTATCCATGTTATTTACGTGTGTAGTTTTTACCATACCGGTACAAGATACGCAGGACCATGAAGTGCCATCACTGAAAGACAAACAAGAAAATTACCTCTTTCACGATCCCTCCCCCACAGCAACCAATCTATTAACAACATAGTTTATAAACAAGGTAGACTGGCTAAGGCGCCACCATATTTGTTGTTTATCAAATACCTCCGCACAATCTACTTTTCCTCTGCACTCCAAACGGCATGGAGGTAATAGGAACTGACATTATTTCTTGCGACAATTCGGAAAGAATTACATTATAAGCGATATGACTATCGACAGTCAAACCAAATTACCGCTAGTGACAATATTGATGATACTATCGTATAATCGATAGGTTATCGATGTTTAAGTAACACTATCCCACAGACACTTAATGTGACCCAATGATAGCGCGATCTGAACTTATAAGTAATAATAAGAGATGGCTAGTTCACGTAAAGTGCAATGAAAAGGGCAACGTTACTCGGAAGTAACTCAAATATTGAACACGTACATGAAACTGTTAACCAGTAATAATATAGCCTCCAAGTGTAATAAATTCCAAATTATAAGGAACAGATACGTTTGCCTTCTGTTACCTACGAAGGGAGTTCAATAAATAACGCCACACATTTTTTTCTCGAACAGTTTTGCTTAAAAAAAGGTACATTTTCTCGTGGGACAACGTGGAATATTGCCGCTTCGGCCCATAGAGTATCATGAAGTTCCGATTCATGGCGGCGCTATACCTAACCTTAGAAAAGACACCTGTAACGGTGGTGCTTTCCGAACAGAGCTACCACTGAATTTTTTTGGTGAAAACCAGAGCATCACAGATATTCATAGGCACTCTCAGAATGCCTACGGAGACCTGGTATTGAACAAAAGCACGGTGACTCGTTGGGTAAGTCGTCTGTCATCAACGCAACGAGGTCGCACAGACACGTCAGATCTTTGGGGTGCCGGCAAGGTGCACGCAATTGTGACTTCTGGAATATTGGAACGTATGGACGCTCTCATTCTAGGTGATCGACGGATCACAGTGAAACACCTCGCAGTACAACTGAACGTCTCTGCTGGTAGTGCTCGTCTAGCAGTTGGGGTACTCAAAGGTGTGTGTCCACTGGATTTCTCGCAGCCTAACAGATCATAAAGAACAACGAAGAATCATTTGTGCGGTACTGCTTGTGCGTCACGAGGCTGACCTCGACAATTTTTTGTCGAATTTTGTCACATCAATGATAGATGGGTTCGTCATTTTGAACAGGAAACAAAACGGCAGTCCGTGGAGTGCCGCCGCACCAACACACTCCGACGAAAATTTCAAAGCCGTACACTCAGCCGTGAAGTCATGGCGACTGTCTTTAGCGACCCTGAAGGGGTTGTTCTGTTCGATTTCCTCCATCATGTGCGACGATCAGCTCTGAAGTGTACAGTGCTACCCGCAGGAAACTGAAGGAACGACTTCAGCATAATCGTCGCCACAAAAGTGCAAACGGACTTCCTATTCTACATGACAACGGAAGGTCGCACACAAGTCTGCGCACCCGAGAGGCGCTGACGTAACTTCGTTGAACTGTACGTCCTGATACACTCTACAGCTGTCGTCTCGCTCCTTCCTACTTCCATATATTTGGCTCAATGAAGGATGCACTCGGCGGAAAGCGATACACGGTTGATGGGGAAGTTAGTGATGCAGCAAGACGTTGGTTCCGACGTCGACCAATAGAGTGGTATCACGTTGGCACATAGGCCCTGCCAGTACGATGGCGTAAGGCCGTCGCATTGAATAGAGAAAATGTTCATAAACAGTGTTTCTTAGTCAAAAGCATTGCAAATAATAATGAGTATTGGAATCCTGAAGAAAACCAAGCTGCTTTCAGAAAAAAGTGTATTTCATTATTGAATGCCCCACGTATTTTGTTTATAACCGGTGAACATTTATCATCTGTGGTGAAAGTAATTGTTAGCCGCCAGGTAGTCTCAGCAGAAGAAAATCTTGTAGTAGTTGCATCAGCCCCAACACATCTTGATGGTTGAAAGTTATTTACAAATAAGAAATTGTAGTACGTAACCGTAGTCCAGTGCGAGACAGATGTAAGAAACACACCATCCACGAAAGTGCATGGATGCAAACACACGTAGGTGAAACTGCTAATTCTAGGAAAAGTCGTCGATTAATTAATTGGGAAACCTAATTTAAGTAAATAAAAAGTATCATTTACCAGTAACTTACACAGCTTCGTCATGGTGGCAATGAATAAAAACCGAACTGGAGTATCCCACATTCTTTACGTGTAACGTCTTCCCATAACAAAAAAGAAAAAGAAATAAAATCATAGTTCCTTTGAAAAATTCGTAATACATAGGAAGAGTTGACTTTAAATCGATTGTATTTACTGATGCGTAACATACGCGTGATTCAGATCGCCACCTGTTCTGCATTGACAGAAATGTGAAAAAGGCGTTTGAAATATGTACGTAAAAGAGACACGACAGCGATATGACTTTAACCAACTTGGCTTTTACCAAGTTCGCTATAGCGTGCTCCTCAGTGCGAGGAGTCCTTTTATTCAGCCAGTCTTGATGGAACGGAACTGAATTCTACTGCGTAGTGTTCTCGTTGAACGAAGCCGGTTACAGCTGTTCACTCTTGTTAAGTCAAGTTTGTACTTTCTCGTTTGGGCAAAAATAATTCCCTATAGCAGAAAGAGGAGAGGGGCGACTGTATAACTGTAATCGAAGAAGTGACTTACACGGAATATGGAGCAGTTTCGCCAGGCATGAAATCCGAAATGGCCTTCTTCCACTTTTAATGAACGCATTGCACATTAGCGTCGGCATTTCAGACGTTGTGCTGTTCTGTTTATTGATCGAACTGACACTTCAAGCTTGGAGTGCCTCTGACCAGATCAGACAAATTTCTTCACTTTTGTTTGGCGGTTAAGAGTACGCGGATCTGTATTTCTATCCCCTACGTTAAGAGTCGTTTGGAGTTGTTCAGAGACACATCACTACTACCCCGGCGAGCGAAAGATTAAGACAGAGACTGTTCGACAATTGGAGGACTGTTTGATTTCATTTGATTTCTTTTTCATTTAGAGATCTGTTGCCTTACATTATATAACAGATCGTTCATTTTACAGCTTTTCATGTGGATTACAGAACATGCTCCATATTACAAACAGCAATTACTGTTTTCAACAATTGCAATGGAAGTAATAAAATTAGGAATTGAAAGACAAACACACAAAAAATATTCAAATTTTAAGAAAATATGATTACAGACGATAGGAAACACTTGGATAGAGAGAGAGAGAGAGAGAGAGAGAGAGAGAAATTTTACCCTATCTGAGCCAGTCTGTTCTGAAAGCCTCGGAAGTACTTCCAGCCTAGCAGTACCGATTCGCTACAATTTAATTTACGGAAAATTGAAATTTGTGGTAAGGTCTCATGGCACCGACTTGCTGAGGTCATCGGTCCCTAAGATTACACACTACTTAATCTAACTTAAACTAACTTATGGCAGTGACAAGACGCCTCACACCGATCGGCTACCCGGTGCGGCTTAATTTACTGATTAATGTTTCTAATCACTATTTACAAAGACACTCTAACTATTATGTACATGGTAGAAAAGCGCAGTGATGTGTGAGTGTAAAGTATGCTATTTTTTTGGGTTTATTGATTAACCTTCAGTTCCTGTATTACGTGTCTTGAATTTAACCTATTATATTGCTTACAAAAAAATGGCTCTGAGCACTATGGGACTTAACAGCTGTGGTCATCAGTCCCCTAGAACTTAGAACTACTTAAACCTAACCAACCTAAGGACATCACACACATCCATGCCCAAGGCAGGATACGAACCTGCGACCGTAGCAGTCGCGCGGTTCCGGACTGGGCGCCTAGAACCGCTAGACCACCGCGGCCGGCTATATCGCTTACACACTGAGTGTTCAGGATCGCGGGATCGATATGTCTGCTTTTTATACTTAAGTTATAACAGGTTTACAGGGTTGATTGCGTTCCACTATTTATTCTAATACAGTTTAATTATTCTAGATGTTGGAGGATTAGTGCGGCAAAGGTTATTAGGTTGGTTGATTTGGAACAGAGGACCAAACAGCGAGGTCATCGGTCTCATCGGATTGGGGAAAGATGGGGAAGGAAGTCGGCCTTGCCCTTTCACAAGAACCATCTCGGCATTTGGCTGAAGCGATTTAGCGAAATTACGGAAAACCTAAATCAGGATGGCCGGATGCGGGTTCCAACACCCGTCGTCCTTTCGAATGTGAGTCCAGTCTGCTAACCACTGCGCTACCTCGGTCGGTAGGTCATTAGGGGCCAAAGAATTATAGAGTACAGTTTGTGAAAATTGCAGCACGCAGAAGGAATTGCCTCCATCACCCAAAAATCAGATGATGCTCAGTACAGTGGAATCATAATTACTGATTAAGATTTAAGAGAGGTAGCGTAAACGTGGACACGGTAGCGGAACGATCAGACGGTGCAGAGCTGTAAAATGGAGAGGAAACGTTCGAACGCGCCTCATCGACGTCAAAGGACGGAATATCAGCATGTGAGTGAGTTAGAACGGAGCAGAGTGATTGTTTAGCGGGAAACGGGTTTGTCGTGCCGTGGCAATGAATCTCGTACAGCACATGCTGCTTTCATAGTGATGCTTGTGTGGAACCAGCCAATAAAAAGAGAGTGTACGTAGTGAGAAACAGTTGCTGGGGAGACCACAGTGTGACATACGGCTCGATGTTGGAGTACTGCAAGAAGTATGGACACGTCAACATCGATGGTTCGAGGAAGGACGACGGTTCAAATGCAGATTTAGGTTTTCGTGATTTCGCTAAAATCGCTTCAGGCAAATGTCGGGATCCCTCCTTTCAAAGCGCATGGCCGATTTAATTCCCCATCCTTCCCTAATCCGAGCTTGTGCTCCGTCTCTAATGACTTCGTTGTTGACGGCACGTTAAAAACTCATCTGACGAGCCCGGTTTACATTTGTCCTACAGTGATAGCCGCGTCGTCTAAAGACGCTACAGTGGTGAATGAAATCGGCCAGACTGCGTTGTTGAGCGGAATAGTGGACAAACGCCAAGTGCGATGGTTTGGAACGCCATTGGCCATAACGTTCGATCTCGCCTCCTAGCCCCACATTCTGAGCACTATTTGAACAACAGTCGGTACGTCAGGGAGGTTTTACAACACGAGGCACTGTCCATCCTGCGGGTAATTCCACATGCCATATTTCAGCAGGACAATGTCTGGCCACACCTGCCGAGGAATGTGTATGACTTAGAAGGACAAGTACTACTGCTTCTCTTGCTTGAACTTCAGCCTGACATGTAGTCCATCGAACACATCTGGGATACGGTCGGTCTTGGAACCACTGATAATATTTGTGGATGTCCCAGAAAACTACCTACAATATATTCCGGCCTTGTTTGATTCAATGTCCGTCGTCTAGTGGCTCTGAGTATAACACCTGTGGGCGTTGCACCATATTAAGTTCTTATGGTCACAGTGCATGTATATTTCACTAAATCTATCATTTGTGTATAGAAACATGGAATAAACTGTAGCCACGTCTTCTTTCGATGCTGCAATTTTCACAAGCAATAGTGTGCTTTTTGTCCAGTTCCTGCATGCAAGAACTTTAATGGGAAACCTGGCTGTATCGTTCTTGTCGAAGCTAGTTTCTGATCAGGCATTCCTTACTGGGTAGTACTACAGACGTATGACACAAAATGAGAAAAGATCTGGAGTAAGTTTCCTGGAGTAGAGTTACTTGAGACTCCCAGGCAACAATGCTCGTCCCCATCGCACTGAAAACAACAAAGAAAGGATTGTTAGGGGTTATAGTAATATCGACTGTATTGTCATTACAGACAGCATCACTGTTCAAAGAATTTATGACAAGTAAAAAGTCTGGCTCTGAATTTCGTAGATGAAGTGTGGAGACGAATAGCAACCCATTAGCCATAACCAGCGCCTCTGTCGTACCTTGTTACAGTTCTTTTTCGTAAATGGGATCAAAATCCAAATGAATATTTGAGGTGAGCAATACAAAACCTTATATGTAGCTGCTAAGCATCTTTGGTTATTTTGCCTAATATTTGTATATTATGACAAAATTTTTGCTGATTGTACGCAATCGATACTGTTGTAGTAATTCTTAGGACTAATATTGAATGTGATTAGTATGTCTTCAAGCGTCATGTTAATGAAGCCACCTACAATATATGAGGTATTTCAGTATTTTCAGGCAATGGACTTGCATTCCAGAGGACTGCGATTCAGAACCCCATCCGGTCATCCATGTGTATGTGTTCCATCTACATCTACATCTACATCTACATGATTACTCTGCAATTCACATTTAAGTGCTTGGCAGAGGGTTCATCGAACCACAATCATACTATCTCTCTATCAGTCCACTCCCGGACAGCGCCCGGGAAAAACGAACACCTAAACCTTTCTGTTCGACCTCTGATTTCTCTTATTTTATTTTGATGATCATTCCTACCTATGTAGGATGGGCTCAACAAAATATTTTCGCATTCGGAAGAGAAACTTGGTGACTGAATGTTCGTAAATAGATCTCGCCGCGACGAAAAACGTCTTTACTTTAATGACTTCCATCCCAACTCGCGTATCATACGAGTATCTGCCGCACTCTCTCCCCTACTACGTGATAATACAAAACGAGCTGCCCTTTTTTGCAGCCTTTCGATGTCCTCCGTCAATCCCACCTGGTAAGAATCACACACCGCGCAGCAATATTCTAACAAACGAGTGTAGTGTAAGCTGTCTCTTTATAGGACTTGCATCTTCTAAGTGTTCTGCCAATGAAACGCAACCTTTAGCTCGCCTTCCCCACAATATTATCTATGTGGGCTTTCCAACTGAAGTTGTTCGTAATTTTAACACCCAGGTACTTAGTTGAATTGACAGCCTTGAGAATTGTACTATTTATCGAGTAATCGAATTCCAACGGATTTCTTTTGGAACTCATGTGGATCACCTCACACTTTTCGTTATTTAGCGTCAACTGCCACCTGCCACACCATACAGCAATCTTTTCTAAATCTCTTTGCAACTGATACTGGACTTCGGATGGCCTTACTAGATGGTAAATTACAGCATCATCTGCGAACAACCTGAGAGAACTACTCAGATTGTCACCCAGGTCATTTACATAGATCAGGAACAGCAGAGGTCCCAGGACGCTTCCCTGGGGAACACCTGATATCACTTCAATTTTACTCGATTTGCCGTCTATTACTGCGAACTGCGACCTTGCTGACAGGAAATCACGAATCCAGTCGCACAACTGAGACGATACCCCATAGGCCCGCAGCTTGATTAGAAGTCGCTTGTGATGAACGGTGTCAAAAGCTTTCCGGAAATCTAGAAATACTTGAGATCCCCTGTCGATAGCGGACATTACTTCGTGCGTTGCACAAGAACGATGTTTTCTGAAACCATGCTGATTACGTATCAATAGATCGTTCCCTTCGAGGTGATTCATAATGTTTGAATACAATATGTGCTCCAAAACCCTACTGCAAACCGACGTCAATGATATAGGTCTGTAGTTCAATGGATTACTCCTACTACCCTTCTTAAACACAGGTGCGACCTGCGCAATTTTCCAATCTGTAGGTACAGATCTATCGGTGAGCGAGTGTTTGTATACGATTGCTAAGTAGGGAGTTATTGTATCAGTGTAATCTGAAAGGAACCTAATCGGTATGCAAAGTGGACATGAAGACTTGCCCGTATCAAGCGATTTGAGTTGTTTCGCAACCTCTAAGGTATCTACTTCTAAGAAACTCATGCTAGCAGCTGTTCGTGTTTCAAATTCTGGAATATTCCATTCGACTTCCCTGGTGAAGGAATGTCGGAAAACTGCGTTCAATAACTCTGCTTTAGCGGCACAGTCGTCGGTAGCAGTACCATCGGCACTGCGCAGCGAAGGTATTGACTGCGTCTTGCCGCTTGTGTACTTTACATACGATCAGCATTTCTTCGGATTTTCTACCAAATTTCGAGACGATGTTTCGTTGTGAACCTATTAAAGGCAACTGGCATTGAAGTGCGTGCCAAATTTCGCGCGTCTGTAAATTTTAGCCAATCTTCGGGATTTCGCGTTCTTTTGAACTTCGCATGCTTTTTTCGTTGCCTCTGCGACAGCGTTCGGACCTGGTTTGTGTACCACTGGGGATCAGTTCCATCTCTTACCAATTTATGAGGTATGAATCTCTCAATTGCTGTTGCTACTACATCTTTGAATTTGAGCCAATTCTCGTCTACATTTGCATAGTCAGTTCGGAAAGAATGGAGATTGTCTCTTAGGAAGGCTTCTAGTGACACTTTATCCGATTTTTTAAATAAAATTATTTTGCGTTTGTTTCTGGTGCATTTGGAAGAAACGGTACTGAGCTTAGCTACAACGACGTTGTGATCACTAATCCCTGTATCAGTCATGATGCTCTCTATTAGCTCTGGATTGTTTGTGACTAAGAGGTCAAGTGTGTTTTCGCAACCATTTACAATTCGCGTGGGTTCGTGGACTGACTGCTCGAAATAATTTTCGGAGAAAGCATTTAGGACAATCTCGGAAGATGTCTTCTGCCTACTACTGGTTTTGAACAAGTATTTTGGCCAACATATCGAGGGAAGGTTGAAGTCCCCACCAAATATAACCGTATGAGTGGGGTATTTATTTGTTACGAGACTCAAATTTTCTCTGAACTGTTCAGCAACTATATCATCGGAGTCTGGGGGTCGATAGAAGGAGCCAACTATTAACTTAGTTCGGCTGTTAAGTATAACCTCCACCCATACCAATTCGCACAGAGTATCTACTTCGACTTCACTGCAAGGTAAACCACTATTGACAGACACAAACACTCGACCACCAATTCTGCCTGAACACCGTCTGAGACTTCGTAAAAATTTCTGCAGAACTTATTTCAGGTTTTAGCCAGCTTTCTGTACCTATAACGATTTCAGCTTCTGTGCTTTCTATTAGCGCTTGAAGCTCAGGGACTTTCCCAGCACAACTACAACAAGTTACAATTCCGACTGTTCCTTGATCCAAGCACGTCCTGTATTTGCCATGCACCCTTTGAGATTGCAGCCCACCCCGTGCTTTCCCGAGGCCTTCTAATCTAAAAAACCGCCCAGTCCACGCCACACAGCCTGTGCTACCCCTGTAGCCGCCAGCTGAGTGTCTAAAATGATTAAGGTAATTGACATAATTTGTCCTTTACATACGACACGTAGTATTTTCTGGAGATACTTAACCTATCGATACTATCATTACACTTTGACCATTGACATCATCATAATGGCAGACATAACGCACTCATATAACTCAAATAGGAGTAAAATACGACCATAATAAAAATTATACCATTCTCGTGATATTACATTCGCTCTATACGGCAATTCACAATCCAACTATCAGCTTCCAACGTAAAAATATTGTGAAAAGAAAAGTTGCAACTCACCATATAGCGGAGATAATTTTGTTACATTCCATCCTGGGTTTTCCATTGTTTGACCTTTCAACCTAATTTAGACCTCATATAGCGCTACATACTAACTTGACACCATAAGAATAATTCCACATTCCCATCCGATTGCTTCGCCAACTCGCAACGAAAATGTCAGCTGTCAAACAAACCTTGATATCATAGGTCCGTCACAATAACCTCTGTTCAAAACATTAAGTCGTTGTTCTGTTCTATTAGTTTGCACATGGCTGACGTCAGACATCGGAACATCATTTCACAACGCTACAAAACAGACATCCAATATTGGTAGATTCAATCGAACCGACTTCCCTTCCAATCCCTTCCCAATCAGGGCTTGCCTCTGATGATCAAGTTGATGACGCCATGTTCACCTGCACTCTCCCTTCTTTTCGTTCCTGATGAATATCGACGTACTTCCTTGTTAACGCTCAATTTTTATACATTAGCACAAACACAGCACTCAAATCTTTTAGGTGAAAACTGCACGGGTGGTAGATGGTCTCAAACCGCCGTTAGTTAAGGAACTAATTATACCAAATGAGTGTCTAGTTTATTCCTTAATGTAGAAAAATTGACTCCTATTAGCATCATAAGATCGTAACAGCTGTCCAAAAAACGACCACCAGTACCAATGCAAACTTTGCAAATGTGAGTGAAATTTTGGCTCCTTTTCTTGCACACGTTGCGTACAATATGGATGTGACTGACAAACCACAAGTACAGGCGACACTGTTTTATCCTGAAGGTTCATTTCGCAGTCGATTTGATCAGTACATGTTGATAAATATTCTCCAACACGATCCCACACCATGTCATTAGAAAAATTCTTTCTCAGGATTCTTGGCCAACTGTGTATGTCTTGAATCGCTTTAACCTCGGTTCCCATCATGGGTGATAGACTTTATTTCGACTAGCATACCATTTGTTACGAAACATTTCTCTCTACATTCGCTCGTTTCTTAGGGGACCAAACTATGTCGCGTTTGGTGTTAAATGATTGAACGGATCACCATTACACGGTATGTTTGACAATAAACGGTAAAATTCGCTGTAGGCACGTCACTAGAGAGTAGTGCAACCCATATCTTTCCAGAAAGCAATTGTTTGTTGTGAAGCGTAAGGAGTTTACAAAATACTCTCCTCACACAGACACTTAGTTCACGATGAATTTTCCTGAAATATGCATTTACAGCCATTATTTTCTTATCGCAAAATACTGACATTAGGATCCTGTATGATTTGTAACAAGTTGACTCTTAACAATAAGTACTACTAAACACAAGCTGGACTCAGACTTGTAACGTTAGTCTACAATATGACGCACTGCAGCACATCCACCCGAAATTACTTTCGAAGACGTGTCGATGTGGACTGGTTGTTACAGCTTAACAGTTCATGTGCCAGTTCCTGTTCACTTCAGGAGCCGGCCGTTGGGGCCGAGTGGTTCTAGGCGCTTCAGTCCGGAAAGGCGCTGCTACTACTGTCGCAGGTTCGAATCCTGCCCCGGGAAATGATGTGTGTGACGTCCTTAGTTAGTTAGGTTTAAGTAGTTATAAGTCTAGGCGACTGATGACCTCAGATGTTAAGTCCCATAGTGCCCATTTGAACCATTTCTTTTTCGCTTCAGGCACACGTGAAAAAGTTCTGTCCACTCGCTTTGCATCGTGTAATAGATGTGTCTTTCTGGTAGAACATCCCATGCACTCGTAAATCCATTGCTTACGCCTGTCGTGAGGGTAATGGGGATTGACGATTCTCTGAATCTGCTGAACTATCTCGCAACTTTTAGGGAAGCTAAAATAATTTATTACCACGGTGCAACGAAAACCATTACACTTCGTTAGATGGCACATGAATTAAAGGTACACGTCAGATCGATCTGTGCCAAGACTGTGCTGACAAAGTCAACTCCTAAAGCTGAAGTCAGGCGACCAACCTGGCATCCAGCTGTTCTGTCCTCAGCCATTCAGAGGCCAGGAAAGGCAACGCTTCCTTTTTAAAGAATAAGCAGTGGCAGACGCACTCCTCTGTTTATCCACGTGATCACCCACGCACCTTCTCTGATGTTCCTAACGCTGAACTACTGAAGAATTCACAAGCACAGAGTTCGTGATCCCGACGCAATATAGGTTGCCAAAGTTAGGTTTCAGCCACGTTGCACCACCTTACCTCCTCCCCAAGGGCCAGTTAGCCGTAAATATTACCGTTCGACTTGATATGACTCAATCTTAGGCTTCAAATAGTTCAAATGGCTCTGATCACTATGGGTCTTAACTTCAGAGGTTATCAGTCCCATAGAACTTCTAACTCTTTACACCTAACTGACCTAAGGACATCACACACATCCATGCCCGAGGCAGGATTCGAACCTGTGACTGTAACGGTCGCACTCTTCCACACTGAAGCGCCTAGAACAGCTCGGCCACACCGGCCGGCTCTTAGGTCTCGACTTATTCTATGGATTATCGAAAATGTCTACCAAGTCGAATCAGTTGTACTGCAGGAATATCAGGAATACATACACAAAGTTTGTCTGCAATAAAATGTATAGGTATGAAGTCTGTTGCCGCTGCTCTCTACGTAACGTGGAGAGTATAGAGTCATTTGACGGTGAAGATTCGACACGCACTGTATGCCAGCACCAACAGTAGCAGTGGAGAAACTGGCTAGCGGTAATTGCAAAGGGCTCACACTCTTCTTTACACCTGCTAGTAATTACGTTACAATTAACCGCAGCTATCGCAGATACGTACGCACCGTTACGCGTGGTAGTCAGTAGCGCAGTATTTGTGTGAATCACACTGCGGGCGGAAACAAGGGATATATCGACCAGCACACTATAGCTTGCGGACTGTTGATTAATTCCGTACCATATGTACGACAAAATTGATGGGGATACGTGTCGTAATTGTACTAATTATGTATGACGAGCCTAGTGGGATAAATGGATCGTTTCCTATCACGAAAACATGCACCTCACACATACTACAGCATAGCATGCAGCACGCTGTCTGGTAATAATATTTTATTATCTTCGTATTGAGCAACCAGGATGGCTTAACAACCTCAGTTAGTCTTCTTTCTTTGTTGTTTCCTATTTTTCAACTACCATTTCTTCTTCTCCTTATGTTCTCTTGTCATTTCTTCTCTCCATTTTATTCATTGTTTCTTATTTCCTGTACATTGAAAGCTTTCCAAGCTTAGTATTTTATTCTTAAAACTGTGAAACGTCCCCTTAAAACAATTATATACGACAGTGCTTAAACTGACACACAATATTTTTAGCGCAACGCAATCTGACTTTCAAAAATCCCTACAAAAGAATGGCCCTGACTAACATTAACCTATGCGTTTCACAAATCACTTACCTCACAAAAATCTTCGTTACTCAAGCTACTGCAATACAGCGAGCGCCACTACTGCCAGCTAAATAAAAGATTCAAACTACTGAAGGCACTTACTACTCATAGGCATAGTTAGCAAATGAAAGATTTCGATAGAGAACAATCAATGTATTTACCTTAATAGTGTTCAAAAGTCATAATATATCTATCAGTTCATGACATCCAGTCTTACAAATTTACTGTCTCTGTCCAGATCATCCGCTCTCAAAACTCCACCATCTCACTCCCCATATCCACCACTGCTGGCGGCTCACCTCCAACTGCGCAACGCTATGCGCTGTTAGCAGGCAACTGCCTAACACTACAGTGGCAGACAACAATTCAAACTAGCCACAGACTGCACACAGCACAACCAGTGATTTTCATACAGAGCACTACGTAACGCTACCAATAAGAAAACATAAACAGCCTACTTACATAGCCCCCATGCTCCCCACAAAAATTTTACAAATTGTTTTGAGCAGTGGCCAATAATGATTTGATAAAATTTTTCATAATTACAATAACAAAGATATCAAATGCACACACTTATTGATACAATGTTGGTCAAAAGCTAAAATTTTCTCACTGTCCATCATAAAGACAGTCCTGATCATTCATCACAGTAAAATTGCAGTGTTTTTCTCAAAGTCTGAGCAGTAAAAGAAAATGCACACGGAAGTAGTGGATTTCCATGCAGTCTTGAAGAAGTAGTGTTGTCCTTCCAACGGACAGACAGTGCTGACTCTCGACATGCAGACAAGTAATGGGTCACAACAGAGCAAACCCACAGCAGAGTCATTCGAAGTTTTGAAGAATATTGGTACGCAGGTCATCACAGAGTAGACCCACTGTAGTCCTGGTAGAGATTACGGTATTGGTAGGCCAACAGAGGTGCAGACCCACTGCAGTCCTTGTAGAAATAATGGTATTGGTGGGTCATCAAAGATGCAGACCCACTGTAGTCCTTGTAGATATGGCCAGCAGGCACCTGTTGTGACTGTGCAGGTGCACAATCACCACTGAAGAGTCTTGCGGAGAATATAGCAAGTGCACAAACCACCACATGTCCACTCTAAAAAAATTTGTTTGAAATGTCCTTAGAACCAGCAATGCTGTTATCCAGTCCCTTGCTGAATTATTAACATCTGTGCAAACACTAATAGTCCCAAATTCTCACATATTATGCATTACTATGACCAACAGAAATGGGTGCAGTGAAATGTAACTTAATTTGAAAAACTGGTGGCTATACAATTATAAATTTACAACATAAGAATACAATTACAAAGGTACAAAATACATCATTAAAGAACATAACAGTACAGATAACATTTGTAGTAACACAGGCTTTACAAAAGTATAGAAATAAACATATACATCAGTGTTACAAGAATTATGACATAAGTACACACATAAAGATCAGAATAACTTTTGAAACATCACCTTCACACATGAGCATTAAAACAAAACAGAATAAATAATGTCTAAACATCTTTACATAGTAAATAACATATTATTAATGCAAATTATATTTGAGGATGACAGTATTCCTCATCATAGTGAATGTAGCTTAGTATTAGAAGAGAAAAAAATTCTATGAAACTGTACACAGAGACAGGAAGAAAACAAATACACAAGGGTACACAAAGACATAGTGGGATAACACAGGAGGAAAGGACAGGGTTCGTTTTCAGTGTAACATTTGGTACTGCAGTTCAGCCCAAAACGTCATTCCATAGATCTTTCCCCTTATTTCAACAGTTGTTTCCACCAAAAAATATCCTATCCAAGGATGCTTTCTGTATTCTGTTCACATCCTCTTTCAAAAATAGTTTTTCTCCACTGTACACTACTTTTTTGGCCAAACAATTTTCTTATAGCTTCTCAATGCATTTCTTCCAATTCATCATAGTTAGTTTCTTATATAGCCTACCCCATCTTAAGCTAACTTAAATCTACTGAGCTCAGATATATACCAAGGGACGAGGCAATGCAGCAGTACAAAACAATTAACACAAACAGCAATGACAAATAATGGAAATTGGCAAAGCAAGCTACAGTAAATCTAAATTACCAAGCAAATGCAACATTACAACTAATATGAGCCAATGTGCAGCACCAAGAAAAATAAATCAGTAGTAAAACTGGCTTAACAGAGTAATACAAAGTCAAACTCAGTAACACTATGCCTGGCAAACACCAGCAGGAAATGAAATAACTTATACCTAAACATGACAAAGCTAAAGCAGAAAAAATATTACAGTAAAAATGGCCATGTTTAATACCTATTTCACATCTTAACACTAGAGTGATGCATCACAAGAACTTACACTAGCAGATAAGTTACCAAATCGCAAAAAAATTATTTATGCAATTCCTGTGAAGGGAAATGTCTATTTATGTGCCTTCGTTTTCTTGGAAGTAGATCATAAATTTCTTATTGACTGGATCTGTAGGCATAAAACAACTATATTAGTACATCTATCAAATTTTATTTTAACCAAAGCTGCAGTGCAGCTAGAAAGTAGATATTAAACAAAATGAGTAAATAAATACATAAAGCAAGCCATATGGCATTTCTCTCAACAAGCAAGACAATAGCCGTGAAATGTTTCTCATTGTTTCATTATGCATTTTAGTAAATATCATAAATTAAGGGCTCCACAGTATAATCATATGTTTTCAAGTTTGAGCGTGTTGTATTTGCGATGCTTTCTACAAAGGAATGTCAATGGCGAGGATAATGGCCTCCTTTTTTTTCTCCACCTGTGCCTCTGAAAGGCACACACTAATGGCTTTTTCCCAGGCGACTATCGCACAGCTGGGTGCCCACCATGCATTATGTGAAGGTCACTTAACTTTCCTACCGAAATATTTACGACAGCAGTTTCCGCTACAGTGGCAGTCTCATATAAAAAATTTCACAGGTCGATAATTTGCGTTACAAATGTGTAGAAACAAAATCCTATAAATACAACAGTGTCCAAAACATTTTCAGTGGCATTGTGATACATTCACGCATGTACACACCTTTCATAATTCTGAAGTACAATTCTTGGTTTCCAACATCCTTTTCCACAAATCAGAGTCCCTAACTACTACTCATTATTCCTTACCTTATTATACATACACATATTCGTTGACACTTCTTCAATATTTCATTATAAGAAATACGTAGCATAATCAAATTCCTCATATACGGTATCATCATCTTATTGATCATAAACATACCTCAACAGCATAATACATATCGTCTTCGTAATAGTATCACAACATTTCAGTCAATTCTCAAAATCGTCATAGCTTCCTCCAATAATTTCAATACCTAAAAAAGATTTTCTGCTCATTTCAATAGTGTCATCTACCTCAAACGTACTTTAAAATCATGGTCCCATACCAAATACATCATTCAAAGCTCTCATAGTATCACAGTGGTTCCAAAAAAATATGAGCAGTTCACAAAGTACAGACAAAATACAATTTCTTAAGTGTGAAGTTATCCAACTGTGTAATTACGAAAACATGTGTCACTGATGTAGTATAATAAATGTTTGTCTCTCTCACTTAAATGATCAGATAGCTGTGTAATTCTGTGTTAGAGAAGTATGGTACTGATGTGGAAAGTTATGTAAGCAAATACCATATTAGCTAGGGCTCCTTGTGCTTGGCACACACATGGTACACAAAGTAGGTGTGTACCCCCCTGAGGATTAATGTAATTATACCCTCAGGTATTACAGATTACTGCAATGGAATGAAATGTATCACGGAAAACCTTTGTATCTTTGTAATTCAAAAATCTTTAAAAATAAATATTTTAAGTGCAAAATTAATCACTCAAATACATGTACTCTAGCGCTAAACTGTGCGTCTTGTTGTAAGATAATCTCTGTGGAAGTGTCGTAGTTATCGTCCTCTGTGAGCAAAGTTCTGCTGAAATCAATGTATTTACCTCATCATAAACGAAGGTGAAATGCTTTGCATATAGATATCGTAGTTATTACGCACCTTACCATGATCAAGAAAGTACTATAATGTAACGTATTGTTGTGCCATGGAAAAGGCTGTCTCATTGTAGCTATACCTAAGACGTTACTACTAAAGCATGTTTTACTTTCCAGAGTAATTCAGAAAAACTGTGCAGATATAAAACAGAAACACCGCAAAAGCAACATTGTAAATTGTCACTCATTTGTATTGTCGTGATACGATCATGTAGCTGTCAAAGAAACCAAATGCTAAGTCATCTTTAATCCCACAGAAAGTACTTCAAATAAAGAATGTATTTTCAAGTAAACCAAAATGTTGCATTAAAATCTCATTAGCAGTACCTGTATATGTTCTAAGTATGTAAGCCTTATAGTCGTTACGTAATCATGCAACTAACAAGCAAGAATGTACACACACAATAACACTGTGGCGTCTGTTCACTATAACAATGCACTCGTAAATACTGTCTAAATATGTTCCCTAGGTTCTAGACTGGATAGATAACTTCAAAACATTGTTACATGTTAACAGTTTCTCAGTGTGACAAATTGTACTAGTAGCGTGAAGTGAAAAATTTTATGGCAAAGACTAAGTTAAAAAGCAAGTTATCTCTCAATAAACAGTTTTACATGTGAAATGTGGTGCAATCCTTTACTCTTCCTAGTACTCAGAGTTTCGGTATACGTCGGTAAAGAATACTGGAATTTTTCTCAAGGTTAGCTTATGTTATTCTTCTCAAGCCCAGCCGGCGCACGTGGCTGCCAGCGGTGTGAGTCATTGCCTATCTCTTTGTTGGCGTGCCTCGTTATTGGGATTAGGAGACCTAACTTCTAAAAATTCACCTTGCCGGGAGTACCCTGCTCTGTTTGAATCTCGCCAGTTCTGATGCAATTCAAGTCTGTCGTTACGATTATATCGTCTGTCTCATGTCGGTAGTTCCTGTAGTTTCTTTCTTGTCGGTTAAGTGATGGAGAATTTCTCCCTGAATTATCACTGCACGGTGGACCGTTGCGTCTGAAGTTATTCTGTCTCCCGTGATAGTAATAGTTCTGGTTGCCATATTGTCTGTTTCTATGATTGTATCTGTTATATTCATTATTACGGAAATGCGATCTTTCTCTGTAACTCTTACTACTGTGCCAACAGTTGTCGTACGGGTGGTGTCTGTTTTGGTCACCATTTGTGTTGTGAGAATACCCTTGTCGTGTCCAGTTATCATTTCTTTCATCGCGGAATTGTGACGGACGTGACCTGTAATTGTTGTGTTCCTGTTTTCGCATTCCGCGATTGTCAGTGTTAATTTCTGATTCTTGTAAGAGTCCCTGAAAAGCTTCAATGTCGTCTTTGTAACGTCCTGCTAAAATAATATATCGTAAATGTTCAGGCAGTTTGATTAAGCAAATGCGGATGAGTTCGGAGGGGCTGTATGGGTTTGACAGGTACTGATTCTTGTGCAACATGTCTTCAAAATATTTCACAAGACTGGAAAATTCAGATTGTTCAAAACGTTTCATCATTATGATGCTATGTTTTACTCAGTGTTCTGTAGCTTGAGACCAATATGCGGAGAGGAAAGCATGGTAAAATTCTCCTTCACTGTGACAATCGTGAATGACCGATCGCATTCTTACAGCTGGTTCATTCTTTAAATAGCCACACATAAATTCTAATCTGTGCTCTGATGACCAGTTGGGAGGAAAACAATGAGAGAATTGATGAAGCCACGCTTGTAGATGAATGTCGTTGCCGGAATTCTTAAATGTTTTGAATTTACGTGTAGTAATAAACAGCTTACAGTTGGCGAGTAGCATGTCAGTCATTGTTATGTCGTTTCGGCGGTTCCATCTCAAAATTCGGTGTACCTTGCCAATTTCTTTCATAATTTCCGAAGTGCCCTGTGTTATTATTTTGTGGTTGTTCCGTATTTCTATGTCCCTCTTCCCGTACTGGAGTGCGAGTGTCCTCTGAAATATGTAATTCTTGTATTACTTGTGCCAATTGATCTTGTACTTCCCGGATTTCTCTAATGTACTGTGTATTGATTTGATTTTGATTTTGTTTGAATTTTCTAATTTCTTCATACTCTTCAGTGTCCGTGAAGGCTACAGATCTTGTGTCATTCAGATCATCATCTACCTTTGTAGATAAGTTAGTGAACTGATCTGAAAGTTCGGCTACTTTATCCGATAGTGAAATTATTTCCTCTGTGTGTTTTTCTCAACCAAGTTTCAGTGTCCAATTGTGTTGAAATCGTATCTACTGTGTCCTTTAAGTTTTCCTGAGTTTTTGCAAGTTGCGTAACCGAATCGGTAGATGCAAGTGAGTCAATGTTAGCTCGCAAGGTGTCGTGATTCTCATGAACAATAGTTTGCAGTTCTTTTATGGCTGCTTCGTGATTCTATAATGCATTTTCATGACGCAAAAAAAATAGGTTGGAGATGCTCACAAATTTGTGTTTTTACGTCATTACAGACTTTTTGACATTTCGATTCAATGTTATGTAACTCAGTGGTTAAATCTTCACGTGTTTGTTCAAGTGTGGTGTCTAACTTTTAAAGCTTTTGCTGTGTTTGTCTCTGATTTTGTTCCATTGTGTCTAACTGTTGCTGTGTTTGTCTCTGGCGTTGTTCGATTGTGTCTAACGTTTGAAGGTTATGTCCCATTTGTTTCTGATTTTGTTCAAGCGTTGTGTCTAACTTTTGTAGCCTTTGTCCCATTTGTTGCTTTAACTGTAATAACAATGCACTGGTGTCTGAAACATGTTCCTCAGTGCCTTTCGGCAGTGAAGCTGCACCGGCAACATTCACATTTTGACAAGCAGAAAAGTGTCTTGACTTATTTGAGAAAATGGTGAGGACCCAAAACCTGAATCTGCAGTATTTGCAAGATTGTGTCCTGTCATTCCTGATTCCTGAGGCGGGCTGTTGCCGACCGATCGATCGATAATGCTTCCCTGTTCACTAATTGTTTCACTGTCTATATCATTGTTTGCCGCCCACTTCATTTCACTATGCACAATTACCAAATTACTATGTTCAACATTAGTTAATTCATTACACGGTGGCGCTAACACACTGCTTTCGTCTTCACTGTCATTTATCAGTTCACTTTGGAGCCTAGTATTACGTTTTTCACACGCCATTATTGTCACAATATTTCACACGACAACACAGAAAAGCACAATTTTAAGAGCAAAAATAAGAAAACACATTAACATAGCACTGAAAATAATATCTAGTTAATTGCTAGTGCAGCTGCGAAATGATTGGTGCAAATCTACATGCATGCCACAACTGTTTTACTGTACAACAATGAAAGACTGCAACAACAAAGGAGATTTTCTCTACAATTACGCGCTAGCAATAAACAAAAGCTACACTAATTACACAAACTACAAGAAAAAATCAGAAGATTCCAGTGAGGTATCCTCGGCTAAGGGTCGACATATGAAACGTCCCCTTAGAACAATTATATACGACAGTGCTTAAACTGACACACAATATTTTCAGCGCAACGCAATCTGATTTTCAATAATCCCTACAAAAAAAGAGCCCTGACTAACATTAACCTATATGTTTCACAAATCACTTACCTCACAAAAATCTTCATTACTCAAGCTACTGCAATACAGCGAGCGCCACTACTGCCAACTAAATAAAAGATTCAAACTACTGAAGGTACTTACTATTGATAGGCATAGTTAGCAAATGAAAGATTTTGATAGAGAACAAACAATGTATTTACCTTAATAGTGTTCAAAAGTCATAATATATATATGTATATCAGTTCATGACATTCAGTCTTACAAATTTACTGTCTCTGTCCAGATCATCCGCTCTCAAAACTCCGCCATCTCACTCCCCATATCCACCACTGCTGGCGGCTCACCTCCAACTGCGCAACGCTATGCGCTGTTAACAGGCAACTGCCCAACACTACAGTGGCAGACAACAATGCCAACTAGCCACAGACTGCACACAGCACAGCCAGTGATTTTCATACAGAGCGCTACGTAACGTTACCAATAAGAAAACATAAACAGCCTACTTACAAATGTTCCTTTCTGTTATTTTCGATTCTTTGATCTTGAATTTTTCCAATTAATTTTTTATTTATGTAATACATACTAGTAAAATTTCTTTTTCCAGGAATACAGGAATATTTGTTTCACTAACCCGTTGTTATTGAGTCGCCAGAGGTGTCCAAAGAAGATTAATCTTCGCGTTTCCACTATTTCTAATCTGTATTTTTACTTCACATTTAAAACCATTGTGATTGTACCCAGTATTTTTCTAGAAAACTGTCCTTCAGATACCACTATTCCTTCCAGCTTATGGTTCATCGTTACCCACTCACATGCATATAAAGAATCTAGGCTTCCTCTGTGGTATTGTGAATTGGTTTTGTCTTTGTTGACATGCATCTTTTGTTGTAGACATACTTCTCAAACGATATGATTCTTTCATTTTATTATGTCCAACATCTATCGCATTTTGTCTGCTCCATTCCGTTCTATGGTTTATCCAAGATATTTAAATGTGCTATCTCTCACTACTTTTATTTATTTGTGTTTCTATGTATTGTATTGTGTAAATTGTTTTACCTGTCATGATTATTAAAATTTTTCATAAGAGTGCACCTATTCTCGTTCAAAACAGTCGTTCTCTAATTTATTTGTACAATTATATGACAAATAGATTATTTCTGAGGTTTTCTGGATGCTTACAAAACTATATTTTCTTAAATTAACTAGTATGAGCTTTTTGAATACGTAACTTATTTCGTAGCAAATCACCGTTTGTGGTTCACAGTTCTGCCAAAGAACATATCACCCCTGAATTTCACTGCATATCAACGCACATAATGTGCGTTTTTGAGAATTTTTGGAAGCTATCATTGTGATGTGCATAGTCTACGAGCAATTTGTAGTAAATAGGCGTTTGTGATTTAATTACTGTAGCAGATATTCTAAATAATACATTGTGTTACAGGGGTTAAAGTGGGATAACCCTATATGTTTAGAGCATATATCGTAAACTGATTCTGCTTCCGTGTTTGTCAGCAACTATAATTACCCTCAAAACGTTTTGGGAAACAGTAATTTTTTACAGGCTTTTCTGCTATATTAACAGAAATCTCGTTTTGTGTATTTACTTCAATTCTTCTAGCGAATTAGCAATTTCTTAGCTCAACAGATTAAAAGATAAGCAGTGGGCTTAATTGGAAGTTATTTGTTCACTGCTTTCTAATACATGGGACCAGAAAAAGGCAGTCCCAATGTGGATGCTGTTCTCGAACAAGGGATGAGTTGTTGACATTCGTAAGCAGCTGGAAATCGCCCAGACTACTGCCAAACGATTGGCAGCTGCTGCGATTTGGTTGTTGAAAGAGCTCCTGAGAGTTGTGCATCTGTGATACTCGTACCAGAGGTACTTCATGTACTGTACTCTCCTGTGTATCCTGTCTCCTCTGCACAAAGTACAGGATTTGTCGTTATTCATCCACTTGACAGCGAGTGGTGTGTCAATGGCAGCTCTAGGCTTCCTGGGCGGGGTGGACAGGCACCAGGGAGGACTCAGGGTGCTGTACCGATCCTCCTAACCAACATGTTTGAGGTGCTGTCTTTCACTAAAACTGAAGCTAAGCTGGTGAGACTCACTTAACCTATTTTGGGGAAACCTGTTTTGTCCAGTGTCAAGAGAATGCAACGCAAAAGGGTAAGTGGATATTAATGTCGGCAGTCCAAATGTATGGCGAATGATAACGCCCCTTAGGGAAATGGCAGCAAGGGACAGGGAAGGACCCCAGCACCCTCAGTGTGTGTGTGTGTGTGTGTGCCTGGGGGTGTCATTCAAGATGTTGAAGAGGCCATTCCTGGAGCCATTGAGGGCACAGGGTGCAACCAACTGCAGATTTTGGTGCACGTTGGAACAAAGAGATAGAAATTGAAGCATGTGAGATTGTTTGGCCAAGACTCAATATCAGGGCTGGACAAATAATGATAGTTGATGCTTCTATTGCCCACAAGACTCATCTCCTGTTGATACTGAAATCTTTAGGGGAAACCTCAGTTCACTTGTACTGAAGTTCACCAATTATACTGTAATCATTGGTGGAAATTTAAATCATTCAAGAATTAATTTGGTAGGGGTGGGCTCCATAGGACATACTGTGAAATAATACTAAATGCGTTTTCTGAAAACTACATAAAACAGATAGTTATGAACCCTTCTCGTGATGGAAGCATATTGGATCTAATGGCAACAAATAGACCTGGCCTCTTTGTGGGTGTCCACATTGAAACTGGTATCAGTGACCGTGACACAGTTGTGGCAAAAATGATTACAAAAATACAAAGGACAACTAAAAGAATCAGAAAGATATGTTCAGTGAACCAGATAAAAAGTCAATAGTGTCTTATCTCAAAGAGGTACTTGAAACTTTCAGCACAGGCAGGATCTTGTAGGGGAGCTGTGGCTCCAGTTTAAAAGAATAGTCTACCATGCACTGGATAGATATGTACTCAGTAGAATAGTTCATAATGCGAAGGAACCTCCATGGTACTTAGTCACTATAAAGAAACTTCTAAAGAAACAGAGATTATTTTATATAGGTGTAAAACAAAATGTACAGCTACAGGGAGAGAGATGCTGAATTATACGCTTTTGGCTGTCAAGAGAGAGATGCGCGATGCCTTCAATGACTTCAGTAGCAGAATGTTGTCAAATGATCATTCACAAAACCCAGAGAAATTCTGGTCATATGTAAATGCTATTGGTGGCACCAAAATTAGAGTCCATCCCCTAACAAATGAAAAAGGAACTGAAATTAAGGGTAGCAAAGCGGAATTGCTTAACTTCTTTTTCAAATGTTCATTTAAAAAGGGAAACACAGGTGATTTGTTCCAATTTAATCCTCATATCACCGCAAAGATGGATGAAATAAGTATTAATTTCAGCTGTAATCGTTATAATTGGACAAAGCTCCAGGGCTAATTGTACAAATCTCCAGGGCCCGATCGAATCCCTATCAGTTTCTACGCTAAAATTGCGGCTGAGTTAGCCACTGTTCTAACTATAATTGATCATAGATCCCTCGAACAAACATCGTGCTCAGTTCTTGGCAAAAGGCACAGGTCACACACGTCCACGAGAAGCACCGTACAAGTGGTCCACAAAACTGCCGTCCAATATCCGTGACATAGATTTGTTGTAGAATCTCACAACATATTCTGAACTCAAACATAATGGGGTATCTTGAGCAGGTATTATGAATTCCTCCATGCCAACCAGCATCGATTCCGGAAATATCGATCATGTAAAACCTAATTTGCACTCTTCTTACATGACATACTGAAAGATTTGCATAAGGCAGTCAGGTAGATGCAGTATTTCTTGATTTCCGAAAAGCCTTTGACTCAGTGCCACACCTACGCTTATTGTCGGAAGTGCCATCATACGGGATATCAAGTGAAATTTGTGACTGGACTGAGGACTTCTTGGTTCGGAGGACGCAGGTTGTTATATTGGATAGAGAATCATCGTCAGGTGTAGAAATAACTTCAGGTATTCCCCAGGGAAATGTGTTGGAACCTTCCCTGCTCATGTTGTATATTAATGACCGCTTAGAAAATATTAATAGTATCCTCAGACTTTTGCAGATAATGCAGTTATCTGTAATGATATATTATCTGTAACAAGCTGCATAAATATTCAGTCAGAAGTTGATAAGATTTCAAAGTGGTGCAAAGATTGCAACTTCCCGTTTCCAGTGTACAGTAATGTGATACTGCGCACTTCACAAAATGAAAAAAATGTGTCGTATGACTATAATATAAATGAGTCACTGCTAGAATCGACCGACTCATACAAATAGGTGGGTGCAACACTTCGTAAGGAAATGAAATGGACTGATGACATCGGCTTCGTCGTAGGTAGAGCAGGTAGTAGACTTCTGTTTATTGGTAGAATACTGGGGTAGTAGACTTCTGTTTATTGGTAGAATACTGGGGAAGTGCAATTAGTCTACAAAGGAGACTGCTTACAAATCACTCGAGTGACCGGTTCTAGAATATTGCTCACGTCTGTGGGACTCATACCAAATAGGACTAACAGGGGATATTCAGTGTATAAAGACAAGTGCAGTATGAGTGGTCAAAGAGTTTTTGATCCTTGAGAGAGTCACAGAGATACCGAATTAACTGGAGCGGAACATTCTGGAAGACAGACATCAACTATCCCGAGAAAGTCTGTTAACAAAGTTTCAACAACTACAATCCCCTACGTATATGGCTACATAGGGATCGTGAGGATAAGATTAGATTAATTACAACACGCACAGAAGCATTAAAACACTCATTGTTCCCGCACTCCATTGAACGGGAAGAATCCCTAATAACTGGGACACTGGGACGTACCCTCTGCCATGCACGTCACGGTAGTTTGTGGAGTATAGATCTAGGTGAGGAATTTTGTTCTTTCGGTGGAATTTTTGAGACCAATTCTATTCGCTGTTTTATCCAGAAGATTTTGTTGAGTAACTGATATTCTAAGATCTCCTGAAAATATTGTAAAATAGTCTGCAAAAGACAGGCAGTTTACCTTCGTTTTATTTTTTCCTTCCTGGAATTATTTCGTTTTATTTTGTGATTTTTATCTCTAAATTTCAGATCCTCACGTTTTTGTTTGTTTTTTTGTTGGGAAACGCTGTCGAACAGTAAAAGGTGACATATGGTATTCTGTTTCCTTGTCCAAAACTAGATACCAGATTATATTTCAAATGACTGAGACACATCTCTGAGTTTCACGAATTATGTTCGATAGATTGGCCTTAATGTCAGTTTACCTTACTATCATTATTCTATTTCATCCATTAGAAATAATATGCAGCAGGCCTTAAATTTCTTACTTGTTGAGGCAGGTGGCTACACCATCTGCTTATGGTCTCGATGATGTTATTTTTTAACAGCACAACGCAAGAGCACATGTTGTCCTGCTACCGTGAAATATCCTGATACTGTTACACTGCCCTGCACGTTCTCCAGATCTCTCACCTATTGAAAGCACTCAAAACTAAAAGTATGACACACCACGAAGGAGTAATGAAAATGGTCACAAACTGATTTTCATACAGATATCGACGGGAAATGCGAAATTGTAAAGTTTGGCGGCCGATGGATGAATGTGTGACGTTTGTAGTGCAGTTTCACCGTGCAGCTTGCAAGGATAGTAAACAGGGGACGTTTCGATATCAGGGCATAAAGTATTTGCGAATATCATTCTGTGTACCCAGCTGGACATCAACTATGCCTCGTAGACAGGCGCATGAACAACATACGCAGGTGTTAGCATTTGAGAGAGCACGTGTAGTTGGGCCCAGTGAAGCCGGTTGGTACAATACCTTAATCGCTCGACATCTGAGGAGGAGCGATGCTACTATTTGACCATGTGGACGGGAATTTATGAACCGTTGCCGAACACAGCGTCAAGAAGTAAGCGTTCGACCTAGAGAGAAGACAGAACAGCATGACCGAACAATCGTCAGGGATGCACTCAGAGCCTGGATTCATCATTATCATCGATCCGACGTGCAATTGGTGCTCCAGACACTACAAGGATCATTAATAGGCGGCTCACAGAAAGCGATTGAGCTCACAGCGCCCCTTGTATAGACTCCCGTTGAAATCTGCACATCAACAAAATCGTTTGCTATGGTGTCGGGCACCTGTAATCTCATTGACTGGAGTAGAACTGTCTTCAGTGATCAGTCCCGCTTCGAACTGAGCCTCGATGGCCGGCGAAGACGTGTCTGGGAACGCCCCCCCCCCCCACCCCCCGCCCGCACAGACAACGGTGGGATGCCAACCTGATAGTCGCCTGCTATACGGCCCAACAACTGGGAGTGATGGTCTGCGGTTGCTATTTAATTTCGTAGCAGGATTCCTTTGGTTGTCATCCATGGCACTCTTGCTGCACCGGTAGGTCGACGATATTCTACGCCCCGTTTTGTCGTCTGTGGTGTGCGTACTGTAAGACCTACAGTACACACACCATCAGATTATTTGACTTGTCACTCTAACGAAGTAGGTGAGTGTCAGCAATGTGTCTCGTGGTCTTATCAGGCGTGTTTATCTTCTGCCGTTAGGTCAGACGATAGAAATGCCACTTTCACGCTTAGAGTAGCAGATTGACAGTGACCAACCTTAAACAGAACTAGATTAATTTTCACACACATTTATTAAAATAATAACAAGCATAAAAATTAATTAACTTGATTCTGGATGCTACTTACAATTGACAATCTGAAGTTCCCTTGGTATTGGTACATTAATCTTATTCTCACATATCTCTGATACTTGACAAAAGTGTCTATACATTTATCTTCATGGCTAAGTACAGGAATATGGTAATCTTACTAGGCGCAGACTGATACTTGACTATACGCTGGTACACTAATGCAGACTGGTACAGACTGGTGCAGACATATGCAGACTGACTAATCGGAGGTCTGTACACTCGTTATAATACTTCGCGCATTCATGTATCACTGCCCGAGTGCGATCAGCGAGGAGAAAAGGTTCTACATTAGCAGCAATCTCATTGGCTGCATTACATATGAATACATGGATCAGCTGAACCAGAATCTGGTCCATCTCTATGGCAGCGCCATCTCGTAGTGCGGAGATGGACGAGCGCTGCGCCTGCGCTGTTGTGCTTAGCGGGGCACGCTCTAGTGGGAAAGTTGTGTACATGCTGACTACGCGGAACTATGTACACAACATTGTCCTTCATGGCAAGTCATCCAGGTCTTATATTTCAGCAACATATTGCCAGTCCTGACACGGCGAGAGTTTCAACGACTTCTCTTGTTGTAGCCAAACCCTACCTTGGCCAGCAAGTTCGCTAGATCTCTCCTCAATTGAGAATATTTGTAGCCCCAACTACTTCGTGATTTTTACGATCTAATACAGCAATTGGACACAATTTAGCACAATATTCCTCGGGAGGACATCCAACAAATCCATCAATAAGTAACTACTTGCATAAGGGCCAGAGGTGGATTAACGCGTTATTGACTTGCTCAATTTGTAAAGCTCTTTCCCTTAAATAAATCATCCATTTCTCCTGAAATTGTGGTGAGAGTACATTAGAACCCCATAAAGATACACTCAATAAAATTATCCGAATTATCCCAATGGGACGGGAATTGCTATATGTGATGTACATATACAGACAAACATATGATTATGTCTGTATATGTACATCACATCTAACAATTTCAGCGACAGACGTAATCAAATGTTTGTCTGTATATGTACATCACATCTAACAATTTCCGTCCCGTTGTGATAATTCGGATAATTTTATTGAGTGTATCTTCATGGGAATCTGATGTACTCTCACCACAATACTCGCCAACCAGCTTGAATGATGAGCTGCAAAATAGCGCTGATGCAGTAGGGCATGATGTAAACATATGTAAGTTCAGTTCAGCCCTATACCAAGCCGAGTTGTTAGAGCTGTCCTACCTGTCAGGTCAACTCTGTGGAATAAATTTCACAATTTGTAAAACCCCAAACTGGCCGCAAATTCAATCATATATCCTTCGTATCTTTTATTTTGTATTCACGAAACGCGGTTGGCGTCCTACATAAATGAGACTGGAAGAAAACCCCCTATCATCCATAGCAGTTGCCGTTATTAGGTGACTCGCTTGCACGCAGCAATCATACAGTCTCCTCACAGGATCAAATATGTTGAGGTATAATACGGAAAAGGGTGGAAACACAGGTTTGTAACATTTTATTGAGATAAATTACACATTCCGTATCTTAGTACGAAGATGATGCGTGGTAGTAAAGTTATAGGTTGACTTGGACTGCTTTGTCTTTCAACGAGTGCCCTGAATTCAGTGAACATATACTAATATAACAAGTAGAAAATTCAGATTAGCCCTTTGTGGTGGCGACCATGGACAACAGGCTTACCACCTTTGTCGGATAATGCTTGTAGGGTGATTGGTTAAGAGAACATTTTCTCTTTATTTCAACTTCCAGAGGCATTTTGGCACGCCAGTGAGTCCCTCACTCATATTGTTCGGTTTAGTTTAGCCTATTTTGGGTTTTTTATTTTATTTTACTTTTTAGAAGGGTTAATCGCTATTTTACTGTGCATTATTATATTTATCTTTTGTACTATCCAGATATTGGATTTTATGCCACTATCAAGTATAATACCAGAGATTAGGTCATATTTGGTAAGTCAGTCCAAAGCAAATAAACAAGGTTAACTCAATCGGAACAGATCTCCGAAGAGCCTAACGGTGCTAACCGACCGCCGTGTCATCCTCGGGCTTTAGGCATCACTGGATGCGGGTATGTAGGAGCGTGTAGTCAGCACACCGCTCTCCCGGCCGTAGTCAGTTTTCCTGATCGAAGCCGCTGCTTCTCCGCCATGTAGCTCTGCAACTGGTATCACGAAGGCTAAGTGCACCCCGCTAACCACCAGGGCCCGGCAGACACGGACGTTCGCCTGTTCAAGTGCTAGCCAAGCCCACCCGTGGTTAATTTCGGTGATCTGACGGATATTGGTGTTATCACTGCGGCAAGGCCCTTGCGGGAGTAACAGTGGAATCATTTAAATTGTTGCTTCCATCTTCTGCTGCAAATGGTTGCTGAACGTAACTCCTTTTCCAGACAGATTAGCAGATTCTTCGTTTTATCGCTCCATAATAGTCGTTCGTACACATGGCCAATTCTGTTTTAAGTACTGGTCTTTCCTTGGTGAATAGTAATGGTGCGGTTTTGATGGTGATGATCGTAACTTTATACTGCTGGGCCCATCCCTGCAGTCGATACCATTGTCTCTGCATCTGGTTTATTATTTGCGGTATGTTTCTTCCCAGTGTTAGATAAGCTACGTCAAAAGGTAATGGTCTGCAGTGTAGTCTTGTACGGAAGTGAATTGTGGTAGGTAAGCAGTTCAGACAAGAACAGAACATAAGATTTTGCAATGTGGTGCTGTAAAAGAATGCTGAAGATTAGATGGATAGATCTAATTACAGTTGAAGAAATACTGAATGGCATGAATCACACAAAAAGGAGGTATACTTAGAAAAGGCCAGGAGTTAAGGGGAATAGTCAATTTAGATTGCATCATGGTCAGGCAGGAATTGCAAAATAAGATATTGGAATGTAAGACGCACTTGGGTCACAATTTTGTGATAATGAAGAGAAGACTCAAATTTAAGTCTCGTCTGGAATAATCAATGTACCAAGAAGTGTGATATTGAAGTACTGAGGCACCATGAAAGGCGAGATGCGTTCGAAGTTTTCAGGGGCTATAGATACAGTACTAATGGAAACTACAGTAGGCAATTTAACTGAAGAGGACCTGACGTATCTTAAAGGCGAAATCCGGGAAGTTTGACAGATAGAGCAGTACTCGAAAGGTAGCAGCAAAGAAATCTTGAGTAACAGAGGAAATATTTCAAATGATCGACGAAAGATGGAAGTACAAAAATGCCCAAGGTAATTCAGGAATACAGAAACATGTCAATTAGGAACGAAATAAATAGGAGGTGCAAGGCAGCAAGACAAAATGGCAGCAGGGAAATTGCGAAGAAATCGAAAAAGAAATGGCTGCCGAAAGGACTGATCCACCATACACACTTTCGGTGAAATTCAAGGCAAGGACTCCAACATTAACAGTGCAATTGGAATTACACTATTAAACGCAGAGGAGAGAGTGAACAGGCGGCAAGAGGACTGTGAAGCCTCTAGGAGACTTCTACATCTACATACTCCGCAATCCACCATAAGGTGCGTGGCGGAGGGTACCTCGTACCACAGCTAGCATCTTCTCTCCCTGTTCCACTCCCAAACAGAACGAGGGAAAAATGACTGCCTATATGCCTCTGTACGAGCCCTAATCTCTCTTATCTTATCTTTGTGACCTTTCCGCGAAATGTAAGTTGGCGGCAGTAAAACTGTACTCCAGTCAGCCTCAAATGCTGGTTCTCTAAATTTCCTCAGTAACGATTCACGAAAGGAACCCCTCCTTTCCTCTAGACACTCCCACCCGAGTTCCTGAAGCATTTCCGTAACACTCGCGTGATGATCAAACCTACCAGTAACAAATCCAGCAGACCGCCTCTGAATTGTTTCTATGCCCTCCCTCAATCCGACCTGATAGGGATCCCAAACGCTCGAGCAGTACTCAAGAATAGGTTGTATTAGTGTTTTATAGGCCGTCTCCTTTACAGATGAACCACATCTTCCCAAAATTCTACCAATGAACCGAAGACGACTATCCGCCTTCCCCACAACTGCCATTACATGCTTGTCCCACTTCATATCGCTCTGCAGTGTTACGCCCAAATACACACCTGGAAATTGAAATAAGAACACCGTGAATTAATTGTCCCAGGAAGGGGAAACTTTATTGACACATTCCTGGGGTCAGATACATCACATGATCACACTGACAGAACCACAGGCACATAGACACAGGCAACAGAGCATGCACAATGTCGGCACTAGTACAGTGTATATCTACCTTTCGCAGCAATGCAGGCTGCTATTCTCCCATGGAGACGATCGTAGAGATGCTGGATGTAGTCCTGTGGAACGGCTTGCCATGCCATTTCCACCTGGCGCCTCAGTTGGACCAGCGTTCGTGCTGGACGTGCAGACCGCGTGAGACGACGCTTCATCCAGTCCCAAACATGCTCAATGGGGGACAGATCCAGAGATCTTGCTGGCCAGGGTAGTTGACTTAGACCTTCTAGAGCACGTTGGGTGGCACGGGATACATGCGGACGTGCATTGTCCTGTTGGAACAACAAGTTCCCTTGCCGGTCTAGGAATGGTAGAACGATGGGTTCGATGACGGTTTGGATGTACCGTGCACTATTCAGTGTCCCCTCGACGATCACCAGTGATGTACGGCCAGTGTAGGAGATCGCTCCCCACACCATGATGCCGGATGTTGGCCCTGTGTGCCTCGGTCGTATGCAGTCCTGATTGTGGCGCTCACCTGCACGGCGCCAAACACGCATACGACCATCATTGGCACCAAGGCAGAAGTGACTCTCATCGCTGAAGACGACACGTCTCCATTCGTCCCTCCATTCACGCCTGTCGCGACACCACTGGAGGCGGGCTGCACGATGTTGGGGCGTGAGCGGAAGACGGCCTAACGGTGTGCGGGACCGTAGCCCAGCTTCATGGAGACGGTTGCGAATGGTCCTCGCCGATACCCCAGGAGCAACAGTGTCCCTAATTTGCTGGGAAGTGGCGGTGCGGTCCCCTACGGCACTGCGTAGGATCCTACGGTCTTGGCGTGCATCCGTGCGTCGCTGCGGTCCGGTCCCAGGTCGACGGGCACGTGCACTTTCCGCCGACCACTGGCGACAACATCGATGTACTGTGGAGACCTCACCCCCCACGTGTTGAGCAATTCGGCGGTACGTCCACCCGGCCTCCCGCATGACCACTATACGCCCTCGCTCAAAGTCCGTCAACTGCACATACGGTTCACGTCCACGCTGTCGCGACATGCTACCAGTGTTAAAGACTGCGATGGAGCTCCGTATGCCACGGCAAACTGGCTGACACTGACGGCGGCGGTGTACAAATGCTGCGCAGCTAGCGCCTTTCGACGGCCAACACCGCTGTTCCTGGTGCGTCCGCTGTGCCGTGCGTGTGATCATTGCTTGTACAGCCCTCTCGCAGTGTCCGGAGCAAGTATGGTGGGTCTGACACACCGGTGTCAATGTGTTCTTTTTTCCATTTCCAGGAGTGTATTTAATCGACGTGACTGTGTCAAGCGCTATTCAAACATTACGGGATTCCTTTTCCTATTCATCTGCATTAATTTACATTTATCTATATTTAGAGTTAGCTGCCATTCTGTACACCAATCACAAATCCTGTCCAAGTCATGTTGTATCCTCCTACAGTCACTCAACGACGACACCTTCCCATACACCACAGCATCATCAGCAAACAGCCGCACATTGCTATCCACCGGAACCAAAAGATCATTTACGTAGATAGAAAACAACAGCGGACCTACCACACTTCCCTGGGGCACTCCAGAAGATACCCTCACCTCTGATGAACACTCACCATCGAGGATATCTTATATGACTTATATGATGACGAAATTGAGAGTAAACGGGAGTCAATAGGGAAAACGCAAAGGATTCACTATTAGAGTGCGAGATTAATACAGTTTTGGAATAATGGGTAGATAACATCCTTTTGAATTTGTGAAACAGTAGTGGTAAGTGGAAACAAAGCGACTTTCAACTTCGTGTGTTGAATCTAAGAATCAGGAGAAATCTTATCATAGTTTCGAAAAAGATCATCAACAAAATCCCGAAAACAGGAACGGCAAATGGAAGCGAGAACCATTAAACAGTTACTTTAACTGCTCAAGCAGCTAAGCTGTTGAAAAGAATAATATAGAGAACTATGGAATCTGTTGGATGACGATCACTTCGGCTTTTGGAAAGAAGAGGGCAAAAGAGAGGGACAATGGGCTGGGTAATGAAAGAAAGACGTAAGAAAAATCAGAAGGCAGTCATAGAATTTGTTGAGCTAGAAAATGCGCTCGACAATGAAAGATGATGAGGAGAAGTTGGAGTAAGCTATAGGCAAAGACGATCCAACAAGCACAAGCGCCAGGAGAACAATAAGAA
Source organism: Schistocerca serialis cubense (assembly GCF_023864345.2). NCBI lineage: Eukaryota > Metazoa > Arthropoda > Insecta > Orthoptera > Acrididae > Schistocerca > Schistocerca serialis. The sequence goes on along the minus strand of NC_064641.1, from coordinate 144,034,877 downwards.
TGGAAGACCAACATCATAGTACTCAGAGTAAAACATCTTCTGCCCCTACAGTTCACCCTGCACATCGAAGAAGCAAGACGAAAATAAAATAGAGGCTCACAAGCGGGATTAAAATTCAGGATGAAAGGATGTCATCGTTAAGTGTCGCAGGTCACTGACGACACTGATATACTCAGTGGAATTCAACAAGAATTTTAGGTAGTGTTGAATGGAATAACAGTGTAATGAGTGAAAAATGTGAATTGAGACTATTCGATAAAAGACAAAAGTAATGAGATGTATCAGAAATTAGATTAGAGATAAACTTAACGTCAAATCTGGAGACGATGAAGTGGGCGAAATTGAGGAATACTGCTGCCTTGGAAGCAAAATAGCGCATGAAAGTCGAAGCAAGGAGGACGGAAGCCAGATTAGCGCAGCCATTTCTTCGTCAACAGAAGTCTGCTAGCGTCAAATAAAGGCCTTAATTAGAAGAGAAAATTATGAGAATATGCGTTTGGAGCATTCTATGGTAGTGCATCATGGACTATGGGAAAAGGAGGTAACAGAAACGTCTGAGATATGGTGCTGTAAAATAATGCTGAATATTAGGTAGCCTAATAAGATAAGTAATACAGTAACCCTCCCCAAAATCGGCGAAGAAAGGGTGGTATGGCAAACTCTTACAAGAATTAAGGCCGGGGTGTAAAAACTTGCGATATGGCATCAGGGAAAACTTTCGTTGTACTAGAGGGCGCTGCAGAGGGGAAAATATGTAAGTAGAGATAGAGACTGGAATGCATATAGTAAAGAAATAAGTACATAGGGTGCAAATGCTACTCTTAGATGAGAAGGTCGTCACAGGAGAGTCGGTAGACTGATTAAGATAATCCTCTTTCTACACAGGCAGCACACGTCATGCGGTAGCGTACGAAGTATACAGCAGATCATAAAATTGGAACTGTCGAAATGTGTTAAAATTAAGTGGACCCGTAACGTGCGAAATGAAAAAGAAGTAGGGTAAAAATAAGTCTATCGAAAATCCTTACCAGAGCCAGGGACTCCATAGTTGGGACACCTGCTGAGGCATCCAGTTAACTCGGCTCTGAAAGCGTCAGCGAAGAAAAAACAGAGGGGGCAGACAACGAATATGATATGAAAACATTTTATTGTCGATGGAGAGTGAAGTACACATGAAAAGAAAAGTATAATACAGGAACTGATGAAGTACAAAATCAGCCTTGTTGACGGACGTAATTCATTATGTTCTGACGTCTTTCCGGTTGTAATGAAACTTAAAAATATTTCCTTATTGATAAATGTATATATAATTATTCGACTCTCATACCAAAGATAGTTGTGAAAAGTATTTAACACTGACTGACAAAAGAAGATTTATGCTCTTCGTTTATTAATTTTAGTAATAGTTACCTCTTGTTGTTCTCATGTTCTGGTGATAAGACGCATAAACGAAGTACTGTGTAATTTCAATTGAAATCGTGCTAAATAATGAAAGCAACTTCTGAAACAAAACGATTTTCGCATTTACATCATCATGGATCCCAGCTCCTGTAACTCAGGAAGATTATTATTATTATTTTAATTTTGTATGGAGAATTTAGATGGACGCGACGATCTTCACGACGACACTGCTCAACAATAGAGGTATATGAGTATGTTAATCTCTTTCTCTTCGTGGTCGCCTATGCTAAATTCAATATCTAGTCATATTTGCCGCGACATTTAGAACCTGCAGTCTTTCTTTCCATTTAATTAAGAAGTCCGATTTTTTTTCTCAGGTGAATAAATGCATTTTAACCGGAATTCCCTTTATTCAGCTACAGGGAATGATAGTACTTAGAAGGTACGTGCCTCCATCCCGATCGTACATTCGCGGAAACTGAGTGTGCACCGACACGTAACTGAACTTATGACCCATTTCGCTTACACTATTAATTCATATTTTGAACCACTCACTTGCGAATGTCCGTGCCCTCTTATTTTGTATATTCAGTATGGTGTATCCCTTAATTAACGTTTCTATTAATACTCAGTGGCTTAGTTTCCACCATTGACCTTTGCCTCTGTCGCAACGGCGCTCCACGCGAAATATTTATTGCGTGACATTCATACTAACAATTTAACAGGGCGGTTACACGATGTGACCAGTGGGTGACATATTCGCTCTATCTAGTTAGGTCCATAATTTAATTTCACAATCTATCAAAATATCTATCTGAATCATATATATTTTGAAAGTGCTGAAACGGGAGAACAGTACCCTTTGAAGGTTATCTACAAAACGACATCCAGGTACACAAAAAAATTGATTTAGAATATTTCATAGATATAATTATTGGTCGAATTTAAAAATTTAAAACGCTGTTATACTCTACTCATTAAGTATTGTAAGCATATGGTGAAGACTTTACACAATAGAAATGAATGAAAGTTACAAACTGTCTTTTTGTCTCAGGGAAGCGTAACACACGCCAGCAGATTACCCGGACTAAATTCATCCATTGTTTGAGACTGAGAGCATTTAGAGACTTCCAACAAAATTTTCTCACCGTCGCACCCATCGCTCCCTCAAATATCTAAGGGAGAAAAGTTCATGATGTTCAATACTTTCTCTCTTCATGCAAGAGAACATCAGTACCAGGCACAGCGTTTTAATTTATCACTTACTTGCTGTTCTACATCTACATCTCCGTCGATACTTCACAAGCCACCTTACGGTGCCTGGCTGAGGGTACCCTGCACCACTGCTTGTCATTTCCACTCCTGTTCCACTCGTAAATAGGGCGAGTGACAAACGACTGCCCTAACGCCTCCGTATGAGCCCTAATTTCTCGTACTTTATCTTCGTGGTCCTTGTGGACGATGTTTATTGTCGTCAGAAGAATCGTTCGGCAGTCAGCATCAAATGCCGGCTCTCTAAATTTTCTCAGTAGTGTTACTCGAAAAGAACGTCGCCTTCCCTCCAGGGATTGCCATTTGAGTTCCCGAAGTATCTCTGTAACACTTACGTATTGTTCGAACCTACCGGTAACAAAAATAACAGCCCGCCTTTGAATTGCTGCGATGTCTTCCTTCATTCCGACCTGGTGCAGATCCCAAACACTGGATCAGTACTCAAGAATAGGCCGCACAAGCGTCCTATATGCGGTTCCCTTTACAGGTGAACCACTCTTCCCTAAAATTCACCCAATGAACCGAAGTCGAGTATTGCCTTTCCTACCACGATTTCCACATGCCTGTTCCACCTAATATTGTTTTGCAACGTTACTCCCATATATCTAAACGACTTGACTGTGTCACGTAGGACACTAGTAGTACTGTATCTGAATATTACATGTTTGTTCTTCCTACTTATCGGCATTAACTAACATTCTTCCACATTTAGGGCTAGCTGCCATTCATCACCCCAACTGGAAATTTTGTCTAAGTCGTCTTGTATCTCCATATAGTCACTGAACTTCGTCATATTACCGTATACCACAGCATTATCAACAAACAATCGCAGATTGCTGCCCATCCTGTCCGCCAAATCATTTATGTATTTAAAGAACAACAGAGGTCGTATCACACTTCCCTGGGGCACTCCTGACGATATCCTCGTCTGTATCAACTCTATTAGCAACACATTTTGCCAACAGTGAATGAACCGGGAATATTATACCATTGTACAATAAATTGGTCAGCAGATATAACGTCATAAACATCGAGACGCGTTGTATCCAACGTTCGTCCAAAAAGTTCCGAGACTGATTTTATGCCAGCCGGGTAAGCGACGTCAATGTACTAACTACGGTGGCAGCTTGAACTAACAGCTCTAAACAACAGATATCGCCCAGTCATCTGTAACTCAAGAGATCAAGATAATCTTCAGAATGATTTGAAGAAGAGAAAAATGTGTGCCGAGTTTATCCTGCAGATCTTGATTCCCGAAAACAAACAACGACACATGTGCGCTTGCAGCGATTTGGTTGAAAAGCAAAACTTGGATAATTCTTTCCTGGAGAAAGTCATCACGGCTGATAAGACATTGTGCTATCGATAGGAACCTATCACAGAACGACAAAGTGCAGTAATTCAGATGAAGGGTAGACGCTTTGACTACATAACGGATATTCAAGTCAATGTGACGCGCGAGTTGAACAACATCCCACAGCGCTTATCAGACAGTTTCACTAGTTTGTGTGAACTATCTGTGCGTCGTACTCAAGTATTATTAATGGAGCCTCTAAACTTTTTGTACTGACATGGGTTACTGCTTCGTAATCACACATAGCCAGTCAAGTGTACCAATATACACGAAAGCTCTCGTTAACATTCTTACATGACCATGATATTTTTTTTCAAATACAAATTTCTCTCCCCGCCATTTTCCCTTCTCCTTCTCTGTGCTCCCTTATTGGAAGTATGCTCTACAATTTCGATCGTGTTGTGAAATACAGATCGGTTGTTTCCACCAATTACATTTTGTCTGAAATCATTCTGCTGCGTCGAAAATACAATGCGCTTGGTGCGAACAGTGGCAGCTGATGCCCAATAGTGACAGTTATAAAGTTAGGAACGTAGAGATATCATAGGCATTGAGTACACGGGGACGATCAGCCGTGTGGAGTGGCCGTGCGGTTTGAGGCGCCATGTCAAAAATTGCGTGGCCCCTCCCGCCGGAGGTTCGAGTCCTCCCCCCGGGCATGGGTGTGTGTGTTGTTCTTAGCATAAGTTAGTTTAAGTAGTGTATATGTCTAGGGAACGATGACCTCAGCAGTTTGGTCCCTTAGGCATTCACACACATTTGAACATTTGGGGAAGATCAGTCACTGGCAAATGGCCACAAACTTCAAGTATCTAGTGCCAATGGTCACAACATGTGAATCGGCCACATCAACTTCTTCGTGTGGAAGGTAAATAAGAAACTACGTACCATGAGAATCGTAAGGGTATGTAATTTACAGCCCGGTGAAGATCAATTTCAGTACACTCGTTCTTCTGACATTTTAGTATCGTAACGTGACCTGAATCCTACAGCTCGGCACAAATGGCTCTGAGCACTATGGGACTTAACTTCTGAGGTCATCAGTCCCCTAGAACTTAGAACTACTTAAACCTAACTAACCTAAGGACATCACACACATCCTTGCCCGAGGCAGGATTCGAACCTGCGACCATAGCGGTCGCGCGGTTCCAGACTGTAGCGCCTAGAACCGCTCGGCCACTCCGGCCGACAGCTCGGCACATCGGTGGAAGATATTGAGATGATAAAATAAAGAAAAGGCAACTTCGTCTCGAATTTTTTCAAGAAGCATCACAGAAACGTCGATATAAAGGCGCTACAAGAAAGGCTCTATGCGTCCATGGGCACGTTACACGAAAAACGTCGAACGTCCATTCTTCCAACACGACTCAGGAAATTGGTTATTACCAACAGTCTATAAACACCACTGACGGATTAGGTCTTTGGCCTATCATGACTGCCGATTTCTGCCTATCTGACTACGAGAAACAGTCTATAATCGTGCGGCATGTAATCGGCCTGTCGCCAATTACTGCAGCCATTATTGCCAGCAACAGAATCGATTCTGCTGCTTCTTTATTTGAGCAGCTCCTCATTTGACCTCACGAGGCGGAGAGGATCCCGTTCCAATTCTATCTGCTCAAGAAGGATCTGAGGAGGTACCGGGAAACGAGCCCGCGATCTTCCGTTTCGAAGACAGCGTCACCAAGGATGCGGCCATGGAGGCTGTTCTTTCAACCTCTTTTTTATGTCATCAGTCTTTGATAGGTTTGATGTGGCCCGCCATGAATTCCTCTCCTGTGCCAACCCTTTCATCTCAGAATATCACTAACACCCTACGTAATCAATTATATGCTGGTTGTATTCCAGTCTGTTTTTCTCTACTGTTTTTAGCCTCTGCAGCTCCCTGTACTACCACGGAAGTTATGTCATGATGTCTTAACAGATGTCCTGTTATCCCGCTCTTTCTTCTTGTCAGTGTTTTCCATATGATCCTTTCCTCACCGATTCGGCGAAGAATCTCCTCATTCCCTAACTTATCAGTCTACCTCGTTTTCAACATCCTCCTGGAGCACATCACCTCAAATGCTTCGATTCTCTTCTGATCCGGTTTTCTCACAGTCAGTGTCTCACTAACACACAATGCTGTCCTCCAAACATACATTCTCCGATATTTTTTCTTTCACAAAATAAGATCTGTGTTTGCTGCTAGATTCTAGCTGTTCTCATTTCTGTTACTTCTCATTAGTTTCGTCCTTCTGTATTCATTAGACAGTTCATTCTATTCAACAAATTCTGTAACTCTTCTTCACTTTCACTGAGGATAGCAACGTCATCAACAAATCTTATCGTCGATATACGCCCCCGGTAGATGAATGGTCAGCGTGACGGATTGTCATTCCTCTGGGCCCGCACAAGGACTGGATGTTGTCCTTTCATCCTCATCGACTGCAGGTCGCCGAAGTGGCGTCAAATTGAAAGACCGGCACCCGGCGAACGGTCTGCCCGACGGGGTCCCTAGCCATTCGATTAAATTAAAAAAAATCGTTGATATCCTTTCACCTTCGATTTTAATTCCACTCTTGAATCTTTCTTTTATTTCCAATGATGTGCATATTGAACAGTTGGGGCGAAAGAATGCATGCCTGATCTACACCCTTCTTAATGTGAGCTTTTTGTTCGTGGTCTTCCACTCTGTTTGTTCCCTCTCGGTTCTCTTACGTTATGTTACCCGCCTTTCCATATAGCTTATCCCTATTTTTCTCAGAACTTCGAACATTTTGCACTATTTTACGTCGTTGAACGCTTTTTCCAGATTGACAAATCCTGTCAATGTGTCTTGATTTTTCTTCAGTCTTGCTTCCATTATCAACCGCAACACGATAACTGCTCCAGTTGATAGTATGGCTAATGGAAGCACGTAAATTTATAGAAATTCTACTACAACATGCACCGGCAATATTTCTTTTCATGAGCCTTCAGGGCACGGTACAAGAAGCAAGGGAATGTAGTCTGATACATTACGTATTGTCGCAGCTTTCAGTATAGAGATTTAATTGCAGATATAGAGCAAAATGCCAGGCCTTGTCTCACACAGTTTTATTGTGACGCATTGATTCTCGTTTCAGCAGTTTCATTTTTTACGTTATTCAGTTTGCCGTACAGTTAATTTCTAGATCTTCAGGTTCCTTCATAAGCCGCTTCTCAGAGATACTCTGTACAATCAACTTCCAGAAAAACGCATGAAATTATCATGGATTCATCCTCCAGAAGCAAGTACCAACAAATTTTTATAGCCCTTGTAAGTTCGGTCTTATGTTCACGCAGAGTCTGCCAGAACTGCAGTCTACTAGGACAAGCGACAAAACGACAGTTTTGGCTGACCCGATTTATCTCCACACAAGTTTTAAGTTTACTTAACAGTACTACGTGTTCTTTAAGCCTTTTTGTTAGAAGCGTTCATCAACGTTTAATACGATTTTTCTGTAATTTGATGTTTGTTTTGATGAACAATTAAATCCCACGCGTATGTTACTATTCAGTGTATCAAATCAGATTAAATCTTATGTATTACGTATATGTTACTCTTCACGGTACTAAGTCTGATTTGCACACTGATCAGCCAAAAATTTATACCACCTGCTTAATAGCTTGTTTGTCTGTTTTTGGAACGAAATATATAACTGATTACGCGTATCAGAGATGCAACAGTTTGTTGGTAGGTTTTTGGAGGTACGTAGCTTTAGATGTCTACGAGAAGGTCATGTAATTCGCTCAAATAACGGGATGCTCATTTGCGTACGCGGTGATGGCGCCTGATAGCGACCGAGATGGGTGAATTTGATCTCCGTGACATCAACGTGAGTTCACGATAACGCTCCTCAGAAAACCGTAGCAGTCCGAGACACGGACGGTTATATTGCTGAAAGATGACATTGCCGCCGGTCAAGACATCAAGCATGAAGGGATGCAGGTGGTTCGCAGCCGTCATTGTGTCTTCGATTACCACCAGAAGTGGCCGGCCGCAGTGGCCGTGCGGTTAAAGGCGCTGCAGTCTGGAACCACAAGACGGCTACGGTCGCAGGTTCGAATCCTGCCTCGGGCATGGATGTTTGTGATGTCCTTAGGTTAGTTAGGTTTAACTAGCTCTAAGTTCTAGGGGACTAATGACCTCAGAAGTTGAGTCCCATAGTGCTCAGAGCCATTTGAACCACCAGAAGTGCATGCAAGAGCAGCAGAGTGTCTCCCATAGTATAATACTGCTTCCACCAGCCTGCGTCCGTGGCTCGCTGCACGTTTCGAGCCACCGATTACGTCGATGACGGCGTTTGGGGAGACGACCAGCGACCTTATGTAGCAAACATCTGATTCTCTCGAACGGCCGACACGTTTCCATTGATCGACGGTCGAATCCTGATGGTCCCATTCCCAGTGCAGTCGTAATGGATGATATTGTAGGGTCAACACGTGGCCATGTATAGGAGTGGTCTGCTGCGGATCTCCATGTTCGACAATGTGCGAAGAGCAATGTTTTCCGAAACGCTTGTGAATGCACCAGCATTGTGCTTTATCGGTAGAGATGCCACAGATCACCATCTATCCTACTTTACAGAGCAGACAACTCTCCGAAACCCACGTTCTGTGAAGAGTCGTGGACAGCCAACCATTTAGCGCCTAGTGGTAAATTCGGTGTCCTACCTCTTTCCGTAGATGCTCACGACAGTAGCGCGTGAACACTCGACCAGCTTCGCCGTTTTCGAGATACTCTTTCAAAGGCTCTGCGTAATAACAAGCTGCCCTTTGTTAAAGTTGTTTATCTCAGCGGGTGCTTATCTAGGGTGATACCGCGTTCGTGTCTGCTCCACTTGGAACCTTTTGTCAGTGCCTCACATGTCCGCAACTCCACCAGGAGGCACCCAGATTCTCGGTGGGCAGTGGTCATAATGTTTTGGCTCTGTGTATAGTGATGGATGTATGAGTGCTGCTCAGATGCCAGCATAAAGAAATATAAAAAGAGTTTCATGTTAGGGCGTCACAGTTTGAAATGGTTTTGTGAATGTTAGTTGTGCAATTAACTTATAACAGCCTGAGAATGAGGACAGGTGCCCGGAAATCGATTGTATCGTATAGAGTGAAATAAACAGCTGAAATGATAATGTTTGACGGAGTTAAATCACTCGTATCTGGAAATCGTCTACTGGTGCAAAGAACTTGACTGAGTTAACCACCTGTGAAATTATACATCCGCACAATTTTATTTAACCAGTTCCCTGTACCAGAAATTTTTGTTTCGTCTCTACCGTCTGTCAACACCGGCATCCGGTAAAAGAGACGGGGTGAGTACTGTTGCACGATACGTGCATTAATAGGTTATCAGGAGCAGGGCATGAATTTTATGAAAATCGATAACATAAATACGTCAAAGGTATGGTCGCTCAGCGCTCGGCGCTGCAGCGAAAATGTTGCCACCGTTCGGGAGCTGTACACGCGCCGGCAGCGCCGATGATACCCGAGTTGATTACACGCACACTCTTTCATACAGGTTACTCTCTGCCGAACAAACAATTTATTCAGTTATGAAGTGGAAGAGTAATATTGACTCGCACATACATTCATCGGCAGCAAACAAACACACACACACACATATGGAGATGTTTTAAGCGCACACGCCACTGCACACGCAGCAGCGCCGGCGCTGTGATCGCAGATACGCAACAAAACGGCGTAACTGCGGGCTCCCTTTAGCTCGCGAAGAGGGACGCGCACAAACGCACGGCTCACAATGACCTTATAAATATTTAGCACGCTAATCTGTGCGGCGAATAGCGAACGCGGACCGGGCGAGGCCGGCTGGGACGGCGGTAAAAAAGCGATGACAGATTATTTGCGCCACAAGACGTATTGCGCGCGCTATCTGGCGGCGGCCCGCGGACGAATAGCGCGTGCGAGATAAACAGCCAGCCAGACACGTGGAGGGGCGGCGCGGTCCTCTCCGGAAGGAGCAGAGCAGAGCAGAGACTGCATGGCGCAAGGTGCAGGGGGGGGGGGGGCGCCTCTAAAACGCGCCGAACTGCTCGATATTTCACGCCGACTGGGCTTAAAACGCGGCCAGCACACTGCACGAGAGGAGGGCGCACGCTGCGAAGCTAAGCGGGGAATTACCGCTTCGGGAACTGCAGCTGGCCACCGTCACCTCCAGTGGTGCCAACCTCTGCGGTGCTCCAACGAGGTTACACAGAGATTGCGCGTCCTGCACTATGGTAACGACCCTCGATAGCTCCCAGAAGCTATTCACTCTACCTCAGTCAGAGTACAGATGCTGTTGCTATTTCTTCAGTCCGAAGACTGATCTGAAGATGATTTATCCTATTTAAGCCTCTTCACCTCTGAAGAACTACCACGACCCAAATGCATTTGAACCTGTATACTTCATTCAAGCCTTTCCCTCCGTCTACCACTTTCACCCTTCCCCCTCCCACAATTCCTTCCATTACCACACTGACGATTCCATGGTCCATTATGATGTGTCCTATCAACGTACCCCTACTTCTAGCCACGTTGTTCCAGAAATTCATTTGATTAGAGCACCTATGCCTATGTTTCAGGCATGAACCCTTATTTCGTTCGATTCTGAATCGCTTTTTCAGTACGGCTGGAGAGCTTCTGGAATGCTGTTCGAGTTTATGGGGAATACCAAGTGGGCTGAGACGTAAACGGGAATTTGGATAGAGGAGGGCGGCATGCTAGGATACTCTGTGTAGTTAAGCGAAGCCACTGTGCCAGGGTGGCGTAGTTGTTAGCACATCATGCCTAGTAAGCAGGAGACGTGGGTTCGAATCCCAGCCTTGGTGTAAATTTTCGTTCATCGCTTCAGTCTGCATAAATACACAACTTTCTGTTTTTAATAGATACTGTGAGGGTATTATTAGTATACAAGAGCAGTCAGAGATTTTAATATCAATGCTTCTGCAGTTTACCAAAACAAATTAGCATTTTATTTATGCTATCCCATATTTTGACCTTGCTTCGGTTTCGGCCAGCATTTCATTACCCTAAGGAAAAGAAAACGTTGTCAGTTACAGTACTCTGCTCCTTGAGTAGCACTTCCTTCATGTAGAGCATTCCTAAACTATTAAGAGGGCCCCACAATTCTGCACCTTGTGGCGGAGATTGAGAAATTCGCATCCCAGATAATTCTAGAATCATCTGAGCATCTGCACCTTGTGGCGGAGATTGAGAAATTCGCATCCCAGATAATTCTAGAATCATCTGAGCATCTGACGTAGACCTTCACCTCGACTCCAAACCACAACACTGCGATCTACCCTGAGTACGATGCTGCAAATGATGAGTCACCTTTGCCCTTTACGGGCGATGCTAGAAATTTTCAGCATTCCAGTATCTGCAGTCGGTTGCACTTAGTGCGTTTAGCAACCAAAGCCAGAGCCTCCCCCACATCTCGGACGAGATGTGCACATATGGAATGCACACTGGTACTCTTAACCAACTTGTCTGCTGATTGCCTTGAGGGCTATAGTACCCTCCTAACACTGGATCTCCCAATGACCATCCGTGACTGTCCGGAATTGGCAGGAAAATTTGCCACTGACCCTCGTCTTGTCCTTACCGTATTCCCGCAGGGCTCAGTGTTGAGCCTTGTCCTGTACAGTGTTTACACTGCGAACTTACCTACGTCACCTCGAGTTAATTGACAACAGTGGCCTGACCTGCCTCCACCAGCAGTTTATCACCGTCTCCAAGCTGCCTGCCGTGACATCGAGGAACGGGCTTCTGACCAGTGGATTCAGTTTAGTGCTGCTAAGAGCCAGGCAGTACTACAAACTGGACGACAGCGTGTGATACTGGACAATATTATGCGACTCCCCCCCCCCCTTTCCTTATGTACCAAAATCCAAATACCTGGGAGTCACCCTTGACCTGCCGTTGACCTGGAAGCACCATGTCAACGACACCTGAAAGAGGGCGTCAGCTACCCTCGGAGTTCTTTATCCCCTGCTGAATGAACGGTCCACATTGTCCGTACAGTGTGGGCTTCGAATATGCAGAGTATCCGTGCAATCTATCGTAGACTCTGCTTGCCCAGAGTGGGGGACAGCCGCCAACACGCAAGTTACGAAATTACAGTGCCTCCAGCATAAAGTGCTTCGAAGCATTTTCCATGTCTCACATGATTCCCCAGCTTGTTACCTTCGCGACGAAGTGAAGGAACCTGCTGTACTCCCGTGATATCAGAACACGAAGCAAAGCTGCATCAGAAGACACAATCATCACCAAACTCCCCCATGCGAAGATTAGGACGGCGTGATGACGCAGCTGACTGCTTTAAGGGTACTCTGGTCTTACCTGATAGGCAGTTGGCCCATGTGAGCTTATTATTACTATTAATACACTCATCGGAATAGTTAAGCATGTAATTGGTTCTCGAACCTTGAAATGAGACAGATGTCTTAGTCTGTATTTTTTGATAACACAGAACATTACGCAAAGGAAAACTCTCACCCTATGCTCTCTTTGAACTGATTATGAAACGAAACAGTAACATTATTTGAAAAAACAAAATAGTTGCAGTGTCCCACAACACCAAAATACGTAAAATGGTGTGTTGACTGCACTATTCAGTTACGTGTAGGTCCTCCACGAACCCTCAGTCACTCTTGAATGCGACGGGACATGCTCAGTACCAACTCACAGGAGGCCTCTTGAGACATAGTGTCCTCCTCCTCAACGACAGCATTCCTGAGAGCTTCAATCGTTAATGGAGGCTGTTGACGAGCAGAAATCGCTCCTTTGAACAAGCTCCGTGAGTGCTGTATGCAGTTAATATCCGGTCAGTATGCTGGCCAATCCATTCTTCGGAACCCACGTCTTGTCATATACAGACATGCGTTATCATCTTGTAGAGTGAATCATCCCCCCTCCAGTATCTGCAAAACCACTGACTATGGGTCGGAGAATGTTGTTTTCACATATTGTAGCTGTTATGTTACCTTAAATTGGACCGAGTGGTGTGCGGTGGCCATACATGATATCCGCCCAGAATACCATTGTGCCACATGATAGTTGATGTCGTTCCACGGTAACTGAGGGGTGACTGCGTTTCACTGTTCGCCTCCAAACGCGAATAGAATTGTCGTCAGGATGCAAGCCTATTCGCATTTCCTCTATAAACAGCGTTTTTGTCCATTTTTCTCGTGTCGAACGTTCATTTACTTTAGCCATTCTACACCAGCACGCTGTGATGTGGACGGAATGGTGGAGTCTTGAGAGGTCTTCGGCTGTACAACACCACATCATGAAGTCTGTTGCGCACACTTTGGATACTTACGGTAACCCCTATGGCTTCTCGAAGCTCATGACGGAGAGTAGTCGCTGTCTTTGTAGCGTGTCCCCGTGCAGATATCGTTACATACCAGTCCTGAACTCCTGTAGTTTTGCGTGGACGGCTTACGCGATATAGATCCGCTATTGAATGCGTTTTCTGGATTTTTTTCCTCAGTCTGGAGGCGACACTTTGATTAACGTGAACAATATTCACATCGTCAACTTGTCTCATGTGTTGTCATGATTTAGATCCAGTCCGTCCTGGAGAGCCTATTCCGAGGCATTGTGCTGCACCACGAAGCACATGGACAGCTGTCCATTCACAAGAACTCAGTCCTGTGTTTCTTTACAAGCCGTTATTGCACGGCCCCTGGATGAGGCAGAGTGGCAACAACGGACGTGTCCGCATTATGTACACAAACACCTTCCTACGTAAACACAAAAGGAACGTCCATAGTGATAATTGATGGTAATTTACAAATACGCGTAACATTTTTTGATGAGTGTATCTCTTAGCCGTGGAGAAAACCTAGAAGTCCATACTACTCACCATCATAAATCAGATACCGCAGGCAATACGTTCGGGTAATATATTGCACTCAAAAGACCAGTAAAAAGAGCAATCTATTCAGAAAAAGCATTCAAGCCAGAGGCCACAAACCTGGCAGACAAGGCATCCCATGTTGCCTCAGATATGTTACCAACACCAGGCAGCACCACGTAACGTTGCTACGGCGTAAAGAGGCAGACGTGTTGTGAGTTCTCACTTTCTCATTCCGCCCTAAGATACGGGAACCCACCACAGCTCGCCACCAGTCCTAGTTTGACGACAAACTGTTCAGCTGGTACATATCGGAAGATGAAGTGACGTCTGGGTTGTCAGTGGACTGCAGCAGCAATAGAGGAGTCGTCACTTTCTCCGCTGGTGCCACAGACTTAAGCCTGTCGATCGCGACCAATGCAGCTTCTAGGTGCTTCCAGACAGCGACCAATACACGTTGTGTCCACTGTAACAAACAGGAACCTCCCTAATATTACTTCTATCAGAAATAATCATGTTCATATAACAGTGTAATAATAACATAAATTATCTTTTAAACTGGAACACGATTAAATGCAAACATCATGTTATAAATGCGGGAAACCATATATGTTTCTAATGAAATGAGTACATACATTTTGCAGGAACTAAAAACATAAAATTTTAACTGTTCTAAAAATTAATTTAACATGATACCCACTCAGAATGAACTGATTACTAATATTCAACAAACAAGTGTGCAAGGCTCCGTAATGGGCTTGGAATACCATAGTATGGTAAGTATATATATATATATATATATATATATATATATATATATATATATAAAGAGCCCACGGGAAACCGATATGTAGTTGAAAAGATACCCACTAAAGGCCGCGAAGTCAAGAATTCTTAAACTCGTCTGAAATACAGTCTCAACAAACGTTTGGAATGTTATAGAGTTTCCTGCAGTGACTTCTTATACTACACCCACTATGGTTCGTACAATACGTTATTGGCAAAATTCTGAATACAAGAACGATTTTGGTTAATTACAAAAAATCACTCCAAAACAAAGCAGGCTCTCTCCTAAGCGTACATCTCGAAAACAGGAACAGTGAAAATCATTATCTCGTGATGATGGTTATCAGTCCTTAGTAGTACGTCCTCCCCGCACACGGATTAGTTCTTCCACTCTGCGAGGTATGTTCTGGATGAGACCATCAAGTTCATATTGGGGTATGATATCCCACTCCTCAGTGGCAGCTTCAGTAAGATCATGAAAATTGTCAGGTGGATACGGACACTGTGAAACGGCCACCTACAACAGCTATCGTACATGCTCAATTGTATTCTTGCAGAGAGACTGTGATGGCCAATTCATTTGATTGATGTTAGCAAATACCGAGACACTGCTAGAGTACGGTACGGCATTGCATTCTCATCTATGCAGACGAAGGACCTGGGCTCTCCCACATCAACGCTGAACTATTGCGGAAGGGAGTAATGTCATGTGCGTTGACGAGAGCAGGACTGATTTGCGACAGGACACTAGACGTATTAGGTTTTCGAGATGAACTAGACGACACCAGGAACGCCGATACGTTCAGGAAGACCATCCGTTTCCAGTTGTAAGTTTGATATTCTGGGCAGCAGTAATGATGGGACGACGGACCCCTGTAATTCCCATCTACGGCAATTTCACTGGTGCCCAATAACTCCAAGAGGTCCTACAAACGATTGCAAAGCCCTATAGAAGTGAAGTTGGTGATTCGCTTACATAATAAAATGAAACATCTGCAGTCGTCGTTTTTATGTCACTTTATTATATTGCAAGAAGTTTCGGTGACTCAACACACCATCGTCAGGCCAGTATGATGAAATAATAATGACAGTATGATCAGATTACCCATCGTACAAATACAAGGACAGATTAAAAGGGGAGTAGAAATTAATAAAAATACTATATAAGTGAATGATTACTGTAAATTCACTTACATAGTATTGTCCCTGATTTTTATTATGTTTTAATCTATTCTTGTAATTCATGGTTAGTTAGTTGATGACACTATAATTACTGTTTATGCATACTAGTCTGAAGGTGCTGTACTGAGTCACCGAATCTGTTTGCAATGTAATAAAACACATCCAAACGATGGAAGACTGTATTTAATATTTACGCATTAATAATCTGCTACAATAGCCAAAATATGAAAAGTATTAACAGAAACTTGTGTATGAGTTCCTGAAGTAATACAATTATTTATTTAATTAACTTCCAACCTAAAATTCTAGTTCTATATAGGACAAGGATCGACAACACGGAAAAAATTAAACAGTGGAAAAATTAAGTGAACAGTTCAGTCAGAAGGCAAGTTCACATAAAAACTCCCGATATTGTGTATCACGTTACTAACACATATCCAAGACGCAAACTATCCCAGCCGATATAGCAAAAAGCTGTTTAAACAATTAAGGTTGCACCAGCCTATTGATCGCTAACAATTTTCCCATGACGGAATTCGCTTAGCTCCAACAGCTACACAGCGCACTGCTCTGACCACATTGACAATTGCAACCTACTGAGGAGATCGCACAGGTTTTGCACATGTGTTTTGCGGGTTGAATGAACGCTACGCCCATGTCGCAGATGTACTGCATTTGAATCATTTGCATTGGTATTCAACCATGGAACCAGTAACTTTCAAATTAGGGTCAGACGCCATAATTACTTCAAGAACATTGGCAGCAACAAAAACATTCTGGCCCATTTCCTTTGTACAGAAATGTTTACTTAAACAAACTTGAGATACTACATACTTTCATTCACACGTAATCATGACATCCACTACATTCCTTTTTTTTCTGGTTAATGCAAAAATATAGTCGCAAGGCAGAAAACGTATGCCCCAAAACAATTTACATCAGCTATATACGCCATTGTCATTGATACACAACGTTCTTACAGGGTGGTTAACTATACAACAGGAAGTAGCTCAACTTTAAAGAGAAAGAAGACATTTACGAGATCCGTAAGTAAAGTAATGAGACTGACTTTTTATCAACCAAAGCTCTTTTTTTCCAGACAACAATATTATCCCCTTCAAAGTACTTCCCTTCGGCAGCTGTATAACAGGTTAGTCGTTATTCCCAGTTTTGGTAGCAGCATTCCAAGGCTCCAGCTTGTAGGACCCTTAACGTGTAGATCACAATATTTAGAATGTTGTCCAGAGTCCCAATTTGAAGTCTTTGTAAGGAAATTTTTAAATATAGGGAAAAGAAAAGAAACACAAGGACTCAGATCAAGTGATTGGGAGATCTGTGGAACAACGGATGTGGCCGTTTGAGATAAAACATTTCGTGGCTGGAGTGCCTATGTGACATGGAGCGTTGTCATTATACAGCATCCAGTTTTGTGCGACGTCTAGTCTCAGTGGATTCATACTTTACCAGAGCCTTGCGGTGGCATCTTCGTAAAACATTTGGGTGACTGTTTCTCCTGGAAGGACAAGTTATTCATGCACGATACCCCTACTGACAAAAAGCAGATCAGTATTGTTTTGACCTTTGATTAGCTAATTCGAGCATTTTTCGGTCGAAGAGATGTCTCGGTGTCCCACTCCTTACTTCGCCGCTTTGTCTTCGGGTCGTACTCAAAACTACGGGATTCATTACCTGTGATCACACGATTGAAGCATTCGTTGTCACTGGCAGTCGTCTCAAAGATATCAGCACACTGACCATCTGCTAAGTAGTGACGTTTTTCAGCATTGTTTTAGCACAAACCTTTCGCATGCGCGAAATTTCGGCCACAATTTGGTGTACAGTGAAATAGTTTAAGTTTAATAGGTCACCCATCATCCTTATTGTTAAACGTCGGTCTGGCCTCACAAGCGCACGCACGCGTCCTGCCGGTCACACTGTTCTGAATGTCCTCCAGAGCCTCAAAATGAAGTCGTTTTAGCATGAAGGTGAGGGAGGTTCATCTTCAACTCGTTCTCGGCCTTCCAAAAATGATTTGTGCCAACGAGAGACTTGTGCTCTTCATAGGGAATGTTCCCCATAGGCCTGTTTAGTTTTCTTTTGAAAGATCACTCTCGCGGATGCCCAATGTTTACCACTTGATTGCATAACTTCGCTCGAAATTCCGCTGTCCCATTTTCCTAACACAACGTCATTGATGGCGGTCTCGAAGAATCACGTGGTGTCTGTACGGAGTTAAAACACGGACTGAGAATCTGGAAGGGATGAACGCACCGGTCTTCACAAGTAGAACAACACGGCATTGATAGATCGCTCGCAGTGTTGTCACACTCATTATTTCCCTCACACTCCTCGTATTGCTACGGTAGCACGTTTCATGTGATGTAACACGTTATTCCACTGAAGACTCAACTTCGCCAAAAATGTGATATACCACCTCCGTCAATGGAGATTTTCTACTATTAGAGGATATTAGAGGATTATTATAGCGAGACTCTCTGCAGCTGTTCCGGCAGGGGGAGGCTGAGTAAGAGCTCAGTCTTGGGCAGCTGTCCTCGCCCCACCACCCGCCGCCTGACTGCGTTGTCTGACGCCATCTCCAGTGGGGACAATTTCCCGGCTCGGCAGCGCCGAGTACGGTCCTCGAGGAGGTGCGGCCCCTTGCTAATTGCCGCGCATTAAATCCTTCTGTCGGCGGATGAGTGGGGGTGCGCCGACCCGCAGTAGCCGCTGCCGCTCGTTACGCGGCCTACTTTGCGAGGTACGCAGCGCGGGTCCAAACTGAGTAGGTCCACTGCGACGGCATTACTTGCTTCAAGGTATACGCCTAGACTTCGACTTTCAGAGCACGACAATTGTAAGGATGTATTTGCTTACTTTTGGAGTGCCAATTCATCAGAAGGGTGCAATTTTAATCATTAGACCTGGTTCTGTAATTAATGTCGTAGCATATCGTCTACGTCGAGCCGGTTACTTAGAAACGCAGTACAGATTCTGTTCAAATGATTACGCAGATAACAATATTGAGACCCCTTTAATATTACGAAATAATTTTATGAAATGATGTTTGAATTGTTGTTGTGGTCTTCAGTCCAAACACTAGTGTGCTGTAGCTCTCCATGCTAGTCAATAATAAGTGCAGTTCATTACCGCAACCCACATCCCTTTAACATCCTTATTTTATTACACCCTCCCTCCACACAGTTGTGTCCATTACCAAACTGATATTTCCTTGATGCCCTAGCACATGTCCTATCAATCTATTCCCTCTTTTAGTCATGCTGTTCCCTTTTTTTCCCCACTTTGATGCATTACCTCCTCACTTGTTATTCGAGCTACCCATCCAATCCTCAGTACTTTTCTCCAGCACAACATCAAAAAATTCCGTTCCCTATCTGTCTAAATAGCATATCGTCCACGTTTCACTTCTATATAGCGCTACACTCCAGACAAAAGCCACCAAAAATACTTCTAACACTTAAATTTATATTAGATGTCACCAAATTCCTCTTTTTTCAGAAATGCAATTTTTGCTGTTGCAAATCTGCATTTTATATTTTCCCTACTTGGTACATGGTCAGTTATTTTGCTACGCAAACAGCAAATTCCATGAACTACTTGTAGCTTATCATCTCCTCGTATAATTCCCCCAGTATCGCTTAATTTTATTCGACTACATTCAACCACAATTCAGATGTTCAGATGTGTGTGAAATCTTATGGGACTTAACTGCTAAGGTCATCAGTCCCTAAGTTTACACACTACTTACCCTAAATTATCCTAAGGACAAACACACACAACCATGCCCAAGGGAGGACTCGAACCTCCGCCGGGATCAGTCGCACAGACCATGACTGCAGCGCCCTAGACCGCTCGGCTAATCGCGCGCGGCCAAACCACAATTATTTTACTTTTATTGATGTTCATCTTGTAATCTCTTTCCAAGGGACTGTCAGTTCATCAGCAACATCCGAGTCGTTTACTGTGTGACAGAATTACAGTGTTATCGACATATATCAAAGTTTTTATTCCTCCTTATTACACTTTAACTCGTCCGGAGCTCGTGGTCCGGCGGTAGCGTTCTCGCGGTAGTGTTCTCCTTCCCGAATACGGGGTCCTCGGTTCAATTCCCAAAGGGGTCAGGTATTTTCACCTGCCCTGAGGTGACTGGGTGTCGTTGTGTCATCATCATCATTCGTTCCCATTTCGGTCGGAGGAAGACAACGGCAAACCGCCTCCATTAGGACCTTACCTATTACTGCGGTGCGGGTCTCCCGCATCGCTCCCCTACGCTCTGACAAGGAGCACGGGTCTTCATTTCAAAACTGTAATTCACTTTCCAAATTTGTCCCTGGTTTCCTTTGCTGTTTGCTCAAGGTGCAGGTCGAATAACATCGGAGACAGACTAGAACATGTCTCGCTGACTTTTCAATTGCGGCTTCAAAGTCGTTCAGCTAATTTATGCACAACTTTTAAATAACCTTTCAGTCCCTGTATTTTATCCCAGCTATAATCAAAATGTCAAAGCGTGTAGTCCAGTCAATATTGTCAAAATCTATCTCTAGATCCACAAACGCTGTAAACGTTTCTCAATCTATCTTCTAAGGTAAGCCGTAGGACCAGTATTGCCTCGCTTGTTCCTACATTTCTCCGAAAGCCTAACTGATTTAAACCAATCTTTGTCTTTCTGCAGATAAATTTCCGTTGTTATGATCCTTTATCAGCAGTTAACAGTCTAGTGTTGTGTGATACAGGGCAGACTATATCCATGTGTCATCAATAAAATATTTAAATAGTACTTTAGATAAATTTTTCACAAAGAATATATATATGATAGGTGGAACGAATATAAGTTGTACGTTTAAAAACAAAGCTATGCTACATTTGGGCTGTTTTGCTGTGGCCGAATATGTAAGTCATTTTCAGGGTGGGGAATGTTTTGCGATCTTGGGTTCGGTTCAGTGTACACGGTACCCGTCGTCCACAAGAATTGAGCACTGAATTGAGGCCCCGAAATCGCTAAGGATGTTTCCTGCTGTTGGATGTGGAACACTGGCCTTATTAAAAAATTAGTTCCATCATGACAATACGCTGACAGAAAAAATATCGCAACGTCAAAAAATAATTAACGTAGAGCAGTGAAATTTCTGGAATATGTTCGTCTAACAAGGGAACCTCCCCATCGCACCCCCCTCAGATTTAGTTATAAGTTGGCACAGTGGATAGGCCTTGAAAAACTGAACACAGATCAATCGAGAAAACAGGAAGAAGTTGTGTGGAACTATGAAAAAATAAGCAAAATATACAAACTGAGTAGTCCATGGGCAACATAGGCAACATCAATGACAATGTGAGCACAGGAGCGCCGTGGTCCCGTGGTTAGCGTGAGCAGCTGCAGAACGATAGGTCCTTGGTTCAAGTCTTCCCTCGAGTGAAGAGTCTAATTTTTTATTTTCAGACAATTATCAGAGTTCAGGCACCCACACATAATCAACTTCGCTCTCCAAAATTCCAGGACATGTTCAGATTTGCTTGGACATGTACAGGATTTGACGATCAACACACAGAAAAATTTGAAAAAGTTAAAAACATGTGTTTTGACAGGACACAGAGAAAACTGTGCGACTGTGAAACTGTTGCATTCATTTGTTGCAGTTTATGTGACACACTGTTATGTTTTCATCACATTTTTGGAAGTCATTATCATATCCACAAGAAAACCTAAATCGGGCAAGGTAGAAGAATCTTTTTACCCATTCGCCAAGTGTGCAAGTTAGGTGGGTCGACAACATATTCCTGTCATGTGACACACATGCCGTCACCAGTGTCGTATAGAATATATCAGACGTGTCTTCCTGTGGAGGAATCGGTTGACCTATGACCTTGCGATCAAATGCTTTCGGTTCCCATTGGAGAGACACGTCCTTTCGCCTACTAATCGCACGGTTTTGCGGTGCGGTCGCAAAACACAGACACTAAACTTATTACAGTGAACAGAGACGTCAATGAACGAACGGACAGATCATAAGTTTGCAAAAATAAAGTAAGTAAACTTATCGCTCGAGGGAAGACGTGAGCCAAGGACCTCTCGCTCCGCAGCTGCTCACGCTAACCACGGGACCACGGCGCTCCTCAGCTCACATTATCCTGAATGTTGCCTATATTGCCCATGGACTACTCAGTTTGTATATTTTGCTTATTTTTTCATAGTTGTACACAACTTCTTCTGTTTTCACTATTGATCTGTGCTCAGTTTTTCAAGGCCTATTCACTGTGCCAAATTATAACTAAATCTGAGGGGGGTGCGATGGGGAGGTTCCCTTGTAAGTAACAAATTTAAGTGATTAACATTTCAAGACCACAGGTTAATGTAAGCGCTAGATAAACCACTGCAAATGTGAAATGATGGTACCTTAATTACCGGCGTAAGCGCCAGAATGAAGGCATGCAGATGTAGATGAATGTTTTAAAGGTGCCGGATGTCAGCATGTGGGATGGAGTTCCACTCCTGGTGCACTTGGTCGGTCAATACAGGGACGGTTAATACTGGTTGTGGATGACGCTGGAGTTGTCGCCAGATGATATCCCATATCTGCTCGATTGGAGACAGATCTTGTGATCGAGCAGGCCAAGGCAATATGTCGACACTCTGTAGACCACGTTGCGTTTCAAGAGCGGTAAGTGGGCGAGCGATATCCTGTTGGAAAATACCCCCTCCAAAGCTGTTCAGGAATGGTAACGCAACAGGTCGAATCACCAGACTGATGTACAAATTTAGGGTCAGGTTGCGTGAGGTAACCACAGGAGTGCTTCTGCTGTCATACAAAATCACACTCCAGACCATAACTCCAGGTGTAGGTGCAGTGCGTCTAGCACGTTAACAGGTTGGCTGGAGGCCCTCAACTTGTCTTCTTCTACCCAACACGCGCCTACGACCGACAACGAGGCAGAAACAGCTTTCATCAGTATACACAACAGACTTACATCCTGCCCTCCAGTGAACTCTCGCTGGACACCACTGAACTCACAAAAAGAAGTACTTTGGTGTCGCTGGATCGCACGCTACAGGACGTCTTACTCGGAGCGGTCTTTGAGTAACCGATTTGTAAGAGTTCGTTGTGTCTCTGTGGTCGGAACAGCTGCTCAGATTGCTACAGCAAAAGCAGTGCGATGCTCCAGAGCCATACACAGAACACGATGGTCTTCCGTTTCGGTAGTGCCAAGTGGCCTCCAGACCGTGTATTCCCGTGGCCACCTCTGACGTCAGTCATGTACAATGGTTACATTCCTGCCAAGTCGTCCTGCCGTATCGCAGAAGGAACAGCCAGCTTCTCGTAGCCCTATTACGCAACCTCGTTAAAACTCAGTGAGGTGTTGATAATAGCGTATTCGTCACCTGAAAGGCATTCTTGTCTAACATCAACTCACCACGTCCTATCTCAAGGGTAAATAACATTTACGACGGTTACAGCGCATATTTAAAGCAACCCTCATTTACGTCCTCATATTAGTGCTACTTGCGCCAGTCTTACGCGACTGACGCGAAAACGTGATGAGGTACTGCGGACCATTTAAAGACCATTTAGAGACCCTTTAGCGCCGTGCAGTGGAAATAATTCGACTCCGTTTCAGAATGTCTAGAAATATATTTCTGAGGCTCTTATTCGAGACTTAGTACTTCTGTGGAAGCAACACAAGTAATTCTGAAGATTTACAATAACCTTATAAGAACTGGCAGTATTGTGAACAACCCCTACGCACTCCATTGCTAACATGATGTCCAGTTATTATCTACAAAGACTGAAAAACCAAAAAATATGCTTGGATATCCACGTCCTGTGTTTGATATGACACACATCTTCCCTTCCCCCACACTCTCCTCTACAACGCCTCCCACCAATGACATTGTCTATCCTACGTGCCTTCAGTATTTCTTTCTCTGTTTTACGAAGTTATTCCCACAATTTGAAAAACCTTTAGAGATGAGATTTTACAGTGTTTATTGAGAAACTAGGACGCCTTGATAATCGTTTCTTCCACTGAGCCGCGCGGGATTAGCCTAGCGGTCTCAGGCGCTGCAGTCATGGACTGTGCGGCTGGTCCTGGCGGAGGTTCGAGTTCGGGTATGGGTATATGTGTTTGTCCTTAGGATAATTTAGGTTAAGTAGTGTGTAAGCTTAGGGACTGATGACCATAGTAGTTAAGTCCCATAAGATTTCACCCACATTTGAACATTTCTTTCTTCCCCTGACTAAGCGATGGCAGTTGTTACTGTCTGAGTACAAATAAATAATTTTGTCTTCCACGAGAGGAATAACAGCAATGGAATAAGTTAACTGTAAAATTACGAATATAAAGAAATCTTGTCTAAGGAATCTAGGTTTTGTTTGAATAATAATTGGATTTCCTTCTTGCTACTTAATAAATAGGTCGAAATTAATTTCATTGTAAACCACTTTCCCGTACGACAGAAATAGTTTCCATAATTCTCAAAGGTGTCACATTGTTTGGGCACGGAAATCTTCTAGGCCACCAAGTCAGATATCAGTGGTAATGATTCGAAAGTTTTTTCGCTTTGCTAACGGTTTCCTTTACACTGACAATCCTACTCTGTACAGTTCAAGGTATTTTTGCAAATTACATTACGCTTCATTCTCTTGATACAGTAAATCAAATGTGCTTCTTTTCCTTCAGCTCACACGTTTCTTTAGATAAGAGTGGTAACGAAGAAACAATCATTTCCGTTGACTTAATAATTACGTTCACTAGCTTAGTTGTAGCCTACTCCTCATTTAAACCAACCGACCTCCTTCTCAGCTCACTAGTATTTTTTCCAACGTATATGTGCTCTACTTGCGACAGAGGAACGTGGCATACTGATAATTTACGATTCTTAAATTGAGTTAAATTATTCACAAACGTGAAAATTACGGCCATTTCGAGTAAAAATTTACATACAAAATATGGAACTGTTCGTTTACCGATGGCTGGAATTCCATTGCTATTAGAAAATTATTTCTAACTCATTAAATGCATCTGCAATGTAAATGCAGCTCTCTGCTACAGCAAAAATTTAGTTCTTCCAATTCTATTGTCGGGAATAATTCAATAACAACATCAGAGTGTCTGAGCTAATAAAATATACTGTTGAGCGTAAATTTCACTCCATTTGTCCATATAGTTCATCATTTTAATGCAAACATTATTTAATACTGTGTCTATCACCATAACGTATAAATCTCCATTTATCCGTCCACATGTCCATCATCTAGATATGCAAACGGTGGAAGGAAGAAAAATATAAAATATTGAAAAAAAGGTCAATTTTTTGTTAAATGGCTTGTCTAAAAGGAAGAAATAAAATAGATTTAAGAAAAATCCGACGCACAGTTGAGTGATGCTCGAAACCGATGTACAAGGAATAAGACGTGTCAAATGTCTCTCTATTCCGCTTTAATTCTTATTTTTAGACAAATCAAATCACAAAAAATTTGACCTCTTTCTTTCGGTCTTTTTCAAGTTTTTTCAAAGAGCATGAAACGTAATATATTTAAATATCGGCTGATATCCTCTTATTATTGTTATTATTAAGAGTTTGTAAATCAAACAAAGCGGTGAACTTTCTGTTTACGCTGTAATTTGAAATTTTTTCAATGTGATATAAATGCCTTCAGTGTGATTCAAAATTTTTGGTAACTTTTTTATGAAACGGCGATCCTAAAAACTATACAAAATCTGTGGGAAAAGACAGTCTACATCGCGATGTTTAGTTTTTTAAAACAACCGTTTTCGGCCTAGTCTTAGGCCATCTTCAGAACAGCAGCATCAGCTGAAGTTGACAGTGTCTAGAACAGCCATTAGATCTCAGTCGCTGAAGCTGCTGTAGTTAAGTCCATCGCCAAATATCCCTCCCTTCCCGAGAGCTCCAGCACCTGGGCTGTTCAATGCAGCCACGCAGTACCAGTCATAAAAATTAACTCAGGTATGATATTCCTGGTTGTGGCCGGCAATATTTTATTTTGCAAGAAGTTCGCCCTGATGCAGCTTGATACACGTGAAGTAGCATATGGTACAAAAGTGGAGTGAGGTATAGGCTCCAGACGGTACAGTATGTACCAGTCCCGTGGGACAATTGTACTGAACTTGCTTCTGATCAAGTTTTCATAGTAATTACACTGCTGGCCACCGTAAATGCAACACCAAGAAAGACAAGAGGTAGCACAACAAAATTTATTTTGTAGATAACATGTTGACCAAGTATCAAATGATTACGTTTACAGACGTCTGTGACATGTGGTTCCTGCCAGAATCAGTAGCCAGAGTAGCCGCCATTGTTGGAGATCACCGCTGCCACACGTCTCGGCATTGAGTCAAAGAGACGTTGGATGTGTTCCTGGGGTACAGCAGCCCAAGCAGCTTCCACACGTTGTCAAAGATCATCTGGCGTGGCAGCTGGGGATGTAATCTGGGTCACTCGTTGAGCAACCATGGACCACATGTTTTCTATCGGTGAAAGATCCGGAGAGCGAGCCGGCCAGGGAAGCACTTCAATCTGGTTATTGACGAAGAACCTTTGGACAATGCGTGCCACGTGTTGTCGCGCATTATCCTGTTGAAGTATGGCTGTGGCCGAGCCCTGAAGGTAAGGAAGGACAACTGGCTCCAGCACCTCGGATATGTAGCGCCGGCTATTTAAAGTACAGGCAATGCGTACTAGAGGCGTGCGAGAGTAATATCCAATACCGCCCCATACCATAATACCCGGTGCAAGACCAGTGTGGCGGCGCATAATGCAGCTGTCCAGCATCCTCTCTCCACGGTGTCTCCACACTCGAATCCGACCACCGTGGTGCTGCAGACAGAAGCGTGCCTCGTCAGTAAAGACAACGTCATTCGATTCTGCCGTCCACATCCGTCTTTCATCACACCATTGGCGACGGAGACGTCTGTGGTTCTGCGTCAATGGTAGACGAAGCAATGGACGTCTTGCGGACAGACCATTCTGCTGTAAACGGCGTCGAATGGTACGCGCAGACACTGGATGATGCGTTACAGACGCAATGTGCTGTGCTATGGTTCGGGATGTCACTGAGCGATCCGTCACTGCCATGCGCACAATTTGCCTATCAGCACGTGCAGTGGTTCACCGAGGTGAATGCGATCGACCACGTCGGTCCGTCGTACCCTCCTGCATCCAACGGTCACATATCCGTATTACAGTTGTTTGGTTTCGTCCAACGCGACTAGCGATTTCTCTGTACGATAATCCACATTCTCGGGAAGCCACTATCCTTCCTCTGTCGAACTCGGATACTTGATCAAACGATGTTCGCTGTTGTCTACGAGGCATAACTGATCGTCTTGTGAAACAACCACAAGGTAAACACACGTGCCGAACGTACACTCGTCGAAATCGCCAAGCCTTAAATGGCGCTATGAGGTGGCGCCACAGTGTTTACTCCCCTATAAGGGCTGGATTCAGCACGCCTTTCCTAGGTGGAACACATTTCGTCTGGCTCCTCCGTTGAGGCCTGTCTGTCTTGGTGACCCTGCCAGTTGCTACGCTACCGCTGGCATAACCTCAACTTTACTGGAGCACGCAAACACTACCGCCCGGTACTGAAGGTACCTTCGATAAGGCAGTGTCCCTTGGGTGGGTGTATGAACTCTTTTTGTTGGGATAAGAATATTTCCAACAGCAATAAGAAAAGAGTAGCTAAGATAATGGTTGAATCAGTGCGATGTTATAGATCAGAACTATGGATCTTAAATGCAGATCTCAAAGTAAGACAAATAGCTGTGGAAATGGATTATTTGCATAGTAGTGCCAGAATATCAAGAATCGAAAGGAATTCTAATGATTAAGTAAGAGCTAGAATCAAGGCACATGATACAGTAATAGATAGAATTGAAAGAAAATCATTAAAATGGTACGGACAGACGATGAGAATGCCAGATCAACGGTGGCCAAAGAAGGTTTATGAATGGGAAACACCCGGCAGACCACGTGAACGGAGTAATGGAACATCGCAGCATCAACAAGGAAGATGCGTTGCATAAAGAGGCATGGCGGAGGATAACAGGAATACAACAAGATGTTGTTATTAATTAATCTTTGTATTGATCAATTACGTAATAATAACAATAACAATAATAATTAGTTTCACTACTTTTGACAAACATAAGAGTAACGATGTTGCAACCGAAGTGCTTCGGACACCTTCGGGTGGCTTTGGCGCGCCTGGGAGACGAAGTACTTCGGCTGCGCTAGTCAGACTGTTTCGTGCGTTCTGGAGGGCCGGACACGTATCTCTGTTTCGGGTGTTACTTAGATGTCAATGTGTAACACTCACTCTGTTTCGGATGTTCTTTACAACCGGACATGTTGTCATCTATATCGGGGGTAACTTAGTTGTGAATACGTGATACTCACCCTGTCTAGTGTGTGCTGGAGAGCCGTACATGTGTATCACGTTTCGGAAGCTGGATGGAAAAGTTACCATACAGTTAAGTAAACTATGTCGAGTGCCGTAAGAGACCTTGTAAATGTTGAATATTTGAATAATAATCAAATAGGATACGTTAATGAGAAGTGTCGCCTACCATCAGTGTCAGTACTACAGATCTTTCCCTCTGTAGATACAGAGACTAACCTGGGAAAATGGCATCCCGGAAAAATCACAATCACAGGTTCGAATAGACAGTGTAGCAGCCTCCACCGAAGAAGATCCCATGACCGACGAGCTGTCTTCTGCGCTGGGGACACAACTTCAGATGAAGACAGGTTGATGGAAAGAACGGTCAGCGACTCTTCTTCAGTCTCTCCAGGTCTCTCCAGATTCCAGAAGTGACTTCCAAAGGGACACATAATTTATACAGGGCTCAATGCAAATCTGAAAATACGCTCATGGGAAAGGTGTACAGCGTCCCAATCACTTTGACCAGTGAGTATTGAAAGATTTGGAGGTTAGTACGTCCATGCAGTATTATGCCTCATCACGCCGTAGCACCTGGACCACCAGTTTCAGAGGCGCGCGGAGTGGCTGCGTGGTTTGAGGCGTCATGTCACGGACTGCGCGGCCCCTCCCGCCGGAGGTTTGAGTCCTCCCTCGGGCATGGGTGTGTGTGTTGTTCTTAGCATAAGTTAGTTTGAGTAGTGCGTAAGTCCAGGGACCGATGACCTAAGCAGTTTGGTCCCTTATTCACACAAATTTGGACATTTTTGAACCAGTTTCAGCGATTGAGGTCCACTGAGTGTCCTAGACGTCAACTTCAGTCGATGGTGCTATTCTGAAAACGGCCTAAGACTAGGGTGAAACCGGTCATTTTAATAAAGTAACCTTCGCTATCTAGACAGTTTTGTTTTTCACTGATTTTATTCAGTGTAATTATTGTCTTTGAATAAAGTTTTAATTTATGTTGGCCTTGTTACGTATTTCTTTCAGTTAGCTTCTGTACTGCAATGTAGCAGCTCCTGATACAGTATATATGGTCCAAGTTTCATTGATCTGCTTTCCTTGGCAGTGACACGTACTGTCGTCCTTAAGTTTTGCACACTAGCGTATATCGTCCCATTATCTCATCTTAGCTATTCAAAACGTGTGAACCCCCAATAATCGATCACTTGGATCAGAACATCTCTGCACTGTGTTTAGGATCCACAATACGTGGATACAAGAAATTGTTTTGAAAAATGATATTTTGACAAGAAAGTTTCATAAAAGAACGTTTGGAATGCTGGCTGTCTTGCCAACAGAGTCGAATTTCAACTCGACAGTCTGTCATCGCGGAGACGAGATCGGCAGGTACCGGCTAACAGAGCCCATCATTAGGTATGCGTGCGCTGATGTGGCCCCGGCAGGTGTTCGCCTGTGATCTGCCTCTGTCCCCCAGGGCCGCATTAGCGCTCGCCGTAACCGCGTTTGACGGGAGTGCGCGCCAATATGGCGCTGGCCGTCGCAGCCAGCCACCTGCTGTTCAAAAATGCCGGACACGTGTAGAGAGTCCATCAGATGGGCTCATCTGCATCAGAGTATGTCGTCGGATGGCTAAGCGAACCTTCAGGCGGAAGAAGGCAACCACTTGAGACTGTGCGCAGAGAAGTACCAAATACACACCTCCTAAAATCTTGGACACTCACCACTGACGAGGATGTATTTTCTGCAATGACGGCAGCACTTCGACGTAGCAGCGTTAAAAACTCTCAGAATCTGGACGGTCTGAAGCATGTTAACTTGATGGACTTTATACATAAGCGAAAGGCTCAAAGAGTCTACATATTTTTCCACGATATCTCGCAGTGGTCAAGAACGAAACTTACCGAAAATAACACGGCCTCGAGCACATGGTGCACTTCGTAACTGGAAAAGGATCTTACCCCCCACGCACTTAAACTGTGTCAGTCTGAGCCACATGCCAAACTGCACATTAGGGTTATAAGAATCCCCTGAACACACAGCTCTCTTCTGTGGGGGATCACAAACGTCAGATACATATCATATATACACAACATAGCCACTGGCTGGCAAACGTAGGAAGCCTTTAGCGACGTAGATCAGTGGATGCATTTAAGCACATTGAAACAACCTATAAAGATGTATACACATAATATTATAGAAGCCAAAACGAGGGAATCCGTACTTTTACACTTGGTGTGTCTTTGAGTGTAAATACAATGACACTTATCTGTTTATTCGGAATATTTACACTTTAAATATCTTTGCATAGTATACACGTGAGCGATACGCAGTCGTTGGTTTCCAGAGGTGGCATTATTGACGTAACAGTCAACATCCCAGCCATCTGGGATCTAATCATCATCTTGATTCATTTGGGTATGGCATAGGTGGGAAACATTGTGGACACTCTTCTTCGTCGAACGGAAGCCATTTTCTAATCTAGAGACGGTGTTATATGCTACTAAAGTGCTGTTGAAAGTTGTATCTGAAATTGTGTGTAGCTGAATTTCTTACTAACAATCTGAAAACAGTCTGACTTCCTAATTCCAATTACAGATTCTGATCTTTAACCGGTATAGCTACCGTACGTTTGAATATGAACTTATTTATGCAAATTATTATTTTATTAATACGATTTTAATTAATCTGAAATGTATCTGACTGTCTGTAAATTAGATTGCTCAAATGAGATGATTCACAAGCATACTCAGAATGACTGTTACGTAATTTAAATGTGTCCTATTACATATTCTGTCAATATGTTCATTTGGGCCCTACGACAAATTCTTACCTTACATTGGGTAACTTGACTGTGCTCTAACTGCACTGTAAGAATGACGAGGTGAAATAAACCAGTGTACAGCAGTATACCTTCTTGTTCTTATTTATTTTAAATTGCTATTTCAGCAAAACTAGTTGATTGATTCTCTTTTCAAAATTACTAATTAGTGTTCCCGAAAAAGTGCAAGGCGTGACAGAGCTAATTTTGCCAAACACATTTGTCTTTGAACGGTGGGGATACGCTTTGTAAAATATCTATAAACGACAAAAGAAAGTAGTTTGAAATAATATTCGTTCCTTTTAATGAGGAAAAAGTAAACTGAAACTAATATGGCTAATTAGCACTGTCTTTCTTCGTCTTGGCATACGCCATACGCTTCTACAAAATATTTGTATTAGAAAATTTGTGTTCTTGGATTCCTAATGCAATACTACGTAATTAATCGAGATGGGGGAAGGCTATTTAGAATACTAAATACGTTAATGATAGTTTTCCCTGGTTACCAACACTTAGAATAAGTTACCTTTTTTTCCACCTACACAATCGCCTTAGAAATCATGTTTCATTCTCAGGTTACACGTCATGGAACATCTCAGACAGAAATTACTGTGCGGCACATCCACTGTACAAGCTGCTCATTCTGCCATGATCAAACACTTTCCCTCTACGGTTAATCGACTACTATTGCCAAATCGACTGTTACCTACTAGCTTACTCACGCTCTACTCAATAACGCCACCTTGGAGTCTAGAAACTGCGTATTGCTCACGTGTTCAGCAGGCAAAGATGTTTAAAGTGGAAATATTCCAAATAAACAGTTCAGTTTCATTGTATTTGGATTCAAAGTGGTACCAAGTGGTAACATACCAAATAAAGTGTCATTCACTACCAATTAACTTGATGTATAAGCTTTTCAATCTCTCCTGTGATGGCCGTTGTTTTTGTTCCATGTGCTGCTCATCTGCATGTACGCTCTTCCCCTAGTGTCGTCATTAACACAGAATAGCAATAAACCATCCATCTAAGATTATTAGATCGAAGTACATGTTTCTGTTTGTTGAAATATGTACTGCACATAGATGCTTGATAAAACTAGTATCCAGGCACAATACAAAATTATTAAAATTTTCAAGGTACTATAGTACAAACAATAAATTTTTGATCATTGTACCAGTAAACCAGTGCACAGTAACAACACTTTTGTAGACAAATTGAAATCATGTCACCTTGACGAATCCTTCTACCCTAAGGCTATTCTTAACAGATGATATTTTACGTAGTCCCGTGTGTGTGTGTGTGTGTGTGTTTTCAGAAACGTTAAATGTAAA
This sequence comes from Schistocerca serialis cubense, assembly GCF_023864345.2. Classification (NCBI taxonomy): domain Eukaryota; kingdom Metazoa; phylum Arthropoda; class Insecta; order Orthoptera; family Acrididae; genus Schistocerca; species Schistocerca serialis. The sequence continues at coordinate 144,002,455 of NC_064641.1, read as the reverse complement.
GGAATTAGCTTCATATGCTCTTGAAAGCTAATATTGTAATATACTGATACACGGTATAACTAATGGTCATGCTTAAGTTTCACTGGACAAGCAATAAACTAAACTAAGTACGAAGCTGTTATATCAGAAGTACACACTGTTTTTACACCTTGCGGGCATTTTTTCATTATTATTGTTAAACGCTTGGAACATTGAGATGAGACATTAAGATCGCGACAGGTGAAAGAAAAAGTCATGTCCGGGAAGAGCGTTTCTCGAGAAAAGCACAATGCAGCCTCCAATTAAGTGTACCTTAGATAACATTCAACACAAAAATTATCGTTTTCAACGTGCCAACTATACAGAAGATCAACATGATTTAAATGAAACACGTTCATTACGCTTATGTAATTCACCAATTACTTCCATTGAAAGAATTTCGCTATATTGCAGCAGCTGAAAAAGATCGAAACAAACAAATTATATTGTTCTTGGATGTAAAAGCGTTCCTGCTTTCTGACAGGCATTAAATTGCCGTTGGTAGTTTGTGAGAGGAATTTTATGCGTTTCCATCTCATCCTTTTATGCGCGACAGTTAAATTCTCTGGTGAAATACCCATATATCTTTCGTTTTAATGTCTGATATTTATACGTTTTTATTATTCTCAAACTCAAATGAACTGTTAACGACAAGTTCCAACAGTAAATAATTGTATTTACTTGATTGACTGTTCCGTTGCTCCTTGGTAGAATATTTTCTACATTATGAAGGGTAAAACATACTCGAGACTAGTAAAGAAAGTAAAGAAAGAAAAAAAAAACACTTTGTACAACGACAGCTACTGTACTTAGTGTATCTGCTTATTCGCACTGGTATATCTTATCGGTTTCTAATTTGGCATCTGTTAAGAAGAAGACAGTTTTCTTCAACCACTCCCTTCGAACATAACGCCAAACGTAGTTGTTCAATTTATTTTCGTCTAAGAACAATAGATTTAATTTGTTATATAGTTCATTAGTTAATGCATCACTTATTTTATCTTCCTCAAGTAATTTTATATCGCATTTTCACTGAAACAGTTCCTCTCGTTTTATTCCTAAATCTAACATTAAAAAGATTCATTTTTAGAAAGGGGAACACTCTGTATATGCACTGGTTTAAAGCTTTTAATAGGCATTACCAGGCTTGCGAAATAAATTTTAAATATTGTACAATATTGCACCTGTGTCGTGTGTGTTTTCATTCATAACATCAGTAATTGTATTCTAGGGTTGCACTTAAAATCTTCAACTCCAGAAGTATGTTCATACAGTATGTTCAGAAAGGAGAAATTCCACCCTATATCGCATTCAGGGAGTGAAAGAATTCATTGGCGACGAATGAAAATTTGTGCTGGTGTTCGAACCTGGGCCTCCTGCTTACTATACAGTTACCATCCAAGCAACCTTGGCACAGTGGTTAGACACAGCTGCACGGACTATCAAAGCACTCCTCTCCCTCTATGAAAATTCCCATCCCCTAGCTATTTTCCATCTTTCTTGCCGGCGAATTACTCCAAATCTTGCACGAGACTGGGCGAAGAGCACCCTGCACTGAATGACCATATTAGCCCTCACGGCGCATATATATGAGTGTTGTCTGTTTCTTAGAACATGATCGTTATGGCGATTTCGCTTGATCGGCGAAAAAGAAAGACCAAAAAAGGCCATTGGACGCTACTTTGGTATTGGGTGGTAAATAGGTATTTGAATTGAGGGGGAGGCGTGCTCTGGTAGTCTATGCAGCTGAGTCTAACCACTGTGCCAAAGTCAGAGTTTTTACCAGGGGCGAGGCGCGGACGTCTGCTGCGTGCGTAGTTTGAGTTTACTTCCTCGTCCAATACGGGTTAGTTTCGTTTCTGCATTCAGCAAGCTACGGCGCATTCCTAGAAGCAGGACATGTTAAAGATCACTTTTCAACCGGGCCTCTCCCGACTACGTACTTGCGAAGTAGAGCAGTACCTTCGCGACCATCGCGCGTTCTGGACATACAAAAAATTTTCAAATTTGTGTGAAATCTTATGGGACTTAACTGATAAGGTCATCATTCCCAAAGTTGACACACTACTTAGCCTAAATTATCCTAAGGACAAACACACACTCATGCCCGAGGGAGGACTCGAACCTCCGCCGTGACCAGCCACACAGTCCATGACTGCAGCGCGCCAGACCGTTCGGCTAATCCCGCGCGGATCTGGGCATACATTTTTCCATCACGGCCAGTGTCTTTTATGTAAATATTACATCTGCGGCCGGGTGAACTGGCGTGGTCAATATATATTTACTTACGCCCCTTCAGACAATCCGACGTCATGTCAGAGCCGTCACAGCGGACCACGCTGGACTTGGTCCGCGGACGCGGATGCTGCGAGTATTTCACCTTTCTTTTGAGGTGCCGGAAGATGTTATCGGGGCACTTCTTTAAACATATGGCTATATGCTCTGTCATATGACGGAAAAATGGCAAATTTTCGAAACGTACAAAGTCAACAGTGGAGTGTGTCACGTGAAAATCGACCCCACGAAACATACACTGGTGTCCAAAATTAAAGCAACAGACAGCCGTTTCCTCAACCGCTGTCTGATTCGCAATATAGTAATACAAACTGCTAAACTAAACTAAACTCCGAACAGGCCATGAAGGCTCAACGGTACCAACCGGCCGCCGTCTCATCCTCAGCACACAGGCGTCACTGGCTGCGGATATGGAGGGGTAAGTGGTCAGCACCCGCTCTCCCGGCCGTTTTGTCTGTTTACGAGACCGGAGCCGCTACTTCTCAATCAAGTAGCTCCTCAGTTCGCCTCACAAGGGCTGAGCGCAACCCACTTGTTAACAGCACTCGGCAGACCGGAGGGTGGTCACCCATCCTAGTGCTCGCCCAGCCCGACAGCGCTTAGCTTAGGTAATTTGACGGAAACAGGTGTTACCACAGCAGCAACGCTGTTGACCAAACCGTCAACAGATGTCCTTACAATCGTGTTCTGCATGGAAGATAGCATTTCGGTTAACGGAAAACCACGCCAACGATGACGTCAGGGTACCTATCAAACGGAGCGGTGTTTCTTTGGCAGTCCTACATCCATAATCGCTGTGTACAGTCGCAGATGATGCACTATGGCACAGAGAAGACGCCTACCAGAGTCTCTGTGGTGGAGAGTTAGAGGAAGAATGGAAGTAGGTCAGTCACAAACTCAAGTGGCCCGATGGCTTAAAGTGAATTTTTCTGTCGTTTCCCGAATGTGGCGATGCTCTATAGAGAACGAAACTGTATCCCGAAGATCAGGGCAGGGCCGACCATATGTGATGCCAGAAAGAGAGAATCGTTGTTTGGCTGTAAGTGCACGACGGTACCGCCTTTGTACTGCGCAGCAACTGGCATCGGACCACACAGAATCGACTCGCCGATTTGTATCGAGGCAAACGGTGTAGAGAAGGAGTCGACAGAGTGATCTTTATTGTAAGAGACCTGCTGTATGTGTGCCTCTGGCGTGACTGCACAGAAGGGAGCGTGTAGAGTGGAGTCGTCAACATGCCACCTGGACAGTCGAAGAGTGAGCAAATGTACTTTTCACAGATGAGTCACTATTTGGTGTGGAGAATAATTCTCGGCGGATTCGCATCTGAATGGAATGTGGAACATGATTTCCAGGCCTGAACATTGTGGAAAGAGACCGATATCGAGGAGGATCACTAATGGTGTGGGCAGGGATTATGTTGACCACTTGAACACCTCCTCATGAAATTGTACAGGTGAGCCGTGGAAAAAAATTGGTGTTTTGAAGAGCACACCGCTGCGCGTTGTGTGAAGCAGTCGCCCTCCGTTTTTGGCGGTGGAGCCGCTGTGGCAATCGCAGCTTTGGCGTCTCCCTCTGGTGGAAAAGGGGAAAGGTTGCCTGTTCACGGGCATTTAAGGGGCGGGATGAGCTCGTGAGTGGCGGTTGGTCAGTCGGAGTGAGGCAAGGTCAGTCTCGCGTCACCAGTTGCTGGTCTGTCTCTCGTTCGCATTTGTGCGGCAGTTAGTGTCTGTCTGTCGTCCGGAGTGCTAGGATGTGCTAGGTCGCCAGTCTGCTCGAGTTTGTTCAGGTAATGGTTATTGGCGGTTGGATCGATCGGTTGATCGGTCGCGAACTGGGACACAAGATGACTTTTCCGCCTTGCGCGTCGGCGCATGTGAGGTCGCCACGTGAGTCCAGTGGGCCGCATCGTATAGCCAGGGCGAGGGGTAGTGACTTCGCGGTCGACACGAGGGCAACAGGAGTCAACCCACATCAGTCTGGCCGGTGCGAGCTGCGACGCCGTGAGACGGGAGATCGGCGCGCCTTCCTGCGTCCGTTAAAGCGGCTGGCAGCGGACGGTTCAGGAGAACGATTTGGGGTTGCTGGGCTCGAGAAATCGCAAGTTATTAGAAGTTAAGTGATTGGTGATATGTTTTTTGATTTACTCTTGTTAAATTCTACTTGTTTTCTTGGTAAGGTCACCTGCCGTTTTGCTTTGGGGTCTTCCCACCATTCTTCTCCGTTTGCCCACCAGCGGGAAGATGGTTGTTTATAAATTGAGTGGTCCGTTTTTCCTTTGTGGAGTAGGGGCGGCTTAGAGCAACCTGCGGTTCGGGTTGTTCGGTAATCTCCCTATTAATCTACCTTACGTTAGTAGCTGCCTCTGTTATGTTTGTCGGAGTTGGTGTGTTAACGAATTTATTGCTTGGAGTGTACGGTTTAATACCTGAAATATGTTTTGATCTTTGGACACTTTGATCTTTAGTGGCGGTATCTGTGTACTGTAGAGCATCTTAGCTTTTGTTTGGCCAACCTTGTACAATTTTATACAAGATTGCATTTCATGGGCTTTTATTTAAATGATCATTTTAGTATATAAAGTTACCACCCTTTTACCGTAAGACTTTTCTTAGAAGATAAAATCAAGTTGCACCTTCGGTAACAAGGTTATTATTTTAATTGTTAGTGTTTTTTACCATTTCCATCCCTCCTATGGTGGGTGCATAGTTTGTGTGCTTGTGTAAATTGTTAAAACTCTTAGTTTAAAATAATCTGGTGTGTTACAGATTTGCACCAGTGTAGTCTTTCAGAGGTTGTTGTGAGCGGTCGTGACTACGGCCGTGTCAAAAGGGAGCGGCAAAGTTCTCAGCCCGAAAGCTCATAATGTCAATATTTGTTCTTTCTGTCTCTGAATATATTGTAACTTGATATATAGAGGGTGCTTTCTGATTATAATTTTTAAATCTGTTTAAAAATTGGTTTTTACGAATAAAATTTCCATTTGTTTGCACAAACAATACACTTTATAAATAATATTACAATCTGTTGACTGGCTAACAATGCGAGCCCCTGACCATTCTGTGAATACGGAACGTCAATAACATTTCCATCTCTGCAATATTTGCGGTGCAAATTTTAGAAGGTTCATCCTGCATAAGTGCCGACATGTAAGCCAGGGATTAGTGTGGTAGTCGTCTCTTCCGGCCGGCGTGGGCTAAATGCGGACAGTTGAAGACCAGGGCCATTGCTTATTAATTTCAGGTATACTGGTGTCTATCACGCGTAAACTGTGACATGGGGTGCTGCTGCTTCATGACAACGCAAGTCCACATATCGGAAGTAGACTACCTTAAAGCAAAAATTACGCGAAGTGGGAGACAGTCGAACGCCGGCCCTATACTTCTGATCTCTTCCGCTCCGATTATAACGCCTTCGCTCCCATAAAAATGGTGCTGAAGGGTCGACTATTCTTATCGGACGACGGTGTTCAGCAGACAGTGACAGACTCTTCACGCAGCAGGTCACGGTGGTTCACCAAACAGGAATGTCGAACCTGTTGCGTTGGCGGGACCTTCATCTACATCTACACACTTACTCCGCGAGCCTCAGTGCGGTGTGTCACGGAGGGTACTCTGTACCACAACTAGTCATTTTCTTTCAAGTTCCACTCGAAAATGGAGCGATGGCTATCTATACTCCTCCGTACGAGCCCTAATTTCTCGTAGTTTCGTGATCCTTGCCTGAAATGTACGTTGGCAACAGTAGAATCGTTCCGCAGTCAGCTTAAAATGCCAGATCTCTAAATTTTCTCAGTAGCGCTGCTCTAAAAGAACGTCGCCTTCCCACCAGGGATTCCCCAAAAAATATCTCTGAGCACTATGGGACTTAACTTCTCAGGTCATCAGTCCCCTAGAACTTAGAACTACTTAAACCTAACTAACGTAAGGACATCACACACTCCCATGCCCGAGGCAGGATTCGAACCTGCGACCGTAGTGGTCCCGCGGTTCCAGACTGTAGCGCCTAGAACCGCTCAGCCACTTCTGCCGGCAGGGATTCCCATTTGAGTTCTGGAAGCATCTACGTAATACTGTCGTGTTGTATGAACCTACCGGTAACAAATGCGTCGGTGTCTTCCTTTAACCGGACATGATGCGGATACCAAACACTCGAGAAGTACTCAAGAATTGGCGATACTAGTGTTCTACATGCGGTCTCCTTTCCAGATGAACCACACTTTCCTAAAATTCTCCCTATAAACCAAAGTGAACAATTCGCCTTGCCTCCTGCATGTTCGTTCCATTTCATATCAAATGGTTCAAATGGCTCTGAGCACTATGGACTTCACTTCTGAGGCCAGCAGTCCCCTAGAACTTAGAACCACTTAAACCTAACTAACTTAAGGACATCACACACACCGATCCCCGAGCAGTCTCGCGGTTCCAGACTGTAGCGCCTAGAACCGCTCGGCCACCCTTGCCGGCCATTTCATATCGCTTTGTGATGTTTCGCCCATATATTTGATCAACGTGGCTCGGTCAAGCAGTAAACTGCTTTGAACATTACTGCTTTCTTCCTACTCATCTGCATTAACTTCACATTTTTCTACATTTAGGGGTGCCTGCCATTCACCCCAAAAGCTAGAAACGTTGTCTAAGTACCTCGTACCCTTCTACGGTCACTCAACGACGACAACTTCCCGGACAGCACAACTTCTGCAGCAATCAGCTCATCCTGTTAGTAACATAATTTACGTACGCAGAAAATAACAGCGCTCTTATCTCGCTTCCCTGAGGCACTCCTGACGATATCCTTGTCTCTGATTAGTGGTGCCGTCAAGAGATCCCAGAGAATCGTGATGCAGTCGCTATTATTTTCTTTGCACGTAAATGATGATTGCCTCAATAGTGACGGCGATTTTTTCTGACTGGCATACCGATTCTGCGCTATACGGGCTACGAACGGAAATTCTTGATCGCCCCTAGTATGTGATCGTTCCAGTTTAAGTTGTTTATAACTGAAATTCGTAGGTTTTCGTTGAATTTGAAGCCTTTAGATTTGTTTGATTTATCGTCCAACCGGAAGTTAACTATCTGCTTTCAGTTTTCTTGTGCATGACCTCACACTTATCATTATTTAGGGTCTATTTCCATCTTCTGCACCATACAGATATCTTGTCTAAGTAAATTTGCAATTGGTTTTAACCTTTTGTTGGCTTTACCAGACACTAAACGATAACATAATCTGTAAACAATCTGGGATGGTTGCTTAGATTGTCTGCTACCCAGTTTATACAGATTAGAAATAGTAGAGGGCCTGTAAGACTTTCTTGGAGAACGTCAGGCTGTCCTTTGGATGTATATCTTGCTTAATACATATTTTTATAATGGTTATACCTCCCTCATTTGGAAATACTGACAACGTTATGCAGAACTATAGTTATAAATAAAACTATTTTCCTATTTTGAAGTGGCACGCACATTTACCGCTAGGAACGGAAGATGATGCTATGTACAGCTTACGTCACCTATATACATACACCCTCCTCCTCTTTTAGTTAGTATGACAATACAGCTTACGTACATTACATGTACCATACGCTAATCAGAGCGTGTGAACGATATTTTACGTACATTTTATATTTCATGCATTTTATTTTAAATCATGTTTTGTGAAGCACATAAGATTTTTATGTTTTATGTCGGTAATTCGGTTTTTATGTTGATAAGCAAAGTTGTTCATAAGTAAAAGTCCTAAACCAGACAAAACTGATCCCTTCCTATTACAAAAATTTTGGCATGACAGTTCTTGTTGGGCATCTATAGTCCTCTTCATCAGTACGACATGTAATGGGCCACAACAGACCAAAAAATTTGCATATTCCTGATGATATAGCCCGCCAATATTACGGCCTGGCGAATTGCGCCGACACGAACGGCAACATAACCGACAGTTGTTGCCTTACTATGGTTGTGACAAAACCTTTTCGCTCCAGGTGTGTTTACATGAAGTCCACTACTGACAGCAAATGAACCAAAACGAGGAAGTGAATGAGGCTCCCCTGGTTTTGCATTCCCTAGGCAAAACGTTAGCCATAAAAGGAGAAACACAGCTTTGTGGTTGTGTTCTATTTTAAGTAATCTAACTACCTTAGGAATTTCAGCTCGTAGACAAACGCTTTGTACATACCACTCACAGGATGCTGGAACACGATTTTGAATACACCATTCGAAAGAAATTCGTACGGAAATTAGTAAGACCATTACTAATACCAGGTAGCACCCTTCAGGATTTGGCTAGTCGTGATTCTTACAGAAATCTGACGTACCTCATTAAAATGCGCCTCTCGTCAGCATCCCTCATGGCAGAAGGCTTTTGCAACGCTTTGGTCGAAGGAATCGAGAAGTTTTAGTAACAATCACATGTTTACGTTAATATTTTATTGATGTTAACCAGTACAGCGAGATAATTATTGACTTCATAAATGCGATACACTTTCGACCGGAGTTAAGGGACGTGAAAAGCAATGTACACAGGCACCATAATAAAAAAAAGGCCAATTCCTGCCCGTGGAACACACATTATGAAGCTTCAGAAACGTTTAGACTTCTTAAGAACACTTGCAAAATAAGATTATGGATCACTACTGCAGATCTTTTACTAACACGGCGACCGCGCCTCCTTGTCATGAATTTCGTCCAAATTTATGGTATACGCAGGGTTTGGCCAGAAATGAAAGTGACAGAGATGGGAGGGAGTTCCAGACGATCAAACGTTTGTAGAAAATAACACTTTTGGCGCGTCTTGTGCAAGGCGCGCGTTATATATGTTAGCTTAATTTCCAAGCAGCGCCTATCGCAGCATGAAGAGTACAGAACAGTAAGTTAAGGGTCCTGAGGTTGGGTTAGGACATTCGGGGGAAGAGATAAAACTGCGAGGTCATCGGTCTCATCGGATTAGGGAAGGATGTCGGCCGCGCCCTTTCAAAGGAACCATCCCGGCATTTGCCTGGAGTGATTTAGGGAACGAAAAACCTAAATCACGATTGCCGGACGCGGGATTGAACCGTCGTCCTCCCGAACGCGAGTCCAGTGTCTAACAACTGCGCCACTGTTGTGTCTAGACAAGACAGCCTAGACACAATGAGAGGAAGCCGAAAGGCACGCGCTTAAACTCACGCAGGCTGGCGTGAGGTCTGAAACAGGATACGTAATGAATGCTATAAAGAAAAGTACGTAGCTTCTGGAATACTTAACTTTAATCCATAATTGTAGAACATCGCTCTTGATGATACATGTTATAACCACAATATATGTAACAAAGGATTATGGCGCCTTGCTAGGTCGTAGCAATTGTAGCTGAAGGCTATGCTAACTATCGTTTCGGCAACTGAGAGAGTCTTCGTCAGTGTAGCATCGCTAGCAAAGTCGGCTGTACAACTGGGGCGAGTGCTAGTACGTCTCTCTAGACCTGCCGTGTGGTGGCGCTCGGTCTGGGATCACTGACAGTGGCGACACGCGGGTCCGACGTACACTAACGGACCGCGGCCGATTTAAAGGCTACCACCTAGCAGGTGTGGTGTCTGGCGGTGACACCACATTCCTCCCCCGCAAATCGGCGAACGGTTGTGTGATAAGGCTTCCGCCCTCCGTGGGGAGGACCCCATGTTGACGTATGCGACGAGGTGGGGAGCCTAACAACAGGCGAGGCTGTGCCACCCGCACCCTGCCATTCGGTCCGAGGGTAGCTAGGAAACGCCTGAAAACCTAGTCCAGGGTGCACGTCAACATGCGGTGTATGCGCCCGTAGAGAGACAGGAGGGGCCGAAGGGTCGACGTCCATCGCGTCGGGGTACCCGACGGGCGTAGACGACATGTGGTCCGGAGCGGGCAAGAGTTCCATGTCGGAGGACAGCTGGTCACGGGAAGCGATCGGCAGCGCGTGACCCAGGGAGGCGCCTGGCGGTTGCAGCGAAGCGTCCACTGCGGGCGGCGCCGCGGGAGAACAAGCGGCGGCGGCGGTGGCGGCGGCGGCTGCGCGTCGCCATAGGGCAAAATGGAAGGCAGCGTCGGTAACACCTGGGGATGAGGCGAGCCAGCAGATGGGTCCCCAGGGCGCTGACCGGACGGCACCGTCGCTGAAAGCAGACGGGGAGCGGCAGTACCCGTGCGACGACAGAAGCGCAGGTGATTGAGATGCCGACGCATCTCACCAGAGGCCCTCAAAACCAGATACATAGCGCGGCCGAGGCAGCGAAGAATGCGCCCTGCGAGCCAACGCCGTGAACCTCGATAGTTGCGATAGTATACAACGTCGCCTGGAGCAAAAGCAGGTGGCTGCCGCTGCACAGGAACCTGATGCGGCGGATGCAGCAAAGACATCAAGGTTCGATGAGGACGACCGTGGAGCAACTCAGCCGGCGAGCGACCATCTCGGGGCTGAGAGCGATACGAAGACAAGAAGAGCAATAACGCGTCCTCCCGAGAATGCGACTCTTTCAACTTCAACGTCTGTGACTTGAAAGTCCGGACCAATCGTTCAGCAGCACCGTTTGACTGAGGCGAAAACGGCGCGGATGTCAGATGGTGAATACCATTGGCCTTGCAGAATGACTGAAATTCTGCGGACATGAATTGTGGGCCATTGTCGGAAACAATAGTCTGTGGAAGACCTTCAACGCAAAAGATAGCGGATAACGCTTGGATGGTGGCAGATGACGTCGTGGAAGACATCCGGACAACAAAAGGAAAATTACTGAATGAATCCACCACAACCAACCATCGAGCATTCCAGAATGGACCAGCAAAATCGATGTGTATGCGTTGCCAAGGGGAAGTGGCTTTCGGCCATGCAAAGAATTTCCGCGGTGGTGCGGATTGTTGTTCGGCACACGCCATGGAAGAAGAGCACATATTCGTAATTGCAGCATCGATTCCGAACCAAGTACAGTGCTGACGAGCAAATTGTTTCGTTCGCACTATACCCCAATGTCCTTGGTGGAGAAGTCGTAAGACAGAGGACTGTAACGAACGTGGGACCACGACCCGAGACTGATCATTATGAGAACGCAACAGCAAAACACCACGTCGTACAAAAAGTCTCTCCTTGTGAGCAAAAAATCGGCGAACCAACGGATCCTCGATCCGTGCCTTTGACAAGGGCCATTGAGTAGCAACAAAACGCAAAACGGTAGCAAGGACAGGGTCAACAGCTGTGGCTGTAGCTACACGACGAAAATGAAGCGGAAACGATTCGACCACGTCATCGGTTCCCGCATCAATGAACATGCAAGCAAGTTCGGAAGAATCGAATGCTCTATCCTCAGTAACAGGCAAACGGGACAACGCATCAGCGTTGCCGTGCTTAGCAGTGGACTGATACAAGACATCGTAGCGGTACTGCGAGAGGAAAATTGACCAGCGAATGAATTTCTGTGCTGTACGTGGTGGTACAGGCTTGTTCGGATGAAAAAGCGAAGTCAAAGGTTTGTGGTCTGTGATGATGGTAAAGTGACGACCAAACAAGAAATCATGAAACTTTGTGACACCAAAGACGAGAGCCAACGCTTCTTTCTCGACCTGTGAATAATTTCTTTGTGCAGATGAGAGCAATTTGGACGCAAAGGCAATAGGGCGAACATTCGATCCATCTTTGTGCGCAAGCACAGCACCGATCCCGAAATCCGATGCATCTACCATCAACAAAAGGGGTTTCTGGGGATCGAAAGGCGCAAGGCAAGTATTTAAAAGCAACGCCGATTTCAACTGGCGAAGGGCGCGTTCGCATTCCGTCGTCCAGACGAACGGAACACCTTTACGGCGTAAGCGATGAAGCGGAGCTGAAATGGAAGAGGCATTGGGAATATATTGGTTGTAATAGTTAATTTTTCCCAACACACTCTGTAGCTGCCTCAAATTCTGCGGCGAAGGCAAGTCCTGGATGACACGGAGGTGCTCTGGACTCGGATGTATGCCTTGTGCATTGATTACATGTCCCAAATATGGTAAGTCACGAGCAAAAAACACACATTTGTCCTTCCGCAAGCGAAGACCATTTTGTCGCAAGACCTGAAATAATGTTCTGAGATTGGCTAAATGTTCTTCTTCTGTCTTTCCGGAGATCACAATATTGTCCAGATAGTTTGCTGCAGTAGGGACCGAGGCACAAACAGTTTGTAGATATTGCTGAAACAATGCAGGGGCGGATGCACACCCGAATGGCAGTCTTTTGGACCGATACAAACTAAGATGCGTGTTAACCACCAAGACGCGCTGGGATTCGGCGTCCACAGGAATTTGCAAGTACGCATCTGCCAGGTCCAACTTCGAAAAATATTTTCCCAGGCACAGTTTGTCAAAAAGATCTTCCAGGCGGGGTAAAGGATAAGTTGCAATCACTAGTTGTGGATTCACCGTTGCCTTGAAGTCCACACAAAGTCTCAATTTACCGGAAGGTTTTGGCAAATTTACTAAGGGTGATGCCCAGAGAGAAGCCTGCACACGTTCTATCACACCTTGTGATTCTAAATCGTGTAATGCTCTTGCTACCTCATCACGCAATGCGTGGGGAACATTGCGTGCTCTGAAAAATTTTGGTTGCGCGTTTACTTTCAGTTCCAAATGTGCTTTATAGTTCTTAGCGCAACCAAGGCCCGGTGCAAAAATGTCTGCAAATTCTTCACATTGACGAGAAACACTGGCTGAAGGCACAGTCTGGTTCACTGATAGGACCTGATTGACTATAGACAAGTGAAACAACTGAAATAAATCTAAACCAAACAAGTTCACAGCAGAAGAAGAACGAAGGACGTAAAATGACACAAGTTTTGTTTGTCCCTTGTATGTTGCAAGAAGGCTGCACTGTCCTAGCATAGGAATATTCTGACCTGAATATGTAGTTAACTTAACCTTTGTGGCACGCAAGGGAGGTGTGCCCAGTTGTTTGTAAGTGTCTTTATTGAGCAATGAAACTGCAGCTCCGGTATCGAGCTGGAATGGTATCATGGTGCCATGAATGTCCAAATCTACAAAAAGTTTATTGTCCTGCTGACAACAAGAGCGACTGTCTCGTGCAACGTGAACAGACACGGGTACAGAATCACTTGCTAATTGACGTGATTTCCGGCGACATCGACACACACTTTTTGTGGGACGAACACAGTCACTGTTAGAATGAGTGGCACTGGGCGGAGTGGATTGAACTACATGAATGTCCATGGGCACAGGTTCACGAGCCTGAGTATTCTTGGTTCGATTCCGGCGCAAAGCAAAGGGCCTGGAATCGTTGTGAGTGTCCGATCTGAGCTTTTTCTGGCAAACACTCTGAACATGTCCTTTTTTATTACAGAAAAAGCAAATAGCTTGGCGTGACGGGCAATTCTCACGCGAATGTCTAGTAGCACACCGCGGGCATGATTTCACTGCATTTGCTTGCTGGCGCGGGACACGTGGCTGTGCGGACGTGCGCGAGGGCTGTTTACCGTTCCGTGCAGCTCGCCCGGCGGGCTGGGTAATGTGACACACAGCTGGCGAAGTTTCAAATGATTCCTGAGCAAAGTCAAGTGTGTCTTGCCTATCCAATATGTCCATCACTTGTTGAAGGGAGGGATTGACTAGTTTCAAAATCTGTTCTCTTATACGAACATCAGAAACGTTTTGTGCAATTGCATCACGCACCATAGTATCTGAATAAGGGAGCCCACATTCACACTCAAAAGCACAATCCCTAGTAAGGCCTTGCAAAGTTGCAACCCACTCCCTATTAGTTTGACCGGCCGTACGTTTGGTACGAAAGAAACTACACCTTTTTGCGACTACATTGACTGATTCCTTGAAACATGCATCCAATGCCGACAAAATTTCTTCGTAGGACAGAGTTGCTACGTCGCGTCGGGGGAAACAATTTCACTATCACACGGTACGTGTGCACGCCGACACACGATAATAAATGAGGCTGCCGCTCATTACCTTGAATTCTGTAGGCGGCGAGGTGCAACTGCGTGTTATGGCTGCGGTAGCGGTGGAGCGGCGGTGGCCGCATCATTTTGCATTGGACGTTGACCCTGGACGAGCTGTCCAAGGGCATCCAATAACGCCTGCGTCTGCTGATTCTGCAAGCGATAAAATTCGGACAGTACATCTGGAGATTGTGGCGAAGCCATGACACAAGTAAATTAGGGCAATACGAACGCTAAATCCTCTTTTGAGACTCGTCGCCGAAAATTTTGTGTCTAGACAAGACAGCCTAGACACAATGAGAGGAAGCCGAAAGGCACGCACTTAAACTCACGCAGGCTGGCGTGAGGTCTGAAACAGGATACGTAATGAATGCTATAAAGAAAAGTACGTAGCTTCTGGAATACTTAACTTTAATCCATAATTGTAGAACATCGCACTTGATGATACATGTTATAACCACAATATATACAGCAAAGGATTATGGCGCCTTGCTAGGTCGTAGCAATTGTAGCTGAAGGCTATGCTATCGTTTCGGCAACTGAGAGAATCTTCGTCAGTGTAGCATCGCTAGCAAAGTGGGCTGTACAACTGGGGCGAGTGCTAGTACGTCTCTCTAGACCTGTCGTGTGGTGGCGCTCGGTCTGCTATCACTGACAGTGGCGACACGCGGGTCCGACGTATACTAATGGACCGCGGCCGATTTAAAGGCTACCACCTAGCAAGTGTGGTGTCTGGCGGTGACACCACAGCCACCTCGCTCGATCAAGGGTCGTGACATCCAGTCCCTATGTGAGAATTTTTGTTTTCATTTTTTCCGTTAGTTGCACTGCAAACAGGCCGAGTTAATGCTCAATATCTCATGTTTATTGATATTTTCATTAAGGTCGTGGAAGGTAAAGGCAATGGAAAACTTAGGACTGCAAATAAATTTTGAGGAAGAAGTTGTAAGGTGTACATAAGAACGTGGTATATAGAGTTAGATACTTTCATTGTTTTACAGTTAATGAGTTACACGTGCTGGGATAGTATTCATCGTAGAAACAGGAAAAGCGCTACTTACTTGGTATCTTGCAAACTTTACAAACCCCGGTTTTTCTTTTTTTTACAATTACATGGTTATTTTAAAGTTTTTGTACCAAAACAAACTCAGTTTACATTCATAAAATGTTCTCTCTAATCGGACAGTTTGGCAGTAAACCACGTATAAGGCAGACTTTCCACTAACATTGGTGAGGGAAACTTGGGATATACATTGGAATGTATTTTGATGCAGTCTTCTCAGGATGTGATTTCTTTTTCTCTTGGGGCAGTTTGAAGCTTGTTCAAATTCTTTAGCTGACAATGAAAATATACATCGCAGGGCTGCCCCAGCCGTGTGCATTTGGGTGGGGGGAGTGGGGGGGGGACACTTTAATACGGCCGGATGGCTATCCTCCTTCACCTTAAAAAACCTCGTGTTACAATTGTGGATTTGTTTGTCCTCTGAACGAGCTAGTTAACAGAAGAAATTTATGCACATATTGTTAGATCACATCAAACACTATATACTGTGCAGTACCTTGTCACTGCTTGGAAACTAAACTAACATACGTGGCTCAAGCCTTGCCCGACCGTTGCAAATAATGTTATTCTCTATAAATACTTGATCATCTAGAGCTCCCAGATTTTTCACTTTCGTTTCGAGCTAATCTCTGCACATACCATAAATTTGGGCGCAATCGATGAGGACCAGTAGCTTACAAGTACCCTTTTAAGACGGCCCCTTCGAGAAAATCCTTTTGCAGATTTCTGTGATTGTATCTATTATTTTCTGTGTCTCAAACCATATAGTACGTATTGCATTCATGGATCTCGTGGTTGTCTCGTTTGCTAACTTCTTCATTCCTCTAAACAACAAAAAAATCGATTGAATTCTACGTAGGTGCACCAACTTTCGACCTGAAGGGAAGTAATATTGTTTCACATGGCTTGACACTGCAGTGCGGTCGGCTAGAGAGAGAAGAAGAAAGGATGACACTGAATTGGAAATGTACGAGTCTATTCACAAGGACAGCAACAGATTGATTCGTGAATACGAAACATTCTCCATGCTTGGTGAACTGTAAGTGCAACATTTCGGCACTACATCGACAGCTACCTCCAACATTGTCACGTGTTGCAGCGACAATGCAGCACTGCTGCTCGCAACACATTTGTGGCAACACATTGCCTTAGAATCTGGGCCGTGGAAGGCGTCATAAAGGATAACATCATTCTAACGGCTTGAAGAATACGTTTTCTGATTTTTTTTTTTTTTTTTTTTTTTTTTTTTTTTTTTTTTTTTTTTTTTTTGACGGATGGAAAGCTGACACAGAAATAACACACGGAGTATTTATTGAGCATATATTTAAGTAAATTACAAAAATTTTTTGTAGGAAAACATTTCAAAATGTCGACACTGCAGCAGTTCTCTTGGGACGTGTTGAATCTGAGGCGATCTCGGTACTCACTGTAACTAGTGCCAGTTAAAATCTGGAAGAAGGAAAAAATAATCTATACCATCTGCTTGAGTGTAGCTAAAGAACCGCATAGGAGGTTTTAGAAATATTGATTTCTGTGTAATTGGTGAGTGTTTGAATAAAGTTGTTCAGTTTTCACCAAAAAAAAAAGTAATTTCTTGATAAATATCGTTTGAGTTAACTAATCGAAAATCCCCTACGTAATTCACTTTGAAATGCTTTTTCTTCAAAGTTCTGCTCAATTTTTCAAATAAAAATATTGTAAATTGTTGGAGTTACGCTGCATGCCGTTTTGAAAAAACATATTCCGAGAAACTGAGTTTGAAGTTTTGAAATGTGTTACAGACATGAACAAAAGAAAAAATTCTACGTTTAAAAATCTCTTAACGTTAACCTGTATCACAGGACTGGCCTGTCATACTGTTAATATTGCTATTAGTAACGTATCCAGTAGTTTATCACAGAACGATTGAAATATCGGTCTTTCCTATTCTATAAACGCACGAGAATTTACAATTCCGTTTTTCCATACTCCAAGTAGGCACACTGGAAGCGTCATTCGACGGTTTATTGCGTATGTGTTCCGTATAAATTTACTACTTGATATAACTACTTCGGTGCAGTTTGAACGAGCGACAATTGTTGTGAAGCTTAAGCCACGACGACTTCGTTCTTGCGATATGATGTCTGCGCTGCACATTTCACATTTGACGTGTTGAGAAAGAGCAGAGAAAACGGCAAAAAAAATTTTAATCCTGTACCTCAATACCTAATTCACATCGGAATCCTGGTCACTGTCTTCCAGTTTGTTAGCAGAGTCACTGACTCCTTCCGACGTGCTCTCGGCCTCACATCTATAATATGGACATATCCCACTGCCTCGACGCCGCGCTGAGTACGATGTTTTCGTACCTTTTATCTTCGAACAGCCTTTTCTTACCACTCATTTACCATGTAATTGGAACTTTCCCGAGGCAGCTCTGAAAGAAGGTAGATCGAAGTTGTCGCTGTACTGCCGGTTATGGTTACCTGAAACATGAAACTAACATATCACCCTGATCCTTACAGATATAATTTTAGTTCATCGTAAGGACCTCCAAAAAATAAGTTTGCCGAAATTATAGATATTTTTAAAAAAGGGTCAGTTTTTGGACCCCTCTGATTTGGCGGAAAAAAATACTAAATATCAACATCAAAAACATCGGCTACGATGAACTGAAGAACCTGGATGAAAATTGTAGCAAGGGCGACTAAACCATGCCGAAAGACATAGTTCTGAGAAAACCCCGTTTAATGTTTGACAAATATTTATCATACAAGAAAGGACAATGCTTGAAAGTAACGCGATATCATTGTTGCTTGGTCCATAATAGCTATCGCACCGGCTAGTGGATGGCCGCTTTCTGCTACTTTGACCTGATAAGCCCTCATTTTCGTTCTCAAAGCCCCTTTCGTAGCTCAGCGCATCGCCGCCGGCGTCTCTATCTTCACAGAATCCGCGAATTATCGCCGATTTTGATTTGAAGGGCACTTGCCAAGTGCATTAATGCAGTATGGCCTACATTGAATAAATATACACCCAAATTGGAAGCACTGTTGACGATTTTGCTTCAGATGGATGTTATTTTTGGAGCGTATCTCCAAATTGGACTACTGAAACCTTGGTTGAAATTTTGAGTACAACGGCGCAAACAGCGCTCTAGCAAATCAGGTTTACTCAAATCGCCCAATGAGTAGGGAGCGTAAGCGCGGAACCTGTTCTCTAACGCCGAGGCGTGCCATGCACTCTCGTAGTCAAACTATCACAGAGTCATTACTTTTTCGTTTTCGCGCATAGAATTTGGGGGAATAATTCTTCAATGTACATGCATTTGAATTCCGTAAAAAAAAATTTCTAGTTTCTTGGGGCGTGCCCCTATCGTTTCCCCTTAAGGGATTAGACATTTTGCCTCTTATTTTAGAGGGTTCAAAGCATATTTTTAAGCCAACAAAGAATGATTTCGGAAAATTGTGCTATTGTGTTAACCCTCGAGAGCCCTCGGCCATTCTTCCTAAGGGTGAGTTCCAGAAACGGGACGAGGAATCAGAGAACTTCTTCTCGACCTTTTCAGGGCGCAAATTTCATTAGGTGCGGTTTACAGGGCACCTTCGCCACCATTACAGACACAACACCGCAAACCGAATCGCTTTAACTATCCCCCTGGGTCGTATATAATTCATTGATTACCCACCCGTCCAGTGACGTGTTATTTCTGAATTTTCTCCGGCTCGCAGAAAGTGCCCGCAGGACAATTGAAGAAAATCACGCGACGCGTGAGCGACCCGGCCGAGCGCCAGGTGTTGAACGATTACGACCGCGCGCTCTTCGGACTGCGTTCCAATTTACATTCGCAATGGCGGGCCGAGACATTCACGCGTCCGCCATAAATTGCGCGGGGGGGGGGGGGGGGCAGGCATGAGGAAGGGGGGTAGAACATAGAGGGGTCCTGCGCTGCGCGTGTGCCGTTTACCTAGCTAGCGCACTGCCAGCCAGCCGGGCGGAAAGAGAACCGTGATGAGAAAATTATGGAAATCCAGATAATTATCTAATCTCGCGCCGCGCCTTAGCGCTGGCTTATTGACCTGGCGCAGTGGTACAAAGGCGCCGTACGACGAGCACCGAGGCGCACAGGCTCACACGCCGTAATGCTAGAGGCTGTGCCTCGCGCAGTGCCCAGCATGTGGAGTCGTGGAGCGCTCTTCGTAAAATTTTTTTAATTTTTGCTCCCTTTCAAGTTGATTCTAGCAGGGGACTCGAGGGCCGCTATCGACCGCGAAACGGCCGCGCGGGCAGTGACATAATTGTTTCATGTAGCGATTTGTTGGCGCGCTCCACCGAGAGTCGTTTTCCTGGTTAACGTCACCCACACACCATGTCGACGTGCCTGCATCTCCTAGTTGAAACCTGCCAGTGTTGCCACTGCGCCGTACTGCTCCAATGAGACGGCTGAAACAGTTGTTTTATTCACATAGACAGCGTAAACTGCTGCAGTTTAAAATTCTAACAACATGAAAGGCAGTAAGCAAAAACGTCGAACTGATGAAATCTCTTCCCCGGTTATCAGCCGAGTCGTGTTATCGCAACGTTTCGGCAGCTTTTCTACTCGTCTTCTTCAGGTGAAGAGTCATGTTCATGTCGGTGACTGCACTTCCTCCACCACCGGCAGGGCCCTCCAACACCGGTTGCCACATCTCCTCCGGACATTCGCGATTAGTCCACCCATTGGGGCTATAAAGGAACGAATTGGACATGAGCGTGACACCATGCCTGAAGATGATGACTACGAACGTCGTCGAAATATTGGAGTAACACGACACCTTCACACAGATGATAACCTGAGAAGATTTCGTTCTCGAAATTAGCTAACGAAGCCTGCAATCCCATACAAAGTCAAGCTGACAGGAAATCCACTATTACGTGCTAGGATACGGAGGTGATCAGTATTTCACAAGTGCAGACTCACAAACTAGCAGCAGAACCATTTTCATTGTGTGTATGACGAATGATAACGCAGGGGATTGCTCATTCAGATGTCAGATTGAAATGCTCTTTGTTAGAAGATAGTGGTGTGCCTCAGACAAATACGAGATAAGTTTAGGGTCTTTTGTCGTAAATCCACAGTGATGGATCGTGCCCCAACATGATCCTGGCTTGTCGTTTCGCGCATCGGTGGTCCCTTGACCAGGGGATGTACGAGGGTGAGTCAAATGAAAACCTTAAATATTTTTTTAATATTATTTATTGTGCTGAAGTGGCAAAACGCTGTATCACTTTTCAACATAATCTCCCCCACGCTCAATTAAAGTCCTCCACCGCTTACAAAGTGCATAAACTCCTTTAGAAAAAAATTCTTTTGGTAGTCCGCGCAACCGTTCATGCACCGTGTGGCGTACCTCTTCATCAGAACGGAACTTCTTTCCCCCCATTGCATCTTTGAGTGGTCCAAACATATGGAAATCACTTGGGGCAAGGTCTGGTGAGAATGGTGGATGAGGAAGACACTCAAAATGCAGGTCTGTGATAGTTGCAACTGCTGTACGGGCAGTGTGGGGCCTTGCATTGTCATGTTGCAAAAGGACACCTGCTGACAGCAATCAGCGTCGCTTTGACGTGTTGCAGACCACAGATGATTCTTTAGGAGATCTGTGTATAAGGCACTGGTGACAGTGGTCCCTATAGGCTTGTAAAGCTCCAAAAAGGCCATCTTTTGCATACAAAAATAGAGTCAGCATAAGCTTCCCTGCTGATGGTTCTGTTCGAAACTTCTTTGGTTTTGGTGATGAGGAATGGCGTCATTCCTTGCCCGCTCTCTTCGTTTCCGGTTGGTGGAAGTGAACCCAGGTTTTGTCCCCAGTAACGATTCTTGCAAGTAAGCCATCACCTTCTCGTTCAAAGCGTCGAAGAAGATCTTCACAAGCATCAACAAGCCGTTATCTCATTTCAGGAGTCAGCTGCCGTGGCACCCATCCTGCAGACATTTTGTGAAACCGGAGCACATCTTGCACAGTGTGGTGTGCTGACCCATGACTAATCTGTGTACATGCTGCAATGTCATTCAGTGTCACTCGGCGGTTTTCCTTCACTATGCCTTCAACTGCTGCAGTGTTCTGTGGAGCCACAACTCGTTGTGACTGACCTGGACGAGGAGCATCTTTCTCTGAAGTCACACCTTTTGCGAACTTCCTACTCTTTTCGTAGACTTGCTGCTGTGACAAACATGCATGACCGTACTGAACCTTCATTCGTCGATGAATTTCAATACATTTCACACCTTCACTACGCAACAACCGAATAACATAAAGCTGTTCTTCCCTAGTGTAAGTCTTAAGTGGGGCGGCCATCTTTATGCTGATACTGCGACGGTATGTGTGCCACCTACAGGCCATTCTGCACGCTGTTTGTAGCACTCTTACCAACTTACGGGATAACGGCGCGAAATTTCGATTTGTTATTACAAATCTAAGGTTTTCATTTGACTCACCATCCTAGAATCGTAGGTTTCATTGGGGGGGGGGGGGGGGGGGTAGGGGAAGGGGTGCATATTCAATGCCATGAAGAACCTCAGAAGCCCCACGCTCGGCCGTGCACGGTCGTACAGCTTCGTCACATAGCCTAAGTCAGATACTCAAGTGCCCGTGAAGACACTATGACGATGTTTGGACCACCACAGACCATCATTAAGGTGATCATTGTTCGGGGTTAGGCTAGACGCCGTAGCAAAGAAAGGAGCATCAATAACTGTACGTTCAACTTCAATGCCAGACGCAGGAGTAGATTCCTTCGTCTTTTCATCACTACGGACGTTTCTGTATGTTGAGTATAGATGGAAGAAAGATTCCAGATTACATTCGACATGTCATACCAGCTTAGTGCCTGGTTTAATGGTATGACACAACACGATCACATCGGGTTCGTATAGCTGGAATTTCGACAGAACTGCAACATTTATGATGTGTTAAGGGCGTAGCTGTGCCATATGTTTGAGGTCTCAGAGACACTAGCTTTGCACAGCATACAGCAAGACCAGACGTTGATTGTGCAGTCCTGACCTATCTAGAGAGAGAGGATAGTTAGCTGATGCCGCAGTGACGCGTCCTCCAGAAGTCATTGAAAACATACTGTTACGGTGAATGGTACTTATTGAATTATTCTGACTACTGGCAATATAAATCTTTGGGAATATCTAGGGCTTAGAATTGATGAAGTCTAGTGAATCAGTAACAGCAGCTCGTTTCTGTCCAACAAGAACAGTTAACGATTTTCCTCTCCAGACATATCATGTTTTACTAATTTCATTGATCGCCAACAGTAATTGCTATAGCCATACCGGGTTCTATACAAAATGAATTTAAGAGAGAGGTCATCATCTAGAACTGCGGAAGGTAACTAACAGTGTACAGCCTTATGGAGATGACTACTTTCTACCTTTCTGATTTATACTACCGATCATTGGGCGTGGGAAACTGGTAATTTAGAAAGGAACATTGCAAACTATAACATTTTTTGAAATTCCGGTGAACGACTGACACTTAATTACATAGTAAAATTATGGAAAATTAGTTCACATTATTGTCCTGTACGAATTCCGATCAGGGTGAAAAATGATGGAGAGAAGATCAGTGTGGGGCGGACTCTTTGTAGTGAGGAAATGGATACCACTTTGGAGTGGAATGTCAGCCATGGAAGTATGAGGCATGCTCAGTTAAAGGAATTATGAAACTGACGGGGGACAGTGATACGTTAGCAGAGAGTTGTACATAGCATGTACGAGCCGATCGTGGAGTGACCAGCTTCACTAACAAAGGCTTCGGTGCTTAATAACAGGACGGAGCATCCAGAAACTTCGCTTTTCTGAAAGAGCAAACCGGACACGTACGCGAACTGAAAAAATGGCTCTGAATTAACTTGTTTTTTCAGCTTTTCACCCGAAGAGGAAGGTAAATCCACCAGGAAAAAAGCATTTACACTGAGACCTAAAATTCCTCGCCTGCAATTACATGTTTCTTACCATTTCACCATCCAGACTAAAGCAGCTGCACACGGAAATAACCTCCGCGGTCTATTGTTAACCATCTGTTGCGTCCGATAAAGATCTGATTTATACAGCGCCCATCATCTACCTGATACTCTAAGGATTGAATTTGTTTCCAATTAATCCCATACTGCCATCTGACTGTACTCTGCAGCAAAGTTAATTTTAATCTCTATTATTCCCTATCACTTGCTCAACTTCACACAGTTCCTCACCCATGTGTCTGCACTCCCTGAGAACCCAAGCTAATGTGACTGCACTCACCGTGATTCCGAGGCAATCTGACTTCTCACCAGCGAAAAAGACAAAGCCATGTCCATGTTATTCGCAGTTCTAACTGAAAAGTACTACCTGTCACGCTTCCCTGCAACTCTAGTCAGAATAGTGCACGTAGGTATAAACATATAGAAGCTTCTGTCGGGAAGTTCGTTTCTCTACCTGCACACATTCTACGAGTCACGTAGGCCACAGTTCATTCTCCAGTGTCTTTATTTCTTTAATTTTTGTAATGCGCCCATCTCACTGTTGTAACTTACACTTCTTGCCTTCCTCCACCAATGCAGATAGAGCAGAAATTCGGCCCAACATTCAGCTGAATTTGTGTTCTCATGCAAGTACAGTGGACAGGCACAGAGTAGAAATTTCTGATCATAATGAACCCTTAAAAGCAAAACAAAATTCAGGCTACACCGATGCTTGCTCTGGTCATTGGTTTACCTCATAGATTTAAAACAGGCAAAAACTGATTTGGTACCTGCTTAAATTAATGGGTTCTAGAATCAATGAAAGACACACTAAAACAACGTTCGTCTTTCAATGGTTATAGTTTTTGGAGTGTTATTGGAACGACAGCGAACTTCTTAAGCAGTACAACAAAAACAGTGAGTCTAACTCAGAGATAATGTTTACTTATTCTATACTGGCTCCATATATCGCCAAGAATAGGGCTGGCCACGGCGTGCCGAACTTCACGTGGGCCGAGTGTGTGGGTCACAAGCATGGCCAAGGCTTCACCTGTCCCGCCTTTGCTCGTTCCTCTTCGGAAGTACTCGGTACAGTGCTATATTTCGTTTAGAATTCCCAGTGTCTACTATGCAGTCGCGTAAGTGACAGGTACTGCAGATTTGCTAGGTTCAGATGGCTCTGAGCACTATGGGACTTAACTGCAGTGGTCATCAGTCCCCTAGAACTTAGAACTACTTAAACCTAAGGACATCACACACATCCATGCCCGAGGCAGCATTCGAACCTGCGACCGTAGCAGTAGTGCGGTTCCAGACTGTAGCGCCTAGAACCGCTCGGCCACCCCGGCCGGCGCAGATTTGCTAGGAAACGATATTACATTGCCATGCAGAAACAATGTAAAGATTTAGTTGACAATGAAAGAACAAAGAATTATAACGACCGACAGGTGGGATTCATTGTTCTATGCCTCAAGAAGCACTTAGTGCCACACTCGCGGGCGTACAGCATGTGAAGATGTTGGTGCTATGAACAGTAAAATTTCTGATGTTACACACATTATTCCACTGTGAGTTGCTACTGTTTCCAATGGAACTGAAAAAATAGAATAGAGACTTTATATGTTGCCGCTAGGTACGTTGGTTAAGTCAAGGCGCAAGCCTAGCACGATTTTTCGATTTAAATATCGCTATTGTGGAATTTATTAAGGAAAATGGAGTAGAGGAACGATAGTAAGAATATTCGATATGAATTGCACTTCTTGCATTTTAAGTGGACTCGACTGCAGACTGCCATTAAGAAAACGCGAAGTGTGAAGAATTTATTATTGCCTTGAATAAATTGCGAAGATAGTTTGATGAACTTTTTGAGTCCGTTATTAATCTTACATCTGTTATCGTGGTGTTTTCGAGACCGTTTGCCGTTTCAGTTGAAAGAGCTCCTGTGCATGTGTGGATGTTACTGATTGATCTGCAAGGTAATTCCCAGTTTGATGACAAATCCTTTTACGTTAAACTTGCTTTCTACGGGTAAAGCGTTCCCACATCCCAATAATGAGATTGCAAAAGTGCTACAATACTTCGACCGTTATATTTTTAGTGAAAAACATTTTTCCATTACAAAACTAAATAAGTCACAATTAGTCGCAACTTGAGTGCGAAAATCTGTGAAACAGTCTGCTTCTGAGCATATGCTGTCAGATTGCACCAGACAGAAATTATGTCATTAGCAGGTAAAAATAATTAATTAAATAAAACCGAAATTTTTTGTTTGTTTGTGATCTACGTTGGTGAGAAATGTGAATTATAAAACTAAGTCAAGTTCAGTGCGACTGCCCTGCCATCTTCAGGGCGACAGTTATTGAACTATGTGAAAAAAAGTAAATTATTTACAAAGTATGGCGTGCGCACACTTTATTCAACATGTAAACGTCAATACTGATATTCGGATTTAGGTTGTGACATGTTCGACATGTCTACCATCATTGGTGATCATGTGGTGCAGACGAATAGCAAAATTCTGTATGATCCGCTAAAGTTTTGGAACATCGATGCTGACGATGACTTTCTGAATGCCTGATTTCAGCTCGGAAATAGCTTTGGGGTCAGTGCTGTACACCATTTCTTTAATATAGCCTCAGAAAAAGGAGCCACATGTATTGAGATCCGGAGAATATCGAGGCCAATCGAGGCCCATGTCAGTGGCCTCTGGGTACCCAGAGTCAGAAAGCGGTCCCCAGAGGGCTG
The DNA here is from genome assembly GCF_023864345.2 of Schistocerca serialis cubense. Lineage (NCBI taxonomy): Eukaryota > Metazoa > Arthropoda > Insecta > Orthoptera > Acrididae > Schistocerca > Schistocerca serialis. The sequence continues at coordinate 143,976,425 of NC_064641.1, read as the reverse complement.
CTCCCAGACATCAAACACTCTCCTGCTTCAATGGGATCGAGATCCGTCATGCATGAACCACATCTTGTCGAAATTGGGTCACTTTGGGTAATGGGGATGATATCATCTTCCGAAACCATCACGTACAGTTCGGTAGTCACTGTGCCATCAATGAATATCGCACTGATTTTTCCATGGCTGGACATTGCACACCGCACTGTCACCCGTTGAGGATGAAGAGACTTCTCGATCGCGAAATGCGGATTCTCATTCCCCCAAACCTGCCAATTTTACTTATTGACGAATCTATCCAAATTAAACTGGACTTCATCGCTAAACCAAACCATATTAATTCCCGTCATACCCACGGCGAACGACGCAATTTGAAGATCCGAAAGCAAACCGTTCAGAAGTTATGACGATTTTATTTCATACAGTTCAATAATTGTCACCCTGTAAATGAGGCGAGTTCGCGTTTTCCACTCTTCCTCCCCCTCACGTTGAGACAGTGGGAGGGGAAGTATGCAGCGCAGCTGAGCGCTATGGCACACGGGCCAGGACACGGCCTGAGGGACCAAAACACGACCGCCGCTTGCTTAATGGGTTGAAGATGGTCATGTTTGACTGAAACTGGTTAAAGGTAAAAATAAATATTAGTAGCGATCTTGGCTTACTCTGTTTGTTATATTGTTATGGGTTACATAAATAATGGCACCCAAAAACTCGCCAGCTGCTACTACCGATAAACCGTAGCACAGAGCTAAACTGGGATAGAATGATGTACCAGCTGCATTAAAGCCACTATTGCAAGCAGAGGTGGTACTTCTGTGAACTGAATTTCATACTCGGGAACACACAAATCACTTACAATTTTAAACTAGCTATTTTAGTACTTTACTGTGTATGCACAAATACTTCGATATTTGTCCTCGTTCCTGATGGACCAATTTTAGTAATCAGCAGTGCTCTTACCCTTAGAAAAAGTAAGGATTCGTTTCATCACATTACGTGGAACACAGGTGACTGAGAAATGGGAAAATCATTAGGAATGTAGCTCCAACATGAGAACTATCCCGTCTCTAACGTCCAGACTTTACTAAAAACGAGTTTAAATTCAGGAGATGTATTGCATGCTCTCTATCAAAAACTGTCCATATGTGAGAAAACTGAATTTACTGATTTCAGAAAAGTGTGCTTTACATACTGTATTCATTTGGTGAGCAAAACTGACTGTTGGCTGGCCCTGTTACGCGCCTGTGAACAACGTCATGAAATAAAACTTCATATTTAATGAAATGCATAATTTGAAATAAATGTTCAAGTGTGCGAGGATTCCTAAGAAACCAAACCGCTAAGGTAATCGGTCCCTAGACTTGCACGCTATTTAAACTAACTTAAACTAACTTATGCTAAGAACAACACACACATACATGCCTGAGGGAGGACTCGAACCCCCGGCGGGAGGGGCCGGGCAATGCGCGACACGGCGCCTCAAACCGCACGACCACACAGCGCGGCATGATTTGAAATAAAGAAAATGAATCCGATTAAATGTAAAATGAAACTAATTATGTACTCAGTGAAAACTATGTAAATAAACCCAGCACCGAAGTACATTATGAGCGTTGCATGATATAAAGCGCAACGCTTGACTTGGAATATCCACAAAAATAAATTATTGCTCCACTTGGAAAAAAATAACTGTTCGACCTTATCTCCACTGATCACGGTAAATGAATCTGCTTGGTAGCACAACACCTGGTAGTTCCGACTACGTATTATTTCCTCACAAGAGTACAAGGTTAGATCTGCTCTGAAATAAAAGTGACTTACCTCTTGCTCAGCATGCTATTTTGCGTCTGATGTACTGACATTCTCGAAAGCAAATTGAAATCAGCAGATGCAGCAGATAAAGAAAAACAGTCCTTCTCAGAAACAATCTGTGACTTCGTGTGGCGTAAGGTGTACGCATACGCGATACAACATTTATAAATTTACTAAGAATAATTTTTTTGAGGTTTACATTAAATAAAACCGTTCTCGAAAAATTAGACTCTGATTGTTGGCCGGCTGGAGTGGCCGAGCGGTTCTAGGCGCTACAGTCTGGAACCACGCGACCACTACGGTCGCAGGTTCGAATCCTGACTCGGGCATGGATGTGTGTGATGTCCTTAGGTTAGTTAGGTTTAAGTAGTTCTAACTTCTAGGGGACTGATGACCACAGCAGTTAAGTCCCATAGTGCTCCGAGCCATTTGAAGCATTTTTTTCTGATTGTTGACGAGAAGGACTGTACAACGTAAGAAAACTCTAACAACTGCGAAATTCTCTAATTATAAAAATTACAAAAATTTCAACTAATTGTGTCATCTGTAACGTAATGAAAAGAAAAAGATCAAATTAACACTAATAATAAATGTTATTAGTTACCTAAGCTACAAATATTTCCTTCAATTGACAGTTCCAACAAACAAACATTTCATTCTTGCATATGCATTGGTTACCTTGAAAAACTCTTCCTGATATCCTCTCCACCGAAAGAAACAATTACCTACGTTTAAAAACAAGTTTTTATCTCCATAACAAAATATTTTAGATAACCTCTTTCGGGCTCGCAAACAACAGATCTCTTTCGCTGAAAAATTCAACAGCTTGCAACTATGACTCAAATAAGACTGCCCCAGCGCTGCAAAATTGACTGCCTAGAAAGTCAACCATAGATAAAACATAACAGATTCAAAGATCTTATTCACTACTCATGCAGTGCGCTTATTCATCTTTCTCCCAGTATAGTGAAGGGGACAATTATTTACAAAAGCAGAAAACATATGAGAACCTTACAGTGTCACCCATCAAGATAATTAATCTCTGAAAGTCTACATACATTCCTGGTGTTAAAAAGTTCACGAATATAGAGAAAAACAGGTAACCAAAAAAACGAAAAATTGTGACCAGGAGAATCGGAGGTCATATATGAGGCATTATTTGGGAAAAAGCGGCTTCAAACAAAATACGTGGGGTACTTAGACAGTCATATTTCCAGAAATAGCTGAGTTGTCGTACGTCATTTCCTTATTTATCATTCAAGTGCACACATAGAGTTCCAATGAAGCTAATGAAGCACAGCGCAATGTATTAGTACACACTCGAGAAAAGGGCAGAATATGGATACGCTATATCATTTTAGGTGCATCAGCACTGTAGTCCAATATCAAAAGCTACATTAATCAAGTTGCCACATTACGCAACAGGAAAAGCCACTTGGTAACATCCATTTTGCGCAGATGAAGAGTTTTACAGATAAACTATCTAGGTGGTGTGTAGAAAAGACATATCTCTGTATTTTAAAATAGCTTTTAATTGGTTATGTTCTTCGAAATGAGACACATTCCTTGTTATAGAAGGGCACTAACATGCACTAACATAAAGTCAACACATATGTTACGAAATAAGGAGTGATAACAGAAAAGTGGAAGAACCACTAAAATGACTGCGCGGCGGGGAAACGAATGGGTGGGTCATGTTTATTTTGCTTGGTATCTCCCTTCTTCATAACTGCACCTTAACGGAGAAACGAACAACATTCCTACTCGCAAAATATACCGATACATAGAGAAGCAATATAATACAAAGCATGAGAAAAGCGCGATAAGACAAAAACGACCAAACCAAAATAATAAACTACACATCTCTAATGCTTTTACTGGCAGCTGTAAGGATATATATCAACATTCCTGCGTAGAATGTGATGTAAGAGATAATTTTGCCGGTCTTCTAATATCGCTTTAAAACATTTTAGAATTTTTAGGATTAATTAAAAATGGATTGACGTTGCTCAAAGAAAATATTGTGGAACCTAATGGATACGACAGCCACTGTTTTCCTGGTGTATGGTAAACATAACGCACAAAGAATAATTTAGAGTTTATTAGCATTTGTACAGTAATATTTTGCTCTGTCTGCCACTGCGATACTGCGACACAGTGCTACAATATTGTTATTTCGCTCAGTGTCTGCTTGCTAATTGTTTACGTATGACTCTGTCTTCTTACGGGACACTGTTATTACGTGTCTTGAAATTTCAAACTTCAGCCATTACAGTGTTTACGACTTGTTACAGTATCAGTTTCTCTCGCGTAATATTACTTCTCCCAGAAACATCTACGCATGAACTGGTGGTTTTCGACTCTTCGACTCTCAGCCACGCGGGATTAGCCGAGCGGTCGAGGCGCTGCAGTCATGGACTGTGCGGCTGGTCCCGGCGGAGGTTCTAGTCCTCCCTCCGGCATGGGTGTGTGTGTTTGTCCTTACGATCATTTAGGTTAGGTAGTGTGTAAGCTTAGGGACTGATGACCTTAGCAGTTACGTCCCATAAGATTTCACACACATTTGAACCCGTTTTTTTTTTTTTTTTTTTTTTTTTTTTTTTTTTTTTTTTTTTTTTTTACTCTCAACGATAATCTTTGTTTTAGGCAACCTTTAGGGTCACTTAAAATCTTCCACCAGTACTTAAATAAGACCCTATCATTCCAAGCTTCTTACGGTTAAACATAATCACTTCCTTTCTAAGTTATCATTCACTTTACATGAAATGAAATGACGTCCCATGCTTCTTGACAGAGCTTAGGGCAACGATGAGGGAGACCCGCCGTGCTAGGCAAGGTCCTAATGGAGGTAGTTTGCGATTGCCTTCCTCCGACCGTTATGGGGATGAATGATGATGATGTAGACGACACAACAATACCCAGTCATCTATCGGCAGATGAAAGTCCCTTGTCTCCTCGGGGAATCGAACCCGGGACCTCGTGCTCGGGAAGCGAGGACGCTACCGCGAGACCACAAGCGGCAGACTTCACGTTACATACTTCTTCTATATAGATGCATTTGAATTTAGAAACATTCTATTTCATCTTTTGCCGCCTGGAGGCGTGTTCATGCACTCATACGTAAAACTGATGATAAGGAATGCTACACATATTGTTGTTTCGATTATAGTATTTACCAGCGTAAATCACAAGGTAAAGATCTGTTTGTGTGTAGGGCCGAGAGGAGAATTTTTGACTTTCTAGTTTTAGGAAAAAGAAGGAAGTGGTAAATACGACCTTCACCAATGCCAAAAAGAAGAGATAACGTGGCAACTACGCGTTCTGTAGAAGAGGGCGAAAGTAGGAAAATCATGGCGACAAACAGTGATTAGAAAATGTGAAGCATATTATTGAGGGCTCAGTTGACTCGCAGAGATCAGAAATTGACAACAAGACAATTAAATTACCGTCTTGCTGAGATCGGAAGCTCCTGCACACGTTTTTTAAGTAAACATGTTCTATAAAGTTTGTAGTTGTTTTCCAATACACATGTATAGAGGGATGTGGTGTCTCCATTGCAGGCGGAGTGGCGATTACGGACAGTGCATTGTGATGCTTCCACAGCCTAGTTGCTGTTGTGTCATTGTACACTACTGGCCATTAAAAATGCTACACCAAGAAGAAATGCAGATGATAAACGCGTATTCATTGGACAAATATATTACACTAGAACTGACATGTGATACATTTTCACGCAATTTGGATGCATAGATCCTGAGAAATCAGTACCCAGAACAACCACCTCTGGCCGTAATAACGGCCTTGATACGCCTGGGCATTGAGGCAAACAGATCTTGGATGGCGTGTACAGGTACAGCTGCCCATGCAGCTTCAACACGATACCACAGTTCATCAAGAGTATTGTGACGAGCCAGTTGCTCGGCCACCATTGACCAGACGTTTTCAATTGGTGAGAGATCTGGAGAATGTGCTGGCCAGGGCAGCAGTCGAACATTTTCTGTATCCAGAAAGGCCCGTACAGGACCTGCAACATGCGGTAGTGCATTATCCTACTTAATTGTAGGGTTTCGCAGGGATCGAATGAAGGGTAGACCGACGGGTCGTAACACATCTGAAATGTAACGTCCACTGTTCAAAGTGCCGTCAATGCGAACAAGAGGTGACCGAGACGTGTAACCAATGACAACCCGTACCAACACGACGTGTGATACGCCCGTATGGCGATGACGAATACGCGCTTCCAATGTACTTTCACCACGATGTCGCCAAACACGGATGCGACCATCATGATGCTGTAAACAGAACCCGCATTCATCTGAAAAAATGACGTTTTGCCATTCGTGCACCCACGTTCGTCGCTGAGTACACCACAGCAGGCGCTCCTGCCTGTGATGCAGCGTCAAGGGTAACGCAGCCATGGTCTCTGAGCTGATAGTTCATGCTGCTGCAAACGTCGTCGAACTGTTCGTGCTGATGGTTGTTGTCTTGCAAACGTCCCCATCTGTTGACTCAGGGAACGATACGTGGCTGCACGATCCGTTACAGCCATGCGGATAATATGTCTGTCATCTCGACTGCTAGTGATACGAGGCCGTTGGGATCCAGCACGGCGCTCCGTATTACCCTCCTGAACCCACCGATTCCATATTCTGCTAACAGTCATTGGACCTCGACCAACGCGAGCAGCAATGTCGCGATACGATAAACCGCAATCGCGATAGTCTACAATTTGACCTTTATCAAAGTCGGAAGCGTGGTGGTACGCATTTCTCCTCCTTACACCAGGCATCACAACAACTTTTCACCAGGCAAAGCCGGTGAACTACTGTTTGTGTATGACAAATCGGTTGGTACCTTCCCTCATGTCACCACGTTGTAGGTGCCGGTAACGGTGCCAACCTTGTGTTATAGCTCTGAAAAGCTAATCATTAGCATATCACAGCATCTTCTTCCTGTCGGTTAAATTTCGCGTCTGTAGCATGTCATGTTTGTGGTTTAACAATTTTAATGGCCAGTAGTGTAGTTGGAGGGATATGGTGTTTGTATTGCAGGCGGACCACCGATGACGGGCAGCGCGCAGTGATGCTTCCACAGCCTAGTCGCTGTTGTGTTATTGTAGCTGGAGGGATGGGGTTGCCTGTATTGCAGGAGGAGCGGCGATGACGGGCAGCTGGGCCTGATGCCGGACCCGGACTTCCCAGAATTCCCCGCGGTGGCGGCGGTGGGGCCGCGAGAGCGCCGCGTGCTCTTCCCCGTGTCGCCGCCCACGCCGCCGCGTCCCGCCGCCAACCACCACATGCACCACCACCAACACCACCAACACCAGCAGCATCAGCAGCACCACCACCAGTGGCAGCCGCACCACACAGCCGCCGCCGCCGCCCACACGGTAAGTCCGTCACCACAGCTACCGGCTCGCGCTTGAAACTGCCACACATCGGCACACGCTGAACTGTCATATATAATACAATAGCAGTGTATGTGATCCCTGCCGTCGGCTACTGAATACTGATGCGGTACATATGTCGTTCAGTCCACGTAGAGGTGGGTTCCTTGACGCCTAGCACTCAAATCGGTTCAAATCGGCGACGGTCTGTTTCACAGTAGCCCGTCGATCGAAGGTAGCGTGATGCCAATTCGTGAGACTCTTGTTGTCTTATTGTACGTCGATTTACGTATGGGGAAACACGTGATGTTGTAGGTCCACCCTGGACACTACTGATCCCGGGAATCGGAATTTTCATGTAGTCTCTGATATGATATGATCTGTGCCTTTACGCGGTTGCTGCGTGGGGTAGCCTAGCGGTCTGAGGCGCCTTGCCACGATTCGCGCGGCTCCCCCGTCGGAGGTTCGAGTCCACCCCTGGGCATGGGTGGATGTGTTGTCCTTAGCGTAAGTTAGTTTAAGTTACATTATGTAGTGTGCAAGCCTAGGGACCGATGACCTCACCAGTCTGGTCCCATAGAACTTTACCACAAATTTCCAAAAATTTACACGGATTATCACGTCATGTTCGAAGTCAATGTTCTAGCGACGTGGGAGAAGATGGGACACAGTGTAACAGCGATGCTATTTTCTTAACTTTTGGAAAACAGATTTAGGGTGACATTCTTCTTTTTATGTATTTTTTTTGTTAAGTATCCCTTAACGATAATTCATGGGCCCGAGGTGACTTTGAAATTTGGAGTATTTATTGAAAACATTAACATACATTTTTACAGTGTTCCCCAGTGCAGAACAGAGTGTAACATATTTTTGGTGTAGAGTGTTACAAGCATGACGAACTACTTCATGCTAGCACAACTTGTATCCTTCAACTGTTCCAGAATACAAGCTGCAATTAAAAGCTAGACAATATTAATATTTAAATTCTTTGAAAGTAATTTAATTTTTTTCAATATTCATCGAACGTTGAAACGTTTTACGCTGATATGAAGTTTGAGACACCCTTGTTGTCTTTTGGTTTTCTCCAAGGAGACATTTTTTGGTAAAACCATTATTATACTTTTTTGTGACAAACATCTAGTACCAGCTACTTGAGGAAATACAAAAGGGCTTAGATTTTTGATGCGCCTACGGAGAAATGTCACTTCATAGTCACCATCAGCTTCCTAACTCCTGACCAGTTTACCAATATAGTAAACCTGGTTCTTGCCACCCAACTCAACTAAAACACAGTCGTCTTGAAAAACTGGCCTAGCGTTGCCTTCGTTGCCCTCCTTTCAACTTTTAATGTCTTGATTGTCAGAGTAATCAAAAATATCGCACATTTTGTCATTCAGTATTCCATGTACGTCAGATTGTTTTGAAAGCAGATTTATCCTGTTGGGGTTACTTCCAGTTTCCTGTTTTGTCTTCCTCTGTCCTGAACAATCTTCAGACACTTTTGTGATTTGGTTATCACTTGGGATACAACTCATTCCGGTTTTTCTGTTTTCTCGGTTGCCGATTATTTCATTAACTTTAGGGAGACCTCTAAAAGTATCAGGACCAACTACATTCTGGCTTGATGCATCTTCCCCAATAGGTATATCAGAAATCTTCGTATGACTCACTTTCACCTTCATTACTCTCAGTGCCTGGCAGAACAGTGGTTATACAGTTCATACCACTGGAATAGTTTTACACCGTGCCCTATATTAGACTGTTACACATTATCCCAAACGGAAGTTTTATATACGTCCTTAAATTTCGAAAAAACCTGCAAAACATTAACAGTTTTCAACAACACTGTGTCATACACCACTTCATGACTGTGGCCATAATACTCAGAATTACAGCAATTATTAGTGGAGATAATGTTATATTACGATAGAAATTTATTTATCGTATATCAAAACATATTTTTTTCACTGCACACCAAAGTTAAATTTCAGTTAGTACCAAGTCCAAAAGTAGTAACAAATGACAGTCGTAAATTGGTTAAACAGAAGGATATCAGTATGCTAACATAAACTCAAATCCACTGATATGTATGCAGTTTCGTGGAGCCGTCTTCCGTAACCCCGTAGGCATTTATAAATAAGACTGCAGAAGGTTATGTATCACAATTATAGTTCTTTATTTATCTTGATAACAGTTAATTTACAAACATATTTCTGCTTTACTGAAACCAATTTCAAATTCGTGGCGAGTTTCATAAATAAACTAAAACAGAATTTTGTTGCGTAGAAACTGTATCTTAGAATCATTTTCAAAGATCTCTTCCGCATAGCATTTAATAGAATAAGTATATTTGTCCGTTAGTGACTACTGGATTGATCAGTCTCATGAATCTTAACAATCGATTTCTTTTTATCAGCAAAATCTATATTGCATAAAATTGTACTCAGAGGTACTCCATGTAGATGGAAAAATTACGTATATCCTTAGCAGATATCTGCTTGGAACCGCTTTATTGAAATTTCCCATACATGGAGGATTTAAATCGAGGTAGAGAGAACTATAAGGGCCTAAACCATACTGTTGTCGGTTTTGAGGCTGCAGTATGTATGCATGCTCCTGACATCTGTTGACCTTATAGAACCAGCTTTGTGAGGTGTGGTACCCCTACGCTCTACATATGAACAGTTTTGAAAAGCTGTTTCACAGATTTATCTGATATACACTCCTATAACGGTTCAGCGTACAAATTTTCGTTGGTGTTGGACCGCTCACTGGCTACACTGACGCCCGTGTCTTCACAAAACCTGGAAGCTCTTTAAAGAATTACCACCGTAACCTCACGTTACTTGGTTATGGCATTAGAGTCTGTAAAAATAACGGCGAGGATTACAGAAAATTTAAGTCTCTTACCGAACCCATTACTAAACCAAAAGTGTATGTTATCTTCGTGGTAGCAGTGTACATTTCAAAAATTTTGCGAAGATGCGGTTTTCAACAGGTTGCCATGAACTGTTGTCTGAAGTAATATTTTATTCTTCATTGGAGCCATGGAAGGCCACCATTTTCTTAAAGTCACATCTAGGGAGACCAAAATATGTCATTTCCCCACAGTGTACCGGTGTCGTGCCATATCTAGTGCCCAAAAACATAACTGGAAAGTAAATATCACCTTTGAAACATAAATATTTAACAAAACAACTAGATTAAATATGAAACACATAGCATTAAAAAAACTTCGAGTTTCATTCCTAACTTGAACAGACAGCTTTACGTAATGAAAATGAGGATGATGACGACCATAAAGTGTTGGGGTAGGTGATAATTGTGTGATTGGTGCATTTAATCTCTGTGACTTATATTATGATTTTAGTTTCATATTAATTAATAAGTACACAACAGTCAAAAGGACACTACTGACACTAGTCTATATGTGGATTAACAGTAATAGTGTACTATAAAATGGGCACATGATTGTGTTATAACTTGATTGATGTGTGTTATGCCAGTGGACGAGTAACATGTCACCGTCACAGTATGATACGCAATTCGTAAATTTGATATTTTTTCCGTATAGTTGATGTGGTATACTGAGATATGTTTAGACACAACTGCATTATTGCCTAATAAAAGAGGTGTAGTTGTTGTTTTATGACTTTTGTGTTGACAAGTACATCTCGTTGAGCTTTGTACTGGGTACTGAATTCAACACCTAGTGATGGAAGTAACTACCGGTAAGTACCACAAATGTTAATGAGGATGATAACCTTTGTTTTATTTCCACCATATCTGCAACATTTGCTACGCTGTAATTTCGATAGCAATCATTATGTACAAAACAGCCAAACGTTTTATAAATGTTGACTTGTAGACGACTGTTAACGTCGAACATTGTTCATTATTCAAATATGCAGCGTCGGTTGATTATTCTGCACCAAGCCAAGTGGTTGGTTCTGCTTCACTGCTCTATTTGGGAAACGTAGGTGGCATCTATTATTGATTTCAACATTAACTCATTAAGTACCAGTGTCCTATTTTGAGGACAGAGCACATATTTATTTATAAATACACAATAAATTATTAATTTGCAACTATTACTGTTCTACGTCATTTGCTGATGCTTTTTATAACAAATGTATACTTATAGGAAATTAAAAGCAATAAATCCTACCTTTAATCGAATACTAAGGCACACTTTTCGTTATCACAGGTACTTACTTTATCAACAATTTAGCAATATTTGAAATATGTGGCAAAGATCTTTTTGAAATTATTTATAATCAACAATGTGTCTTTTAAACTACTTGCATTGTTAGCTCATTTGGAGTTATATTCATTGGTGCTATCATTTCAGTTATTTGTATTGCTGCACGTTCAAATATGAAACTCTGCTACTGCTGATGTATTTTCTTTTTAGAACGTGGTAATTTTAGCAGATTTTGTTGCTGAGGTAAGTAACGACCCCTCTTTTACATATATATTACAGGATTTGAAGTTACTTTGAAATTTGCGTCGTATTATGTAAGTATATTTATGAATATGTTACCAATTAGTAAATACTATAGTTCCAGATGGACAGAGGTATTTACACATTCCATTTTCTGTAGTTCATGCTTATCTATTATTCTTTCATTTCACTTTATTTTATTACATTTTATTTCATTTCATTTTATGTAGATTATAATGGCCTTCAGACGAGATAGAACCTCACTAACGACGAAACAGAAGAAATAATAAACAGTGACGCATTCTATAATGCAGTGTCAAACGATCAGAACCACCGTATGTCCTCCGGTAGTAGCCTGTATGATCGACGAAGAAGAAGATCCAGACGATGTTACTGGAACAGTGGAAGTCTCAGATGTGCCAGGGGCTGTTGAATTACATTATGTGCATCACAGAATAACGAAGAAACTGTATGTAAAACTTCACTGCCAAGTACATCCCAAGTTTCCAGAAGTAAATCGATGAAGAGACGTCTTACTGATGAGAAAAGCAATTGGAATAAGACACCTCCAGTTTACACAAAGCTGCCTCAAACTAGTGAGCATGACATCAGCACAAAGAGAGAGGAACTGAAGGAACAACTTTCTTCCTTGACTCCGAAGGAGATGTTTGAAGAACTGATGAACGAAAACATATACGAGTTCATAGTGAAAGAAACTGTGAGATGTGCAGCAAATATGAAGAATATACAGGATTTTATTCTCACAGTTGAAGAAGTGAAGGTCTTTGTCGGATTTCTTCTTTTTGCTGCTGAGAAGCTATACTGGTCTGAAGATGGAGATGTTGGCATACCAAGTATAAAGACAGCTATGTCAAGCAATAAATATCAGAAGTTGAAAATATTGTTTCATTTTCAAAATAATGACTTAGCTAATGAAAACAAACACGATCGCGGATTCAAAATTAGACCTCTCTTGAAAATGGTAAATGAATCTTTTCTAAAATTTGGAATATTTGAGGAAAATTTGTCAATTGACGAAATGATAGTCAAATACTATGGACGAAGTGGGTTGAAACAGTTTATCCTAAGCAAGCCTATTAAATTTGGCTATAAGTTGTGGTCTCTTTGTGGAGCAAGTGGCTACTGTTTCAAATTTGATTTATGCTGTGGAAAGGATCCAGAAGATACTGCAAGGGATGACCTACTATTGGGATCAAGAGTAGTCCTAAACATGCTGGACTGCATTGAAAAACCCGAGAATCATTGTGTGTACTTTGACAATTTCTTCACTAGTGGAGATATTCTGATTCATCTGAGAAATTTGGGTTTTCGAGCAACTGGGACTGTCAGAGAGAAGGTGACTGTCCACTACTGGGCAGAAACAAACTAAAAAAGACAGTTCGAGGAAACTATGACTACCAGCTCGACAGGAATGGTGAAGTCTTATTTATTGGAAGGCACAACAACTGATGCGTTACAATTGGTACAAATTTTGACAAAGTTGAAACTTTGGGTGCAGCTTCACGGTACAGTAGACAAGCAAGTAAGAAGACACAACTGCAACAACCTGCTGTTTTGAAGTCGTATAACGCGTACATGACAGGTGTTGATCACCATGACTGATTAGTTGGAAAATATGCGACGGTAATCAGAGGGAAAAAATGGTACTAAGCCCTATTTACACGTATGCTAGAAATGGCCCTCGTAAATGCCTGGCTCTTCTACAGACTAGTACATGGGAAAAATGCACTGGATTTCAGACATGCTGCTGCAGTTGCATACCTGAAATAGGACACTGGAAGACCGAATATTGGACGTCCAATGGAATACCCATCAAGTTAGTTGAGAGTGATGCCAGACATCAGGTTTGATGAAATTGGTCACATGATTGACAAAAGAAGCACGCAGAGAAGATGTGTATGAGCTAAATGCAACGGGAAACCAAAAACATATTGTGTTAAATTCCATGTAACACCTTTTGTGAAGTGTTTTGTACCATTTCACAAGAAATAAATAGTTAAGACTTGAATACAGTTTAGTATGCTATACGATACTGTTAGATACCAGCGTCCCATTTTGAGGACGATCATTATATCAGCATGTATAAATATTCTTTGGCTATTTTTGTACTTATTGTGGTTCATACACTATGTACATTATAATTAAGGAATAAAAAATTCAATAAAAAATTAATTTGGGACTTAATGGGTTAACATGTTTTCACATAAATGCCCAAACTATCAAATCAGTAAGTTACCATAAACTTGGAAAAATTAATAACGCAATAGTTAATTTTCGATTTCATTTATTTTTATGTGCCTTGTTTAGAGTAGGTGAGGTAAAAGCACAAATTTTTCATTATACGATTTTTTTTTTAGATTGCGGGACTTTTATATCAATTTGACATGTTGGTAACAGGTGTAAGAATTTCATTATCATCGAGTTATCATTAGAGGAGTATAGAAAATATCCCTAACAAATCTATTTGCGCATTCTCACCCAAAGCTGTGGCCTGGAGCGAGAGTATATAGTGCGTACTTTTATCACCAACTGAAGAAAATGAAAAGGGTACAATAAATACACGGCGACAACAAATCAGGAACTCCTGTAATTTTAAATATCACATAAACGTAATTATATTGTAATTCGTAACAGCCTTTTATGTATAGCAGTCTTAGAAACTAAAATCAGATGATTAACAAGGGTTACTGGTCCTAATTTTGGATGTTAACACAACTAATACGGACAATGAAACGACAAACATATTGCCCAATGGAACTAAGGAAATGAACAGAAAAGAGCCATTTTGAAATCGAGAAACTTTAATACGGTTAAACATAAATGAGCATAAAATAGAGAATAGAGTTTAGCCATCCAAACCTACACTTTAACGATACTTTTACTGATATGGTAAGCCAGAAAGATCTTCTGAAAAGTTAAAAGTATCAGCAAACCTTTCAGAACATGTACAAATCGGTTTAATACCTTTTTTTTAAATAAAAGTCTTTACTTTCGTTTCATGAAATCTCAATGTTTCCGGGAGACGCTTGTAAAAAAACTCCACTTTTGCCATATTAACAGACTGTGCTCATTCAAACAGGTAAGTGGAAAAAGAAATTTTAGTTTTTCCGTGTATTTTTAGAACTGCGTATTCTCTTGTGCTTATAACAGAACTGCCTTCTACATCATATTCGTTACCTGAAAAATTCATGTCCTGATAACAGGTACTGTTATGCGAGGACATTTTTATCTCCGATTCCGAGGAAGAAGCGACAGAGTCGGTTCCTTTGAAGTTTACTTAACAGTAAAAAATTTCAATTTATTTTAATTTCGTCTAGCTTGGGCTTTCTTTCCCTACTCCACTCCACATCCAACGTCTTCTTTTCAACAGATTTCGCCGCCCGGATCGCCTTATGAGAACTGCGAACTTCTACCTCATTAGACTTGCGTACTTTTACCCCATTACGCCGTTTTATTTTTCGGCAATGTGTGGATAACACACATAAATAAATTCATGGAGATCAAGGAGTTTACAGAGAGCTTATGGGCACCGGTTCCACTATGTTTTAAATAGATTTATATTCACCTAACACTCAGTCAAGCCGGCCGTGGTGGCCGTGCGGTTCTAGGAGCTACAGTCCGGAACTGCGGGACTGCTTCGGTCGCAGGTTCGAATCCTGCCTCGGGCATGGATGTGTGTGATGTCCTTAGGTTAGTTAGGTTTAAGTTCCAGGGGACTGATGACCTAAGATGTTAAGTCCTAAAGTGCTCAGAGCCATTTGAACCACTCAGTCAACACTGTACACATTTTACATCGCAAACGTACAAAAGTGACTTACCGGATTTTATACAGCGGTAAGAGTCCGACTCTGACAAGGTTGCAGAATAGAACTGAGGAGATGATGACGTATGAGCTGCCTGGTGGGAGAATGCTGCACTTCTGCCTTAGGCATCTGAATACGTAATTCGCACTCTTTCCCCACGCATACGTTTTACCTCCATCTACCCTATATTATGTTCTAAACCTCCAGTGTGTGCTATTTATTGTAGGAGAGGCAGGTACTTCCGACGTTTTTGCTTATATGTATATACGTCAGCGGTGGCTAATGGTCGCTAAACAGCAAGAAGCTGAAATCGAAACAGCATGAAAAATATGAGGAGTTATATCGTGTCCAATCTTAGTTGTGAAACTAAGGAAATCGAAGGTTGATCGACTGATGTGATCTTTCAGGTTTTGAAGGCGTGACGTGTGCTTTCGGGTGTCCAGCCGAACTATTCATCCCATTTCATTCAGAAAATGGAATCAACGATTTCACTGAGCTCTCGAAAACTCGCCACTGAAGTAGGTGATTATTAGTTCCTTCTACCGTTCATGTCTGTACAGTTACTGTGTTTCCCAAGTGAGTGTGGTGTGGAGTTGAATATGAATGACAAAAAGAGTATTTTTAATACAGATGGGCCGCGAAGAGTAATTTTTGTTATTCTAGTGATTCGCAACGTCCACTTCGTAACATGTCGCCGTAGCGATTTTCACTATATCATAACATATTTTCATTACTAGCCATGTCCCTAAAGTTTAATTATTAGCGTGCGACCTTCACAATTACGGTGTTAGTAAAATTCTCATGCTACGTCAGTTCGGAAATATTTTCTGTAGAATTGCCAGAACCTGGCAAGTTCTTCATCGTGTATCAAAAAGAATCATCCGATTTGGCATGTCTATGTAACTAATTACCATATGCGATGAATACCGTTTTTTGATTAACAGGAAACTCAAATTTTTTTTTCATTTCTTTTCATATGTGTTCTATATTCCCCCTTGAGACGTACGCCACTTATCAATGCGATATTCAAATTGTTTCCACACTCAAGTAATCATGTCTTGAGTTACAGCTTCCACAGCTGCTATTATGCGATGTCTCAGTTCATTCATTGTTGTTGGTAACCGAGGCATGTAAACATACTCTTTTACGAGCCCCCACAAGAACTAATCACATACACTCAGGTCCGGTGACCATGGAGGCCAGTAATGTAAGTCTTGACTATTTGGCGTAGTGCGACCGAGACATCGTTCAGTAATCCACTGATTTAAAAATTCTTGCGCTTCTAGATGCCAGTGTTACGGTGTCCCATCCTGTTGGTAAATGAAATCGTCCGAATCAGTCTCCAACCGTGGGGAAATAAAGTTCTCAGGTACATCGAGATATGTGCTTGCGGTAACAGTGTTCTCTGCAAAGAAAAAAAGGGGCCATACACCTTTTCCCGTGAAACTGCACAAAACATATTAAATTATGGAGGGTCTCTCTCATGTTGTACGACTCCATGCCGTTATTCCGTACTACATATTCTCACACTATGGCGGTTTACCTCTCCATTCAAATGGAATGTGACTTTGCCACTGAACACTAAGCCTGGAAGAAAACCGTCACCCTCCATCTTGCCAAGAACGAAACTACAGAACTCCACACATTGATGTTTGTCTCCCTCACGAAGAGCTTGCAGCAGCTGAATTTTGTATGGCTTCATGTGTAAACGTTGACGTACACACGCCAGACGGATGTGCGGGGGCATGTTGAGCTGTCGAGCTGCACGGCGAATGGATTTCTGCGGTCTCCTTGTGAAACTATGTCGGATGGTTTCGACGTCTGTGTCAGACACGCGGGGCGGCCCGGCTATTTGCCTTTACGCTAACAACCTGTTTCCCGGAATTGCTCATGCCATCGTCTACTGCTCTGTGCTACAGGAGGATACACACCATACCTAGTAAGAAAGTCACGCTGGACAGTTGTTACTGACCCGCAGTGCACAAAACTATTGTCCCGATACCATTTTTACTGGAACTGAAGTGCGTGCACACTGCTGCTACCTACTGGTAACCCTGTAAAACTCGAGAATATGCTCTTTCCAACAGTAAGTTGTTCACGCTCATATCTCAAATAACATAACAGTTGTGTTCTTTTCTAAATCGGATGATTCTTTTTGATACACTCTATATTTTTGTTAATATGCGTTGTGACGTTACTGAACCGTAGTCAATGTTTAATGGACAGTTAATCAACATCTACAAGTCTTGAATTCGATATTTTTATTTATTTATTTATTTGCAGATTGTCTTGCGCCACATCCCATCAAACAGCAGACTGAGTGACAGTGAACTGCGAAAGTATGCATTGACGCATAAAAACACTGACGGAAGTAAGAAATGGAAGTTACGAATAAGAGACGACACAAACAGGTCTATCGTTGGATGAATACGGCTGTGGTTTCTTGCTGCGTTATATTTAAATTATGACTCAGTGTTAGGATGATTTCCAAATTTCACCATACTAGAAAGCCACCCACTTTCTATAGGTCGCAATGGTTTATAAAATGAAGTATCGAAGTCGTCATGGTTTTTACTTTGTATCTAGTAATGGTGAATATCTCTATGGGGCTTTACGAGAAAGGTGTATTACATTCGGATCAAAATTTCTGTTGCTGGATGAATTCGTCCGTGTTTCCTTGCTGTGCTATATTTGAATAATGACTCAATGTTAGAACGAGTTCCATAGTTCACTACACCTCGAAGACCTCCCACATTTTATAACTCGTTTTATTTTATGAGTTCATATGCCGGAACTGCCGTTGTTTCTCCTTGGCATGTAACCAGGAATGCTGATTTTCTCTATGGGGCTTTAGAGGAAGGGCTTATTTAATTAGGATTCTCCTCGTCTGTTGTCTGACTTTCAGTATGTTGACCATCCAATCGCATGGCGTCGAAGCTCTTCAGCTACTTCATTCACAGCTAACACTGCATGATACCGGACAGAGTATCTACGCGAATAGATATGTACTCATTACTGAGAAACACGATCATCCTCGATCTAGGCCAGAGTAAATTTTTGGAATGGCTGCCGTACAAGGCTTGTGCAGTTCGACAGAGTTTTAAGATACGAGTGTTTTAATTTATGACGAGCTGGTAGTGTTCAAAAGGACAGGGTGATGCTGAATGACAGAGAAATCTCGGATGCAAAACCTGTTAAACAGTTAATAGTCATAATTTCGGTACAGCAGGGACTGACAGTTTTCTGTAGCTATCTACCGTCGTAGTAGCAGAAATAACAACAGTGAACGTGGAGATAATTTTTGTGTGAAAACCTTTACAGCTTTTTAAATAAAAATGGTTGAAACGACTCTCAGCTCTATAGGTCTTAACGTCTGAGGTCATCAGTCCCCTAGACTTAGAACTACTTAAACGTAACTAACCTAAGGACATCACACACATCCATGCCCGAGGCAGGATTCGAACCTGCGATGTAGCAGCAGCGCGGTTCCAGACTAAAGCGCCTAGAACTGCTCGGCCAAAACGGCCAGCTTTAAACAGAATAAAAGAAACGTAATTAACATTATACAACTTTATTCTTCATGTCTACATATTTATTTCTCAACATGGCGAAGAACAGATTTCTACCAACAAGAGATCAGTTTGTTGAAATTGTCATTAAAGGTTTTGTTATTGTTGACGGAGCAACACCCACACCTCTGTTTGCACCGCTTCATCAGTATCAATGTTAAGCAATCGAAGGTATTCTTTAAAGTCTGGAAACTGATGGAAATAGGAAGAAGCCAAGTCAGGTATTAAGGATGACCGGTGACAGTGAACGCAAGGCGTCGAATTGCTACAGATGTCGCATCACTCGTGTGTAGCCGGGTATTGCCGTGCTGGAGGGGGGGGGGGGATGCTCCATGTATGGACGAACCCTTCGAATACGGAGCTAGATTTTAGCACACTGTCCGACGCGCACCAGTTTACGTTACACACCACCATGTTACAGCCTAAAATCGGGCGCCTTTTTTGTAACGGCAGTGGGCCTCAAGTAAGTGGACCTGAAGTATAAATATGTATAAAGTTAATAACCGTTGTTGTATTTTGAAAAGCTTTACGCGTTTCAAATAAATAATACAGTGACATTACTTTTGAGCTCGACCCCCTATGTATGTACACTACTGGCCATTAAAATTGCTACACCACGAAGATGACATGCTACAGACGTGAAATTTAACCGACGGGAAGAAGATGCTGTGACATCAAACGATTAACTTCTCAGAGCATTCACACAAGGTCGGTGCCGGTGGTGACACCTACAACGTGATGACATGAGCAAAGTTTCCAACAGATTTTTCATACACAAATAGCAGTTGACCGGCGTTGCCTGGTGAAATGTTGTTGTGATGCCTCGTGTAAGGAGAAGAAATGCGTACCATCACGTTTCCGACTTTGGTAAAGGTCGGATTGTAGCCTATCGCGATTGCGGTTTATCGTATCGCAACATTGCTGCTCGCGTTGGTCTAGATCCAATGACTGTTTGCAGAATATGGAATCGGTGGGTTCAGGATGGTAATATGGAACGCCGTGCTGGATCCCAACGGCCTCGTAACACTAGCAGTAGAGAGGACAGGCATCTTATCCGCATGGTTGTAACGGATCGTGCAGCCACGTCTCGAACCCTGAGTCAACAAATGGGGACGTTAGCAAGACAACAACCATCTGCACGAACAGTTCGACGACGTTTGCAGCAGCATGAACTATCGGCTCGGAGACCATGGCTGCGGTTACCCTTGAGGCTATATCACATGCAGGAGCACCTGCGATGGCGCACTCAACGACGAACCTGGGTGCACGAATGACAAAACGTCATTTTTCAAGACGAAGCTATGTTCTGTTTACAGCATCATGATGGTCGCATCCGTGTTTGGTGACATCGTGGTGAGCGCACATTGGAAGCGTGTATTCGTCATCGCTATACTGGCGTATCACCCGGCGTGATGGTATGGGGTGCCATTGGTTACACGTCTCGGACACCTCTTGTTCGCACTGACGGCACTTTGAACAGTGGACGTTACATTTAAGATATTACGACACGTTGCTCTACCCTTCATCGATCCCTGCGAAACCCTACATTTCAGCAGAATAATGCACGACCGCATGTTGTGGGTCCTGATCGGGTCTTTCTGGATACAGAAAATGTTCGACTGCTGCCCTGGCCAGCACATTCTCCAGATCTCGCACCACCTGAAAACGTCTGGTTAATGGTGGCCGAGCAACTGGCTCGTCACAATACGCCAGTCACTACTCTTGATGAACTGTGGTGTCGTGTTGAAGCTACATGGGCAGCTGTACCTGTACACGCTATCCAAGCTTTGTTTGACTCAATGCCCAGGCGTATAAATGCCGTTATTACGGCCAGAGGTGGTTGTTCTGGGTACTGATTTCTCAGGATCTATGCACCCATATTGCATGAAAATGTAATCACATGTCAGTTCTAGTATAATATATTTGTCCAATGAATACCAGTTTATCATCTGCATTTCTTCTTGGTGTAGCAGTTTTAGTGGCCAGTAGTGAATGTATGTTCCACATCTCCTCCTAAACAACTGGGTCAATTTCAAACAAACAATCTACACATATCACTTACTGTCCGGTCAAAACAGCTGTAGAGGGTAGAACCACCTAACTGTAAAGGGGCTCGAGGTGAAAGAGAAACGTAACTCATGACGCGCAAATACCCAGACTCCATTCATGTATTACTTGAACACGAGAGCACTTAGTGACTTGCAACAAACTTCCCATGCATTTTCAAATATTTACGAGTATTTTTCTTGCTTACACCTTCCACAAAATGATGGAACGTAAAATGTTTCGCCACTTACTACATTTTCACCGCTCGTGCAGTAAAACCAGCAAATTGGACACGATCTTTTACCTTATTACATCTTTACTAATAACTCTATTCACAAAACGGTTAGTAGACAGTATTCAAACATACTATTTAATGTAACTGCAAAAATTTGTCATTCTTTGACATAAACAGGGTGTAAATTTTCAGTTGACAAATCAGAATAACTCGTAAAATGAGCTTCACACGAAAAAATGTGTAAAATCCAAAGTTGATTATTTTCGAGGGGGACATCTGCTGGTGCTAAAATTAGCCCGTCACCCCAGCCCCCTGGGGGTGGGGCGGGAGGCAACTTTAAAATTTCAAATGGGACTTTCCACTTTTTATTGCAGAATCAGATCGTACATAAAAAGCTACGTACATTTTGTCTTAAACATTTGTTTTGTTTCTTGGTAGCTGGAGCTGTATTTCAAGAAATTCCATGTTCTCATTTTTCGTTGAAAATGGTTATTGATTAATAAAAAATACTTATTTACTTCGTAAATTTTGATCCGCTAAAACTGAAACTCTCCCTCTCTCCCCATAGGATGGCGTTTGAGACAGGGGAAGTAGAGTTTCACAAATGTTACCCAAATATTAATTTTTTCCGCAGATTCGGATAAGTTTTATTTCTTTCGTTGTCACGAGTCCACACAACTTTAAATTATCAAACAAATCATCTGACTAGCTAACTAACTAAGCAAACTTCCTACTTATTAACAAGTGAACTCATTAACTCACAGAGTCAACAAAGTAAAAGACTAACTGTGAAAAAGACTAACCCACTCACTAACTAAAGATGAACGTATTCCCCTTTAAGATTTGGTGGTCCTGAAAAGGAATGTTTGGTTTCGTTTAGTTGTTTATTATTTTCAAATACTTGCAAGTAAATGAATTTCGGGTTGCTTGTTTCCAGTGATTCCCTCCCCACCCACTTTCGGCCTGCTATTACTTGCATAACATACCGCTAACAGTCAGGGTTTGGGATTACTTGTCGCACAGTGATGCCTCCGCGTTAACGCACTTTTTACCCATATTAACACGCCTAGTTCACAAACAGAAGTGGATCTATTCCCTGAACTGGCCGTTCAACTCAGGAAACCCAGCGTACACTTGTCGCTAATTAAACATCTTTACTAGCACAAGAGATGCACTAGTAGTGGTAAAAAAATTAATCAGCCCGCACTATGGCAGGTGTACTCGAATGTGTTCACTCCTCATGGCAAGATGAAATCTGTATTGAGAAGGAGAAGACTATATTTAATATACTGTGATTCACTTGTAAAATGCAGCAAGTGACAAATGTCATGGACGCTTGCTTCAGTTAATATGCTACAAGTGTCAGTTTTCTAACTCGAAATCTAAGTATTGGTGGACTAACGTTGATATGACCATTTTAAACATTTTTAGTAGAGGAATCCTAATGCGCTTTATCTTCCATACATGTTGTGTGAACAGTGTACGTGTGGTTTTAAATATTTATAGTAGAAGAATGCGATTCCGCACTATTTTCATTATATTCTGGAAGAAAACGCTATATGTGAAGCATTCAGATGTGATGATAAAGCGCAGAACTTCATTTGTAATTTAATAGCGATGGGAAATTTTTCACAGACCGCAAAGCCTGGTCGACCGCAGAGATGCGTGCAAATATCAGGTGACCATTGCTACTAAAACTGAAAAACGTACCGTCATTTACGGATAATAGATGCGAAACAGTCGAAAATATCTCTCAGCAGAGAACCAAAACTTTTTTACCTTGATTAACTGTTAAGGAAGTGATGGTGGTGAGACTGAAATTTAGAAAGAATAATACTCACTAAATTGATGATGAACTGATTTGAAGAAAGAAAATTACAGACAACTACGAAAAATGGTTGACTTAAAAATTATTTATGAAAGTATGATGTAGTAAAATAACACACATGCCCAGTTTTATAGCAGAGAGCAGCTGCAAAACCGTAATTTCACAATCCCAAATTTAACGATGTGTTTGAATTTTTACATTTCAGTGTTAGGTTTTCCGGAATCGCAACGCACATATTATCAATTACATACCACGTTCATGCACACACAAATGTTGTCAAATATGTAATTATATTCATTTTTATAGTACTATGACAATTATTTATATTCAGGCATGATCGTGCATTTTGTAGTTTAGTTACTGTAATAGCAGGGCGGAAATTTAAATAAGACAACTGATTGTTCTGGGAATTTCCATCTTAATTACAAATAGTATATTTTAATTGAATTTAATTACTACAGCAGGCTAACGGAAAAAAATTAATTTCAAGTATACCAACTTGTAAGGCTAACAAAGTAATCAATGTATATTCCAGTACAACATTAGATATCGATGTGCTAGAAAAGGGCTCTACTCTTGGAGGTCTTAATTCACTTCTGGTACTCTTATCAAAAGTAATTAGCAATTACACTAAAAATATAAATGAGATATTCGTATCTGGTATGTATACACACCCGAGCCATCGGTTCAAATCCGCGCCCGTCCATTCACTTTTAGGTTTCCCACGATTTCCCTAAACCGCTTCAGGAAAATTTCTGGGTGGTTTATTTGGAAAGGGCACGACCGATTTACTTCCCCATCCTTTCATAATCCAAGATTGTGCTCCGACTCTAATGACCACGTTGTCGGTAAAATATAATCTTCTTCCCTTCCAGTGAGTTGTCGAGTTGCAGCCTCTTGAGCGAATTGTGTTCTACGTAAACACTCCCAGATTTACTTTTTTAGCTATAATTTTTATAAACTGCTCAGCAAAGAAGAAACGGAACTATGACGGACTCAGTACGGATATTTAATGGAAATTATCCATTTGCCTCATCTCTCCTCTGTGTTTACGTTATTCAGACTCCAACAATGTTATGGCTCTAGTAACAGCATTAACAACATTGCGTTTTACGTGCCTGATTAATTAGCTGTTGTAGACACATTTACATCATTACGGAATTCCTTGAAGACCTACGAGCGTAGGTAGTAGCTCAATTACGCCCCGTCGTTCAGATTAGTTACATGTGTCCTTAGAGACAAACTGTTTGTAAATGGGTCAAAATGTCCAGCGACTGACCAAAATGATTTTGTTTTAATAACGAAACTTAACTTGCATATCCTACTACAAAAGAACAGTCAAGTATGACGAATTAAATAATTTTCAGTGAATTATACACTGCTGGCCACCGTCAATGCAACACCAAGAAAGACAAAAGGTGGCACAACAAAATTTATTTTGTAGATAACATGTTGACCAAGTATCAAATGATTACGTTTACAGACGTCTGTGACATTTGGTTCCTGCCAGAATCAGTAGCCAGAGTAGCCGCCATTGTTGGAGATCACCGCTGCCACACGTCTCGGCATTGAGTCAAAGAGACGTTGGATGTGTTCCTGGGGTACAGCTGCCCAAGGAGCTTCCACACGTTGCCAAAGATCATCTGGTGTGGCAGCTGGGGATGTAATCTGGGTCACTCGTTGAGCAACCATGGACCACATGTTTTCTATCGGCGAAAGATCCGGAGAGCGAGCCGGCCAGGGAAGCAATTCAATCTGGTTATTGACGAAGAACCTTTGGACAATGCGTGCCACGTGTGGTCGCGCATTATCCTGTTGAAATATGGCTGTGGCCGAGCCCTGAAGGTATGGAAGGACAACTGGCTCCAGCACCTCGGATATGTAGCGCCGGCTATTTAAAGTACCGGCAATGCGTACTAGAGGCGTGCGAGAGTAATATCCAATACCGCCCCATACCATAATACCCGGTGCAAGACCAGTGTGGCGGTGCATAATGCAGCTGTCCAGCATCCTCTCTCCACGGTATCTCCACACTCGAATCCGACCATCGTGGTGCTGCAGACAGAAGCGTGCCTCGTCAGTAAAGACAACGTCATTCCATTCTGCCGTCCACACCCGTCTGTCATCACACCATTGGCGACGGAGACGTCTGTGGTTCTGCGTCAATGGTAGACGAAGCAATGGACGTCTTGCGGACAGACCACTGTGCTGCAAACGGCGTCGAATGGTACGCGCAGACACTGGATGATGCGTTACAGACGCAATGTGCTGTGCTATGGTTCGGGATGTCACTGAGCGATCTGTCACTGCCATGCGCACAATTTGCGTATCAGCACGTGCAGTGGTGCACCGAGGTGAATGCGATCGACCACGTCGGTCCGTCGTACCCTCCTGCATCCAACGGTCACATATCCGCATTACAGTTGTTTGGTTTCGTCCAACACGACTAGCGATTTCTCTGTATGATAATCCACAATCTCGGTAAGACACTATCCTTCCTCTGTCGAACTCGGATACTTGGTCAAACGATGTTCGCTGTTGTCTACGAGGCATAACTGATCGTCTTGTGAAACAACCACAAGGTAAACACACGTGCCGAAAGTACACTCGTCGAAATCGCCAAGCCTTAATTGGCGCTATGAGGTGGCGCCACAGGCGCGCGTGATGTGCGTCTGCGCTGAAATTCTAATCAGTTGCATATCTCATCGCTGCAAACCCATGGTGTAAATTTCACTTGATTCGGATGCTTCCTTCAGGGTGTTGCATTTACGGTGGCCAGCAGTGTATTTGCTACATTGTCGCTTTTTCTCTTTTAATACACTAACACGACGGGTGTTCAATACAACGCATTTTGTTTCCTCGTTCGGTTTCGGTTGAAAAATGCGCAATTTTTTGTGGGCCATTGTGGAATATTCTTGCTTCAGCCTCTATAGTAGTCCCGATAGCTGGCGGCGCTATATGTAACCTTCAAAATGGAGTCTGTAAAGGACGTGAGTTCGAAGCAGAGAACTGTAACTGAGTTTCTTTTCTCAGGGCAGTGAACAAAAGCACGATGAGTCGTTGGGTGAAGCATCCGTCATCATCGCGACAAGGCTGTGCCAACTTTTCCGATCTCTCGTGTGCCGGCTGGCCGCACACAACGCAAACGCCTGCAATGCGGCAACGTGGGGACACTCGCATCCGAGATGATCGACCACCTCGCCGCGTAACTGAACGCCTCTGTTGGTAGTGCCGATACAGTCGCCCACCAGTTGGGGCACTCAATGGCGTGTTCCCGCTGAGTTCCTCGCCGCCTAACAGAAGACCATAAACAGCAACGAAGGATCACCTGAGCGGGACTGCTTGCACGTTAGGAGGCTGATCGTGACAATTTCTTTTCGAACATCATCTCACGTGATGATGAAATAAGGATTCATCACTTAGAACCGAAACAAAACAGTAATCCATAGAGTGGCGCCGCACCACCTTTCTCAAGAAGGAAAAGTTCAAAGCCCCATACTCAGCCAGTGAAGTGATGGTGACGATCTTCTGGGACTCTGAAGGGATTATTCTATTTGATATCCTCTCATAAGGTACAACAATCAATTCTGAAGTATACTGTGCTACTATTAGGAAATTGAAGAGAAAAAGACTTCAGCGTGTTCCTCGACACAAAAATACAAACGAACTGCTCCTTCTCCATGACAACGCTAGGCTTCACACAAATCTGTGTGTCCGAGAGAAGTTCGCAAAACTTCTTAGGACTGTTTTTCTTCATTCACCCTATAACTCGGACCCCGAACATTTCGACTTCCATCTGTTTGGTCCGATGAAGGATGCACTCCGTGGGAAGCAGAATGTGTGTGATGGGGAAGGTTATTGATGCACCAAGACCCGGGTTCCGACGTCGACCATTACAGTGGTACCAAGCGTGCATAAAGTCCCTCCCAGTAAGCTGGCTTAAGGCCATCAGACTGAACAGCGATTATATTGAGGAATAGAGTTTTGTAGCCAGAAGAGTAGGCAATAATATGGTGTATTGGAGTCCTGAATGAACTAACCGGCTTTCAGAAAAAGTGTTACGCCCCTCGTAGAAGTGATGCTTTCTGCTTTCAGCAGAGTTCAGGTTTTCTGCACGATATCTCGACGACCAACCCAGACACTTTCTTCAGATGATGTGAACTGTAATAGTGTACTTGTTGCCTGTACTCCAACCTGACTGATGTACTGTCGAGCCGAGTTGCAGCCGAGTTTGCTCCACGAGTCCCGCTAGGTTGTTTGATGTTCGCTGGATCGTCAATTGCTCGTAGAAGCTCTCTCTGGTATTGTAAGAAACACACATTCTCCTAGCGTTTTTCGGTTCCGATGAGGTAGAAATACCTTGCTGGATTTGTTGACAGATCCCAACCTTAGATGCACTGACAACTCCGGCCTGGTTCATCACATTCTATGTTTATTTCGATAGACTCCTTATTTATGCTTCCTCAGAAAAATTTGGTATTTTAGATTTCCTTAACGTGTAAGCTAAAAAAGTAACGAGTGGAACTCACATACACTGATGTATATATGTAGCCTGAAGTGACGATTAAAAATTTGTATCTACCGGAGGATTTGAACCCACGTCTCCTGCTCACTACGCACATACGCTAACCACTACGGCAGCCTGCCACAGTGGCTTTGCGTAGCTGCACAGACTACCCTTGCACATCTCCCTTCCTTATCCAACTTTCCCTTCATGCCTCAGAGCACTTGGTATTCCTCTTAAACTCTTGCAGCATTGCAGGCGGTCACCAGCTCAGCATCGAATGATAAGAGGGATGCTGCCTGAAGCCTAGGCGTAGGTTCTCTCATCAAATCAACGAATATTGTTCGAGGAAATTTTTGAAGTCTGAAACACCTATAATGTATGTATACAGAAAGAAGCGAAGAATGAAAATCTGTACCAAGGTCAGGATCCGATCCCGATTCTCCCTCTCACTAGGCAAACGTACTAACCACTGCTCCACATCGGCACAATGGCCTTGCCAACTGTACCTAATATCCTAGCATGCCTTCCTCCTCAATCAAACTTCCAATTGTCGCCTCATACTCCTTGTTATTCCCTCTAAACTCAAACAGCAGTTTGGATTGAAGAGGGAGGCATGCAAGGTCAGTCACTGCAGTTGTGCAAAGCCACTCTGCCAGGATGGTGTAGTGGGTAGCGCATCTGCCTAATGAGCGGGACACACAGGTTCAAATCCTAGCCGTGAAACAAATTTTCATTCGTCGCTTCAGTCCGCGTATGTACGTAATAGATGATGCAGACTTGAAAAGGCCTCTGAATCATGTAGTTTCTTTTGATTACTGACCTATGCCTCCAAAGCTTCACCCATTCCCATCCGTTTCCAGGAATTTCGGTACTGGAGACTGTGGTCTACAGATCTGAATCGGCTGCACACTACCAACTTTAGGCTGAATACCTAACATCTTCCGGGGGCAAGTAAGATTTTCAGTTTTCAATATAATTATTAACAAAATTTTAAAATTCAAAATGCTGTTATAATTTACTTATTATCCCTATTCTTCCGAGCGTTGCGTCGGGGAGACGGGGATGGAACGGCCCGTATAGCATTTCGAGAAAATTTTGCAAGCCTCCGTGATGGAAAAAAAATAATTCAATAATTAGGAACCGTTTATTTAAACATTTTTGAAATAAAATTTGCAAATGAAGATAACATCAAGTAATACATTTCGTTTGTTATATTAGCAAACTAAATGAGTGTCCTTAAATCCGTTCCGTCCGTTCACTTTCTTCCATGACACATCTTGCATTACTATCTATGTCAGCACATGAGTTATGAGCTCATGGCTTGCAATGTTTTACTGAAACTTAAGTCAGGATGGCGAGCCACAAATGCAAGGACCTAATTTCTCCAGCCACTTCCGTTTCGCTTTGGAATGGCTGCAAGCATCCTTTTCTTTCTACTTGTTGATACGCTGATCTACAAAGTTTTTCATAGTCATAAGAGACCGTCGCTGTTTGTAGATCCTTAAGAAATTTGGTAAGTTCTGACTCTTGCTCCTTATTGAAAACACATTGATATTTTCCGCAGGTTTTTGAAGTTGTTCGAAAGGGGATTGTTCCTTTTTATTTTTAAGTTTCGTTTTAAAGCAGTCAAATGCACGATAAATTGTTTCGATCCTTTATCGTGGGCCATCGTTCTATTATTTACCGATTCAATACCTTCTTTAAATGGTTCATATGGCTCTGAGCACTATGGGACTTAAGATCTGAGGCCATTAGGTCCCTAGAAGTTAGAACTACTTAAACCTAACTAACCTAAGGACATTACACACATCCATACCCGATGCAGGATTCGAACCTGCGATTGTAGCGGTCGCGCGGTTCCAGACTAAAGTGCCTAGAACCGCTCGGTCACAGCGGCCGGCTCAACAGCTTCTTTCGTGGGCCAGATTTTTCTCTTTGTTTTCCGTACAAAATGACATACCATCTGCCAAGGAGAAAGGCAAATCAAGCGGTCAAATTTGCCAGACGCAGATTAAAAGTCGACCGGGGAGGAAGGCTCTATACCAATATACCATTCCGTCCCAAACGCGTATATATTGATAAAATATTCAGTAACCACCGTAAACAGCTTTTTTTTCTGCTACATTTCTAAGAACACACTGATTTAAGTGGACAAAACGTCCATTGTCACAAAAAAAACACAGAATGACAACTTACGTTAGTTGTAAATGGTCCAGAATGTTATATAGAACGTCGAATTCTCTTACATCTATAGGCAGACTACGCATCTCGCGCTACAACAGTTGCAAACTTGCTAAAAGCTAACAGACATTGGTTTCCTAAACACGTGTTAGTCTGAGCGTACTCTAGTGCCTTTACAGGAAATTAGGCGACCGAGGTTGTCTATTCCGTCCCGGCCTCCCCTGCACGGAACACGAAATTTAACTTCACCAAATTCAGTCAGACTGAAGTTCTTATACTAAACTCATCATTTATGTGATACAAGGCAATCAGAAGTTGCCTGTCTACGTCTTTCACAATTAGTCTAATACAGCCTGAAGAAATTAAGTTATTGAAAACTTCGTGTTGCATGTACCCAACACTACAAGTCGTATAATCGTACGTTAAACGTTTAACAAAATAAGTGAAATATAAAAGTTATAA
Organism: Schistocerca serialis cubense; assembly: GCF_023864345.2. NCBI lineage: Eukaryota > Metazoa > Arthropoda > Insecta > Orthoptera > Acrididae > Schistocerca > Schistocerca serialis. The sequence continues at coordinate 143,946,140 of NC_064641.1, read as the reverse complement.
ATTGTGTATATGTCCTGAAGCAATATGACTCGTTGTTGTTGTTGTGGCCTTCAGTCCTGAGACTGGTTTGATGCAATATGACTCAGGGTTTGCAAATTACCGAGATATGTCCACTCAGTATTTTAGAATCAGAACACTTCGCAACATCCATCAAACAAGACGCATCATTTCAAATCTTTTAGAAGCTCTTTCTCGCTGACAGAATCGACGAAATAATGAAAGGAAAAAATGTCATCCCTTACAGCATTTTCGCTGTTTATACAGTGAACCTTAAATAACTGCACGACCTTCTACTGCATTACTTCTTTAGTACTAACTCAATTCGGAACAATTTTGCGAACAGTGCCCATATATATGTTACTGAATGAACATCAAAATCATATCATTGTGCCACTGATATATCAGGAGATGTGGTATCACAAGCATATTCATGAGGGAAAAATTAGTTTTTCTTAAAACGGAGTGCAAATTACAAAGGATATACTCACCTAGTCTGTGATAACGAGAGCATATAGCGACTCCCTAAACTAATAAATGCAATAGAAATAGAGTTCTGCGTCTTCTACCATAAGAGTTTTAAATGGATATGTCAAACATGTAAATAATGAGGCATTCGAAGCTGTTGTAACGTGGGAGTTCGATTCTTTAAACTATAGGCTGTAGGAGGATGACTGGTATTAGATATTACGCTCACGCTTCATAGTTACTATCTTCCATGTATTTAAAAAAAAGGCAGTGCAGAAGTACATGTACAGTCTATAGATTTTAGGATTGCTTAGCTAACACAGAGTAGTGATTTGGCAAAAAAACCTAATATAAATAAATAGTAATTACGATAATAAAACACCTATCATTTCACGCAACACGTTCACACTATACTTTCTTTCTTTTCTGGAAAATATTACAACCGAGATGGTCCTGCTGTGAAAACAAAATCACACCGGACCATCACACCTGACAGTTGGGCCGTATGGTGGATGACGGTCAGGTTGGTTTCCCACCGCTTTCCGCGACGCATCCAGACACATCTTCGGCCTGGAATATTATTTACTGTAGTAGAATTGTATGCAATGAAGAGTCCTGCTTCGAACTGAACCCCAACTACCAACCGTAGGATACCAAGCTCCCTGTCACCTGCCATACGATTTATTGTCTTCGATGCCATTCCATTTCATAGTAGCACCTCTTTGATTGTCACCCGTCGAACGCTTGCAGCACAGTGATACGTCGACGATAACCTACGTCCCTGTTTATTGGACTTCATTGAAAGCCATCCTGTGGTTACATTTCAGCAAGATAATGCGCGCCCGTACACGGCGAGAGTTTCTACTGTTTGTCTTCGTGCTTCTCAAAACCTATCTCCCCAACTGAGATGGTTTGGATCCTTGTAGGCACAGCGTTCCAACCATCTTTTTGACGACTTTAGGCCCCATCTGGATAGAATTTTGAACGATATGCCTGCGGAGGACATCCAACAATCAATCAATCAGTGACAAGACGAATAACTGTTTGCGGAAGTGACAGAGATGGCCCACCGCGTTATTGAATTGCTCAATTGTTGAAATTCTTTCTGTTCAACACTCCATCCAATTTTTCTTGTATTGTAATAATTTGTTTGCCTTCTCACACTTTGTAAAAGAATACTGTACACTAGGGATAATGTTACACCCGCAAGTCGCTAAACGCTTGGATATACGAATTACTCGTACTTTATTTTTGTTGTTCTTTAATTTAGTATCGGGATATGTCCAATATCCTTTTAAAAGAGGTCTATGGATGAATAAAACTACTACTACTGCTACCAGTACCACTACTACAACGTTGGACATTATTCATTTAGGTCATAGATCAGAAACTTAATTGCGGACGTCACTGTTGCTATATCACGCTGCTTCACATACAATCTAAGTTCAAATGGTTCAAATGGCTCTGAGCACTATGGGACTCAACTGCTGAGGTCATTAGTCCCCTAGAACTTAGAACTAGTTAAACCTAACCAACCTAAGTGTTATATCCTAGCCAGTAATGCGACCCGACCCCGCTGCCAAAAGGTTGGCAGCATCAAAGTCCGGACGCCGTCCGCATAAGCAGCGCCAGCGAGACAGGAAATCGCCGCAAGTCTGCGCGCGCCACCGCTGGCTTCTGGCTTCTTAAGCGCTGGAGTCGCGAGCGCTAGGACAGTTCTGTATTCGCCGCTCAGTTGTATACTCGCCACCGAATTGTGCACTTGCTAGTCAGTCGTGTGTTCATCGCAGCAGAGTTGTTGTTTGTCGTCAGCCGACACTGACCTAGCCGCTCCGACTCGAACTAGACAGATTTCTGTAGACACGGAGTTCACTACTGTGTTGCTGTATCTTCGTTAATAAAGATAAGTACCGACTTTTATTTAATCAGAGTGTTTGGGTTTTCCTCTTTCTGTTCACTGTTCCAGCGGACCGGTCGGCCCGCTACTAAAAGTGTGGCAGTGACTTCGTAAGCCGTTTCTACAGCGAATTGCTTGTCGCTACGAACGCCGCCACAAAACTAAGGACATCACAAACATCCATGCCCGAGGTAGGATTCGAACCTGCGACCGTAGCGGTCTTGCGGCTCCAGACTGCAGCGCCTTTAACCGCACGGCCACTTCGACCGGCACAATCTAAGTGTCGAAGTACATACTGTCCTTAGTCGAAGATGCAAGTGTAAATAAAAAATTACTTAAATCGTTGTCCTATTACGTGGTCCATATATTTTCACTTTTCATGTTTTACAAAAGCTAAGGTAGCCGTGCTTTGTAGATTTAGATGCGATGAATACAGGTATCAAGTTTACAATTGTCTCCTAGCGCAGGGTTACAATTGAATAGTGATTACTTTTCACAGTCGCATTGACGGAAAATTATAAGAGCTACATGCAGAAGCATTTAGAAAATGTGTTCACTCTATCGTAAGTGAATGATGTGCAGATGTTATTTGTGCGTTAAGAAGACGACAGTTGACGAAAGCAGTGAAACAAGCATACGCCTTGCATTTCGGGCGTCGAGCTGGAGACCATGTGTTGCATCACGTGCTCGTCTACGCTGAAAGGTTGGATGTTTGGTAAAGAAGTCTCCTATCTGTCGTGAATCCACATGCATGGTATTTCAATTTTTGTATGGTGGCTCCCTTGAGGAAAATAGTCAATACCAAGAGGAAGAAGAGTATTCAACACCCTGACATCCCAACTGTCATCTAGTGTGTGGCTCATGCCAAGGACTCCCAGCCCTCCTCCCCGAGATGTACGACCATCAAGAACTAATAGCGAAGATATTGAACCGACGCACGCTGCCGAAAAAGTGCAGTCATCTCTCACTGACATTGACCCTCATTTACGACAACATCGTCATTCACAGAACCACACGAAATAACACAGTGTGCTTAGTGATCTGATTAGAGATTTAAATCTTTCAAACCGTAAAGCCGAAATCTTGGCCTCTCAGCTGCAGCAGTGCAATCTCGTCACTGACACAGTACGTGTGACTACGTTTCAGAAGCATCGGGAAAAGATACCTTGAGTCTCACTTCAGTATTGAAGACGACATTTCTTTGACGGTTTGTTGAAAGACCTGAATATTATATACACTGAAGGCAGTACTGTTAAACAAGAGTAATCAGAGGTCGTCCATCCCTGTCGCATATGTTGCCTCCGCCGAAAACGTTATATCATGTTGAATCCGTTGCAAACCGTGTTAATTACAATAAGCACGAATGGCTGGTATGTGGAGATTTCAAAGACGCTGAAATGATGTCGGGTTTGCCAGGGGTCACACTAAGTATTGCTGGTATCTGTGAAAGGGAATTCGTGCAAGGAAAAAAAAAGAGGCACTACACACAGACGGAGTGGCCTCCACGAGCATCTCTGGTGCCTGCGTCAAGAAAATATTGCCAAAGAGCCTATAGTGAACCAGAAAAAATTTTTCTCCCATCATTGCACATTACGTTGGGACTCATGACAAAATTTGTTATGGCTGTACAAAGGAATAAAGCAGCATTTCAGTGTTTGTGTATTTTCCATGGCTGAGCCCAGAGAACATCTCTAAAGTCCACAGATTCACTAGCTATTGGGGTACACATACGTTGAGTCGACCCTTGATCATTTGCGTGCATAGAACTGTTCACATTACATGACAACATTGTTATCGGGACTCAGTAGAGTCGAAAACTGCGAAAACGTTGCCGACGAACTCAATGAAGTTTATAAGGCCACTGTCTGCAACATGAACTTGAAGATGCACTTCCTTCTCTCCCATCTAGATGTTTCTCCAGAAAAGTGTTGTCCATTCAGTGATGAGAACAGTGAACGGCTCACCACGACATTTAGCAACAGTACACAGGACGGTGGACTACTGCTATATTGTCTGATTTCTGCTGGATGCTGCAGAGAGATGCTCCAGAGACCATCCACAAGAGGAAGGAAAAGAAACAGTGCGAATAAAATGAATAATTTCAATTAATGTATATATCCTTTTGATTGCAGTGGAAATATACGTCAAAATCTTGACGTACAGAGGCGGAAAAAATATCGCAACACCAAGAAGCATAAACGAAAGTTGGTAGACGTTTTTCTATATGTGAATGATGACGCTTTCTTAGACTTCGCACCAGTCGCGTAAGAGTAGCGCTAGTAGCACCACAATGAGGATGGAAATCAGGTTTTATTTAAATACCCGCTGTAACGGTTGCCAGAGTTAGTTTTCTCTGAAATTTCAAGTGGTGAGTTGATATTAGAGAAGAATGCCATTAAGACGAAATAAAGCCATTAACAACCACACCTCACTGAGTTTGAGCGGGGTCGTGCAATAGGGCTGCGAGAAGCTGCAAGTCCTCTCTGCGATGTTACAGAAAGACTTGGCAGGAATGTAGCCACATCACATATTTGCTAGCAGCGGTGGCGACGAGAATGTACGGTCGCAAGAAGACCAGGCCGCGGACGGTCACGTGGCACTAACGAGAGGGACGGCTATCGTGTTCGGCGTATGGCTCTGGCGCATCGTAATGCATCTGCAGCAATTTGTTCAGCGGTCGGCACCACAGTGACACAAAGAACTGTTACTTATCGGTTACTTCAAGGGCAGCACCGATGCAGACGCCCTGTAGCGTGCATTCCACTGACCCAAATCACCACCGTTGCCTACTTCAGTGCAGTCAGGCGAGAGCTCATGGAGGGTAAGGTGGAGGTCTGTTGTGTTTCCTGACGAGAGCTGCTTCTGCTGCGGTGCCATTGATGGCCGTGTGTTGTTTAGAAGGGGGCCAGTTGAGGGCCTGCATCCAACCTATCTGCGTGCTAGGCACACTACACCCACATCTGAGTTATCGTCGTGGGTGTGGTTTGGCATGACAGCACGAACACTCTCGTTGTTACCCCATGCGCCCCGATGTATACCAATTTGGTGATGGGACCTGCTGTGCTGCCGTTCACTAACAGAATTCCACGAGGTGTCTTCCAACAGGATAACGCTTGCCCACATACTGCTGATGTAGGGCAACATGCTGGCCAGAGTGCCGACATTTGCCTCGGCCTACTAGGTCACCAGATCTGTCTCCAGTAGAGCAAATATGGGACACCATCGGATACTATCTCCATCATCATCCACAAAATAGCATTATTCATTCCTACATTGACCAACCAAGTGCCACAGGCATGGAACTCCATAGCACAAACTGAATTCCGGCACCTGTACAGCACAATGCATGCACATTTGCCGGTTACTATTTTACGGGCATTGTATATTTGCAATACCTTATCCTGTGCAGACATTTATCTGTGGTCTTGCCATTTCGTCGGCCGCTGTGGCCGAGTGGTTGTAGACGTTTCAGTGCGGAACCGCACTGTTGCTACGGTCGTAGATTCGAATCCTGCCTCGGGCATGTATGTGTGTGATGTCCTTAGGTTAGTTAGGTTTAAGTAGTTCTGAGTCTAGGGGACTGATGACCTCAGATGTTAAGTGCCGTAGTGGTTAGAGTCATTTAAATCTTGCCATTTCATTACTCTACAGCAATTATTTTTTGGTGTTGCGACTTCTTACCGTCAACGTACTTGTAATCGTGAGCAAGGAGGCAGTATTATACGTGATAATCGTATTCATTAAATCTAAAACCATCCACTTCGCTTTCTGCAAGAAATCCACTCTGAACCAGTGTTATGAAAGCATTGGCTGTACTGTGAAGCGTCTAGCTGCAGGCCAGGGAGCGGGCGCTTTTTTTTCCGCGGCCTCTCTCTCTCTCTCTAAGACAGTGGGGGCGAGAAACTGATGGGCCGGCAGATGACTTGCTCAGACGCTGGCAGCAGCTCACTTTCTGCGCGGAGTGAGATAAAGGCGGCGGCCTGGAGCCCAGGAAGAGCTCCAGGGAACGGCCGGGGGACTCGATAAGGTGGCGGCGAGGGGCGCGCGTCGCGAAACATCCCCCGATCTGTTATCGTCAGGCACAGTAGTAGCAGGCCGGGGCCGATACCCTTCACCCACTTGCCGCGTTCCGCTCGGCCCCTGGCGCACTCGGCGAATTGCTGGCGCCGAGCCGTGCCGTGATCTGCCCGCTAGGTGCCCATGGAGCGTCACACAGGCTCCGAGTAACAATCTACAACCGCAAGCAAGGGCGGTGGTGGGGGGAGGGGGGGGGGCGGGGGGAGAGGGATCAGTTTGGCAGTCGAGGGCGTCGTTTCCTCCGGTAAAAGTTGCACTTATTTCTAGGATTAATCTTACAGTGTTGTTTTTTCGCCTGTAAACCCTTATATATATGCGATGCATTTCTCCATTCATGTCGCCTGCCATATAAGCACACCATACATTGAGACAAAACCCCGAAAAAGTAGCAAGTTAAAATAAAAGCAAAAAGAAACTTGGCCAAGTGCAAATAGGTCTCGCGTACTGGGGTTCCGTACAAACTTAATTATGTACACGTAGTTCATTCCTCTTGGGAATCGAGAGTCTCAGTGATTTTTGCCTGTTTTGGATGTAGATATTGGTAAGATATCGCTGCTGGGAATTTCAAGACCGTGTTAGAATCCCTACAGTAGTTCTTCAGACTAACCCGGACATACGAGTACAAAAGAAGGAGGCGGAGGAGGAGGGGATTAGTGTTTAACGTGCCGTCGACAATAAGGTCATTAGAACGAAGCAAAAGCTCGGATTAGGGAAGGATGGAGAATGAAGCAGGCCGTGCCCTTTCGAAGAAAACATTACAGCACATATCTCAAGTGAGTTAGGGAAATCACGGGAAACATTGGTTGGGATGACTGGACGCGGGTTTGAACCGTCGTCCTCCCGTATACGAGTCGAGTGTGCTAACCATTATTCTGTCCCGCTCATTATACAAAAAGAAGCCACCAGGGGACTTCAATTCGTATTTTAGACATAGAAGGTTTAATAAAATAATTTCAGTTGCTTGCTAAACTATGACCACAAATAACATTTTATGTTTGCAAGTAGTAATGCTCGTCCGTTTTGCATTTGACGGGTGATGAATCAAATTTACCTTCTAATGACAAAAACGTATTTTTATGCAATATAATTACAATTAAACAATTTTCAGATATTTTGTTGCCGATAGCATGAAATCTTGCTTCTTGCAAAATTTCATAATTCTACGTCCAAGGGGAAGTACTGCAAAGGTTTTTATGTGTGAGTTTTCGAGTATCAAAACATGTGACATAAGCGGCCGTATCTCTCGACAGTATTGACTCAGAAGCATACATTTTTACACCGCCTTGATATCTCAGAAATATATCACAGAAATGTGATATAAATTTGAATTGGATACGTCAACATATTGAAGGCAAAAATGGTTCAAATGGCTCTGAGCACTATGGGACTTAACATCTATGGTCATCAGTCCCCTATAACTTAGAACTACTTAAACCTAACTAACCTAAGGACATCACACAACACCCAGTCATCACGAGGCAGAGAAAATCCCGACCCCGCCGGGAATCGAACCCGGGAACCCGGACGTGGGAAGCGAGGACGCTACCGCACGACCACGAGCTGCGGACTATTGAAGAAACAAAGGGATCTTAAGAGACGGATAAAAATAACCAATATATTTTTTCCTGTTATTTAATAATAAATTAGCAATTTTTGGATTCTTGCCTTCATTTTTACTGTTAGACTTTGTTCGTGCCAAATTTCCTGATTCTAGGTCAACGAGAAGTTCTCTATGGATTTTGATGAGTGAGTTTTCGAGTCTCAAAATATGTGACGTAAATGGCCGTATCTTTTGTCTGAATTGACTTAGAAGCTTACATTTTTTGCGCTGCTGAGAGACCATTGACCTTAATATGCGACGTACATTTGAACTTGATAACTCCGCCCGTTCCTGACGAAAAAAGGTTCATAACAGACAGACAGACAGACAGATAGAGAAACGGTCAACAAAGGTATTCTGTAAGGGTTCCATTTTTACAGCACGGAACTCGAAAAATGAAGTTTCGTTGAACAGGTTGGCTAGGGTTATGTTAGGACTTTTTAATCCAGGGCTTATAAACTGGAAAAGTACTGCGTCGTTCGGAGGAAACATTTTTGTTCAGCGAAAGCAGGCCGAACGTTTTTGTAATTGGAGGCTGTTCCAGAAGGTGTGTACGTAATTACGAACACGTATTTTGTCATATAATTACTAATTTGCAATTAATTTTTGTTGGTTAACTTGTTACCGGGATGCAAGCAAAAAATTATACAACTCGAGCGAAAAATGGAATTGTTGTTTTAAATTCCATTAAATTCCGTCTTCTTATCATTCCGTCCTTAAGTATGTAGTATTTTCTTCGTCAGTCAGCCTTGAAATCCAGCTACTAGATGGTAACTTTATATTTTAGCCATTTTTAAGTCATACTTGCAAAATGCTGTTATTTACTCTGATGAAATAGAACTGACAATTTCATGCCATTGCATTAGCCAGACGTTATGTCAAAGAGTGCTCATGGTACAAATATGCCAACAGCACGCCGTAGACTGTTGATCCACGGACAGACATAATTGCTTTTACAATTGTACCACTCAGTCAGCGTTTTTGAGGTGCGCAGGAATCAACAAACAAGTTACTAAAGCAGTATCGCTTAAACTTTACCGAAAAACTTCTCGCGTGAAAAATATGGACGATGTGTTCCGAAGACTTCTGGCAACAACCGATCCCTATGTATCTTCTTTGAGGAAACCGTCTCTGAGAAAAGTGAAAACTTTGTCATCTGAAGTTGTTGCCATCTTGGTACCGATTCAAAGGATTACAAGGAATCAGGTCTGAGGGTGATGAAGAGAGTACAGATGTCAATGAGGAAGAAGATGAAGAAGGAAATGAAGATGAAGATCAAGAAGTACAAGACAAACAAGATTGAGAAGACTTATGAAACTTTCAACTATATTTTTAATATTTCTCTCCTATAATAAAGTCATTAAGAAAGTCAGTTTTTAATAATATTTACCATTACAACTATAAATGTTTAGCGAAAGTAGTTTTTGTCCACTCCAATACTTCTTTCCAGATTATTTTCACCATACTGGATCCGACATTTGAATTTTTCAGTTCTCTGTATTTCACCTATTTCAGGTTCAAATGGTTCAAATGGCTCTGAGCACTATGGGACTTAACTTCTGAGGTCATCAGTCCCCTAGAACTGAGAACTACTTAAACCTAACTAACCTAAGGACATCACACACATCCATTCCCGAGGCTTGTCATTGGTAGCTCTGCCTCTCCAGCTAATCTTCGTTATCCATCAGTTGCACTGAATCTAAGGGCTTCTAGCTGTCATGTCTCTAGTTTCTCTCTTCCCCAAGTTATCTAAGCAAATGCTTTCGTGATCCATTTCCCTTTTTTTAGACTGATATTCGTGCTGGTAAGTTGTTTTTCAAATTAACTGCAGTCCCGGCGGGGTTGGAGGTTTTCTTCGCTGAGGGACTGGGTGTCTGTGTCGTATTTATCATCGACGAGAAAGTCGCCAACGTGGCGTCACCTCGAAATTCTTGCACCAGGGGATGGGTCTGCCCGTCGGGAGGCCCTCACCACACGACATTTCATATCATTTAGTACTCTGTGCTGGAACATCGAGAAGATAGATTCACTACAGTACCATAAACATGGAATGGAGTGCAATTACTGTGAATGCATGGATCCCAATCATCAGCTCATGAAGAGAGTTGGAGAGCTCGGGTACTTAATGGGAGTTAGCATGAGGCTATGACACAGGGCTTGATTCGTAATGACAGAATGCGTCCTCCTTATTCTCTGTATTCACTTAACAGGCTGTTAACTGTTGTCTCAGTTCCCCGCTATGTGCTCTTGTGAAAATGACAGAGTTTCTTGAAACATGTATTATGAAGTAACAGATATGCTTCTCTCGCTTCCTTTCGCTTTTTGTCGCAGTCTCCTTTCTGCTGAATGCTTATCCCCACTCGACTGGCGGTGTCGTAATGTGTCGATGACCCGAGCCATTTGCGACATACTACCTCGCTTCCTGCTCCCGCCTCTACCAGTGGTGTGCTTTCAGCTTGCTTGTGGCAATGTGGATGAGTTTTAATAATTTTTTTCTAGTTTCTGCCCCTTACTATCATGTGCCGTGATATTACCAGTGAGTTACATCTCCATGAAAGGCCATATGACCGCCAGGTGCCAATTCTATACTACCCAACATGCTCCAAAGTTACCAACGATACATTTTTATAGTCTGTGGTAAATTTTGACTACACGTTCGCAACGTCTTTTCTTAAATTCTGAAAGAAGGAAGTTGTCAGCTGCCACTTTCAGTTACGTAGATTGAAATCCAGAACAACGCAGAACCGATACAAAATTCTCATAATTATCTATCAGAATTGATCTCAAGTAAGATGATTCCACCATATGATATGGATTTATTGCATACTATGTAGAACGTCGTAAGACAAAAATAATGAAGGAAGGTACCAATGTGAGTGCTGTCTTGTTAATCTAGAAAAATGGGGATGATACAGTAGAAAAATTGAAGACATAATGCTGTCTAGGGTGCCACATTATTCGTAATTGCCAAACACCTCACAGGAAGAGTACAGTTTGGTGGGATACTGGCTGAGACACCAAGGTATAATAAACTCAGAACTGATGTAAAGTTTCTAGGATCTACATCTACATCTAAATGGTTACTCTGCAATTCACACTTAAGTGCCTGGCAGAGGGTTCATCGAACCATTTTATACTACTTCTGTACCATTCCACTCTCGAATGGGGAATGGGGAAAAGGAACACCTAAATCTTTCCGTTCGAGTTATGATTTCTCTTATTTTATAATGATGATCATTTCTCCCTACGTAGGTGGGTGTTAAAAAAATATTTTTGCATTCGGAAGAGAAGTTGGTGATTGAAATTTCGTAAATAGATCTCGCCGCAAAGAATACCGCCTTTGCTTCCGTGACTGCCACCCCAGCTCGCGTATCATATCAGTGACAGCCTCACCCCTATTGAGCGATAGCACGAAACGAGCTGCCCTTCTTTGCGCTTTTTCGATGTCCTCTGTAAACGCTAGGGATCCCACACCGCGCAGCAATATTCCAGCAGAGGACGGACAAGTGTAATGTAGGCAGTCTCTTTTGTGGGTTTGTCGCATCTTTTAAGTGTTCTGCCAACAAAACTCAGTCTTTGTTTCGCCTTCCCCACAATACTATCTACATGGTCTTTCCAATTTAAGTTGCTCATAATTGTAATTCCCAGGTATTTAGTCGAATTGACAGCCCTTATATTTGTGCGAATTATAGTATACCCAAAATTTATCGGATTTCTTTTAGAACCCATGCGGATGACCTCGCACTTTTCTTTGTTTAGTGCCAATTGCCACTTTTCGCACCATACAGAAATTCTCTCTAGATCATTTTGTAATTGGAATTAATCGTCAGATGATTTTACTACACGGTAAATTACAGCGTCATGTGCTAAAAATCTAAGGGGACTGTCCAGATTATCACCTAGATCATTTACGTAAATCAGGAACAGCAGAGGGCCCATGACAGGTAATTTTTGTTCTCAACGAATATGATGCGAGCTCTGTATTTATTCTCTACTGGATATTTTTCAAGCAGAAGTTTTCAATATTTGATATGTTACGCTACAGACATTCCGAGTACAAGTAATACGATGTTTCGTTGCCAGCAGCATTGTCTTTGGCGGTAGCATACTGTGATAAGTGAACGAGTCGGGTGTTGGTCATACTGCTGTGCGTTTAGAAATAGCTTGAAGAGAACTGAGATGTTGATACAGAGGATGGTGCATTTTAGAAATACGAGTTGTTAAAGACTAATTTGGGACGTCTGAAGATTTTTAAGTAATGTTGTTACTGCGCTACCCTCTTGCATCTAATTTATAGTGTTTTTGCAAAAGGGAAATTTTTAGTGGAATTTTTCTTTATTGCTTCGGGTTAGTTTCACTGTTCAGATGTGATTAAACAAATTGTCTGTTCACATAACTTGTGCTCAGAGTGTTGAGTCTAGGAACCCTGCCTACTCGGTTCGCTAGACAAACAAACAAACAAGTCGTATAAATGAGTTTTACACTCCCGGACATTGAAATAAGAACACCGTGAATTCATTGTCCCAGGAAGGGGAAACTTTATTGACACATTCCTGGGGTCAGATACATCACATGATCACACTGACAGAACCACAAGCACATAGACACAGGCAACAGAGCATGCACAATGTCGGCACTAGTACAGTGTATATCCACCTTTCGCAGCAATGCAGGCTGCTATTCTCCCACGGAGACGATCGTAGAGATGCTGGATGTAGTCCTGTGGAACGGCTTGCCATGCCATTTCCACCTGGCGCCTCAGTTGGACCAGCGTTCGTGCTGGACGTGCAGACCGCGTGAGACGACGCTTCATCCAGTCCCAAACATGCTCAATGGGGGACAGATCCGGAGATCTTGCTGGCCAGGGTAGTTGACTTACACCTTCTAGAGCACGTTGGGTGGCACGGGATACATGCGGACGTGCATTGTCCTGTTGGAACAGCAAGTTCCCTTGCCGGTCTAGGAATGGTAGAACGATGAGTTCGATGACGGTTTGGATGTACCGTGCACTATTCAGTGTCCCCTCGACGATCACCAGTGGTGTACGGCCAGTGTAGGAGATCGCTCCCCACACCATGATGCCGGGTGTTGGCCCTGTGTGCCTCGGTCGTATGCAGTCCTGATTGTGGCGCTCACCTGCACGGCGCCAAACACGCATACGACCATAATTGGCACCAAGGCAGAAGCGACTCTCATCGCTGAAGACGACACGTCTCCATTCGTCCCTCCATTCACGCCTATAGCGACACCACTGGAGGCGGGCTGCACGATGTTGGGGCGTGAGCGGAAGACGGCCTAACGGTGTGCGGGACCGTAGCCCAGCTTCATGGAGACGGTTGCGAATGGTCCTCGCCGATACCCCAGGAGCAACAGTGTCCCTAATTTGCTGGGAAGTGGCGGTGCGGTCCCCTTACGGCACAGCGTAGGATCCTACGGTCTTGGCGTGCATCCGTGCGTCGCTGCGGTCCGGTCCCAGGTCGACGGGCACGTGCACCTTCCGCCGACCACTGGCGACAACATCGATGTACTGTGGAGACCTCACGCCCCACGTGTTGAGCAATTCGGTGGTACGTCCACCCGGCCTCCCGCATGCCCACTATACGCCCTCGCTCAAAGTCCGTCAAGTGCACATACGGTTCACGTCCACGCTGTCACGGCATGCTACCAGTGTTAAAGACTGCGATGGAGCTCCGTATGCCACGGCAAACTGGCTGACACTGACGGCGGCGGTGCACAAATGCTGCGCAGCTAGCGCCATTCGACGGCCAACACCGCGGTTCCTGGTGTGTCCGTTGTGCCGTGCGTGTGATCATTGCTTGTACAGCCCTCTCGCAGTGTCCGGAGCAAGTATGGTGGGTCTGACACACCGGTGTCAATGTGTTCTTTTTTCCATTTCCAGGAGTGTATTTCAATAAGACATGATACATACCTAACTTCGGCAGTTACAGAGATGTGCCGCAGGGCAAAGGGCGACATACGACATTATCAGTCTTTGCAGTGACTGTTGACCTCTAACTGACAAGCCGCGTGTAGAAGCCGCGCGTTCTGAAGCGTCTTTTCACGGTCCGCGCGGCTCGCCTCGTCGGAGGTTCGAGTCCTCACTCAGGCATGGGTGTGTGTGTCGTCCTTAGCGTAAGTTTAAGTTAGATTACATAGTGTGTAAGCTTAGGGACCGATGAACTCATCAGTTTGGTCCCACAAGACAGTAGCACAAATTTCCAATTTTGTAATTGACAAAAGTCTGTCCTCAGCGGCTATTGAAGTCGCTGTCGTTGGCGCTGTTATCCAAGTGGCTACTCTCGAACCTACTATCCAAGTGGGCTGCACCAGTCGGGCGTGGCGCTTACGTTCTCTTCACATAGAGGCCGCTGCTGTCGCGATGTCGTCCTGGAAAGGAGGTTGGTCAACGTGCGATTGGCTGACGTCTTCTCACCGCCTTCTCTGCTTCATCCTTCCAGACTGGCGTGCCGGCGCTTTACTTTACGCCGTAACATTGAGATTTACCACTCCTTTACCATTTCAGTTACTAATCTCATGGCAGAGTAATACACATAGTTTTTTTGTAGAAGTGATTTTTGTAAAAGTGATGACAGTTGTTAATGTTCAGAGATTCAGTATAGTTTCTGTATGGTATACACCTTCAGTTATTTAATAACTCGACTACAGCGACTACTTACGAAAATTTGATTTTGTAGAACGCGTACCGCCTCTTTGCACTAAGCGGAAAACAGATTCTTAAAAAGACTGAAGCATGACCTGCTTAGAATAGCTGCATGTCCTTGAACTGCTGTGCACAAGACCTTATTTTCTTTAGCTTGTTTCCTGGTGCGCCGTATTTGGATTTTTGTCGCTTCCGAGCAGCACCGAGTTTCTCTTGCCAGAGGTAAGCCATGAAAATACTCGTATGTTAGGGTCACTTTTACACCGGAATCAGGAAATCATAAAGTCATTTGCAGGTAAGTATCAGCTTCAGTTTACGTAAAGTTCAGTTCAGTTTTAATATCCTACACAGACGCTCTTACTCTCACACTACAGTGTTAACATTTGCTTGCTCATTATTCAATGTTTGCAATTACGTTTAGTCAGTTTGCGGACCTAAATTTACAGGGGGCTTCTGTAAAAGCATTTTGGACATTTGTTCTTTCAAAATAATATTTGTGTGTTTATTTTAAATTTTTGGTCTGTTAGTTTTGTCCGTTGGAACTGCAAATCATGTACTGTGACGCACGCAGTGTAGCACTGTTCACTACAATGCGCAAAACAGAATTTCACAGGACAGCTTATTTAGTTCAGTTTTAGCTTCTCAAATTAATTTAGTTGAAGCTAGTTGAAACTCAGTTATACAGTTTTAGACACCTGGCGACTCACTTCATCAGACAGCCTTTTCATAAATCCACCACATGTATTGTTCAGGATCACAACCAGATATAAACATTAAGTACGCAATAGGAAACCAGTTCAGTTTTATTTCACAACATCAAATAAAATAATTTTTTCAAATAAAAACGTTACACTGGAAGAGAGATACATGTTCACTTTGTACAAGCAAAGAAGTTAGAAGAATAGCACAGGAAAACAGAAGACAAGCCGAAAGACAAATGAACTCTTATTTAAAAAATAACGTTTCATAAAACGCATTACCGTCAACATACTCTAGCAATGGTAACTGTTCCCTCTCGCATTTTTCATTTCTAAAATTTTCTTACACTCACTTTATTGTTGTTCAGAAATGTAAAATAAACAGTAAGCTACAACTTCGCCTGCACCCCTTCATTACATGAATTTATTTGTATATATCTTCATCATTCGTGAAGCTCATTTTAAAAAACTATATTATCAAATTTTACAAGTAAACATCGAAAATTGTTGTATTAGTTTTGTAAAGTCATAAATATGGATGAAATAGCCATCCTAATACTAAATAACCCTGTATAAAGTCCTAAAGTTTAATGACATAGAAATTAGTGATATAACCCACTCTCCAAAATTTATTCACCAAGCAATATAATCTGGACGACTGAAATGTTTGTTACCTGAATGTATTCCACAGAAGATGAGACTTTGGATGTGTTATATGAGAAATATTTGAAATTATTTGCTCATTACCTCTCTGGAATATGCAGTTTGGAGCAGTGAGAGGTTTTTGTTCCAAACAACTGCGACCATGATAGCTTTCTGCACGATTATTATCAGCGATTCATTTTCAACAACTGACTGTAATTCTCAACTAGTGGTTGCCAGTGATCATTTTCTAGGTAAAATACTTATATTTCAGTGCGCATAAAGCTTTCAAATTAGGAGACGAAACTCCTTACAGCACCAAATAGTGGCGCATTAGTAAATTATTCAGAATGAGTTTGTCAAGACACAATGAGGCTACCGGTTTGAAACATCGGCTAGTGCAAACATATTCTGATACTATGTTTTGTTCTGGCTACCGGGTTCGTGCAGGAAAATGGAACAACGTGCGGGCAGCGAAAGCAGTGGAAGTGGCTATTAGAAAGGGAGCTCATTAAGCCGACGTGGATGCCCGTAATTGGATGAAGCTACTGCTGTGAGTAACCGCTCCAATAACGCCATCACGTCATTGACTTCTGTGTTGCCGGGACGTACGTCCTCGAAACTGCGATTTCGTGGCTAATCAAGCCATCAGGTTCGAGCCGGTAAACAGAGGGTGTACCTACCCAGACCTGAGTGTATCTCGTTATCCTGACAGTGGTCTGCCACATAACGACTGATGCGGCATTATTTCATGCTCCAATACTGATGGAGTGAACAAGTGTACTCCATAAAGTCATTGATTTAAGAAAATATGGGCATATATCTTAGCCAAGCGGTTCTAGGCGCTTCAGTCCGGAACCGCGCGACCGCTATGGTCGCAGGTTTGAATCCTGCCTCTGGCATGGATGTGTGTGATGTCCTTAGGTTAGTTAGTTATAAGTGGTTCTAAGTTCTAGGGGACAGATGACCTCAGATGTTAAGTCCCGTAGTGCTCAGAGCAATTTGAACCATGTATCTTACTCCTCCTAAATGGGACCTGAAAGGCTAGAATTATTGTATTTTTCCTGAGTTTGTGTCTCCATTTTTGATATGGCTGATCAATCAGGCTTAGTAAACAGATTACCTGCTAATTATTTCGAAACTGCATAATGCCTTTATCTGTTCCCAAGAAGCCGCAGTATTTATTGTAGTTTGGTTGTAAAATTACGATTGCAGTTATTAACAACATACTACTACTTCATGTCTTGTCATGTTGTGTTGTCCTAATCATCATCCTATCGTCCTCATCGACTGCAGGTCGCCGCGCGGGATTAGCCGAGCGGTCTATGGCGTTGCAGTCATGAACTGTAGGGGTGGTCTCGGCGGAGGTTCGAGTCCTCCCTCGGGCATGGGTATGTGTGTTTGTCCTTAGGATAGTTTAGGTTAAGTAGTGTGTAACCTTAGGGACTGATGACCTTAGTAGTTAAGTCCCATAAGATTTCACACACATTTGAACATTTTGACTGTAGGTCACAGTGAAAGACCGGCACCAGGCGAACGGTCTGCCCGACGGGGGGCCGTAGGCATACGATTAAAAAAAGGTGACAAATTTTTTAATGTTCAGTCAGAAAATTACACTTATGTTCAGAAAAAGAAAGAACACCTTGAACGACTGGAGACAGGACGTTCATATTGCATGCATAGAACAACAACAAAGAATGAAATGAAAATTTTCGTTAACACAATTAATTAATTAACTCCCCAGCAAGTATAAAACCTACAAAACCAAAGCACAAATGTAATTGTTCTGTGTGTGGGAGTGTGACTCAACGTACACATCTGGCACGGTTCTTCTTCAACAAGACAAGAAATTTCAAATACCATTTATACTGACGTGATAAAAGAAAATTACAAATATTATAATTGCGTAAGGAAAGCAGAATTAAACTCTAATACAAGAACACACGCCAGATGCTTTGTTGACTGAACCTGTAATGACGCATTATTTAGGACACTGAAATAAAAAGAAACGGAGTTAGTTACCTCATTTGTATTGATGAAAATCACTCTAATCCTTACAATATATCTCTACACCGATTCTCTACTACCACATCTCAACAAGACTCTTCAGTATCACATCTCAGCAAGCACTGCCTACTAACACACCTCAACAAACACTCTCTGCTACAACATCTCAGCACAGACTACCCCGAGTCCTCAACAGGCACTGACTACCACGAGCTCTCAGCAAGCACTGACTTCTACGAGTTCTCTCCAAGCACTGTGGAGGCGGCTTAATAATAGTCTTTGGCGCAATCTCTGGCGCAGTGGCTCAGTGTAGCCATCTTTCAATATTCACGGGACATGTTCATTAGCATGTTCTGCGGACATCATTAGCATAGGACCATGTCGAGCCTCTGGTTCAAGGTCAACATAGATATCGCGGCGCAGCATCACTTACCAGTAAAATGTGCCCGCGGCTCTCGTTGTCGCTATAAACCGAAGGTAATGGATCAGTGTGACTTGAGCAGACGTGCAGCACGCCTCGCACACGTATGCGTGAACCGTACCGTCTAACCAGTGAGTCTGAAAGAAGGCACATTATTGTTATGAGAGAATCTACTGCGTCCATCCGGGAAACTGTTGCTCGTGTGAGACGAAGAGCTTCGGCGATACCACAGCTTTTTCCGACTGCTGCACGGAAGGACTGACCTGCGCCCTCCTCGGCCCTGGCGCGGAACAGTGTAACATATTGTACACTACTAGGGGTGACAGTCCCTCGCTATTTATTACGGCGTGAGTTACGTGCGCGTCGTCCACTTCTCTTCCTAGCTTTGACAAATGTGCAGAAACGTGCTAGGCGACAATGGTATACGGAACTATGTCATTGCGGGCAGGAATGGCATCAGATAGTGTGTTAGGACGAATCCAGGTTCTATTTGTTTGAAAATGACTGCCGCATTTTGGTTCGTCGCAGACATGGTGAGGGGCGTCACCGTGACAGAATTCACAAAAGACATATAGCGCCAGCTCAAGGCTGTACGTTGTAGAGTGATGTCGGTTACAACCACAAATCATTGTCAGTTTGTGCCCGGACCACTATGACAAATGTGACCTACGTGAATGGCATTCAGTGACCAGCAGCCATACCCCGGATGCCATCACACATGGAACAGTTATCAGACACCACGTCCACTCCTGTGCCTACAAAGCAACAGGATACCTCCTAAACCGAGGTGACTGAAATGCTAATCATTTCTATAGAACATGCTGATGTACGTGTCCTGTGAATATGAACGTCCTATCTCTAGTCGTTAAAGACGTTATGTTTTTTCTGAACACGAGAGAACTATGACATGGTGTAGTTTGAGTTTCAGCTTAGACTATTTATATGCATGAAAGAGTTATAATTAGACATAAAATTTAGATTTTTTTTTTTTTAGCTGCTTATATACTGACAAGCGAAAACATCTGCCTAATATCATGTAGAGGCCCCCGCGAGCACTCAGATGTGCCGGAACACGACGTGGCATGGACTCGACTAATGTCTGAAGTATTGCTGGAGGAAATTGACACCATGAAACCTGGAGGGCTGTCCATAAATCCCTAAGAGTACGAGCGGGTGGAGGTCTCTTCTGAACAGATCGTTGCAGGGCATCCCAGATATAATGAATAATGTTCATGTCTGGGGAGGTTAGTGGCCAGCGGAAGTGTTTAAACTCAGAACAGCGTTCCTGGAGCCACTCTGTAGCAATTCTGGACGTGTGAGGTGTCGCTTTATCCTGCAGGAATTGCCCAATCCCGTCGGTGTGGACAATGGACATGAATGGATGCAGGTGATTAAACAGGATGTATACGTACGTGTCACCTGTCAGGATCGTATCGAGACCTATCAGGTGTCCCATATTACCCCAACTGCACACACCACACACTATTAGAGAGCCTCCACCAACTTGAACAGTCCCCTACTGACATGGAAGGTCTCTGTATTCAGGAGGTGATCTCCATACCGAAAAACGTCCTTTCACTGGATACAAATTGAAACGAGACTTGTCTGAACAGGCATAATGTTTCCAGTCATAAAAAGTCCAATATAGGTGTTCACAGGCAAATGGAAGTTGTAAAGCTTTGTGTCGTGCAGTCATCAAGGGCACACGAGTGGGCCCTCGGCTTTGAAAGCCCATACCGATGATGTTTCACTGAATGGTTCGCATGCTGACACTTGTTGATGGCTCTGCATTGATATCTTCAGCAGTTTGCGGAAGGGTTGCACTTCCGTCACGTTGAACTGTGCTCATCAGTCGCCGTTGGCCCGTGGTTGCAGGATCTTCTTCCGGTCGCAGCGTTGTCGGAGATTTGATGTTTTACCGGATTCCTGATATTCACGGTTGCTTTTATTGTGGTCTTCAGTCCAGAGACTGGTTTGATGCAGCTCTCCATGCTTCTCCATCCTGTGCAAGCTACTTGATCTCCAAGTACCTACTGCAACGTACATCCTTCTGAATCTGATTACTGTAGTCATCTCTCGGTCTCCCTTTACGATTCTTAAATTTCGCACTGCCCCCCCCCCCCCCCCCATACAAAATTGATGACTTCTTGATGCCTCAGAACATGTCTTACCAAACGATCCATACTTCTAGACAAGGTGTGCCACGAATTTCTCTCCTCTCCAATTCTATGCAATACCTCCTAATTAGTTACGTGATCTGCCCGCCTAATCTTCAGCGTTCTTCTGTAGCACCACATTTCCAAAACTTCTGTTCTTGTCTAACTATTTATTGTCCATATTTCACTTCCATGCATGGCTACACTCCATGCAAATATATTCAGAAAATCTAACAGCTGCGACAGACACTTGTTGCCGGATATAGGCATTGCTGCAGCGCCGTGTTCTGCCTGTATAGGAATCACCGTAGTTAATACGCATTCCTATATCAGTTTATTTGGCGCTTCAGTGTACTTAACTGTCGACAGTTCCCGGCAGTGCTTCATAATTTCTGGGTACGTATGGGAATTGAATGCATAACTTATTTAATTAACACATTCGTGATCGGATTTAAGTTGTCAGATTTTGAAAATGAAAATTGACAACTTAAATACGATCACCACTGTGTTTATTAAATACGTTATAATATTAATAGATTGCAAGTTTTCCTGGAGCAATGTTCGGAAAGATTTTAATTGAATATATGTCCTAATCTCATTCCCTCCCGCTCTCCCCGTCTCTCTGTCCATATTCTCCGATCAAAATTTTGTACATTTCCTCTTCCTCTTGTCTCTGTCCATCATCTCCTCCCTCTCCCTCTGTCGCTCTTCCTTCCCTCTCTCTAATACTATCACCTCCTCCCCTTCTTTCCCATCACTATTCATCTCCCCTTCTCCATCTCTCTGACCTAGAAACTTCATTGTAAATTTAGACTCCGTAATAGTACTCCACTCATTAGCTAATAAGTCATTTATACAACTTTGCTGTTTTCTGTTAAAGTCGATTGCGAGGAACGAAACAGTACAGTACATTGTGCATATACAATATTTCAGATATGTATGATGAGAAAGATATGAATATGTATGAGATATATGTGTACGAGAGGACAGTTTTATAATGCTTTAAATGCTCTCCTATCGCAATTAAAAGTGATTGAAAAAAAATTAAAAAAGTAGATTTTTCACAGCAGATCACAGCATATCGTTTTTTCTTGCAGTCGGTTTTAACAGAATGCTTGTTTAAAAATATACAGATTAATACAAACACACATGGTGAAGAAGTGTTTATATTTATGGTAACTAGATATTCGTGATAGCTTTCTCACAACATGTCCCATGTCGATAAGAATGTATTTGTGGTTTATATGCTTCAAAAACAATGTTCCATATCTCCATCCAATTATTCATTAAAGAATAGTACCAAAATTAGAAGTAAACCATTCAAGAACTTCTGGAGATTTTTGGCAACAACATTTTCCTATCCAATATTACTCACATATTTATATACTACAAAATTAGGAAAAGGCACAGCCTACATCCGTCCAAGTGTCGATAGAACATCGTGTAAAAATTTCAAGTAAGTCGGTCAAGAACTTTTCGAGCTACATTTCATATATTAAATAAAATAGCGTATGTCTGATTGTTCTTTAGACCATCGTGTAAAAATCTGAAGTGAATCTGTCAAGACCACTTCAAGATTTTTGATAAAAACTTTAAACAACTACTTGTCTTGATATGGTAGTATGGACGACACATGTTACCTAGGTGATACATGAAATATTGAATGTTTATGCTATGACGAAAACCGGACCCAGAATATTAGTTCGGAAAACAAATTTTACATAATTTTACCCATACTCTACAAAAACTAACAAATTATTTTTGCGCTAGGTGCGTTACAGATAAAGCACCATCTTTACGATTTGTCATCTGCAAACGTAACGGTTTTTGTTTTCCGTCCATTTCAGAGCAAAAATGGAGTTATTTAATATGTTGTTTACGATTTATGATATCGTAGGCTTGTTCCCCATTCTTCTTCCAACACTTATTAAGAAACTAACGGAAGTTTTGGTAATCGAACAAACATTTTTATTTGTTTAGTCAGAAAAACATAGGATTTAGTTCGTCGTCTAGCACTTTATAGCGTTTCTATGCTGGTCATTTATTTCGTTTTGTGTTTATTTGAAAATAGGTCGCACAAATTTAATAATGTTACTGGCATTCAGGGTATTTATTGTGTATATGTGTTATGGTGTGCATGTGTGTGAGGTGACAGTGTCACAGTCAGTGTAACATTTTTTGTCAAAGAAGATCAAAGGTGGAGTTTCAATCAAAAGATTAAAACACAGCGGACATGAAGAGCTGTCTGGGGTAGATCTGTATACTATTGTGACAGTCGCTTTTGACAATGCACTGCTGTATTCTGATGCACAGAAAAGTAAACACCGTATTCGTGTGCTCCGTTTGTCAGGTGTGCATAGTGTTCCCTTCAGCAGTGATTGAACTATCTTAGGCTTTTGGCTTTTGAGTACGTCCCACGTTAAAACTCCTTCTTCGTTAGTCATTTTTCCAGCCTGTTTCAAGGTAGGGATTTATTATCCACAACCACATTTTCAAAATGATCAAATTACTAATGATATTTCTGGTTTTTGTGGGTCTGTATCAATCCATTAATCGCAATGTGAGCCATGACTAACATAAATGTTTCAATTCCCTCGTACAGAATAGCTTTAAATAACGTATGTCATGGAACATTAATCGAAAATAGTCATTTCAACCGTAGTAATTTTATTACTAAATCAATCATTACAGAAAACTATCTTCAAATGTGTATTCCATTTATTACAGAATGGATTCAGAGTTGTCTTACTTGCTACCACTTGCCGTGCTAGAATAGAACTCTTGATGGTCTTTGTCGTAGAAGAACTTAAACGATTTTCGTTTCCAGCATCGCTTTTGAAAAATCCGCGTGCCTGAAAACGAGCATCTTTCATTAAATGAGCATGATGCCCTATGAATTTGGTTTCGACTGCTACTGCGAAAAGCACCATCTGGATTCTATTCTAACACAGTAAGTGATGTAAGTGGTTGCGAGTAAGACAATTCTGTAACCTATTTCGTAACACACGAAGTACATATCTGAAGAATGTTTACTGTAATGATTGTTTTAGTAATGAAATTGCTACCGTGAAAATGACTAATTCTACATAATTTTGCGTATCATATACTATTTAATAATATTCCACACAAAAAACTAGAAAAAAGGACGCAGCCACGTTTCGAACCCATGCCGTCAGTGGGGTAGCTGCGAACCCTAGCTACTGCGCTACGCTCGCTTCTTCGAAATATAGTTAACGTTACAGATGTAGAAGTAAACACATAAAATTTCAACATCGAATTTTTCGGAAACTGGGAGCCGTCGTATGAAAAGCCGCTAGCCACATACTCAGGACAAGTCTCTCTAGAAGATTCGTGAGACTTATCAAGATCCGTGTGTAACAGATCTTGTGGTCCTCTTCTCACTTTCCGTTTATATGTAGCAGTAGGTCAGTCAGCCTTACTTGGAGGGGGTGAGCATCCACAGGCTATTGGGCAGTGTTGCGGAAGTTGGGCTGTGACCTGCTCCGTGCTTTTGTTGGTAGAGCTTGGAGGAGCAGGAGGAGGAGGACATTATTGTTTAACGTCCCGTCGACAACGAGGTCTTTAGAGACGGAGTACATGCTCGAATTAGGGAAGGATGGGGAAGGAAGTCGGCCGTGCCCTTTCTGAGGAACCATCCCGGCATTTGCCTGGAGCGATTTAGGGAAATCACGAGAAACCTATATGAGGATGACCGGAGGCAGAGCTTGCCTGCTCAGGGCGGAGGTCTCCGTGTCGCCATTGTCATTCATAGAGAATGATTGGACATGACATTTTAGTCTTTTATGTAACTGCATCAAAAGACAGGGGGCCGGCCAAAATTTTGATGTATCCAGTCGAATGAGTTACACTGCCACCGCGCTTGGCACGAAAAGTTTGCCCAACTGAGGCATCACTGCTCCAGCCTCGCGGTGCTTAGTCCGCGTTCCCCTGTCTTTTCCTAAAATAAGAGACATTTTCGTTCGTCACATTGAGAGCAACATTTTGTCGTCTCCTCCAAGGACTATTTTTTATTTTTTTAATTATTGAAGTGAGCAGTTGAGGGTTTTGACATAATATTCTGGGCGATTCGCGCCATGGCCGCTATCTGACTCTGACCGGGGAATTTTAGGGAAGTGGCGCAATCCATATTCTGGCTAGCTTGCTACTCACTTATTTTAGCGTGCAATTACTTTTGCTTGATTAGTTATGTCATTTGGCCTGCTTTAGTCTGATTAATTTTCAACCTGCGAGCTGCCCAGATGAGGAGATCTGGTTGTTTTTTTCTCTCTACAATTTTCCATGCAACGTGGTACCACTCAGGAGTGTTAGCGTCATTTTGTAGTATCATTTAAGTTTTTAGAGAACTTTTCTCTATGTTAATTTCACGTGAATTGCATCAGTCATTAACAGCAAATAAATATCTTCCGCTATTGACCTACATTTCAACTTCCCTTACTTGCTAACGAACTTTAAGACAGAGATCACAACTTTCAAATGTAGTACAACATTCCAGATCAAACACTTGGACGATTTGTTTCTTAGTTCTGTTGGATTTTTTTTGTAATTCTTATGGCTTTTCCGGCGATCTGTTGACGCCTTGAGGCGTCGGGTGTCATCTCAGCTATCAGTGTCGCCCATACACAGTATTTCGACAATGTGACTCGCTATATTCATCACGTACTGCAGGAAACTGCTGTCAATGAATTAATCAGTTTTTCACAAGCTGTTCTACCCACAGATACTGTCACTGGACGAGCTTATTTGACACATGGTGCTATATTGTTCATCCACTACTACTAAACGTTTACAGTTCTGTAGGACAATAATAAATTAAGTATAAATTTTATTTAGTGTCTGTAAAAGTAGCTTATCTTGGGTAATAATGATTCTGTGTGTACAGATGCAATGTTATGTAACGCGTAAAAACCAAATATTATTTATACGTATGCATGCAATTTCTTTGCTTCAGCTCGTTAGGGAAGTTAATATCTCTGAATAACGCTTCGACAAAGCAGATGAGGAGTGATCATGAGCTATGTTGCGCTGCAGCTACGAGTGACGCGGAATATCACGAGTGAAACAACGGGCTGTCTTCAGTTGATATAATGAACTATCTATGGCCGGGTTTTAAATGCTCAAAACTGTATCGGAATGTGTGGGAGGGCCGAGCTCATGAACAATTTAATTTTCATGATGTGAAAAATAGTCGTGCAAACTGCGCGTCGGGGTTGATGCTCGGCCGGTTGTCCACTGTCGTTTCTGGCAATCTGCTTTATTGGTGTTAAATTAACTCTGTTGGCCTTGCCCCGTTCTGCTACTGGATCAGTGAGGAGCCGTTTATGCTGTAATCTGACGGACCGGCCAGACAACGGAGCGTCGTCACCAGAGATCATGCACCTGCCGTCTGAGGTAAGAAGCTGTCGAACGCACATCTCTGCAATAACACTGTCAACTGTCAACAGACAGTTCACTGCTGCGGGACATCAATACAAACTAAATCCTACAGACAAAAATATAATTGTACTATGTCACATAGGTTCAGTTTAGTTTCCAGTTTATCTTTTAACCGTCCTCATTCAGTAACTACTCAAATTAAAATTATATGTCTGCTGTTAAAGGCTATTTCAATATCAGAACTTCACGTTGTTGTCACATAAAGTGTTTTGACCTAATGGTTCTGCTGAAAGTTCATAACAAGTCGTAATGTAACAAACAATATTTTGAAAATACTGGTGACAAGGATTTAACAATTTTGTTCTACTGATACTGTGATCTCACATTATTATAGATAGTGCTTGTGAAGAAACAAAGGCATTTTATAATCAGCTAACAACGACTTGGAGTCGAAAATGTTTAAAGCTATGTCATTTCTGAGGCTGACATTAACTTTGTTCCAATCAGAGAACATTTGTTTGTTTGTTGATTGTTTGCTGATTAACATTCGCACTATAGATATTAAGAATTCTAATAGAGGTAAACTGCTGACAATAATAAGCCAATAAGCATAAAATTTACTATTTTGGTGAAAGACGCTATCGTATAACGAAGTTGCACTGCCTAGCATCTTCAATAGTAAACAATAGGCTAGAGTTTTCGATTGTTGCAGCAGCTCTTACAGATATTTTATCTGTTTGTATGTCTCACTTATATATATTTATTTTCTATGTGATTGAAGCATGCTTATGTTCCGTACCTGAAATCTCAGTCAATCCTTCTTAGAGATTGAAGATATCTACCAGATAACACCAGGGACACATCAGTTCTGGGTCTAAACAGCCGGGCTAGGTGTTGTATTAAATGGACGGGTGTATGGCGCTTTAATCACAACAGTTTACAAGGTGTTTTGGGGAAGGTTTTCATACGTAGTGAGTTCTTTTGGTAAAATTTCGTCGAGGAAATCACATATCTATGAAAGGTACTGTGCGATATCGTACTTTATGTACCAGTCGACATTGCGGTATAGTGTCGAAGTCCTTTCAGAAACCTATTTCCGTCGCCTTACTTACTGCTGTCGGTGCCGTTCTCCCCTCGCTACCTGCAATGGTCGTATGCTGCAGCAGGGGAATCCAGGATCAGTTCACGCTGGGGATTCTTCTTTCCATTCGAAGCTGTTCATATACTTGTGTATCTCTACAGCTTCTCTGAACAAGCAGATGTGACAGCCCTTATCTCGAATCCAGTCCACCATCAGCAATGGAAGCTGAAACTTTGGCAGCCACTAGTGCTGGCGAAACGTCAGAAAAAACATCAGACAAACGGAACCCGAAACATAGGCCATCATGCAATCTGTCAACAGATGGCCACAAAAGTCTTAACACTTTTGTACTATGCCTGTACGGGGAGAATATTTGCAGATTTCACCGACGCCTTGGCCAACGACAGAAGAAGAAAGCACGATTGATGTCCTCTCCCTTTCTGTCGTGGTGTCGGGATGAAGGGACTGCACCGAAGTTCTTGGAATGTAAGCGCCTATTCACCATCGCCCAAGCACATCGTGTTTAAGATAGCATTGGACGAGCTTTTTTTCATGCGCGGAAATGTTTGGTAAGAATGGACGAGGAACTTTTCAGATACCGGAAGGAGATGGACAAGGCGATTCCCGACGTGTCACGCGCAGTGGTCAGCCTCACCGAATGACAATTGATCAAAGCCAACTCGGAAGTTCCTGCTGTAGAGAAGAGCTACCACACCCGTTTCTTCAGAGAAGCTACAGAAATACACAAATATGGGAATAGGTTCAGTAAGGAAGAATAAAGCCTCAGAGTGAACGAATCCTGGATTCCCGTGCTGCAGCAAACGACCGTTGAAGGTAGCAAGGACAGAACCAGATCGGAAATGACCACGAAAAAGGCCTTGGACGTTGGAGCGACAGGTACATATAATCCGCGGCCGCGAGCACGACTCCAGGCCACCACCAGCAATGGAGGGTAAAGATTCGACAACGCCAGCTGTTCGTGCTGGCGAAGCTCAGAAATATCATCAAACTATTGTCGGCCGAAGAACCTGAGACAGAAATCGAACAGGCAAATGGCTCTGAGCACTATGGGACTCAACATCTTAGGTCATAAGTCCCCTAGAACTTAGAACTACTTAAACCTAACTAACCTAAGGACATCACACACACCCATGCCCGAGGCAGGATTCGAACCTGCGACCGTAGCAGTCCCGCGGTTCCGGACTGCAGCGCCAGAACCGCTAGACCACCGCGGCCGGCTCGAACAGGCAGTTTGCCGACCCGTGTACTCTACCCTCTATTTAGATCACCTCTTATTTCTAGCCCAATATTACTTTCAATGCACAGATTTTATCTCTTCTTTCTACTATTACATTTTGACCAAATTTCTGGCATAAGTCACTAGCTACAGATGGACTGATTCTTGAATAAACGACTGACGTTCTCGCTGTTTACTCCCTTAACTCCTTCCGGCACCCCTCCCTCCTCCAACCCTTCCCTCACCCTCAAACGAACCGATAAAATATCGGAAAGCTAGGGGAAGGGAAGCTTCTTGTTCGTCCAATAGTTGTAAGATATCGTATGTGAAAAATCAAGCAGTATCTTCCGCTTGATGGACAAAATACAACTTCACGGAACATCAGACAAGCTATGTGATTGGTTTGAAGAGTTTCTGAGAAATAGAACATTGCACACATAAGGGAGTCTTATGGGACAAAGACATTTCAAATTCATGAAATTACTTGGTTGCAAGTTTTGTGGGGCTTTTCGCCGATGCTACTGTTGTATACAGGAGGGGCTTAAAAGGATCGATGCTTGGTGCAGGGAGTGGTTCCAGACTGTAGCGCCTAGAACCGCTCGGCCACCCTGGCCGGCGCAGGGAGTGGCAGTTGACGCTCAACATAAACAGACTTGAAGTATTACGCATTAGTAGGAAGAAAGTTCCAGTACTGTACAGGTACCATTACATAATTCCAGAACGATGACTGATATCAGTCAAATGTACAAAGTAGCTAGGAGTATGCTTATGGAACGATTTAAAATGGAACAACCACATAAAACAATTGGTAGTAAGACAGATGCCGGACTGAGATTCATTGGAACAATTCCTAGGAAATGTAGGCCACCAACAAAGGTACGGGTTTGTAGGGTTTCTGATCGTGGGCTTTGCGACCCGTGGCGTCAACACAGTGTTTCCAGCCAGAGATGTTTTATCCGTGGGTTTTCCGACCGTCAAAGAAAGCAGTGGGGGACACCATGCCGACCGTTTAGTAATAAGAATGTTGTTTCACAATTTATCCATGCATGAGACTGGCTAGGCACGTAGTACATTGGCATGTTAAAATATTTTTGTTTCTCTTTCCATTTTTTTAAGTTTTGCTCTAGTAAACGCTTAAACTAGCTTCTTGTCTTATGTTATGATTTCTAATTTCTCACTCAGTATCTGTATCAAAGCCAGGGTTTTTAAACGCCTTCTTATAAATCCCCCAAGTCGTTATCTATTCTAACAATTCCTTTTAAACTCTTGTTGAGCTCTGTTTTTCTTCTGTTCTGAACAGACGAGCCAATGGAGGCATCTTTAGTTTCAAATATAGCTTTT
The DNA here is from genome assembly GCF_023864345.2 of Schistocerca serialis cubense. Taxonomy (NCBI): domain Eukaryota; kingdom Metazoa; phylum Arthropoda; class Insecta; order Orthoptera; family Acrididae; genus Schistocerca; species Schistocerca serialis. The sequence goes on along the minus strand of NC_064641.1, from coordinate 143,916,463 downwards.
GCTACTTCTTGCCTCAGCTTCTTTATGAGAAAGTATGCATTAGGTATTTTGATTTATTGATGCCAACCTTCGGTAGCATTCGTGGTCCTTCGCCACTGGTTAAAAGCATTCCACATTTCTGTTTGTATACTACGATTTTCCATCCATTAATTTACCATATAGCCTGCGAATTTCATGGCATTTCCTCCGCTGGGTGATTCTTCCATTATTGACATCCACGCTTCATCACCACTCTTTGGTGGAAGGTGTGCCAATGCTGCACTCATGCAGGAAAACATTCCGATTTTTCTTTATCCCTGTTGTCCTCCCTTAATCCCATTTTTTGTCCCCAAAGACATGGACTGAAGGGAAAACTGCAACTTCAAAGAGATATTTCGAGGAACGCTGCTTTTTTTAACTGTAGACATTTCAAAGTCTAGGAACTGAAGTTCTCGATAACCACCAAGACTAATTTTAAATCCAGGAAAACTTGTTTCACATGTATTTTGGCTTTTGGTTGGGAGAAAAGCAAATAAAACATAAAATAGCTTCGTTCTTATTCTGCGCTTCCGATGTCAACGAGAATGACGTATATATAGTTTGAATTGTTTCGAACTTTCAGATGACCCGTACATAACAACAAGTCCATTTTCGGACATGATTTTCGTGCACAACCAGTTTCCATATGCATCACATTTCCTGCGTACCCGGTAGTGATGACTATTCTTGAAAAGCCACAGCTTCTCTTTCGTTGTTGTTATTATTTAAACCACTCGTGCTGTACAGAATTCAAGCAACTTCGGATTACGAAACTATACGGAAACAAAGACTCTCGGCGACGGCACTGCTTGACTGACGGTGACAACACGTATGCTGTTGGCGAACAACTGGCGTATATCAGTAGTGGTGGGGGCTCTGGTCGGAAAAGCCACGGTGCAAGACTGCTTGGTTGGAAGTCCCACTGTACACGTGGTAGGTACAGAAGAGTCGGAAGCGCCACGGTTGGAAAACCCAATACAGTTAAAAGAGGTACACTGCTAAAAGTAGCTGAAGAAACATGGATTTGGGCGTCTGTCATACTCCATTGATCAACAATTGAGGACTGAGTAAGTTACCAAGTTATTCCTTTATCTTTCACAAATTAAATACACAACAAAAACATTATCTCATCGATCGTTTTCATAAAAGGAACTGAAATGACTGACAGATGTCGAAAACAAAGTAGAAACAATCATTCATCCCGACAATCTGAGTGCTTTTTATTTTATTTTAAAAGCTAAATTAACGTGTATGCTCTCCGCGCGCGTTTATCACTGGCTGACACCAACTTGACACACTCCGTATAAGTCTAAGGAGGTCACCCAGTGGTATCCGTTCCCATTATTCAATGAGATCCCATGAGAGTTCTTGGCGAGTCTGTGGTGCAACAGGGTGCCCCGATCACATCTGTCAAGCGTGTTAAATATATACACGACGGTGTTTAGGTCTGGATGCTCTGCCAGCCATTCCATTACTTCAACGTTCAGGCTTCGTAACAACTCTACTGACGCCCGACATATAGACCCTGGTGTTAGAAGGAATTGAGGGCCACCACCGAACGTAGCAGCCACAACATGAAACAATAGGGTCTGTTCTTTGTACTACATGACGGTATGGCGCCCATGGACAATGACGGGATACATACGGCTGTCAACACTGAAGCCTCCTCACAGTATCACAGAACCTTGAAAAATCTTTGTATTTCCTGGACAACATTTGGAAGGTACCGCTCAAAACACATCTCCACCCACGAACATGTCCTCACAATACATCAGAGGATATATGAGCTGGTCTGTAAGTAACACGTTTCGCCAGTAACGAACTTGCTAGTCGACATGGGAACAGCAAAACTGAAGGCGAGCTGCAAGATGCTGTCGCGTCAAGCGGAGTGCTCCAATAAGACGTCTGGGTCCTAAGGTCTTTTCTCGCGACCTGTTCATTACAATCTGATCGGACACAGCGGCTCCAGTAGCCTTTCTGAGAACGTCTTCTAGTGCTCCAGTGGTATCGGTTCGACGCCGCAAAGCAGAGATGGCCTTATATTGGTCTTCATGTGGGGTTTTAGTGTGTCGTCGATAATGTACAATTCACCTTTTGTACTGATCTGTCTCCCCGTAGTGTGTCCGCTGCCTGTGGATGACAGATGGCTCTGAGCACTATGGGACTTCACATCTTAGGTCATCAGTCCCCTAGAACTTAGAACTACTTAAACCTAACTAACTTAAGGACATCACACAACACCCAGCCATCACGAGGCAGAGAAAATCCCTGACCCCACCGGGAATCGAACCCGGGAACCCGGGCGTGGGAAGCGAGAACGCTACCGCACGACCACAAGATGCGGGCTGTGGATGACAGATGGGGAGACGCTGGCATCTGCAGTAACGCGAAGGAAAGTCAATTCTCTTTGGATCAAACAGACCACCCTTTCAATTTGCACTGCGTTAAGGTGTCACATTGCATATGCTTGGTTGAATACAACGGCCACAAATGTCAACTGCCATCGGTGCACCTCACTAGAAAACACTGGAACACCGTTACTAATTCCTTCTGTGTGGTCACCTTACACTGCAACGCGTAACTCAAGCGACAGATGGCGAATGGTTCTAACTGTCGCATACATTGAAAACGAAGATCTCAGGCTATGCAATTAGGCCACAGGTTCTACGCGTATCAAAATAGATGTAACATGCAGGACTTTGATACACGTGTCCCCCTTTCGTTTGAACAGTCTGGCTTACAATACAGTCATTCGACTAATCATAGAATATCGCTCGTTATTCTGTGAACCTTTCCAGACAGTAATGTCATAGGAAATAAGAAGGAGCCATAGAAAAGCAGCGCGTTTCGTCAGAGGTTCATTTAGTAAGCTCTAAAACATCACTGGAGATACTCAGCGAAATCCAGTGGAAGATACTGCAAGAGAAGCATACTGCATCACAGTGTGCTTTACTGTTAAAATCGCGACAGCATACGTTCGTAGATGATTCAAAAAAAATATCGTTTCCTCCTACGTAGATCTCACGCATCACAACAAAATCTGAGAGATTCTAACTCAGACGGAGTTCTTCCCATGAACCATTCGGAACTGGAAAACGGAAAGCCACCGCAAGGTGGCCTGCGAAGTATAGATGTAGATTTAGCTTATGTTCATGCAAATGTAGATTCCTAGATCCATCCTTATTGATTGAGAGATATTGGAGTTTAAAATATGGCCTAGGATATCGGAGCTCTACATTGATCGGGACTAGTGAAAAAAACCAGACAAGCGCAAGTACGATTCGTGTTCTGAGGGTTCTGTAGAAACATAATTATACGAGGGGCGTTCAGAAAGTAAGCTCCGATCGGTCGCGAAATGGAAACGACTATGAAAATCCGATAAAGCTTTGCACAGATGTGTTGGGTAGTGTCTCTAGTATAACCCCAGTTAGCATCACGTCGCTCTTCTCATTTCTGAGCTCGCAGTGAGTGCGTAAAGATGTCTAGAAAATAGTGTCTGCCGCCAAGTACGAGGGCCTGGTGAGAAATTTCGCCTGAAGCTATGCAGCTAACATTACATAACTGTCGTGCTGTTTCGTCTTCACGACAATTCTCAGCCGGATTCTGCAGGGGCAATGAAGATGCTCCTGCATCGTTTTCAAATGGAAATGTTAGATTACCCACAATACAGTCCGCAATTGTCTCGCCCTGAGTTTCATCTCTGGTCACATGAACCGCTGTCTTTGAAGACAACATTTTGACACAGACAACGAGGTGTAGGCCAGCGTGGAGAATTGGCGGAAAGCACTGGCGGCTGCCTTCTATGATGAGGCTATTGAAAAGTTGGTACAACGCTATGACAAAAGTCTAAGTCAGAACGGCGACTACGTAGAGAAGTAGCTGAAAGGTGTAGCTAATTGTTACAAGTAAAACATTTCTGATGTTCACTGTGGTTTCAATTTGGCAATCAATCGGAGCTTACTTTCTGAACAGGCCTCGTATATGTTGATACCATTAATAATTTCGTATGGCTGAATGGGCTGGTGCAAGTCTTCCTTTGGACATCACTTCGGCTTTTTGAGTGTCCCTAACCGAGCCCAATAGTTATCCAACGAGGGAAAGGGAATCTATGTTGAATGAGAACTACATGTTCTTTCAGAAAACTAGTCGCGCCATTCAGAGGTGAAGACTAGTTTCCAACGAAGACTGGAAAATCCTGGTTTCGACCGAGATTACATCCCACGACCTCTTGGTATTCTGGTGCTCTACCGCTAGTCCATCACGCAAGAGATGCGTAGAGACAGTTCACTTATAGGTTCTGATGAGTGAGTTTGCGAGTATGAAAATATGTATCGTATCCGCTGAGATACCTCGCGCCAGACCTCGTTTCTCCCGATGTAATCCAGCGACTTGATGTGGATTGCACTCAACAGGTCGTTGGAAGTCCCCTGTTGAAATACGGAATCACGTTGCATCCGTAGCTGTCCATACTTGCGAAAGTGTTATAAGTGCAGGATTTTATGCACGAAATGACCTCTCGATTGTATCCCATTAAATGTTTGATGGTATTTATGTCTTGTCAATGATAGGGTCAGCTGGACCCTAGGACTCAGTCTATTCCATGTAAATACTGCCTACACCATTATAGAACCACCACCAGCTTTCGCAGTGTCTTGTTGACAACTTCAGTCCATGGCTTCGTGGGGTCTGTGGCACACTCTAACGCTACCATCAGCTCTTACCAACAGAAATCGGGAAGCATTTAACCAGGCCACAGTTTTCCAGTCGCTAGGGCCCGACCGATAAGGTCACGAATCTAGTAGAGGCGCTGCAGACATTCACGTGCTGTTAGCAAAGGCACTCGCATTGGTCGTCTGCTGCCATAGCGGATTAGTTCCAACTTTCACCGTCCTGTCCTGACGGATGCGTCTGTCATGTGTTGCACGTTGATTTCTGCTGATATTTCAAGCAGGGTTGCTTGTCACGGCGTTGTCCACAGTGAGAGGTAACGCCTGACATTTGGTAATCTAGGCACATTCTTAACACTATGGATTTAGGAACGATTTCTGAAATGTATTGTTGCATGCGTTTGGCTTCAACTACAACGCCACGTTCAAAGTGTGCTAATTCCCCTCGTGTGGCGAGATAAACGCGGAAAACCTTTTCACATGAATCACCTACGTACAGATGACAGCTCCCCCAATGAACTGCCCTATTATACCTTGTGATCGCGATACTACCGCCACCTATACACATGCACATCCCTATCTCATGACTTCGGTCACCTCAGAGTGTTGTAATATCTTTTAATTGTACTGAAGGCTTAAATTATTTACACCATCAAAAGACAGTAGACCTCAACATTTGTCATAAATTTGATACCTACACATGTTCCCGAGAGCCGGCCGTGGTGGCCAAACGGTTCGAGACGCTCCAGTCCGTAACCGCGCTGCAGCGACGGGTCGCAGGTTCGATTTCTGCCCCGGGCATGGATGTGTGTGATGTCCTTAGGTTTAAGTAGTTCTGAGTCTAGGGGACTGATGACCTCAGATGTTGAGTCCCATAGTGCTCAGAGCCATTTGAACCATTTGTTCCCGAGAAAAGGGTCTTAACAGGCGGACAAGCAGATGTAATGACCGAAAGACTGCGAATTGATCGTATAAGGTTTCGTTTTTACCTACTGAGAAACGTAATGTTACAAATATTACCTATTGCCGTGGTTAGATAAATTCTTAGGTAGTTGGCGCGGTAGAAAGGATTTCACAGCGCTGCCCTCGGCAGGTAGTTTTGTTCCGCTGTGGAAGCGGCCTCTGGAAAGCAGCCGAATGTGCAGCCGATCGTCCTCCGCTGGTACCCTGGAGCCCTGGAGTCCCGGAGCCCTTTCTGCCGCCTTCATTTGCAGGTCGGCGCTAAATCTCCGGTGCGACGCTCGCTGCGCTGCCCTACCCTGGTGGTGTAGCTCCTCCTCCTCGCCCCTTGCCCTCACCTCCTCTCGTCTCGCTGTTCAATTCCATCGAAGAATTAAAACAGCGCGGGTATTATTCCTGCTAATGGCGTTACTCTGGCCGCCTTCATTATACGCACGCCGCGGAGGGCGAAATTTCTATGAGAGCGCGCGAGATAAAAGCCGCCTCGGAGAGAGGGAGATGGAGAGAGACCTACGAAAAATATTCGGCGCGAGGGCTGGGGTGATTATTGTCTCGCGGCGCAAGCGCCGGTGCGTAGGTGCGAAGCGGCGAACGGTGCTGGGTGCTTGGCACGCTTTCGGCGCGTAAACTGTATTGTGAAGCCGCCGCGCTTGTGTGCGTTCAGTACACACACACGCACACGCACACACACACACACACACACACACACAGACTTTAACACGGAGGCACACACACGCCGGCGCGAATGCGAGCCGACTTAACCACCCCATAAAGCCATGCATCCCTAAACGCAGCCGGAATAATTATATCTCGACGCCGGGGGTCGTTATGTGGTTTATGCGAGTTGGCAAGGCCGCATAGATAGGGTAGCGGACAGAGAGAGGTGATGGGGTCTGCGGTACGCCGGTGTAGGGGAAAGGGGGGGAGGGAGGAGGGAGGAAGAGACACAGTAGCACAGCAGCCCACTTGGCGTCCTCCGTGAAGTCCATTACAAGTTGATATTAGCTGGCGAGGAGGAAGCTGCTTGCGTTCGGCCCTCGGTCGTTTTCGAGACCCGGGCCGGCGGCGTCTTTGGCAGATTCACTTGGCAGCACGTGAAAGCCGGCCCAGACCGTCTTGGAAACGGGGGGTGAGGAACGGATCCGTTCGTCTGTTTGCGTTTGGGGAGGGGGGGAGGAAGAAGGATATGCGACGGTGGCGATAGCAGCGCTGGCGGCGGTGGGGGAACAGTAGTGTGCGACCGATGGATGGAACATCGTGGTGCAGTAATACTTGTTGTTGTACGAGGCAGGTACTCGTCCTCAAATGTCTGAATTTCGTTCTCAGAGTATGAGATTTGCTTTCAAATACTCGGGCACTCTTCTATACAGGGGATATTTCATGGGCGTAGTACCAAAACATCCGAAGCCCGTCAGGTACCTACAGGTGATCCAGAAAAAGTGTGTTTTACAATGTTCTGTATAGTATCCTACACTTTCCTTTTACTATCTGTGATTGTGTGGCACCAGGTACAGTCCCATAATGTGACCAGCGGAAGATCCTTGGTAACCTGGACAACAGTGATGTACATAGGCCTCACTGCGGAGCGATGAATAGCGTTCTGTACTCGAGGTGAAGAGATGCTGAGGGGTAAAGCCCTGAAATAAAAACTTGCAGGTCTGCAAGCCATGAGGAGGCTGTGGCATGATAAACTGCACCACTAACAAAATCCAAATCATAGAAACTAACTAGCATGAAGATGCCTTCCATAATTACAAAACATTTGTCAAACCAGTATTGGATTAAGGAGCAGCAGAATGGATAGGATGTTGGACGATGTGCTGGACGGTCTCCTTCTTTTTCAAAGAAAGGATAAGGAAATATGAGGGTGTTTAATAAGTAATGCAACACATTTATTTCTGAATGCAGTTTGGTTTTATTTAGGATTCCAATACACATTATTTCCCACTCTTTTGGCTGTAAAACCTTATTAATCACCACTCTGTTGCTCGATGTCTGAGCCGACGTCTTACTGCCTCAATAAAATGCCGTTACTCAGGTACTGCTTCCAGCGAAGTGCATCCTTCTTTGTGCCAATCAGATGGGACTCGGAAGGTGAAAGATCGAGGCTTCAGGGTGGATGAGAGAGAACCGTCGAATGAAGCTTTGTGATCTCCTCTCAGATGGGCAGACTTATATGAGGCCTTGTGTTGTCATGGACAAGGAGAAGTTCGTTTGCCTTTTAGTGGCGATGAACACGCTGAAGTAGTTCCTTCAATTTCCTGGTGGCGTCACAATACACTTCACAGTTTATAGTTGCACCTGAACGGAGGACATCAAACAGACTAACCCTCTGAGATTCACAGAAGTCCATCTCCACGGTTATAACGGCTAAAGATGTGGCTTTGAACTCTTTCTTCTGGGAAGAGGTGGTGTGACGCCACCCTATGGATTGCTGTACGGTTTCCATTTCGAAGTGATGAACTGATGTTCCGTCGGCTGTGACGATGCTCAACAAAATGTTGGCACGACCAGCCTGATAACGAGAAAGCAATTCCGCACAGGTGGTCCTTCGTTGATCCTTGTGGTCTTCAGTTACGCAGCGAGGAGGCCAACGGACATAAACCTTCTCGTACCCCAACTGATTGACGAGTGTGTCAGCACTATCAACAGAGAAGTCCAATTGTGCAACGAGGTCTCTGATTCTGATCCGTCGATCACCTCGTATGAGAGTGTCCACACGTTCTAACTTTGCAGGAGTCACTGCTGTGTGCCGTCGACCGGCACGCGGGAGATCGGACACGTCTACGCGACCTTGTTGCGATGATGGCAGACACCTCACCTAACGACTCAGCGTGCTTTTGTGCACTGACAAGTCTTCGTAGACATTATGAAAGCGCCTACGAGTATCTGCGACGCTCTGGTTTTCCGCCAAAAAGGAACTCAATGACAGCTCTCTGCTGGGAAAGCACCGCCGTTTCAGACGCTATTTTGGAGACTATATATAGCGACGTCACCTATAGGAACTTCATGAAACTGTAGGGGCTGAAGCAGGGATATTCCACGTCATACCACAACAAATTCCACAATTTTGAATGGAAATTGGACGAGAAAACAATTGTGTTGCATTGCTTATTGAACGTCCCTCGTATGATTTCGTAAAGATTGATTTGAGAAGTGTCAAGGTGTTCAGGTAATGCTGTCATTGCATTGCTTGCTAACACGTAATTTACGATGACTTTGAGAGAGGCAAACGATTTCTACTTTGTTGGTTCGAATCAGTTTATTTGATTGTCGAGACGTGATTAAAAAAGTTACCTGCTCGCATAGCTTGGGCTTAGAGTTACAGATTCATTAATTTCATGGCAGAGTTAAAATTTTTTATGAGAAGTAAATTTTATAATGTTGGTTGCAGTTTCTACGAAATGAGGTTCATTGTACGGTTTCGAATGTTTGCCAGTTGTTCAGTAGACTTAGTCTGTTCCACGTCTCCTCACGAAAATTTTGTTTTGTAATTATGTGTTGCCGCATTGCACCGAACACAGTCACTCAGAGTAAAGCAAGCAAGATATTCTTAGAAAAGCTATTCTTCCTAGTACTGCGCTTGACAATTATTTTCATAGCTGGTTTGCTGCAGTGCTGTATTTTAATAGTCACCACTTTTCAGCAGTGGCCGAGTTCCTGTTGCCATAAGGTAAGAGATCGAAACATGCAAGCTTTGCGTTTCAAAATTATCATCATGGACAGTTCAGTTAAAGTTCAGTTCCGATTTCATTTACCTTGTCAGGGCAATGTTCTTACAGTCCAGTGTTACATGTTCACGCCTGTACAACTTAATTTTGGAAATCTCATTTAATCACTCTGCATACGTAAAATTAAAGAGCAATTTAATAAAAGCACATTGGACATTTATTCTATCAAAATTCGATTTGTAGCTTTGTGTCGAATTTTTATTTCGTTAGGTTTTGTGTGTTGGAACTGTAAGACAAACACTGTGACGTCGCGCATTGTAGCACTGTTAACTGCACTGCGCAATACAGGATTTCACAGGACAGCTTATTTAGTATATAGTTTTATGTTTTTTAATTATCTTTCATAAACTCTAATTGCATTAAGTTCATACAGTTTCAGATGTACTTCGCGACTCTATCCGTCAGCTGGTGTTTACGTAAGCACACCATTTGCATTGTTCATATTCACGTTACAACAGACATACACATAAAAGTTAAGGAGTATGAAACCGGTTCTCATAAAACTAAGTTACAATCTTGCAGGACTAGCTCTTGTAGAAGAAAAGATATTGTGAACAATTGCCTTAACCAAAGCCAAGTAGATTGCTTCCAGAATTAATTTTCATTATACAGCAAACTACCGGATTTCACAAGATGCGGACCCACCGTTATAAAAGGAGACGAGGAGTGTTGTGTTGTCTTTACATAAGCACTAATAGCAAAATTTGTCGGTCACAGGGTCTCAGTGACTCGAACGTTGATTAGTCATCGGGGCGTATGAATAAAACGGAGAAATTTCTTTATGCTCGAAATTTCAGAGTACCTTCTCCGATTCGGATGAATAAAGAAACTGTACTTTCTCTTTCAACTGCAGCACGACAAGTGCGTCCGATTGGTACTGTCTGAATACATAGAGTGTGAAGACTCCCGAGTCCGGGGCTAGGAGAGCACACGCAGCGCATGGTACCGTTAATAGACATGACTGCGGATAACAAGGCAGAGCCGAAACCAGTTTATACAAAATATATCCTACGTTGATTATTTCATACCAGAAACCTCCCTGGATTCTTTAATGAATCGAAGGCCCACGTGTAAAACGCATATCTCGCAAACTACGTGACATAATTTTGCCCTCAAATTCAGTGGTATATGTCAAAACTGTCTGCAAAATGTATTGTCAATAGAGATACTAGTAAAAAAGTAATAAATTAAAACGTCATATACTCTGAAACACAAAAGAAACGGTGGGACACAGCATCTCCGAGGTAGCGGTGAAGTGGCGGGCGATTTTCCCATACGGCCATTTCACGACTGTACCGTGAATGTGAGGAATCGGGTCAAACATCAAATCTCTGACATCACTGCGGCGTGAAAAAGATCCTGCAAGAACGCGACCAGCGACGACTCAAGAGAACCCTTTAACGTGAGCGAAGTGCACGCTTCCGCAAATTGCTGGCCAACAACAAGTGACAGCATGCGCACCATTCTACGAATCATCGTCGATATAAGCTTTCGGAGCCGAAGGCCCACTCGTGTAACCTTGATGACTGCATGACATAAAGTTTTACGCCTCGACAGGGCCCGTCAACACCGACGCTGAACTGTTGATGACTGGAAACATGTTCCCTGGTTAGACGAGTCTCATTTCAAATTGTATCGAGCGGGTAAACGTGTACGGATATGGAGACAAACTCATGAATCCATGGACCCTGAGTGTCAGCAGGAGACTGTTCTATGCAGTGGAGGCTCTGTAATGGTGTGGGGCGTGTGTAGTTGGATTTATATGGGACTCCTCTAGAAACAACTCTGACAGGTGAAACGTGTGTAAGCATCCTGTCTGATCACCCGCATCCGTTCATGTGCGTTGTGCATTCCGTCGGACTTGGGCAATTCCAGCAGGACAATGCGACACCCCACACTCTATAATTGTTACAAAGTGGTTCCAGGAATACTCTTCTGAGTTTAAACACTTCCGCTGGCCAGCAGACTCCTCATACATGAACATTATTGAGAATATCTGGGATGACTTGTAACGTACTGTTCAGAAGAGATGGCCACCCCGGGGAACTCTTACGAATTTATAGACGGCGATGCACGTCATGTAGCTGCATTCCTCATGCTCGTGAGGGTCCTCCATGATATTTGGCAGGTGTGCCAGTTTCTTTGGCTGTTTTAGTTGGTGGGAAAACCTCGAGGTATTCAGAGGCTGTCAGTAACATATCTAGTAAAATAAGCAGGAAGTTATTCACTTGGAACTTGCATTCATTCATTTTATTTTATGTTTTTAACTGACTGTTAATTTCAATTTCTCAATTAATACTACAGGTGGTAGCTGTTGACATAATTTATTACTGTACACAAAATATAAGTAATTGTACAGCACCATGATTATTGAATATGTACGAGCTGTTTAGAGTTTCTAGGTAACAGGTCAAACATTCGCGGCAGTAAATCGGAGATAGAATAGAAACTGAAACTGTGAGCGTCTGTGGCTGTTAGAGCACGGCAATAGGCTGCTGGCAGTGAAACCTTCAATGCGACCGAGACTTACCACCTCCCGAACACGACGAACAGCAGAGGTGGCCCTTACAAGGCTTGGAGCGGTACATTTCCCAGTGACACGAGGCTTTCTCTAGCGTCGCAAGGAACCACCAGTACGTCCAAGGTGTAAAACACAGCTGTTGATACGACATATTTTAAATGAGTGTGTTTTATATGGCGACCAGACGGCACATCTAGATCTCCCAGAGGATGTTCCCTTTAACTGCTGAGGCAAGTGTGCTTCACGTTTAAGGGATGTGATGTCAGAAGTTGTTCCCAGAATGTTGGTGTACGTTTCTACTGTACCGCAGAGTGACGTATTACTGCAAAGTAGTTACAGAGCCACATAAATCTTCCTCCTTTTAGGTGCCTGTACTGTTACAGTATAGCTGACTTTATCGAGTAATTCTGCTGTGGTCTCTCTAAATTTTGTGGGTAGTCTGGTGTGAATCTCCTGGAATCAATATTGTATTTTAAATGTTCGTTTGTTGCTACAACTTGGATTTAAAAAGATGATGTCTTTCTTTAAAAAGTGTGACAGTCTGTATGTGACGTTTTATGATAGAGAAAAGTACCTGTACCACTAGAGACAGTGTCACAGGCTAGCCTTCTGTAATAACACAGCACACACATGCCATATTAATACAAATAAATACACATGATGACGGAAATTTCAACCTTTGCAATGCATTGTGGAAAAAATAAATCGTCACTCGTAACAGTAAACTTGTTGTTTCACTGGATATCAATAATAGTTACAGTACAGCGTAACCTAAAAGGGCCAGCAGCGTAACATATGTCAGATAATGACATGATTATTAGAAAGATGCACCAGAATAGCTGTTTGTAATAATTAATCTTTATTAACTACAGACTGTTTCGGCGTTTATCGGCATTATCAAGTATCTGTGAATAAAATTTTGTTGGAACCGTGTCTAATGTGGATGTCATTTATCCCAAAGCGACTATATTTTACTCACATCTAGACCGATGTAACGTCGATATTACGTCGTTGGTGAAGTACCTTATAACTGTCAATGTTTTGAGTAGGTGGTAAATAACGCAAATATGTTGAAAATAATACATTAGTTATCGTGTGACAGTAGTTTGACAGGTCCACTGTTATGGGATTATGTGTTTACAGATAAACAGCATTATTATTTTACTAACTAAATTTTGTCATGATTATCTTTGGTTGTTTAAAACTTACTTCCGATTTATCAATTTTCATGTTTGAAGAACTCAATGAAGTGTCTGAGTCAGTATTCTGTACGCTCATTTAATATTTCTTGTGGGTATATTCTCGTGTGTATGTAGATTTCTAGTTCCGTAAGAATGTCAACTTCAAGACCTTTAGGTATTCTGAGCAGGATTTGGAGAGTATTTTCGATTGTAATAGTGGTGTGGTTTTGATTTTTCCAATGTAGAAAGAAGCTCGACCGATTATTCTCGCTGTTTTAATGTGTTCTTTATATGACATTAAAATAGCTTCCAGTTTGGCAAGTGTAAAAGTTATTAGAGTTGCCACGCATGATTTTATGTATGTCTTTGTTATAATTGTAGTTGTGGCAGAACGTAATTTTGTTGAATGTTCCTTACTGGCTCAAAAGGCTAGTTGAATATTTGTGGATTTAGAAAGTGCATTAATTTTGTTGGAGATTCTATCAAGCTAAACTGTTAGTATCTATGTTATTTCTTGTATAGTTGATGTTCCAAGAGGTAGGTGTATCTACATGTGTAGAATGTTGTGCTTTGGTGTTACAGTTGTAGTATGATTTTGTGATTATGATGGGCTATATAACGAAGTGTGTTAAGTTATTTACGAATTGCTGGTTATTTCTAGTGGTAGGTTACTTGATTTAGTAATAACTGAATGGAAAAATGCTAGTTCATGCCACAATGTATGAAAGTAATTAGCATTTATAATGTTGTCAGAAGCGGTAGTCATTCTATAGATACCAAATATGTAGTGATCGTTATTTTTACCAGTTGTGAAACCTAGATAGTTAATGCTTTTGTCTTTCTCCATTTCCATAGTGAAACTAATTTTAGCATGTAGTTGATTGACATTTTGGTAGATATTTGTCTTCATGGTTTCCATCTACCTACATGAGGGTATCATCCATATACCCAGCACAATATAACACTTTCTTAACAGTAGGCCAATTTGAGTTAAAGAACTTTTCTTCCAGAGAATTTAGGAAAATACTGGCTAATGTGGCTGATACACTATTACCCATGGTTCTTCCACCTGCTTGGATATAAATTATGTCGATAAATTCAAAATAATTATGTGATTGTGCTATCTCCAAAAGGTTTATAATTTCGGTCCTATACAGCCATCATGTCCAACACTAACAGGAACAAGGCAAAGCCAACTACTTTCTTTCAATCATCGTAGTCATTGCTTGGAAGTAAGTCTACTGTAAGGGATGTAGGTATATCTCTGCCATCGCAATCTTTGCAGAAAGATTCAGCGATCCTGACAGGGTTGCCAAAGAGAAGCGCGAGACAGTTTACGTGACGGAGATAATAAAGGCGAGATTGTAGCCTCCATAACGCTGTCCGGCAGCCTTAAACAAGTAGTGGTGGCGTTTTATGCCCCTCGCCAGGCCCGGCGAGTGGTTAAACACGACCGCGCCGCCCACACGCCGCCCCACCACCCAAGATTACAACCTTTCCGGGGAAGGTTTTCCAATTTGCTCCGTTAAATAATGTAGGGACATAGCGCGGCCATACTGGTGCGACGCTGCTGCAACGGCTAGCGGCTGCACAATTTGTCCGCCGGTGAATTAGTAATCCGGATTTGCTCTGGCCCTGGCTTTGGATATAGATGGAAATTGGAACGAGACTTCACAGGTTTTTTGCAAGAGGGTTTTCGATTTAGAATGAGGTAACTGACAATTTAACTTTCGCTGTTACGTCCCTGGCTTTCTACGTCCATCCAGAAATATAGAAACAACAGTATCATATGTAAATTCCATTGAGATGGCAACTATTAAAGACCTCTATGTTGTATGTTAAACTGTCTGATAGTTATAGCATATGTTGAGGAATGCGATGCGATGAGGGGTTGCAGAATCATTGCCACGTTTTTCTACTTTTAAACTGCTAGTATTTGGCCTATGTTAGACTTTTGTCGGGCTTGTTCTAGCACTAAGACTAGACCTGAGTGACCTACATTGTAACTCGAAGTCCCTCATATTTCTTAAAAAACGGAGTGTAAACTTATCGCATTCTTCTTCAGTTTTTTACGGTTCTAGGCCTCATTCTGTTAAAACATGACACTTATGGGATTGCTTTGTTGCCCTTCCGTCTACTTGTCAGTCTGTAAATGCGAATGTTAATACGCTTTTTTTATTTATTATTTTTATTTTTAAGGAATGGGTAGACGTGTGAAGTTAAAGTTCAGATTTATGTCACGTATTATGGTCCATGTTTCCCTTGACGGTGTAAAAAATTTAAGCTTTTAATTCAGTTCAATTAAAAGATTCGACCATTTTTGACACATATTTTGACTCCAGAAACCTCACTCACCTATGGGGTACTTTGTATTGATCTAGGGAATCATGAAATTAAGCTAGAGGTCAGGGTTAACAGTACAAGTAAAGTGAGCTTCAAACTTGAAACTGAAACAATCTCGAAAGTTATTATTGACATTGTCAGTGGGGGAAGTTATGCGATATGTAGATTTAAAAGGTGTGTGGATAAAAATCCCACTTCAACATAGCAATTTTTTTAATGATTACTGGATTAGACTCATTACCGAGCCATCTCAGATCAATCTAAAATGTTGTTCACTGTGTGACACTCATTATACATCGTCGTAGTTTTTTAGAGCTAAATCACCCTAGTTAAATAAAACATGCTTTAGCAGTTTTCTATAACCTCCCTCCTGCCGCCTAGGCAATTTATGTTATTCTTTGACATTGTCAATTAGTCGGAGGGGTGGACGAGATAAAAGATCTGTTGACTGGAATCCGTGGGACCAATATCTTTCCCGTATCAACGTCGATAACAAACAAAAATCGTCAATATTCTCGATTCGCAGATTGGTTAAGCTGTCTATATACATAATTACGTTTATAGTGAATCCTCCATACGCGAGTCTTACTTGACCCTGGCTAAGTTTTTTTATTGATCTCTTAAGCTACCTTGAGCTGTCTATCAGTATCTTCCTTAAATGTCTTTCTAAAATGTGAAAATGTGAATCCAGCAGGATTTCGTCTGCTCGGTCTTTGATGTGGGGGCTATCTCAGAGGTAGTAATTTGTGATGCTTGCCGTAGTATTTGCGTTGTTATTCTGCCGTTACAAATATAGATAAATTTGTGAGTAAAATTAAGATTCTTACGTATTTTCTTTCTATCTGGATTTCCAAGTCCCACTTATTGCCTGAATCATCTGGTTTCCTACTTCTTGGTTGCTTTTTGTTGATATTGATAGGAAGAATTTCCTGCATCTTGATTTTAAAAGTACGAAATAACTGCCCAAATAATGAGTGTTGGCCCCGGTTTCGTTTAGCTTATACACGAGCGACATGCTGGCAACATCTAAAATATTTATCTGTTCCGATGCTCTAGAACACAAAGCAAATCTTTCAAAGAAGAAGAAATCTTCACAAAGCATACGTTAAATAGATATTACACCCGGAGGAGTCAGTAAAGCCGGCCTAACAGTAGTATCGATTTAGGTGGAGCACAGTTAAAGATCGACTCGAATCCGAATTAACTACCCGTATTACCCCATTGCTGTCTGGCATTTTGGAAACACACAGAAAGCATCGGTCTCAAAATTAAATCTAGAAAATGAGATTACCAAAAGTCTGAGTGGAAAGGGAGGAGGAACGGAATAAGACACTTGAAGTACTGCAGAACGATTGTCTGCATATTGTGCACCCTGCTTAAAGCAGAAGCATTGATGTCAACAAGATTGTTGTACAGTTAAACGATACAGTGAGAACCGCAAGTGACACACCAAAGTAAGTACCACTTCTGTGTCTTTATGTCTTGTCTAATACAAGACTTTTCAGATGACAACAGACAGTGAATTGAAAATGGAGTAATAAAGCGAGTTCCTAGAAAGTCTGCAGTAAATAAAATTATTTCATTTGTTTTATGTACCGACTTCAGTCTGAAAATCCTCTTTGAGATCTAAACGATCGTCACCCTAACCTACATTTTACGTTTTGAGTAGTCAAAGAGCGCTGGGCAGTAAACTATACGCCAATAAAAATTTTCTTAGTCCAAGTGCTTGATCACTATCGTATATCAATTTACTATCAACTTCGGTCTGTGACGAACATTTCCATATCCTTAAGACCAGAGTTTGTCCCGGCGTCTACAATGTTCAAATAAATTACCGCAATGCAACCGTGTGACGTCGTCGAGAACCGCCGATGTTTCCACCGGAGCTCATCCAGCCAGTTTCAAGGCAAAATAACACAAGTAAGCACAGTGCAACGGAATTTAAAGCCTTGTTCTTCGGCGAAACTCCGGAAAGATGACACTCACACACACTGTAAGCACTACGGCCACCTCAGAAGTTTTCGATAGTGTAATTAATAATCAACAGATGAGGTACCATAAACTCTGTCCCTCTGCTTTTTCTCGAGGAAGAGAGCAGGATTTCATGCAGGATTTAAACAAAAACCACCACCCCTATTTGTAAGATTACTTGCGAATTTAGTTTCAACAACTTCCTTAATAACACTATCCCAATAGCTGGAAGTGCATTCCAGAATCTCCGTTTTGTTATAGTCCATGTGATGAAGGATGCCACGACAATGTTCTCCAATGGCGGATATGTTTGACTTTTGTAAGCGTGTGTGCCGCCTAAGCTCAGTACATCGGTCCCCAGCAGTCCTGACAGTGTGACCAATATATGACACGCCACAACTGAAAGAAGTACTGTAGATACCCTCCTTTTTCGATCATCATCTAAGAGCAAATCCCTTTAAGTTCTGCAAACAACGATCTTTTTTTGCGTTAAGGCGGATGTCTACAGTATTCTTTGCAGCTGTCACGTGGCGTATATTGGTCAGACTATCTGAGGAGGAACGGTGTACTGCACAAAAGTGGGAGACACGCTTACAAAAGCCGAGAAAATCTTCTATTGCAGAACACTGTCTTGGTATCTGTCATGCTCTGGAAGATAACAACACAGAGATTGTGGCAGGCACTTCCAGCTATTTGGATAGTGTTATTAAGGAATCTGTTGAAATTAAATTAGCAGTAATCTTATAAATAGAGTTGGTGGGTTCTGTTTAAATTAAATTTCACTATCGACAACTGCTGCTCGTAGAAACAAGAGGATGGGGAAGAGGAAGGGAGGAGTGGACCATGTTTCATTTAAACGTAGTTGCAGTCCGTTACAAGCTGTGTTCCGTTATCAAAAAACAGAGAGACAGGATTTATGCTACCTCATCCGTTGATTACTGTATCCAACAGTGAAATAAATATTTGATAACTATATCGACCACAACGATAATGAAAACGACAACAAAAAGCTCGAATTAGCTCTCGTTTCCAAGTTCAATGGGTGTGCATTGAATTCTAATTATATTTTATTAGCATTCATTGACAATTTTTTCCCATATAGGTTTCGGAAGCCCGCTGATGGTAGACGGTGATGAAGTTTAAGGCAAGAATAGCTGTGTATACTTTACCGATACTTTTATACAGGGCTCGTTGCAAGAAGGGGAAGGGGAAGGGTAAATGACGAGCAGAATATGGTTCATTTAAGCGTAGTTTCAGTCCGTTACATGCTGTGTTCTATTCGTGCGCTGGAAGAACTTGTTACTGAAGTGTAGTTAGTGCGTGTGGCCATTGTAATTGCTGTGATTCAATCTCCCTTACAAATACATAAACGGTGCTGACAAATTTGCTACA
Source organism: Schistocerca serialis cubense (assembly GCF_023864345.2). Taxonomy (NCBI): domain Eukaryota; kingdom Metazoa; phylum Arthropoda; class Insecta; order Orthoptera; family Acrididae; genus Schistocerca; species Schistocerca serialis. Next base: position 143,897,679 of record NC_064641.1, on the reverse strand, counting down.
CTTGCAGACATGTTACACTGAAATCGCAAATCATGCCAGTAAGGCCAAATTTAGGGAAGGCCCACGAACTGTACTTTGCTGTGAAATCTGGAACCAGGTCAAGCGCAGGACTTTTCATAAATGTTGCATCTTTTATGTTTTGTGTCTTCATCGTTGTTAGACCGTTAAAGATCTTCCATGGGTTATGCTATACCAATGGTTTGGCGACACCAATCAAACAAAGTTCATGACTGTTAGTTTTGTATGACAGTTCCATTGACAAATGCTATTAGGAGGAAAAATGTATTCCTTGACATATCCTAACATACCGTTGTCCACGAACACAGAATGCCTGTTCCTCTCCCATGTGATTGTAACAGTGACGAGGAAATAGTGAAACTAGCGGGCCACCATCACCTTCAAAATTCAGTTCTTCGAAATATCCTGGTTTTGTGTGTAGCAGTGAATTCACAGAGATTCACAAAGTAACACAGTGTGAACTTAATGATCAAGTTAGGGATATGAAAGTGCCGATAGGCGAAGGTGCACTGTTACTCCAAGACTCCAACGGTAGAATTCTCTTGATCAGACGGTAAATGCGAGTGCGTTCCGTAACCGCCATATGCCGCTCCCTCTATTTTTAGAAAGTGAAAAAGTTGCTGTTTTGTGGTGATGAACAGGGACTAATGGTAGCTGTGGGCATAGTCTATAAAAGCGCCACAGCACTTCATCATAAAAACAAAGATCACTTGAACCAGGATCTCACAAAGTAACGCACGAAGCACTTGTCGAATTCAAGAACATAATTGTCCCTGTTCCTCATATAAAAATGCGGCTAACGAAAACCGTCTTTAAAGCTATGGATAATACTGGGGAAGCATTTCTCTATTGGACGAGAACTTTCCATATATCAGTGAGGCGAAAATGAAAGACGGGATTTTCGTAGGTCCCCAGATCCGCAAATGTGCAAAGAAGGGCACATCAACCCCATCCATACAGATGATGGAAAGTTAACTTGGAACGCCTTTGGCAAAATGTCAACAAACTATCTAGGAAGTAAGAGGGCAAATCCCATAAGGATCTTGTGACACATTTTCCGCACTGCTTCAACAGTCTGAGGTGCAACATGTCCTCGAAGCTACACTTCCTAGATTCCCATTTGTTCTTCTTTTCCTGGCAATTGCAGTGCTGTAACCAACGAGCACGGAGAACGCCTCCACCAGCAAATTTCGGACATGGAAATTAGAAACCAGGGAAAGTGGACCGCAACAGTGTCAGCCGACTATTGGTGGGCACTAATAAGGGAAACACCAGTAGGAAACCTTTTTATGGAGTAGTTTGAGGAGAGAGCTCTTGAATCAGCTGCCCTGAAACCAACAGTTTTTTGGAGGTATGTGGATGATACTTTCATAGTGTGGCCTCATGGAGAAGACAAATTAATGGAGTTTCTACATCGTCTCAACTCCATTCATAGCAACATCCGGTTCACCATGGAAATAGAGAAATAGCGTTGTTTGCCTTTCTTGGACGTCCTGGTTCGAAGGAAGAATGATGATTCTCTAGGGTATTCAGTTTATCGGAAGCCCACTCATAGTGATTTGTACGTGCAAGCATCGAGTTTCCATCACTCGTCGCAAACCATGAGTGTGCTTAAAACACTTGTTCTTAGAACTCATACTGTCTCAGATCTAGATAGATTACCTCAGGAAGTCGCCCATCTAAAGACAGCATGCAGCGAAAATGGGTATTCTATCCGGCTGATTACCAGGGCACTATCAGTTAAAACTAAAAAGCAGGAAGTGGATAAAGAGGAGAACATGCCGGAACAATCTTTAGCTTTTCTTCCTTTCCTTGGCAACACTTCGTTTAAAATAGCAAGAATCCTCCGAAAATTTCAGGTAAAAGTGGTTTTCCTCCCACCATCGAATGTTGGGGACCTTGTGGGATCAGTAAAGGACAGTCTATTACTACAAAAGCCCGGAGTTTACTAGATACCGTGCCAATGTGGTATGGCTTATATAGGTCAAACCACACGCACTGTGAAAGAACGCTGCACTGAACATCAACGATACAACCGCCTTTTGCAGCCAAACAATTCCGCTATTTCTGAACATTGTATTTCCACTGGACATTCAATGGAGTGTGAGAAAAGAATGATTTTATCCACAGCAACATCTTTCTGGGACTCCATTATTAAAGAATAAGTAGAAATACGCCTGGCGGAAAATCTGTTGTAACGTGACAGCGGCTACCAGCTGGACAGCGCATGGAATCCCATCACACCACGATTTGCTCAAATCGAAGACGACAGAGTGCGCCGACATCAACACCCCAATCACAGCACAAGACATTAAACATACCCTCCGGTCCAAATGCAACACAGCCCCTGGTCACGACTGTGTCACCTACCGTCACAACAGAGAAAGCCCCTTCTCTTTCGTAATTGTCCTTGCCCATCTCTATAACGTCATCCTCTGAATCAGCTTCTACCCCGACTTCCTGCACCCTCCTATTCCTCAAACCCAACAAACCCCCTTCTGTAGCCTCTTCCTATCATCCCACCTACCGCACCTCCGTCTTCAGTAAGGTCTTCGAATCCATCCTCTTCAATGTTATCCATCAGTACCTTAATCAACACTGCCTCCCCCCCCCCCCCCCTTACCCAGTGTGGCTTCCGACCTTCCTTCTCCGCCGAAGACCGACTCCTTAACCTAGTTCACCGTCTCTCCCTCCAGCTTAACTCCCGTCGCTCCGCCATTTTGTTTCCCTCGATCTCCAAAATACCTATGATTGTGTATGGCATCCCAGTCTCCTCTTTAAACTCCAAACCTACCCCCTGTCTATGAACTTTGTCCATCTGGTCGCTTCCTTCCTCTCATGCCGTTCTTCCTATGTCACCCTCCACAACACCAACTTCCATATCTTTTATCCCACTGCTGGCGCCCCCCAGGGCTCTGTCTTCTCCCCTCTCCCTTATCTCATGTACATGGCTATTATGCCCAAACCGCTCCCACCTGTCCACCTTCTGCAATATGCTGATGACACCACCTTCCTGCCCCTCTATCCTACCCTTCAACAGTTCCAATGCACCCTCCACCCCACACTGACCAGTTCACCACTTGGTGTAACCAGTGGTTCCCTCATCTCAACCCCACCAAAACCCAGTCAATCATCATAGGCCGCAACACCTGCTCCTACCATCTCCACGATTTCTGCCTCACCCTTTATGGTTGTCCCATCCAGCTTACTCCCACCCTGAGATAACTTGGCATCACCCTTGACTGTCATCTCACCAGGTCACCTCACCTCCTGACAGTCCAGCAGAAAGCCCATTCCCACCTCTGCCTCCTGAAACTCCTGTCTGGCCGGATGTGGGCATTGCATCCTTCCTCCATCCTCCACACCTACAAATCCCTCATCTGTTGTATCCTCTGTTATGCCAGCTTTGCCTGGATCTCCGCCCCCACCCGCTTTTACAAGGCCCTCCAAACCCTCGAACGCCACACGCTCTGCCTTGCCTTCCGTATATGCCTTCCTTCTCCCACACAGCTCCTGTACAGCCTCATCTTCTTCCCCCACCTCCTCCTTCTCCTCCAGCAACTCCACATCCCTTACACTGTCTGCAGGCTTTATCCCCCCAACCCCCTGGTTTCCTCCTTCCTCTCCACCCCCCCCCACCTGTTGGCGCTCCTCTATCGCCATACCCCTCCCTCTCACCACCTCCACCCACTCCATCTCCTTCATCAGGGCAATTTCCAGCACCTCCCCCTCCCAGATGTTGAACTTCGCCATGACATATACCATCCTTCCAACTGTAAGCTTGCCTTGCTCCCTCCCCTTCCCAGGACCCCAATTTACTCTCCCCTCCTTCTCCAAGAGCTGATTTTCCACCTTTCCCCACCTGAGTCCCTGCAATGCTCCTCAACCGTGTCCCTCCCAGTCCTTCCCTCCCCAGCCTTCTTCGACGTGCCCCCGCCCGTCTCTCCCTCTCCCATCCACCTCCGTCCATTCTCCCTCATCTCCATGCCACTGGCAGATCCTCTGTTCTGCTCATCGTCATCAGTGTGCTACATCAATGTTGTGTTTGGTTCTGTTCTCTTGTGCATCGTGAGCTTTGATTTTAACTGTGTGCTGGACTTCTACATAGTGTTACTGTCAGTGATCGTTATGTGCTACACCGCCTCTCAGCACTTTCATGCTGCAGCCATACTGCGCCTTGTGTTCTTTTAATAAACTCAGTGTGTGGTTTTTTTGTGTTCAATACTTTTTAAAGTTTTTGTCTCTGTTTTACAGTGGTACCCATTATGTTCCCCTTTTTTTATTTTTGTCCGCCATATTTTCTCCTTAGTCATTTTAAATGTCTTCTGTTGTATCCTTATTGTCTTTTGGCCGAAGAGCAGCGCATATACTGCTACCAGCACGCCCCGTATGGGGAATTGGAATTCAATAAAGGAAAAAGGAAAAGAAAAAAAAAAAAACGTTTTCGCCAGTCCCCGGCGGCTCACCTGAAGATGACTGGCAGGTGCCCAGTTGAAATATCGTGCGAGGTAATGAACGACGACCGGCTGCAGTCCCGAAATTTGTTTCAACAGTCAATTCGCCGGGAAAATTTTAAAATTCACGCCAGTAGTAAACTACAAATGCCAGGCAAAGCGGTTACGCCTTCAATGACCTTTCTCTGAGGAAGGTCATTGAGCATAAACTTATACAGACAGTAACGTAAAATTATCATAAGTTCAAAAGTAGAGCTAATCTTACACTTTCATTAATATTTTAGCTATCAAAACACTGGAAAGCATAGAGTATAGTTCTTCTGATCCTAGTTACAGAAAAAGAATTAAGAAGCCGACCTCGGGAAAGATCAGTTTGGATTCCATATAAAAGTTGAAACACGCGAGGCAGTACTGACCCTACAACTTACTTTGGAAGGTAGGTTAAGGAAAGGCAAACCTACGTTTCTAGCATTTGTAGACTTGGAGAAAGCCTTTGACAATGTTGACTGGAATACTCTCTTTCAAATTCTGAAGGTGGAAGGGGTGAAATACAGGGGACGAAAGGCTATTTCCAATTTATGTAGAAACCAGATTGCTTAAATAAGAGTCGAGGGGCATGACAGGGAAGAAGTGGTGGAGAAGGGAGTGAGACAGTGTTGTAGCCTCTCCCTGATGTTATTCAATCTGTGTACTGAGAACGCAGTAAAGGAAACGAAACAAAAATTTGGAGTAGAGTTCAAATCCACGGAGAAGAAATAAAAACTCTGACGTTTGCCGATGACATTGTAATTCTGTCAGACAACAAATGACCTGGAAGACCAATTGAACGGAATGGACAGTGTCTTGAAAGGAGAATATAAGATGAACATCAACAATAGCAAAACGACGATAGTGGAATGTCGTCGTGATGCTGAGGGAATTAGATTAGGAAATGAGACACTTGAAGTAGTAAATGAGTTTTGCTATTTGGGCAACAAAGTAACTGATGACGGTCGAAGTAGAGAGGATACAAAATATAGACTGGCTAAGGCAAGGTAAGAGTTTCTAAAGAGGAGAAACTTGTTTTCCTCGAGTTCAGATTTAAGTCTCAGAAAGTGTTTTCTGAAAGTATTTGTATGGAGTGTGGCCATGTATGGAAGCCAAACATGGACGATAAATAGACAAGAAGAGAATAGAAGCTTTCGAAATGTGGTGCTACAGAAGAATGCTGAAGATTAGATTGGTAGATCAAGTAACTGATGAGGAGGTGCTAAATAGAGTTGGGGAGAAGAGGAATTTGTCACACAACCTGACTAAAAGAAGGGATCGGTTGGTAGGACACGTTCTGAGGCATCAAGGCATCACCGATTTAGTACTAGAGGGAAGCGTAGAGAGTAAAAACCATATAAGGAGACCAATAGAGGAATACACTAAGCAGATTCAGAAGGATGTAGGTTGCAGTAGCTACTCGGAGATGAAGAAGCTTGCACAAGATAGAGTATCATGGAGAGCTGCATCAAACCACTCTCTGGACTGAAGACTACAACAACAACTCAACAACAATGTTATTAATTTCACTGTTGATCGGACATCTTTGGTTTGTGATGGTGCAAGTCTTTACAATGTTTGTGAGTGTTACCTTCCCGAAGTTTATCTGAAAACGGAGGTTTTACATTCCCTTGCACACCGCTTACGTGCTGCAATTTTGCCTTCAGATTGGATTAGTGTGCTTTTGTCGAAATATCGGAGGTTGCGTCAACGTCACCACGGTGCATTCCCGTAGGTTATTTGAAAATTGTCAGATCTTTTCTTTAATGCAAAAATGTAGATGCAGATAAATGTCCAACGTAAACTAAAGGACGGAAGGAGGTAAATTCGGGGTTTAACGTACCGGTGACATAGAGGTCTTTAGAGATGGAACGCAAGCTCGAATTGTTTCAAGGGTGCAAGGGTGGGAAAGGAATCCAGCCATGCCCTTTGAAAGGAACAATCCAAGCTTGTGCGTGGAGCGATTTACAGGGTGTTTAAAAATGACCGGTATATTTGAAACGGCAATAAAAACTAAACGAGCAGCGATAGAAATACACTGTTTGTTGCAATATGCTTGGGACAACAGTAGATTTTCAGGCAGGCAAACTTTCGAAATTACAGTAGTTACAATTTTCAACAACAGATGGCGCTGCGGTCTGGGAAACTCTATAGTACGATATTTTCCACATATCCACCATGCGTAGCAATAATATGGCGTAGTCTCTGAATGAAATTACCCGAAACCTATGACAACGTGTCTGGCGGAATGGCTTCACATGCAGATGAGATGTACTGCTTCAGCTGTTCAATTGTTTCTGGATTCTGGCGGTACACCTGGTCTTTCAAGTGTCCCCACAGAAAGAAGTCACAGGGGTTCATGTCTGGCGAATAGGGAGGCCAATCCACGCCGCCTCCTGTATGTTTCGGATAGCCCAAAGCAATCACACGATCATCGAAATATTCATTCAGGAAATTAAAGACGTCGGCTGTGCGATGTGGCCGGGCACCATCTTGCATAAACCACGAGGTGTTCGCAGTGTCGTCTAAGGCAGTTTGTACCGCCACAAATTCACGAAGGATGTCCAGATAGCGTGATGCAGTAATCGTTTCGGATCTGAAAAATGGGCCAATGATTCCTTTGGAAGAAATGGCGGCCCAGACCAGTACTTTTTGAGGATGCAGGGACGATGGGACTGCAACATGGGGCTTTTCGGTTCCCCATATGCGCCAGTTCTGTTTATTGACGAAGCCGTCCAGGTAAAAATAAGCTTCGTCAGTAAACCAAATGCTGCCCACATGCATATCGCCGTCATCAATCCTGTGCACTATATCGTTAGCGAATGTCTCTCGTGCAGCAATGGTAGCGGCGCTGAGGGGTTGCCGCGTTTGAATTTTGTATGGATAGAGGTGTAAACTCTGGCGCATGAGACGATACGTGGACGTTGGCGTCATTTGGATCGCAGCTGCAACACGGCGAACGGAAACCCAAGGCCGCTGTTGGATCACCTGCTGCACTAGCTGCGCGTTGCCCTCTGTGGTTCCCGTACGCGGTCGCCCTACCTTTCCAGCACGTTCATCCGTCACGTTCCCAGTCCGTTGAAATTTTTCAAACAGATCCTTTATTGTATCGCTTTTCGGTCCTTTGGTTACATTAAACCTCCGTTGAAAACTTCGTCTTGTTGCAACAACACTGTGTTCTAGGCGGTGGAATTCCAACACCAGAAAAATCCTCTGTTCCAAGGAATAAACCATGTTGTCTACAGCACACTTGCACGTTGTGAACAGCACACGCTTACAGCAGAAAGACGACGTACAGAATGGCGCACCCACAGACTGCATTGTCTTCTATATCTTTGACATCACTTGCAGCGCCATCTGTTGTTGAAAATTGTAACTACTGTAATTTCGAAAGTTTGTCCGCCTGAAAATGTACTGTTGTCCCAAGCATATTGCAACAAACGGTGTATTTCTATCGGTGCTCGTTTAGTTTTTATTTCCGTTTCAAGTATACCGGTCATTTTTGAAACACCCTGTAGGAAAATCACGGGAAACCTAAAACGGGATGGCCGCGCGCGGATTTGAGCCTTTGGCCTCCCGAAAGCGAGTCAAGTGTGCTAACCACTGGGTCACCTCGCTCAGTAAAACGTAAACAACTTAAGCTATCGTTGTGACAGAGACTGCTGCCGCATACACAGTATGTGCAAATGTATTAAAGATAGGCTAGGTAAACGCTATTTGAAATCATCATCCTTTTCTATATATTGGCACTCGAGTAGTCTTTTTATCAAGTCTATAGTTTACACTACACATTCCTTTTATTATTTTTTATGATAAAACACATTGAAAATGGTCATCACAGGCCGAAGTCAATGTTAAATTGACCTACGTTTGGTTTCATGTACTAGGAATAAGGAGCATTCGAATCATCATTCCTTGGATTACTATTTTCCCTCAATACAACGATGAAGCAAGTGAACAATTCGCACTATTTGGCTGACAAGCCCTCAAGGCCTCACCGCGTCAGATTGATTGAATCGCTCTGGCTCCACACATATAGCTGACAAGAAGAATCTGGAGCTACCTTAACAGCACTAGAACAAGGCATGCTACATAAAACCACCTCTTTATACATGAAGAATGGTACATGACCCTGAAACTGATTGCGGCACAGGCAGACAGTAAACCATTTAAATTCGATGAGTCATTTAAATACGATGAGTCACTTGACGCTGACTGCAATGGCTTCATAAAGATCCCTTCAAAGCTACTGTCTGCTTACGTTCTCTGTATATTTGACGAAACTTAATTTCATCTCTAAATGTTGCTTGCTACAATATTAGAGCACGGATTGAGTCACAAACGATGGTGATCGATTTTGGACTCCTTCTGCGCATCTGCGTCACGCTTTCTGCTACAGCCAATAACGTTCAGTATTATTCTGAGCGCTCTGCTGTGAATGTCGCACCGAATGTGAGCATTAAATGTGATAGTAGCGGGTTATTCAGGAAGTTTTATTCCATTTATTGCGAGCTGTCATGACTGATAGTGGTCATAATCAACAAATTCTACGCAAGCAAGTGAAGGATATGTTTTGCGGGATAGACGCCTGCATCTAGCGCAAAGCACGTGTATGCGGTTCCAGTTAACTGTTGCTTTGGGCTGGCAACAGTGCGATCCCCAGTCCCTAGACCCGGGTTCTATTAGTCCATCTCTACGTTCCCCTTCTCTCTATCCCCTCTTTTTCATCTCCTGCACACCAACTCTCTCTTCCTCCTCCACCCACACTCATCCTACATCTCCTCCTGCCCCTCTCTCTGTCCCTCTCCTCATCTTCGCTTTTCCTATAGATTTCCGCCTCCCCCTCTGTCAATCTCCTCCTCGCGTTTCTTCTACCTATCTCTCCCTCCTTCTGTCTCTGACCATCTCCTCCCCTTTCCTTTGCCAGCCGGTGTGACCGAGCGGTTCTAGGCGCTACAGTCTAGAACCGTGCGGCCACTACGGTCATAGTTTCGAATCCTGCCTCGGGCATGGATGTGTGGGATGTCCTTAGGTTAGTTCTAGGGAACTGATGATCTGAGAAGTTAAATCCCATACTGCTCAGAGCCATTTTTGAACTCTTTACTTTGTCTGGGCATTTACTCCTCTCTTTACTTCGCTCTCCCCTTTTCCTGTCCATCGCCTCCTTCGCCCAGTCCGTGCCTATCCCCTCCTTCCCTCTCGTTGTCTATCCATCTCCTCCTCCCCCTTCTCTCTCCACGTCACCCCGCTCATCCCAGTAGGACGCTGGTGGTTTTACCCCCACAGCATTTAGTTCCAGACCGTAACTAATACATCTACGAAATTTGGTTGAAATCGTTCCAGGGGCTTAAGAAGAGTGTTTTACCCGTAACTTTACCTGCGTCCGCACATGTCAAATAAGTTTTACATCTATTTAACGTATTTCACTCGTATTTGTACACACATTTCACCTCTATCCCTAGCAAACTTCACAATGCAATTTCATTTTCGTTCAACTCAACATTATGACGTTGTATCTCCTGAAATATGTGCTGTACACTGATATAATTTTGCAGGTATATGCAACAATAGATGTGAGTACGGTCTTCGAACTGTGTTGTAAACAGAGTTAGAAGTAATAAATTAAAACGTCACGCATGACGCGGCGGCTGTTGACGCATCTCAGTATTTGACGTCATATTTCGTGAACTATATCTTCAAGGGTGCATACAGTGCAAACGTGGATACTGTCTAAGAAATGTATTGCGAATAGAGGTGGTAGCAAGGAAACAATAAGTTTAAACTTCTTACATGATGGGGCAGTTTTTCGCACACCTCACCGTTTGTCATATACCTCATGAGCTATCTGTCGTACAATGGTGCCATTCTTCTGGTACACTCAATTGTATATGTGAATGTGTGTGTGTGTGTGTGTGTGTGTGTGTGTGTGTGTGTGTGTGGCCTTCAGTCCAGAAACTGGTTTGATGCAGCTCTCCATGCTACTCTATCCTGTGCAAGCTTCTTCATCTCCCAGTACCTACTGCAACCTACATCCTTCGGAATGTGCTTTCTGTATTCATCTCTTGATCTCCATCTACGATTCTTACCCTCCACGCTGCCCTCCAATGCTAAATTGGTGATCCCTTGATGCCTCAGAATACGCCCTACCAACCGATCCGTTCTTCTAGTCAAGTTGTACCGCAAATTTCTCTTCTCTGCAATTCTATTCAATACCTCGTCATTACTTATGTGATCTACCCATCCAATCTTCAGCATTATTCTGTAGCACCACATTTCTAAAGCTTCTATTATCTTCTCGTCTGAACTATTTATCGTCCACGTTTCACTTCCATACATGGCCACACTCCCCATACAAATACTTTCAGAAACGACTTCCTGACACTTAAACCTATACTCGATGTTAAGAAATGTTTCTTCTTCAGAAACGGTTTCCTTGCCATTGCTAGTCTACGTTTCATATCCTCTCTACTTCGACCATCATCAGTTATTTTGCTCCCCAAATAGTAAAACTCATTCACTACTTTAAGCGTCTCATTTCGTAATCTAATTCCCGCAGCATCACCCAATTTAATTCGACTGCATTCCATTATCCTCGTTTTGCTTTTGTTGATGTTCATCTTATATCCTCCTATCAAGACACGTCCATTCCGTTCAGCTGCTTTCCAGGTCCTTTGCTATTTATTCTCCATGGATTTTAATTCCTGGTCCGAATTTTTCTTTCGTTTCCTTTACTGCTTGCTCTATATACAAATTGAATAACATCGGGGATAGTCTACAACCCTGTCTCACTCCCTTCCCAACCACTGCTTCCCTTTCATACCCCTCGACTCTTCTAACTGCCGTCTGGTTTCTGCACAAATTGTAAATAGCCTTTCGCTCCCTGCATTTTACCCCTGACACCTTCAGAATTTGAAAGAGAGTATTCCAGTCAATGTTGTCAAAAGCTTTCTCTAAGTCTACAAATGCTAGAGACATAGGTGTTTGCAAAATGTGACGCCATCACAGATACTAGTAAAGAAGTAATCTTTAAAGCGTCTTGCTTCATGCTGAAATTTCATTGCATGAACAGTGAAATTTTACTAATCGATAAACATTTTTGCTTTCATTATTTTGTGGTGGACGTTAGCGAGAAAATGATTTATAAAGGTTTGAAATTTTTACAAGGTTAGTTGAAACTAAGTGATCTCATTTTGAAATACTAGATGGTTAAATTATGGCTTTCGTTGAAACTGATCCATTGGTTTAACAGGACATGTAGAACATACGTACATGCATATATAAGCACATTCATTTTATAACACATATGGATTTTCAGTACTTTCGTATGTTTGCTTAATATCATTTGTTTTGATTCTAACACTTTTCTTTAGTTTTATCACAATTCAGAAAATGGTTCAAATGGCTCTGAGCACTATGGGACTTAACTGCTGAGGTCATCAGTCCCCTAGAACTTAGAACTACTTAAACCTAACTAACCTAAGGACATCACACACATCCATGCCCGAGGCAGGATTCGAAACTGCGACCGTAGCGGTCACGCGGTTCCAAACTGACGCGCTTAGAACCGCACGGCCACACCGGCCGGCGCACAATTCAGAGTATCGCCTTTCTTAAAATACAGATCATTGCGTGCTACAGAATACTACAGGCGTAGTTTGGGGTAAACAGGCAGATCGTTCTTTGAATCATGGACATATTATTGCACTGTTGTTGAATTTCTCATCCACGGAGTTAACAGTCCTTCAGAAAATTCTACACGACTGTGGACGCCGACCAAGGGAATTTAATCTGTCATATAGTATTTTTTAAACGACTGTGAACTCCGACCATGAGAAGTTAATCAGTTGTGTACCTAGCTAGGCATACTGAGTTTTACTGCATTTTCAACGTACGAAGATAAAATTTCTGAAAACAGTAGAGTTCAAAAACTTGAGCAAACAATGTAAAGCCAACGACATAATAATTTTGTACTATTCATTTCTATGATGAAAGAGGGGTGTGATGAATAAAAGTGAGTCGTCATTGGAGGGAATAAGACGCATAAGAAAGAAATTCCTATCAACTTTCGAAACATCATTGGTCACAGAGTGAAAGAGATGAATCTTCTGAGTTGTCTCTTTTTGAAAGTATATGTTTAACTATACAATAATATGAAAATACGTTCGCACTGATATAATTTAAAAATATGATGATATTTTAACAAAATTATTTTTATTCAAATGATAAAATTTTTGCAAATTACAACTGAAAATAATCTTGTAATTAATTAGGTAATATCAGCTTTAAGGAGGAAGCATTTCGTGACACATACAATGTTCAGTCTCTAAATATGTGTAAATATGTGATTCACAACATTTATATCTATAGATGAAACAAAAGGCGTAAAGGGCAACGTAATGTTTTTGGTAGGGAGGGCAATGGGAAACAGCTTATGACATACAGAGAACAGATGTCGTGTAAGTAAAACAGGAAACCATGAGTACAGATCCTTGCAAAAGTCACGCAGTACCGCAGTCGTATGGTAACTGGGCTACAAAATGACCACAAAGTCAATGTTCTTGAGGCAGAAGGTACAGGAAAAGCTTTTTTGGAAGTATAGAGGCATGTCTCGTAGTCTTCATTATAGTAACAATGTTGACTGTTATTGACAATGAAACCCAATATCCCACTTACTTTCACTCTGCTGCCTCCTGGTCCTGGAAGAGCAATTGAACGAAATGGACTGTGTGTTGAAGGAGAATATAAGATGAACATCAACCAAAGCAAATTGAGAGTAATGGAATGTAGTCGAGTTAACTCGGGTGATGCTGAGGGAATTAGATTAGTAAATGAGACACTTAAAGTAGTAAATGAGTTTTGTTGTGGATTGGCATGAGAGCTAACCCACTAATGGTAGAGGAAGCCGAAAGGCACGCGTTTAAGCTCACGCAAGCTGGCGTGAGGTCTGGAACAGGACAAGGTAATTAGAACTTAGAAAAAAGGAGGTAACTGTTAGAATACTTAACTTTAATCCATTAATATTGAACTCAGCTCTTGTCTGTACATTCTTTACAATATCAATAGCAACTGATAATGGCGCCTTGCTAGGTCATAGCAAATGACGTAGCTGAAGGCTATGCTAACCACCGTCTCGGCAAATGAGAGCGTATTTTGTCAGTGAACCATCGCTAGCAAAGTCGGCTGTACAACTGGGGCGAGTGCTAGGAAGTCTCTCTAGACCTGCCGTGTGCCGGCGCTCGGTCTGCAATCACTGATAGTGGCGACAGGCGGGTCCGACGTATACTAACGGACCGCGGCCAATTTAAAGGCTACCACCTAGCAAGTGTGGTGTCTGGCGGTGACACCACAAGTTTTGCTATTTGGGGAGCAAAATAACTCATGATGGTCGAAGTAGAGAGGATATAAAATGTATACTGGCTATGGCAAGGAAAGCCTTTCTGAAGAAGAGAAATTTATTAACATCGAATATACATTTAAGTGCCAGGAAGTCTTTTCGGAAAGTATTTGTGTGGAATATAGCCACGAATGGAAGTAAAATATGGACGATAACTAGTTTAGAAAAGAAGAGAATAGCTCTCGAAATGTGGTGCTACAGAAGAATGCTGAAGGGTAGATGCGTAGATCACATAACTAATGAGGAGGTACTGAATAGAACTGGGGAGAAGAGGAAATTGTGGCACAGCCTGACTAAAAGAAGGGACAGGCTGATAGGACACATTCTGAGACATCAAGGGATCACCAATTTAGTACTGGAGGGAATCGTGGACGGAAAAAAAATCGTATGTGTAGACAAACAGATGAATACACTAAGCAGATTCAGAAGGATGTAGGTTGCACTAGTTACTCGGATATGAAGCAGCTTGCACAGGACAGAGTAGCTTGGAGTGCTTTCATCAAACCAGCCTCTGGACTGAAGACCACAACAACAAAAACAACAGCAACAACAAAAGCTGCATGGAGAATCTACTGCCAGACACTGCCAGCCTCTGTACAGCCACAAACGTGCCATCATGTAACACTAGCGCCCTGCATATGAAGGGACATTTTGTTGACGCTCGTCACCAGTAGGATAGTATAGGTTGGAACACGACGCAGGAAGGTCGCTGAAACTGCTGCGAAGATATGACAAAAATTATAATAAATTTGTAACAAATGTCAAACAGCTCGTAACACTTCTCTGTGATGTGGATGCGTTACTGGTAGGTATCGTCATTCATAACTGCTTATCAGACGGTGGCGACTACAAGCTGTGATATCACAGAGTTTGGTCCAAGGGTCCACATGAGGCCCAGTAGCGTCTCAAATATTCTCATTAAGATTCAGATGCCACACCAACTCCTCCCTGCGCTACTTATTTATTTGTTATTTATTTATTTATCGTATGGCATACATTGAGTACTTTTGAAGCACAACAACAGTTACACGTATACAAAAATTATTATACTACTACATATTCAAACTTCAATATAGCTTTCCAGCAAAATATGCGTAATACAAACGACAGTAGTTCAACGTAATTATCAAGTTCGTTTCTATAAAATTTATTTCAGTCCAATGTTGCACTATGGCACAGCAACTTTCTAATTTGATTAACATTAAAAACCAGTCCAAGGTTGTACGATGTTCTTCACTGATTCAGTAACGGCGTTTTTTACCATGGAAGGGCATCATAAGCTTAACTGTAAGTACAATAGAAAATGGACGTAATAAATTATCCTATCGTGATCTACTACACTCAGAAATGAAAACCAAAAACTCAAATATACAAGACGAAAAGGATATGAAAGCACGCATAAAATTTTTAATTACTGCCGAAACGAATTCGTCAAATACGCTTAAAATATCCGATAACCGAACGTGAGTGACGCCTTAGAAGCAGGTACAAAAATCACAGAGAATAAACTTGCAGAAGTATACCTAAAATGTGTAAGCGTCGATTTACCTCGTGGCATGTGGGTCATCAGTCATAGGAGCGTAGAATAAGATCACGCTGAGAGACTGTAAGCATGGTCTCGTAACAAAGGACCGACGGACGGTCCGCACTCACACGGAGTAGACGTAGTAATGATGGAATCGAAGTCGAGTCACAGCGTTAGTAATGGTAACAGGCATTGTGTGGATCCAAATAAAGGTACAAAGCCATCAATAACATAAAAAATGGAAACAAATTCTCATAAGCGAGCTGCATACACGTAAAAGTAGGAAATAAATTATATAAATATTATTACGAAATACTGCCCAAGAAGAGAGACGGGTGGTTCAAGTATGCAGACATAATATTAGGGTGTTGCATAAGTGCGTAGAGCTTTAGCAGGTTGGTACTCCGTTTGTTATGGGTTTATCTATCGACTGTAATTTTTTATTTGTAGTTCACTGTTGCTATTTGAGTTTACATATCGCCAGGAGATAGCGAGTGGAGCTGTGGACGCTGGAAAGTGGAGAAACCGGAACAATTCCGATATATTCTTCTGTTTGAGTTCAGTAGAGGGGTGACAGCAATGGAGACAGCCATCATAAATATTTGCGCCGTGTATGAGGATAACGCCATTGCCCAGAACTCGGCAAGAAAATGGTTTTCTCGTTTCAACGATGATCGTTTCGACGCTGGTGACTCTCTACATTCAGGAAAACCTTCGAGGTTTGATGAAGATCGTTTAAACACATTAACCCACAATGACCCACGTCATTATACTCGGGAACTGATAAATGTGATGAACTACGATCATCCAACCATCGTGCCACATTTGCCTGTTGTGGGAAGGTTCAAAACTCAGATGTCTGGGTACTGCATGCTCTAACCCAAAATCACAAAAATCTGCGAGTGGCCATATTTGCATCTCTTCATGCTCGTTGTCAACTGGCTCGTGTACAACACCGACAGTGTCTGCCCTGTACCGTTGCTGGTGACGAGAACTGGTGTCTCTATGGTAACACAAGGAAAAGAAAGAAATGGTTGAGCCCAAACAAAGCAGAAATTCCCCGCACAAAGATCTGCGCACATCCACAAAAGAAAATGTAACGCTTCCGGTGGAACAGCGATGGTGTGATGCACTACGTATTGCTTCCCAAAGATGTAGCTATCATTGCTGACGTTTATCGTCAACAACTGAGACATACTGCAGACGCAAGACGCAATCCAAGAACAACAACCGGTAAGACTGCGTGAAGTGAAGCCACTCCGCAATAACGGCCGCACGCATTTTGCTGGACTCTGTACTCTTGGTGGATTGGGAAGTCATCCTGCCCTCAACGTATTCACCTGATGTCGTGCCCACAGATTTTTCACCTTTTCCGCTCTCTATCGAACAACCTTCAAGGAACTTCCTTTCCGGATCAAAACGCGTTCCGAAAATGGTTCAACGAGTTTGTCGCCTCAAAACCACATGGTTTCTACGGTCGCAGAATCGAGAAGTTAGCCCAGCGTATGCAGACTGTTGTAAATAGTGAAGGAGAATATATGATTGACAACGAAAGTCTCTGTTAAGTGTAACTGTTATGGAAAAACGCTACGAGCTTACGCACCAACCCAAATTTTGTAGAGAGAAGAGGAAGAAATACGACAGGGATGCGTAATACAATAAACGAGTTGGGGAGCTGAAATACAGTAAGTAGATAAAGTGAAAAGAGTTCTACAGTGCAACATCCAAAAAGAAGCTTTCCTATAAACGTAAGCAGGGCAGGAGTTAGGCGTACATAAGCGAGGGCGCTTGTCAATGAAAAACTATGCACAATGACGATACCTAGAAGAGAGCCAATAATGGTCAAAAGCGTGTAGCCCAGAACACAATTAGTTTATAATCCTAAAACCGGCACATACTACTGCTCCCATAACCAGGAACCTTTAGTATAAAAAAGACAAAACTGCAAACCCCATATATTCCACAAAATAAAATTCAATTACTATGCTAGAATTTTTAAGGTAAAATCATAAAAGAAGCCTGAAACAAACCTTTCAAAGCAAAGGTAGTACCTTTATAAAAAGTATTATTCACCGGAGGACGTGCTAGAAGGCAGGTAATGCAGACCACATTTAAGGAAAATTAAATAAAGTGACTAAAGAAAATGGAGAATCTATGATTTGTTTATGTAGATGGTCAGTCCACTCGTCACTGCACGGAAATCTTCGAAGGGACGCTTGTAGGCACGTGCAGGACTTTTTGATGCAACATGAGAAAGCGTCTGTAATTCACCACCATAGTCACAAATGGCGATGAGTATTTCCCCCACTTGTGGAGAGTGTTTGCTCATCTTCCATGGCTCCTTCGGGCGTGATTCAGAATTGTCCAAATTGTCCGAGACTGGCCAAATCCAGGAGGTTTCTCCTGGATTTAGGGCGTTTTTAAGCATTTTGCAGGACAGATTTGTTGCCAGCAGTTTTTCCGTTCATCGATGGCAATAAATTCATCTTCAGCGAGAATTCTGCCTCTGATCAGAATTAGATGTTTTGATATTCGCTCTTTAGACAATACATCATTTAAAACAGGAAGATCAGAATTAACATCAACTGCCAGACATATCAGTAACAGTGCAGTCTTCCGACTGATATAAGGAGGTGCAATATGGCTCAAGATAGGTAACTAGTATGTGCGAGCAGATCATATTTAGCCGCTAAAGAAACACATGGGTTCGTTAAGCAGCACATCTACCTTTTTCAAACACGGACTTCTAAGCCAGGCAGACTCATAGTACTCTGCTGGCAAGTGCACCAACCCGATTGCCCGTATTCGAAGAGTATCTACTAACGATCCTCATATAGCGCCATGGAGCTTATGAAGAATGTAATTTATTCTAAACTTATCAGTAGTCGATATCATGTGCTCCTTAAAACAAAGACAATCCCAAAGTATTTTAGTTGCACGTTGCGACGAAGTTTGCCTAATAAACTTAGCAGGAAATTCATGTCGTTAGAGGAGCAGTTCGCCTGCAGGGGGCTTAATGCTATTAATCGATTTGAAAGTAGATCATTTTTACGTTGGTAGATGAAAGACAATGACCGGCTCGTAAGAGGTTTCATGTCATGCAGTAAGATTCATACATGAGTACCTCCATCACATACTTCATTGGCGAGGATTTGGGAAATGGAGGTTAAGTAATCGTGTTGTTTCCGTTGCGCATCGGTGTGTACCATCGTTTGTTGCCATTCATCGAGTCTATTTGACATTCTCTCATCGTCCAACGTTGTGTACACACTCTGATCTTAATGGGCAGTGGCAGAACTTTGTACCCAATTATGACCTATTGGTTCTGGATACATTGGTTTCCGACAGGTTTAGGCTGGCCAGTGTTACATTGGTGCAGGCTTTACTGCATTGAGATCTGTCTCTGTGCTGTTATAGTGCGACACTGTTGACAGTGAATCCTAACAACAGCCTACTATCAGTCAAGGCAGCTGAGTCTGGAGGTTCAGCCCAAGTCGAGGTACTCGCGGTGCACATTTTGACGGTTGCAGGTGAAAAGCTGTGAACTTCCACAGACTTGGAGACGAGGTGTCCTATCTGTCAGGCACGTACTGTCTGACCGTGTTCAGAGACCTTCTACATCGAGCCCCTACGCTACCCTGCTCTCGACTGTTACACCTTTGGCCAGTACAGGGCCTCCATACATCCCAGTAATACGAAGACGGCAAAGCCAAGTTCTGTATCCAATACAACAGCCATTGATAAATCAGTTTCCACGTTTTGCACCTTGTTGATACCCTCGCCTCCAGAGAGTCATTTTGAGCGGAGAGTGGCGCTGGAGGTCCTAGAGGGTGGACGGCACAGGCGCGTGACGCGTAGGAGAACAATCAGTGAAGATTTGCTGAATTTGTACATGGCACAATTTGACTTAAGTACCCTTTTTTCCAGGAGTACTAATCCCTGGAGGTATGCAAGGAAACTTCTCTTTAGTTTGGAAAGTAGCAGAGAAGTACATCTACATCTACATTTGTACTCCGCAAGCAACCCATCGGTGTGTGGCGGAGGGCACTTTACGTGTCACTGTCATTACCTCCCTTTCCTGTTCCAGTCGCGTACAGTTAGCGGGAAGAACGACTGCCGGAAAGCCTCCGTGTGCGCTCTAATCTCTCTAATTTTACATTCGTGATCTCCTCGGGAGGTGTAAGTAGGGGGAAGCAATATATTCGATACCTCATCCAGAAACGCACCCTCTCGAAACCTGGACAGCAAAGCTACACCGCGATGCAGAGCGCCACTCTTGCAGAGTCTGCCACTTGAGTTTGCTAAACATCTCTGTAACGCTATCACGGTTACCAAGTAACCCTGTGACGAAACGCGCCGCTCTTCTTTGAATCTTCTCTATCTCCTCCGTCAGCCCGATCTGGTACGGATCCCATACTGATGAGCAATACTCAAGTATGGGTGGAACGAGTGTTTTGTAAGCCACCTCCTTTGTTGATGGACTACATTTTCTAAGGACTCTCCCAATGAATCACAACCTGGCACCCGCCTTACCAACAATTAATTTTATATGATCATTCCACTTCAAATCGTTCCGCACGCATACTCCCAGATATTTTACAGAAGTAACTGCTACCAGTGTTTGTTCTGCTATCATATAATCATACAATAGCGGATCCTTCTTTCTATGTGTTCGCATACATTACATTTGTCTATGTTAAGGGTCAGTTGCCACTCCCTGCACCAAATGCCTATCCGCTGCAGATCTTCCTGCATTTCGCT
The DNA here is from genome assembly GCF_023864345.2 of Schistocerca serialis cubense. Taxonomy (NCBI): domain Eukaryota; kingdom Metazoa; phylum Arthropoda; class Insecta; order Orthoptera; family Acrididae; genus Schistocerca; species Schistocerca serialis. The sequence goes on along the minus strand of NC_064641.1, from coordinate 143,877,500 downwards.
GCAATTTTCTAATGCTGCAACTTCTCTGTATACTACAGCACCATCCCCGAAAAGCCCCATGGAACTTCCGACAATATCTAGTAGGTCATTTATATATATTTTGAAAAGCAATGGTCCCATAACACTCCCCTGTGGCCGCCAGAGGTTACTTTAACGTCTGTAGACGTCTCTCCATTGAGAACAACATGCTGTGTTCTGTTTGCTAAAAACTCTTCAATCCAGCCATACAGCTGGTCTGATATTCCGTAGGCTCTTACTTTGTTTATCAGGCGACAGTGCGGAACTGTATCGAACGCCTTCCTGAAGTCAAGGAAAATGGCTTCTACCTGGGAGCCTGTATCTAATATTTTCTGGGTCTCAAGAACAAATAGAGCGAATTGGGTCTCACACGATCGCTGTTTCCGAAATCCATGTTGATTCCTACAGAGTACATTCCGGGTTTCTAGAAATGACATGATACGCGAACAAAAAACATGTTCTAAGGTTCTACTAGAGATCGATGTCAGAGACATAGGCCTATAGTTTTGCGCATCTGCTCGACGACCCTTCTTGAAAACTGGAACTATCTGTGCTATTTGCCAATCATTTGGAACCTTCCGTTCCTCTAGAGACTTGCGGTACACGCGGCTGTAGAAGGGGGGCAAGTTGTTTCGGGTACTCTGTGTAGAATCGAATTGGTATCCCGTCAGGTCCAGTGGACTTTCCTCTGTTGAGTGATTTCAGTTACTTTTCTATTTCTTGGACACTTATTTCGATGTCAACCATTTTTTCGTTCGTGCGAGCATTTAGAGAAGGAACCGCAGTGCGGTCTTCCTCTGTGAAACAGCTTTGGAAAAAGGTGTTTAGTATTTCAGCTTTACGTGTGTCATACTCTGTTTCAATGCCATTATCATCCCCGAGTGCCTGGATATGCTGTTTCGATCCACTTACTGATTTAGCGTAAGACCAGAACTTCCTAGCATTTTCTGTCAAGTCGGTACATAGAATTTTACTTTAGAATTCACTGAACGCTTCACGCATAGCCCTCCTTACGCTAACTTTGACATCGTTTAGCTTCTGTTTGTTTGAGAGGTTTTGGCAGCGTTTAAATTTGCAATGAAGCTCTGTTTGCTTTCGCAGTAGTTTCCTAACTTTTTTGTTGAACCACGGTGGGTTTTTCCCGTCCCTCACAGTTTTACTCGGCACGTACCTGTCTAAAACGCATTTTATGATTACCTTGAATTTTTTCCATAAACACTCAACATAGTCAGTGTCGGAACAGAAATTTTCGTTTTCATCTGTTAGGTAGTCTAAAATCTGCCTCCTATTATTCTTGCTAAACAGATAAACCTTCTTCCCTTTTTTAATGTTCCTATTTACGTCCATATCCAGGGATGCTGCAACGGCCTTATGATCACTGATTCTCTGTTCTGAGCTTACAGAGTCGAAAAGTTCGGGTCTGTTTGTTATTAGTGGATCCAAATTGCTCGAGGTAATTTTCGGATAGTGCACTCAGTATAATGTCACTCGATGTTCTGTCCCTACCAGCCGTCCTAAACATCTGAGTGTCCCAGTCTATATCTGGTAATTGAAATCTCTACCTAAAACTACAACATGCTGAGGAAATTTATGTGACATCTCGTGGTCGTGCGGTAGCGTTCTCGCTTCCCACGCTCGGGATCCCGGGTTCGATTCCCGGCGGGGTCAGGGATTTTCTCTGCCTCGTGATGGCTGGGTGTTGTGTGCTGTCCTTAGGTTAGTTAGGTTATGGACGTAAATAGGAACATTAAAAAAGGGAAGAAGGTTTATCTGTTTAGCAAGAATAATAGGAGGCAGATTTTAGACTACCTAACAGATCAAAACGAAAATTTCTGATGACCATAGATGTTAAGTCCCATAGTGCTCAGAGCCATTTGAACCATTTTTTTTGAAATTTATGTGAAATGTATTCGAGATTTTCTCTCAGTTGGTCTGCCACTAATGCTGCTGAGTCGGGAGGTCGGTAAAAAGAGCCAATTATTAACCTAGTTTGGTTGTTGAGTGTAACCTCCACCCATAATAAATCACAGGAAGTACCCACTTCTACTTCACTATAGAATCAACTACTACTAACAGCGACAAACACACCACAATCGGTCGCATGCAATCTTATTCTTTCTAAACACCGTCTGTGCCTCTGTAAAAATTTTGGCAGAATTTATCTCTGGCTTCAGCCAGCTTTCCGTACCTATAACGATTTCAGCTTCGGTGCTTTCTATCAGCGCTTAAAATAAATGGTTCAAATGGCTCTGAGCACTATGGGACTTAACATCTGTGGTCATCAGTCCCCTAGAACTCAGATCTACTTAAACCTAACTAACCTAAGGACATCACACACATCCATGCCCGAGGCAGGATTCGAGCCAGCGACCGTAGCAGTCGCGCGGTTCCGGACTGAGCGCCTAGAACCATTAGACCACTCAGCGCTTGAAGTTCCGGAACTTTACCAACGCAACTTCGACAGTTTATAATTACAATACCGATTGCTGCTTGGTCCCCGCATGTCCTGACTTTGCACTGCACCCTTTGAGGCTATTTCCCTTTCTGTACTTGCCCGTGGCCATCTAACCAAAAAAAAAAAAAAAAAAAAAAACGCCCAGTCCACGCCACACAAGCCCTGCTACCCGTGTAGCCGCCTGCTGTGTAGTGGACTCCTGATCTATCCAGCGGAACCCGAAACGCCACCACCTTATGGCGCAAGTAGAGGAATATGCAGCCCCTAAATGTTGTACTTGGGTGGGTCAGTCGGTAGGGTACTTGCACGCGGAAAGCAATGGTCTCGGGTTCAGAACACACGCCGCTGCAGAACAAAACATTTTATTCTGGAAGCGGTAGAAAATACCGCTTCAGTTGTAAGGTTCTTTTTATTTTACAGTACTTAAACCACGACCGGTTTCGGGCTCTTACATGCACATCATCAGGTGTGTTACTGAAAACAAGCAACAGACCAAAGCTAATAATAATTTTACACGCTGTAGTACATATGAGAAAACAAAAGCGATATGAGAGGATACTATAAACGCCTGCCTAGGCAAAGAAATATCCAGTGAACAACACCAGGGCGCTTACAATTTGTGCTGTGACCCCAAACGCCGCGATGGACGAGTTTTGGTCCCGGTGTAGCACTATCGAGCGCAGAGCACGGAGTGGCGTACACAAAGGGGGAAGCAAATTGGTGAACCAGAGAGGCAAGAACAACGAGGGATCAACTATCCCGGCAGTTCACAATTTGAAGTAGTGATTTACGTGCAAAAGGAAAAGAAAGACAAACATTACAAGAAAGTTACATGAAAAGCGTTAAGCGACTTCGTGGGTGATAAAGAAACATATCGAAGGGAGGAAGTACGGAGCTGTAGTAAAACGCCTAACTGGAAGGCTGCGACTTAAATCTTATGTATAAACTGTATAAGACAATGACTTTCTTTGCCCTCTTACCACGAGTGGCAAGCAAATTTTTAATTTAGTGGGGCCGCATATGGCGACATCGAAGAGAGGAAGTACGGAGCTGTAGTAAAACGCCTAACTGGAAGGCTGCGACTTAAATCTTATGTATAAACTGTAAAAGACAATGACTTTTTTTGCCCTCTTACCACGAGTGGCAAGCAAAATTTTAATTTAGTGGGGACGCATATGGCGACACGGAATAACGTGCCACAGTCCTAAGTTAAAAGAAAATAAACATGTGTCACTGCAATTTAAAAATCTCGCTTCTAAAGAAAACGGAAAGTAGCTAAACATATTGTCAAAAGCGTCTATACCAATTAAAAGCTAGCAGCAATGGCGCTAAAGGGACAAATTAAAAGTAGGGGCAGTTCAAAAACTTCTAACTAAAAGCCCGCAACTCCAATAGCCCTACGTAAGCTAAGACGTGAGACAAATTTGACATCATCAATGGCACGTAAATTTTAATCTAGTGAGAACATATACAATGACGCACAATAACGCACCGTAGTCACATGTACTAACGCGTGTAAAAATTATTATTAGCTTCGGCCTCCTGCTTATTTTCAGTGTCACACTTGACGACGGGCATGTAAGAGCTCGAAACCGGTCGTGGTTTAAGCATTGTAAAATAAAAAGAACCTTACAGCTGAATCGGTATTTTCAGTCTCTGCTGTAATGCTCAGTTGCGGATGTTCCTACAGCAGGATTGATTCTCGGTCGATAAGACACTTCATGAGACATGAAGGAATATATTTAGCAATGGGTGTATGTGTATGAGATAAACGTGGTAGAGGCAGGCAAAGACTTGAACGACTTGAATATTAGTAAATGCGTACGATAACACGAAGACACTTGCGCAGGATAGAATAAAATGGAGAACGTCATTACCTACAACAACAACAACAATGAGCTTTAGCTTTCGTGGCGAATATCAGTTTCAATCCGTCTTCTGCAAGTCTCGGCTGATACCGCGCATGCTAACGCATCAGTAACTCTAAATTTGATAGTGGAGGAACGTGTGGGGGATGGAAATTGTAGAGGGAGACCATTGTCTGACCGTAGTAATAGGTTCAAATGGTGTGGACTGCACTAGTTATACAGGGTAAAGAGAATTGCACAGGATGAGCTACAAGGTTGAGCTGAAAAATAATGCCTCCGAAATTTTTTCTCTGTTTGCAATATCGGTTGAGGTATTACGGGTAATGAATACTGCCCAGTCCACTTTCCCTCTTCGCTTACAGTAGTTGCAACCTTAAGCCGCTAGACGGCTCCGAAATATAAGGTTTAACGAGGCAGTATGCAGCATAACAACGTCGGTGCATGACAAACAGCGTGTTACAACCGAGTACCGAATTCGAAGAGTTCATCCGCACAGGAAGCTGATTCTCCTTTAGCATGGCAATGCCAGACCACATACGTGCGCTGTCTGGATTCACTGTCATCGATCGTTCTCCATACAGTCCCGACTTGAGCCCGTCCGATTTTTATCTCTTTCCAGAACTCAAAGAACACCTAAGAGGACTTCATTTGGATAGTGATGAAACAATGTAAACGAAGGTGATGTTGTGGCTACATTAACAAAGTCAAACACTCTACAGCGACACTATCAACAAACTTGTCCCTCGTTGGGTGCAAAGTGTTTGTCGCCAAGGTAACTACGTTGAGATATAAATATGTAGACATCAAGAATAATTATTTAGGATGCTAATAAGTTTTTAGAGTTTTCACATAAAAAACTAGGAGGTATTACTTTTCAGCACGCCCTCGTGGCTTGGCGAGCGGCATCAAACCTGTCTTCGGCCTGAAGACCATACCAATGCTAATAACAGCAACATCAACTGACCCATCTTAATGTTGACATCGTTTAGTCCACTATTGCACGTAGCACTCATCAAGAATTCCACCTGTGGTAGACCCGAACGTAGTCTGCGCTATTGGAAGATGAAAATAAAGGAAGAGCTCGATAATTATTACTGTATGGTGATCTTCAGGAGTCGGATCGAGTTCCCTCCAAGCCCATATCACCCGCTACAGAATGTGTTACTGTTTAATGTATTTTCGTGAATAAATGAATAATTTTCTTCATAAAACTGCGTGATTGTGCAGAATGTGGTCAGCGTTTCATCATAAGAACGAATATGTTCGTGATATTAACAACACAACCCATAAAAATATTTTGAACATATTTTGTAGAATTAGTTGCCTTGAATACACGCTGTAACTCAGTATTAAGGTGGAGTGGCGTCCGGAATATGTGTTGTGCAGAAGTGGGGATCAAATAGTTCGAATGGCTCTAGGCACTATGGGGCTTAACATCCGAGGTCATCAGTCCCCTAGAACTTAGAACTACTTAAACCTAACTAACCTAAGGACGTCACACACATCCACGCCCGAGGCAGGATTCGAACCTGCGATGTAGCTGCAGCGCGGTTCCGGACTGAAGCGCCTAGAACCGCTCGGTCACAACGGCCGGCGAAGTGAGGATCAGTTTAACAATTATTTTATCTGATATCAACATAACAGTAATACACTTTCACCAAAACAAAATATCTCTGTAACCCATAAAGAACCTTAATAGCACTCCTCTCAGTCAGTACAAAAATGTCTTCCTTTCGACGAAAGAATAAAATCAAATATTTGAGCTAACTCACATTCTAAGGAAAGACGCGTGAAGAAGGTTTTATACGAATAGGACGGAAATCAGTAGATGTGTTGTACATATACAGAGAAACAAATGATTAAAATTTCAGAATTACTGGATGATTTATTCAGGAGAACGTGATTCATAAATTCAGCAAGTCAATAGCGTGTTGGTCCACTTCTGCAACCAATTGTTCGTGTTGGCGTTGACTGACAAAGTTGTTGCATGTTCTCCTATGTAATATCGTGCCAGTGTCCATCTAACTGGAGCATTAGATCTCCAAACCCCCAGGTGGTTGGCGGTCTCTGTCCATAATGCTCCGAACGTTCTCAATTAGGGAAACAGCTGGAGAACTTGCTGGCCAAGTTAGGGTTTGACGAGCACCACTACAAGCAGAAACTCTTGCCGGGTAATAGATATTTTCTTGCTGAAATGTAAACTCAGGATGGCTTGCCGTGAATGGGAGCATAACGGGGTATAGAATATCGTGGACGTACCACTGTGTTGCAAGTGTGGCGCGGATGACAACCAAAGGGCTCCTGCTATGAAATGAAAAGGTGCCCCAGACCATCACTCAAAGTTGTCGGGTCATACGGCGAGCGACAATCAGTGAGGTATCCCACCGCTGCTTGGAGGGTCACCCGATACGTCTTCGGCCTGTGATCTCATTGACTGGAGTAAAACTGTCTTCAGCGATGAGTCGCGCTTCGAACTGAGCCCCGATGACGAGCAAAGACGTGCCTAGACATGCCCCAGAGAGCAGTGGGTACCAAACAGTTTTTCGCCTCATGGCAGCTAGAATTGATTGTCAGGGGTTCCATTTCGTTTCATAGCGGGATTCCTTTGGATGTCATCCGCGGTACCCCAACAGCACAGCGATATGTCCACCATTTCCAACGCTTCGTTTTGTTTCCTCTCATGCAACAATCATGGTCACACATTTCAGCAAGGAAGTGCCCATACGCACACGGCGAGAGTATCTACTGCTTGCCTTCGTGCTTGCCAAACACTACCTTGGCCAACAAGGCCCCGGATCTCTCCCTAACTGAGAACTTTTAGAGCATTATGGACAGTGCCCCCAACTTTCTAGGGATTTTGACGATCGTGTTGCCAGTTGGACAGAGTCTGGCAAGATGTCCCACAGGACTAAATCCAACAACTCTACCAATCAATGCCAAACCGAATAACTGCTTGCCTAAGTGCCAGAAGTGGACCAACGTGTTATTGACTTGCTCAATTTGTGATGCTCTTTCTCTTGAATACATTCGTTTGTCTGTACATGTATACTACATCTACCGATTTTCGTCTCATTAGGGTAATCCCATTCTTTTTCGTAGTGTATACTTAACCGGGCAGTAACATAATCAATTTACAATGCCGGGTCCAGGCCATAACCAGTCAACATATCTGAGTCGACTTCAGCAGTAAAACATGAGATGGCAAAGAAACTTTTAGACTTAAACTAGGATCATAACACACTTCTGCCCATTTCTCTACTAGTATTGCCATCACCAGATAGGTACCACTATAAACTACAAATAACTCTCACCAAACTACCAACACATATATATCAACGAATTCTTATACTGCAATGCAAACAGTTGATTACTTACTTAGACTAACAAGACGAATTCTCGGCAGTCCCGCTCACGGCGTAGCTGAAACAAAACATCTTATGATTACCACAATTAATCATTCGCTCGGTGTGTAGCTAACAAATAGGATTGCTCTCTCCCACAGCACACACGCACCAACACTCCTGTGTGCAGTCGATAAACAGCCAGAAAGTGGCAGTCGGCAATCACGGACATCTGTGCTGAATTTGTTGCCAGCAAACAAACACGTTGCACCGCTCATATGTCACACAGTGCACTGTATCAACCATAAAACCACGAGCGTGGGACCGACCGTTAGCTGCAAAAGCTCTCAGTTGGTGCTCCTCTTGACATGCAGAAGGCCGCTTTTCTGCCTCCAGTGGGTTCGCTGTCCATTCGGGGGGGAAAACACATCAACCGCTCCACCAGACGGTTCTGTCTACACAGCGGCCACGTCCCGCGCAGACCGTTGACACGTCTGGCTGTGCATGTCATGCTTCGTGTTAGTGAATATGGGATTGAAACAAATAAAGACAAAGGCAGCGTATAATTGACTGAAACGGGATTTTGTAAGATCTGTCAAAGGTTGTCTAGGAAAGGGTATCATGAGATTTGAACGAGTATAATCTTATACATATTATTCCTCAAGTCAACATTCCTTTTTTTTTTTTCAATACTCACTAATCGTACAGAGATCAAAAAGGTATCGGTAGAAAGGTTTTCTAACCGGCTTCTGACTTTGGATGTCTATTTGCTCTAAAACTTATTATTTGTGGAACATTTTAACATAAAAGGGACTTTTAACCATTACGGGCAAAAGGGCGTCATGGACGTCCAGCTTCGCACTTACATTTTACGAGGCTAACTTATTAATCACGAATAAGATACACCCTTTTCATATTATCTTACTATAAATACAATTTTATCTTCTTTAAAGTGCTTATTAACAGAATAATTTCCATACAGCATTGTCGTAGATAATAACCGTGATCACTGTGGTGGTGCATTCTCTCTGTCTGTCGCACAAGCTGACTTATCAGGACAATTATGTTTTCCAAAAAGACAAACATATTTGTCAATCTCACCTTGAACTGTGACTTACCTAAGGGTGTAACGAGCTTACATAAGGTACGAAGTGCAATTAAAATCTCAGAATGAAGTTAGAGGTTACTGTGGCCTTGGTTATATACCAGGTCAGAAGCGAACGCTACATTGTAATCTATACATTTCGCACTTATTTATTTACTTGTACTTTATATTCGTACCTCTCATTACACTGCTCTTCAGATGCAGGTAAGAGTAACTTTTACCGTCGAAAATTAGAAATTACAAGCAACTGGTGGCAGTCAAATATTGATTGACGTCGGGAAAACTGTGGTAACACTGCGGGTAAACTTGACACCATCTGGTCCAAGCATAGCTTTTTAATTTTCAAGAAGACAATTGCGTATTAAAATTGCATTTGCGGTCACTGTAAACAAGTCGCAGGGATAAACGAGTCAACGAGCAGGGTTGTATTTAACATATCCCGTCTTTACTCGAGGACAGTTGCATGTAGCTTTTTCAACGGTAACTAAATCAACTAAGGTTTTTGTATCCCTTAAGAAAAATGAAAAACAAAAAGTATATGAAGATTACATTCTTAGGTCAAATATCGTTTATACCGAGGTACTGCAACATTCTGCAAAGAATTTTGTTGAAAATGATGTGCACAGAAATGTGTATACAAGAATGTATCATACATTCATGATTATTGTTTCACATCGTTCAGTTCATTTTTAAAGATTTTTCTGTTCATTGCACAACCACCCTTATCACAACGAATACACTTATTCCAAATAGCGTGACTATTTAAAACCATGGAAATGCGAAAGTATCGCACAGGTCTCCTGGTTTGGAATATATAACTTAAATCACGAAGTGAAACATTATAGGGAGAAATGGAGGCCACATCTAAAAATCATGCAAGGAGACAGAATTACTGTCATTGTAAACATGTACAAGCCCTCAGGAGCAAGAGTTGGAAGACCAACTAAGGGATGGGCTTAAAAATGTGACGTCTGAACAGGCATATTGCTTACTAAACCTTGAAACGATGAGAAAGAAGAAGAGAAACAGAATAATATGAAGACGTTTCTCACATAATACAACGCTTTCATTATTGTTAATCGTCTTTAACATTTATGTTTAGCGTTTCATGCGATGGTCCACCGACTGCTATAACTCCAGGTGGATGTGAGATGGATCCCGCCCTGAAGCAGACACTTTCAAAATCAAAAACATACTTTCTGTGCTGTTTGCTCATTCCGCACGATCGTCGGCGGGTGAGAACTTTCCCGCATTGCTGCCGTCCGTGCTGCGGTGTTAACGGACCGGAACAAGGGACGCGGCAGCTGCAAAAGTCTCATAATGAATTTTGACTAATTGTGCGCAGTAAATTGCAAAGGGAGACCTGTCTCTCCCTCTCTCACACGCTGGAGGACAGAAGGACTGGCCGTCGTTATTTATGCTGTGTGAGTTACGCGCCCCAGACTGGCGGCACGTCGCGCCTCATTTTTATTTTCGCTCACAACAAAATGTAGCGGCGTGCGCGGGTGTATTATTGTTCAGCGCCGCGGCTAGGCTGCCCATAATTGCAGTTTAAATATTTTGTGTGGGCGCGAGGGCGGCTGCGTGCTTTTTGTTTGATCAGCTGCCGGCGCGTGCTACGGGTGTGTAATCTGTTTACTACGGACCAGCAACGCTGCTCGGCTCCTGTTCATTTAGCACGGGACACGCGCCGTAATCTGGCCCGCACTTGAGTCGCAAGTGCCGGCGGGGAATATTAGAACTGGAGTGTCGCGTTACTCACTAAGCACGCTATGGGGAGAAAGTTATTACGAGGCGTAATTACGATACAGGAGGACCGTCGCCAAAACAATACAGGCTCTAAGGCTGCTGTCAGCCTAACCTTTCTTATCCTGGTTTTCGTAGAGCGTACAAGGTGCACATCAGTCATCCCCACGCTGAGATTAGCTCGTACCACCTCTTCCCCCACCATCATAATCATCAGCCCTAATTAAACTTTAGAGTGAATAGGAAATGTCTTTGAACACTTTCGCCGGCCGGTGTGGCTGAGCGGTTCTAGGCGCTTCAGTCTGGAACCGCGCGACCGCTACGGTCGCAGGTTCGAATCCTGCCTCCGGCATGGATGTGTGTGATGTCCTTAGGTTCGTTAGGATTAAGTAGTTCTACGTTCTAGGGGACTGTTGATCTCAGATGTTAAGTCCAATAGTGCTCAGAGGCATTTGGTCCATTTTTTTCTCTGAACACTTTCATTCTTAAAATATCGACAGATAAACGATACTTAATTGTTGTAGATGTTATACGGAACCAGAAACTAATGATACGACGAGACAGTTGGTACTGCTTATTTGTAACAACCTCTGTTTATAGAATGATAAAGCAGTTCTCAGCGCACCGCGAGTGTTACTTACAACTCCCTCTCAGAAGAGAAAGCTAACTGTACTTGTTACAAAAGATACTTCCTCTACACTGCTCCTCTCCATGACACTTGGTTCGCCTACACGTTGCACCTACGTTAAAATCGACAAAATTGAAATGTGTGCAGTATACACAGGCCTATTGTTTTTTAATCACTTGATTGCTGGACTCTAATGTCTGAATGGCAGAAATGGGAAGACTTCACGTTGCCAGCGCTTTGTGTCTCATCACTGCCAACACCACCACGATTACTACTGCTACTACTACTGCTTCTACTACTAACAATAATAAAAATAATAATAATAATAACAATAATAATACACCTTAAGCAACATAGTAGCGATCGCATAGTTACAACTGCGATGTGCTCTCAATTACGCCCTGTAGACAAAAAAAAAAAATAAAAAAAACGGCACACCACGAAGCAATTACCCGAATTGGACTTAAATCGGTAGTTCTTTGTTAATCCATTTGATAGACGTGGTTTACTCATACAGACAAACAAATCATTATCATTACAGAGGAGGTGCTTCACAAATTGGGTATGTCAATAACGCGTTGATCCACCTCTCGCTCTTGTGCAAGCACTTGACGGCTTGGCAATGGCCGCGCGGGGTGCCCCCGCGGTCAGAGGCGCCTTGTCGCGGTCCGTGCGGCTCCTCACGTTGGAGGTTCGAGTCCTCCCTCGGGCATGGTTGTGTGTGTTGTCCACAGCGTAAGTCAGTTTAAGTTAAGTAGTGTGTAGGCTTAGGGAACGATGATCTCAGCAGTATCGTACCATATGACCTCACCACAAATTGTTTGCTTGGAAATGATTGATCGAGTTGCTGGATGTCCTCCTGTGGGATATCGTGCTAAATTCTGTCCAAAATCCCGAGCTTGTTGGAAGGGCCTGCCACAAGGCCCCAAAAGTTCTCAGCTGGGTGAGATCCATCGACCTATGTGGCCAAGTTACTGTTTGGATAGCGTGAAGACAAGCAGTAGAAACTATCGCCGTGTGTGGGTGGGCGTTACCTTGCTGAAATATAAGCCCTTGTTGGCTTGCCACGAAAACAGCATGATGCGTGGAATATCGTCGACGTATCGCTGTACTGTAACGGTGCCGAGGATGACAACCAAAGGTCTCCTGCTATGGATTGAAATGGCACCCCAGGCCAAAACTCCTGGTTGTCGGACCGTATGGCAGGTGATGAACAGGTTGCTATCCGATTTCTGTGCAAGACATCTCTAGATGCGTCTTCGCTGGTAATCAGGGCTCAGTTCGATGTGGAACTCGTCACTGACGACAATTCTACTCCAGTCAGTTAGGCTGAATGTGCCAGACACCACTGCAAACGGTTTTGTTGATGTAGAGAGGTCAGTGGTAGTCAGCTGCCTATTAATGGGTCTTGTGGTCACTAAAGAAACAGTTGCACGTCGGATCGATGGTACTGACGAATCCGGGGCTGAGTGCCTCTCTGACAATCGCTCAGTCCTCATGTCCTGTCGACTTTCTAGGTCGGCCGCTTCCTTTGTAACATCGAAAATGCAGGATGCATGGCACCTGCTAGCGATATGTAATTTTTTTTTGCTGAAGTATATGTAAATATTTGTAATTTAGATGCTTTCTTTTAATAAGTAAGGAAATTGCTTCACTGTATGTGTAAATTTAGGTAGAAGCCTGTTAGCGTTTCATTGTATTTATCTGTGTCTTACTGTGAAACTTATAAGCTCTGAGAAAAGGCCAAAGGAATTGTTATTTGCATCGACTAGCAACGATAATAGCAGTGCTTGTGCGTTGTAAAATGTTTTGGTAGGGAGTTGTGCGGAGGGCGCGGTGAGAGAGAGAGAGACGGGTCTCCAGCGCTTGTAGTGTGTGGAAGTGTGGTGTTATGCTCTCGCAGTAGAGAGTACCATTTTCGGTGGCATCATATAAACGCGCTGGCCAGATGTCTGGTAACAGGAGTACAGACAGTGGACAGGCGGAAGAGGCTTTATTAATTACGATTGACCGTTCCTGTAATTAGCCGTGGCTCCACAAGATGCTACCATCTTCAACAGCAGCAGCAGTTCTAGCAACACAGTTTCATCGTCAGCTCCAAGTTTCGTCGTATGCACAGCACTGAAGTAAGACTGTTCATTGGTAGAAAGTATTAACGGACAACCCAGCAGCACAACTGAATGTGATTGATTGATAAGAATCAGTTTATAAGTATCAGTTAAATTCAGGGCGATTGTGTCCTCATTACCCCAAGACATTGTTACCAAACAGGATCCTTGTTCCTTTTCTTCCTTATATGCTGGGTGTCATAAGCAACATATCGAATAGTTACAGCCAGTTTATTAATGAATAATTTAACTTTTATGAATTTTAGCCGCAGTGTACTTTCAGTTAACTGTTGTACAACAGAGGTTTCAGCATATGACTGAAGTAAAGCAATTTCATTTTTCAAATCTGGTAATCAATCACTGGAAAAAATACAAATCTAAAGAAATGCACAAATTAAGAGTGTAGAAATTTATTTGTTTTACATATAGCTTGGAGCACATGGTTGTTTGGCTTGGTACGTATTCTAGTGTTTAATTCTGTTCAAGTCAGTAAAAAAGGCGCAGTTGTTCAGACAATAATACGAAATACAATCTGCAAAATAAGTACCGGTAGTGGAAAAGTAAAAAGTGCTTGCTTTTTATCTAAACTTCTTTGATAACGTTATGTTGAGGTCACTGAAAGTCATTGTTCACGTAACGAAGTCCAATACTGATATACAGTTGAATTACATATTTTCAAATCATTGCCGGCCGTTGTGGCCGAGCGGTTCTAGGCACTACAGTCTGGAACCGCGCGACCGCTACGGTCGCAGGTGCGAATCCTGCCTCGGGCATGGATGTGTGTGACGTCTTTAGGTTAGTTAGGTTTAAGTAGTTCTCAGTTCTAGGGGACTGATGACCTCAGCAGTTAAGACCCATAGTGTTCAGAGCCATTTGAACCATTTTTTTTTCAAATCATTACTCTATTCCCTTTTTCAAAATTTAATGCCAAACATGAAGTAAGAGTGACTTCTCAGTTTTCTTTATCATTACATACCCACTTAAAATTAGTGTCAAAAAAACGTGAAAACGTTCAGCTGTCACGTCAGGGTTTAATAATACATGTTTTTCTTTCACTGCGAAAGTTTCACAGATAAATTTATCTTTAAAAGTGAAAGTATCATATCAAAATTGTTTCCCTTTTAATTAGTGAAATTATGAATGATAAAATTGTTCCAAATTAATTATTCAACAAACCTGCATCTGACAGCATCTGCGAACTTGTTTCTTGCACTCCTCCATTTTACCAGTAATGAAACATGTATTTGACTCAACAATCAAGTGTAAGAAAATATGCCTTTTGCGCAATGGCATTAAGATGGTGCTCAAAATTTAACTTTTGGCCCTGACCTTTACTTAATGAAATTATATCTTGCCTTCAATAATGCCAGTTCTGCAATGGCATAAAATTTGTTATTTGAAATAACTTTGCTCTGATAACTTGAGTTACACCAAACTCGATTTCAAACCATGAACTGCACATATATATTGCATAGAAGCCTCATTTTCTTTACGTTCTTTCATTGGTGGGTAACTTTACTTTACTACTCATTTTCATATTCAAGATAAGCAAAGGATTTGGATTATGATTCAGGCTGTTAGATTTAAACACAATGTTGATCGCAATATATATACTGTTAACATTTTAAGTCATACACAAAAACTACTATTTCCAACATTTTTGTAGCAAGAATCACTCTTACTAAAAATTTTACAAAACGCTTACTGCGTCAAACCTTGGACATACAAATCCTAACTCTGGACACTATCTAACAAAAACCATTTTGAAATCATTATATATCTTCTCTCATTTACTTGCTAAAGTTTGCTCAGTGTAATTGCGCAGCGCGAGTCCTACCTTAAAGCTGTCACCACACGGCTGCTTCCTCCGGGCACCTAGCTGCGACTTCTCGAGTTTTTTACTGCGCGCGCCCGGTTCTCTTCACCATCAGTGATCCTCCTAGTCAAAGATATTATACTCATTCCACCTTGCGGTTGGCAACTACCGACTTTATTTTCTGGATCCACCCTGATCGGACCTTAGCACATACCTTTCACTAACATCTTATACAGAATTTTTGTTGTAAATTGCTCTAGTGGGATGGCGAGCGTTTATTATTTCCTTTTCGTTCATTAGTGTAACTTTTGGATTAATGATCAGTGGTACCCCTTTTCTGTCCAGTGTTGTTCTTGAGTTAATGCACAAAATAACTTTCATTTTCCAAATTGTTGCCCTGTTCGGTTTAATTAATTTTTATTTTTAGTAGACTTTCCATCACAAGGGTCTGTTGTACACTTTCCTCCTACTTATCGGTATCACTTCTTCGGGAAAGATAGCCTTATCCAATTAGAAAAAAATCCATTAGACATACACGCGATCCACGGTCATGTTTTATATCGCAAGCAGGATAGGCCGATTAGTTAGAGGGAGGTTGCACCTTCTTTACGTTTTGTTCGGCTCTGGTTCGGCCGTTCTTGCCAATATCGTCGAATAATGGATTCGCTCCTATTCAAATGTTCAGAGATTCGCCAATTACTCCAAACGGCTTCTTTGAGCCCAACTACACGTCCTCTCTCAAACCCTGAAATCGGAGAATTTTGTTCAAACGTCTTTCAGCGAGGCATAGTTCGTATTCAACTGAGTACACGGAATGGAATTCGCAAAGGCTTTATGCCCTGGTATTGACATGTCCCCTGTTTACTATCCTTGTCGGCTGTTCGGTGAAATTGCTCTGCAGAGTCACACATTCATCCATCAGCCACCCAAGTTAATAACCTCGCATTTTCCGTCGATACCTGTCTGAATAAAAATTTATGACCAGTCTGCATACCTCCTTCGTACTGCGTCGCATCTTATCGTCTTAGAGAGTATTTGAAATAAAAAGTGTAATTTCTTGCAACTTAGTGTAATCATTACTACAGTCTTACGGAATTGTGATACAACAGTAAGGTTTTAAAAACAGTTTAGTTTCGTGACCGAAACACAGTTGAACGCTTTTGTTTTTAATCCTCAGAAAATTACATTTTACCCCTCAGGTGGCAATTCCTTCCACGGTTGCGTACCACTGGTGTAAACGATAAGTGGTTACTACGTAACACTCAGGTGTGGGGGAAATCGAGACGAACAATGTAATATAGGAGATGGTTGGTTTGCGGTGTTGAAGGGATCAAATACAGCAAATTTTTTATCCACAAAGATAGGAAATAACGTCGCTTTGACCTTTATAGCCGCATAACCTACGGTACACGTGCACCGAGCTTATTTTGAATATCTTGTAGCTCTCTTACGTTATCCGCTTAGGCGGTCTTAACTGTGTGAAGCTTATTTCATTTTCTCGCTAAAATCGTCCTCAAATATTAAACACATCTTGTTCTTGTACTTAATATGTGTAAGACAGATGTTCGCGGAAGTTTTATCTGTAAATTTTATGAATTTTAACAGCATATAATTAACAATTAATTCCTTTTACTTCTCTGGGCTGATAACTATGAGACTTTGTTCGTAAGGGTTACATTTTAGATCTAATTGTAAACGTTATTAATTTTTCGTTCCATTTATTCTGTATCCTCATAGGAAAGTTCAAATTACTGATGCTAACAAAATAATACATTTAAAAAATCTGATTGATTTAGCCGGTAGAATTAGAGGCCTAGAAGATTCTGTATTCAAAGTATCGCTCGGCGCACGAGCACCGTGGCTTGGATGAATTTAGTAGGCCAATTTGAGGCTGTTTTTCGGCTTAACAGACCACAGTTATCCAGTTCGTCTCGACTTGCGTTACATCACTGCAGCTCATTTACCTTGGAACCCTACCTGTGTACCTGTTAGACAGTGGCAGTCTTTCTAGATTTACGAATAGCGTTAGATCCAGATCATCGGCTGTTAACTGAGGTACGGCCCCACGAATACTTAGACACTTATGAGACGTTGTGAGTACCAAAAGCTCAGTAATTTAAACTGACATTCGTTACGTTCGTTGTGGATGGTGCACTGGCGCGCTACGAAACCAAAATATGACTATGGTTTAGCATTCATGCATTGCACTACCTCGTCGTATTGGTGATACATTCATTCAGATAATGCACATTTTGCAGGTTATACACAGACACCCACACACACACACCCACACACACACACACACACACAACTTAGCTGCATATGGTTTTAGAGCTGGCAGTCAATAAACACTGAACGTAAGCACAGAGAATATTAATGTGCTAGATATCACACTCTTTCCCATCGTGTTCCTTGACTTGAGTTGCATTACCTATAAATATTAATTCTATAATACAAGGGTCCACCTCACATAGCCGACGGGGAATGCATACAGTTACAGCACTTGATAATGGTCACACGGGCGAAGCGGTAACAGTGTGAAATAAATAAATTTTACGTAACTATGAACCCCGACTTCGAAATGTTAATCACTTTCTTATACGTCTATATATTTCAATAGATCAACCAGAAACACTGAAAAGTACGGTTTCTTGGGAGCTCATGCCAGATGATGTGCTTAAAGAAAATATTTCTGTGAATTCTAGGAAACAACAAAAATCGGAATTAATCGAAAATTTGTATATGGAATTAGAAAACACGCACTGGAACTATCGACTATATTGATCAGCGTAGCTGAAGTCTGTAATGCATGCGAAAACACAGAGGAATTCTTCTTATAGTAGTGGATACGAAGTGTTTGTTGTCGTGGATGATGATGATGAGGATCGGTTGGGATATACTGAACCCATGCTTTTGAGTATAGTGTTATTAATGTCACTCTCATGACGTTGTGCTACTTCCTTTAGCGGACCAGTCTTGTGCATTATGTTGGACAGACGAAGTTAAGAGGGTAGTAAGTCACACGAATTTCAAGAAGTACTCTCGTGGAGCTAGAAATTATTTATTCCTTTTTCTACTACAAGAGATATCTTACTCCATATTTCAGAGAATGAAATTTGGCGCTAAACGAATTACAACCCTCTCTTGTCCTGCATTAAAGCCTCTTACGTTTGTGAAGGACGTCTTTGTACATTGTTCTTCTCTTATTACCAATCTACCTTGCAGGCTCCCTCTTTCTTCGTCATGGCCATAGATATGATCCGTCTTCTACACTGCCATGTTTACTTTAGCACCCATCACCAACCACAAATGTTACATTTAATTTGTACTTAATACTAATAATCATACAAGGTGCAGATAGTGTGTGCTTTTATTCTTTTTCGCTCAGTGATTCAAAATATTAACACCTTTTGAAAATTCTTCGTTGTAATGGTTGTAATGTCTAGCTCATCTACCGTTAACGTGATTGACATAAAAATTATTTATTTATTGACTGCTTATTTACCCTGTCCGGATTAGGGCCCTAAGGCCTTCTCTTACATCTGACAAGGAAAACACATACAGCAAAAAATTATTATTCAAAATAACAACTGGCAATAATCATTATAATAGCAACACTAATAATGATCATAAAATTATGGAGGAATTAAGATTGATACTGATTAGTTAGTACGTGACAAATTCAGTAACAATAATTTTCATTATTAATGAAAAGTAATAATTTCAATAATAATAATAATAATAATAATAATAATAGCAGTAACAGTATCACTAATAATGGACGCATTTAGAATGATATTGATTAGTTTAGCACTTTCGAAGTCCTATTTGGAAGCGATGATGAAACAGGAGAAGATTGAAAGAAGTGTGAGAATGGCTGTTAGCAAAGAAGAGAATTTCAATAGACTACTCCGTAGGCCATGGGAGGAAAAAGTGGTGGTTTAGGGAGGGCTGGGGAGAGTGAAATGCAAGAAAACTAAGTATTGCGACAGAAGGTGAGGCACTAGCGATATTTTGAAGTTTGAAAGGATTTCATTTGTGTAATATTTTGAGAAATATTATTCCAAAGTAGGGTTCCTGATACAGAACATGATTTAGAGGACATGAAAGTGTTGTGTAGCGGTACAGAGAGGATTTTCTTGAGAACGAGATTATCTGCTGTGTTGTTCGGATAATTCTGTAAAGATTGAAGATAAATCGGAAGAAGTGTACTGACTGAAAAGACGATACACTAAACACGGGGTATGATAATCTCTAAGTTTTTCGGCACGTAGCCGTGAAAATTGTTCACAGACAGGATTGACGTGTTTGAAATAGCTTATATAACAAATATATAGCACATACACATTCACCGGCAGTTCCAGCCGACGTGAACTCTCATAAGAAGTCCTTGGGGAATAGGATCACCATAATTGAAGATGGGAAGAGTCTTAGTAACTCTAAAGGTTTCTATTGAATACTCGAAGGGAAACACTTTTTTATATGTCTGTAGCGAATGAAGTGAGGCTGACACCATTTTACAAACTACAACTATGTATTTGTTTCTGTCTAAGTGGTGGTCAAGAACTATCCCCAGATTCTTTGTAGAAGAAGAAAAGGTTATTTCTGTGCCGTTTATGATTATGGATGGAAGAGATTAATTGCAGGGATCAGTAGTAAGTCTTCTGAGTGACTAAGATAGAATGCGTTTTGAATGGTTTATGGTTCAGACCTATGTTCTGTGTCCAGTCGGATAAAGCAAGTAAGTCAGCATTTACGTTCCGGATTGCTGTGCGCAGATTTAGTGGGCTTGCCCTCAGGTATAGCTGAAGGTTGTCACCGTATGAATGATTTTTGCAAAGGGAGATAGTACTCGATACGCTGTTGACATATAATGAGAAAAGTAATGGGCCCAGACCATGATCCTTGTTGGATTCCTTATACTACAATATCCACTGTGACCGCTTTGTTCTGACCATTACTCACTGTTGGTGGTATGTAATGTAAGAGTGAAACCACTGTACAGCATGTGAAGCAAAGTTTTGAGCTTTCAGTTTAGCAAGCGCAATACCATAGCCGACAATGCTGAAAGATTTGCTGAGATCTAAAAAGCACACAACAGTCGCCTCCTGTTTGTTTCTAGCTCAGTTCAGTTCGTTAGTCACTTTTAGGAGAGCAGTCGCTATAATGCGTTGTTTCCGGAAACCAGATCGTCGGGGATCAATGAAACAGTATTTTTGGTACACAAAACGTGGAAAGAAATAATTAAAAGCTTAAAACACAATTTACTTAAACTGTCTTGTGCAAACAAGGAAATGAGTGCAGCGCAAAACAGGAAAAAAAGGTAATTGTAGTATCTGACATCACTTTCAGGAAGCTCCATTCAGAAGCTTTCGTTTAAAATGACGTGACTGGGTGTGAACTGTGGCTATCTTCTTGCAGAAAAAAGCGAGGAATTACTATCCTGTAGACGAATCATAAACATTCATTGTCCTCATACCCGATTTCCTTACCACATATCAACTTACTTTAGCTACGTCACATCCACTGTATGCCTTTGCATCTACACTCGGCAAGCCACTGCGTCGTGTGGTTGATGATACTTTTGTTACCACAGTACCACTATATCCTATCTCCCCCCCTCCACCCCCCCCCCCCCCACACACACACTTTTTTGATTCACAAATGGCGAATGGGGCGTAGGGAGATTGATAGTCAACAAAGCCCTATATGACATCTAATTTCTCCGATTTTCTCGTCGTAGTCTTTTTGCGACTCGTATGTGGGAGTAGATGACATGTTGTCCGACTCTTCTTGGAATGCACTCTACCGGAATTTCAGTAGCAAACCTCTCCCTGGAACAAGACACCTCTCTTGGAGCGTTAGCAGCTGGGGTTTGTTGAGCATCACCTTCACGTTCTCGCGCAGACTAAACGATCCCGTGAAGACACACGGCGCATTTCATTGGAGATTCTTTATCTCTTTTGTTAGGATAAGGGTCTCACACTAATAAACAATATTCAAGAATCGGTCGAACGAGTGTTTTGTAAACCACTTCTTTCGTGGATGAATTACATTTTCTTAATACCCCCAAATGAAACTGAGCCTGGCATCTGTTTTTCACCTGTCTGTTTTATGTGGTCATCCCACTTTAAGTTGTGATTTTTCGCCTATATCGAACTGTATTTGATCTCCTGACCTGTTTAAATGCAGTACGTTTCACTTATTTACCCAGGCATAGATTCTTTAAACATATGTTACGTATGTGGTTCCAGAGATATTATCGAGTCGCGTACATCTATGATGTATATATGCATACTGAAGCAACGGATGAAAATTTGTACAAAGGCTGGGATTCGAACCCGGTTCTCCTGTTTGCTGGGCAGATGCCTTAACCACTACGCCACTCTGACACAGTGACCTTATACCTCCTTCCTCAGTCCAAATTCTCGTTCACGTCTAAGCCCTTTTAGTTTCATGTGATTAAAGCATAAATGCCTGGGTTTCACACAGGATCCTCTACTTCGTTCGATGTTTAGGTGCTGTTCCCATACAGTTGAAGAGCCACTGCAATGCTGCTAGAGTTTAGGGGAATACCGACTGAGGCGTGAAAGGGAATTTAGATCGAGGAGGGAGGCATGTAGTCCGTGCGTTGTGCAAAGCGAGAGTGTCAGGGTGGCGTAGTGGTTTAGGCGTTTGCTAGTGAGCAGGAGAGGCGGGTTAGAATCCCTGCCTTAGTACAAATTTTCATTCGTTACTTCAGTTTGCATATATGCAAAAAACATAGATCTCCATAAACCCAAAGAACAATTACAATGTAATAAATTATACAATCCTGAGTCGACTATATTCACACATTATTGTTAGACAAGCAAGATTTTAGTTCAACCATACTTCTCCACTGTAAATTTTGTAGCCTATCCGCACACAAACATGTGTAAGCCTATTTTTCTCATCTTCAGTTATATACATTTATACATCTATCATATGAATGACAGTTTCATATCCACTTCAGAATGACTTAACAAAAAGGTGAAACCAGTAGTCAACGAAATAAAGTTCTAGAGGGTAACTGGAGCGTCCCATTCATTAATAAAACAGACAATTGCGGAGCACATGAAGAAATTCCTTGAATTGCCTCTACCTTAGTCGGTCCTGTTTCGTTAAGAACGATGTTCTGTTTGCAAGGATGTCCTAGCAGCTGTAAAATATCTGGTCAAATATTCGGAAAGTTCGTATTTTGTTCACTAAATGAGGGTGTGGAACTGTCCTCAATACCTTCCAGAAGTCAATGAACAGGATGCAAACATGAACGACTTTGTTTATGGCACTCTGGATCTCATGGACGATTCATGCAAGATCTTTGTTTGCAGAATCCACTTTGAATTTTATAGGGAACATTTTAGTTCTCGGAGAACTTCACACTGTGTGAGCATAAAACATGTTCCACAATTCTGCAACAGATTTACGGCAGCAGTGTATTTCTGTGATTATGTCCACCTTTCGTACAATTCCTCTTGAAAAGGGGAACGAACTGTGGTTTCTCCAGTCTCTGGCTACCGTTCGTTGCTCCTCTTAAAAAGGGAGCAAGTCCTTTTGCACACGCTCTGTAGAACATTACAGTTGCCGGATCGGGTCGAGCGGTCTTCCTACTGCTTAGCAGATTTAGTTGATTTTCCATTCCGCGATTGCTTATCCCAATATCTGACATTCTGGCGTTCGTACAATAGTTGAAAGGGCGAACCGTATCAGGGTCTTCCTCGGCGGAACAATTTCAGTAGAATGAGTTCAGTATTTCAGCCTTCACCCTCATATCTTCGATGCCAGGACCGTCAGTTAGCGACTGAATAGATGGCTTCGATCCATCCACTTACTAACGCAACTTCAGATCGCTTGGTAAAATGATACTTTACGACAAAAACATACTCGATATGAGAAGAGATAGCATCATTTATTCAGTTTACAAGAAACAGACTGATCTCAGTCGTAATCTAGAAATATTGACTGGAGAAAAACAGGGTGAGGTAGAAGCAACAAATACAATTTCAGAGATTAATATTTTTGAGAATGCTAGCTATGAATGTCCTAAAATCTTCATTATTTCGTCGCATGCTAGAAACAGTGTCAGAAGTCAGTTACTGCTTTGACGCCTCGTTGCTTGAGTCGGATGTAATACTAGTGTTCTTAATATCTTGATTTTATAGTTATTATAGCATTTACGACGTAAACATTCTATACAGAAACGCTTTTTTCGGAGGTACAAACTCATATATCTTAATCTTATTAGATGGTGGACATACGAAGGGGATTTTATTTCCCATGCACTCTCCTGTTCTGCTCAGAGACTGCGACAGGCTACGTGAGACATGCGTCTTCAGCTATCTACCGATTGTCGTAATTTCATATGCTGGAATTCTTAACACGCATCGTGACTGACACTCTGTGTTTCTTGAGTACATCTACATCTACATCTACATGAATACTTTGCAAAATACATTTAAGTGCCTGGCAGAGGGTTCATCGAGCCACCTTCACAATTCTCTATTGTTCCAATTTCGTATAGCGCGCTGAAAGAATGAATACCTATATCTTTCCGTACAAGCCCTGATTTCCCTTATTTTATCATGGTGATCGTTCCTCCCTATGTAGGTCGGTATCAACAAAATATTTTCGCATTCGGACGAGAAAGTTGGTGATTGGAATTTCGTGAGAAGGTTCCGTAGCAATGAAAAATGCCTTTGTTTTAATTATGTGCAGCCCAAATCCTATATCATTTTTGTGACACTCTCTCCCATATTTGGCGATAATACAAAACGTGATGCCTTTCTTTGAACTTTTTCGATGTACTCCGTCAGTCTTATCTGGTAAGGATTCCACACCGCGCATCAGTTTTCTAAAAGAGGACGGACAAGCGTTGTGTAGGCAGTCTCCTTGGTAGGTCTGTTACATTTTCCAAGTGTCCTTCCAATGAAACGCCGTATTTGGTTAGCCTTCCCCACAACATTTTCTGTATGTTCCTCCCAATTTAAGTTCTTCGTAATTGTAATACCTAGGTATTTAGTTGAATTTACGGCTTTTAGATTAGACTGATTTATCGTGTAACCGAAGTTTAACGAGTTCCTTTTAGTACTCATGTGGATGACCTCACATTTTTCGTTGTTTAGGGTCAACTGCCACTTTTCGCACCATTCAGATAATTTTTCTAAACCGTTTTGCAGTTTGTTTTGATCTTCTGATGACTTTATTAGTCCATAAACGACAGCGTCATCTGCAAACAACCGAAGACGGCTTCTCAGATTGTCTCCCAAATCGTTTATATAGATATGGAACAGCAAAGGGCCTATAACACTACCTTGGGGAACGCCAGACACCATTTCTGTTTTACTCGACGACTTTCCGTCGATTACTACGAACTGTGATCTCTCTGACAGGAAATCACAAATACAGTCACGTAACTGAGACGATATTCCGTAAGCACGCAATGTCACTACGAGCCGCTTATGTGGTACAGTGTCAAAAGATTTCCGGAAATCCAGAAATACGGAATCGATCTGATATCCCTTGTCAATAGCACTCAACACTTCATGTGAATAAAGAGGTAGTTGTGTTTCAAAGGAACGATGTTTTCTAAACTCATGTTGACTGTGTGTCATTAGACCGTTTTCTTCAAGGTAATTCATAATGTTCGAAATTTTGCTGCATATCGGTGTTAACAATGTGGGCCTGTAATTTAGTGGCTTACTTCTACCACCTTTCTCGAATATTGGTGTGACCTGTGCTACTTTCCAGCCTTCGGGTAAGGATCTTTCGTCGAGCGAACGGTTGTATATGATTGTTAAGTATGGAGCTAATGCATCAGCATACTCCGAAAGGCACCTAATTGGTATACAGTCTGGACCAGAAGACTTACTTTTATTAAGTGATTTAAGTTGCTTCACTACTCCGAGGATATTTAATTCTACGTTACTCATGTTGGCAGCTGTTCTCGATTCGAATTCTGGAATATTTACTTCGTCTTCTTTTGTGAAGGCATTTCGGAAGGCTGTGTTTAGTAACTCTGCTTTAGCAGCACTGTCTTCGATAGTATCTCCATTGCAAATACGTCAGAGAAGGCATTGTTTCCTGCCGCTAACACACTGTAGGCGCCCCGGTGGTCCCGGTCGCCTACGGTGGACTGGATGGCCGAGCGGTGACCTCTACAGTTGTCAGGATGCTAGGAAATGGCTGTAGAAGCGTCAGAAACGCCAAAGAAACATTATTAATTCATAACAGCTTTATTACTGCCGAGTACAATGTGGCTTGGTGATATCAACGACCTTCCCCGAGTCCTCGCTGACTCGTAGCGATGACACCAGATCCGGGCCGCACCAGTCTTGCTAGCGCAGCGCCACGTGCTGTGACGTAGCGTATGTATGCCCTACTTCGGCCGCGTGTGGCTGGCGGCGTCCGGCTGGCCGGCCGGCTCGGCGGCGGACAGCAAGCAGCTGCGCGTGAAGGCTCCGGGTTGGAGTCCTGGTACTGTCGGCACGAGAAGCGTTCTCGTAGTGCGGAGTGTACTCCATCCCACCCCGTCTTCTTCCCTGCTCCTCCTGGTGGCTCGTCCGCGGTGGACGGGCGGAACGGGCTGCAGTCCCCCAGCGTCGTCGGCTCACCCGGTTGTGACGGCAGATGCACAGGGCCTAGGCCCCGCACGATCTCGACGACGGCTCACTGATGTGGTCAGCCATGGCAGCGAGCGAGTCTGCCGCAATGTCTACTAATCCTGGGATGATGATTGACAGCGGCAGCAGAGAGGACCAGAGCTGGTACTGTCCCCTCACATCTGCTGCTGGATGGGCCGCCCTTACTGCAACATCTCCTTAATAAAGATTAACATGTCGATCACCGAGCTGAGCGCTACGCAGCGACCCAGTACACATCTAACTGCAAGTCTAACTGCTAGTGCGAGTGTCTTGTTGCTATCAAAGTTGGCGTATGTAAAGGAAGCACGAGCGACGTCCTGACGTCATGCTCGTTTGTAATGACCGTATTCGTTCCACTTATACTGCTGATTCATCTGTCGTACTCGCCCCTTAGGTGTTCTTGCGACAGAGTTACGTGTTGTTGCGGCAGACTTACGCGAAGTTGTGAAATGCAGTACAGCTGATGCTATACCTCTGTATTGCCCTCTACGAAAGTCTCCGTCTAACACAAACCCGCGTGCTAAGCAATTCTCTCTCGCCTGTTTTGTGTAACCTGGCCATTGCCCCTGCGTGACGACACATTCCGATACATGTGCAATCCTCCTACCTACTGCCTCTGGCTCTCGGCATAGGCAACGAAACTTTGACAATATTCCACGTTTCCAACTCTTTACTATTCTGCGACACTACAACACTTCACAAGCGACCTGAATCTCTTTGGATTTTCTGCAAGGTTTCGAGACAAAGTTTCGTTGTGGAAACTGTTATAAGCCTCTCGAATTGAAGTCCACGCTAAATTTCGAGCTTCAGTAAAAGATCACCAATCTTGGGGATTTTGCGTATGTTTAAACTTGGCATGTTTGTTTCGTTGTTTTTGCAACAGTGTTCTAACCCGTTTTGTGCGTCAAGCAATATCAGCTCCGTTTTTTTAATTTATTTGGTATAAACCTCTCAATTGATGCTGATACTATTTCTTTGAATTTAAGCCACATCTGGTCTACGCTTATATTATTAACTTGGAATGAATCTAGATTGTCTCTCAGGATGGCGTCAAGCGAATTTTTATCTGCTTTTTTGAATATGTGTATTTTTGCTTAATTTCCGAAGATTTGGGGATTACAATATTCAATCTCGCTATGACAACCCCGTGTTCACTAATACCTGAATCGGTTTTGATGCTCGTTATTAACTCAGGATTATTTGTTGCTAAAAGGTCAAGTGTGTTTTCACCACCATTTACTATTCGCCTGGGCTCATGAACTAAATGGTCGAAATAATTATCAGAGAATGTGTTTAGCACAATTTCGGATGATAGTTTATGCGTACCTCCGGAATTAAACATGTATTTTCGCAAACTTATCGACTATGATCGTATGAGTCGGGTACGTGTTTGAAATCAAACTCAAGTTTTCTTTGAACTTTTCAGCAACTGTATCATCTGAATTTAGAGGTCGATAAAGGGATCCAATTAATATTTTATTCCGGTTGCCAACGATAACCTCTGCCCATACTAACTCACAGGAAGAATCTACTTCAATTTCGCGACAAGTTAAACTACTTCTAACAGCAACAAACACGACACCGCCAACCTTGTTTAGCCTATCCTTTTGGAACACCGTTAGGTTCTTCGTAATAATTTCAGCTGAGCTTATATCCGGCATAAGGCAGCTTTCAGTCCCTATAACGATTTGAGCATCAGTGATTTCTATTAGCACTTGGAGCTCTGGTACTTTCCCAACACAGCTACGACAATTTACAACTGGTATACCAATGGTTAGTGTATCTACGTTCTTCTTGTGTTCATGCTGCACCCTTTGTGACTGAAGCCCTTCTTGTGCTTTCCCGAGACTCTCTAACCTAAAAAACAGCCCAGTCCACTCCACACAGCCTCTGCTACCCGTGTAGCCGCCTCCTGCGTATGGTGGACACCTGACCTATTCAGCGGCACCCGAAACCCAACCACCCTCTGGAGCAAATCGAGGAACTGCAGCCTACATGGTCGCAGAACCGCCTGAGCCTCTGATTCAGATCCACCACTCGGCTCTGTCCGAGAGGTCCGCCGTCGGTCCTGTCGACTATGCTGCAAATTGTCAGCTCTGCTTTCATCTTGCAAGCAAGACTGGCAGGCTTTACCACTTATGTTAGCCGCTCGAAACCAGAGAGAATCTCTTCTGATCCAAAGTGACACACATCATTGGTACCGACGTGAGCAACCACCTGCAGTTGGCTGCACCCTGTGCTCTTCATGGCATCCGGGAGGACCGTTTTCACATCTGGAATGACTCCACTCGGTATGCACACGGAGTGCACATTGGTTTTCTTACCCTTCTTGCAAGTCCATAAGCGGCCCCGTAATGCGCCTAACGTTGGAGCTCCCAACTACTAATAATCCCACCGTCTGTGATTGCCCAGATCTTGCAGACCGAGTGGTTTCCTTTGAAACAGGACAGGCGACAGCATCTGGCTCAGCGACAGTCTCAGCCACAGAAAGCACCTCGAACCTGTTTGTCAGACAAACCGGGGAGGCCTTACGTGCGGCCGCCTGGGAAGACTTTCGCCACCTGCTTCGCTCTAGGGCGACCTCCCACTCGACCACAGGAGAGGGGTCAGCCTCAGTGCGAGAAGAAACTGGGTTGGCCATCGGTGAGGACAGATCGGAGGACTCGGAAGTGCTGGACGTCGGTTGGATCCCCACGGCCGGCCCACAACAGTGGTGCCAATCCACTGCAGCCTCAAGCTGTGTAATCGAAGCCATCACAGCCTGATGTTTCCCCTTTTTAAGACCTGTCTTAGCAGAAGCAGTTCTTTGCCTAACTTTGGCCGGCTGTTTGATCAAGTTATCTTACGTACGGTACGGAAATTCGTTCAGAACAATGGTGATGGGCCATATTATCGAAATACAGGTCGAAATGTGTGAAGGTCGTGTATAAAGTGTGACTCAGGGGACCCTCTACTCTTATAAAACGTCGAACATATGTAGCTGGACTTGTTTGTCTGTTTTTGCAGTGTGTTTTACAATGGAATCAAACGATCTAGCGCTTTTCTACTATTATTTCAGACTTAGGTCAGATGATATTATTAGTGGTCTTAAGTAATTTCCAAGTCATTGCTAGATTAACCTGTTTAAGAAATAAATGTTGGATAGTAAAATACTAACAGAATAAATTACAATCAAACTTTCTACACAGTTATACGTAGGGAAAGGAAACCAAAGATCAAAGATAAGAAATAAAAGCTCCGACGTGTGCCGATATCAGAGACTGGTATAGTACCTTTAGTACAGGTTATAAGATGGGGATCAACACAAGTAAAGCAATCAAACTTAGCTCAATTAAATCAGGCGATGCGGAGGAATCTGAATTAGGAAATGAAAAGGACGAGGGCGTAGTGGAAAGTAATGCCGTCGAATTTTTTACATGAAAACTCATAAAGCTTTTAAAATTAAACAAATTTTATTAGCACTCTACACCTTTATTTTTCATATCTACATGTTTATTTCTGAACAAAGTCATCTTGGTGACGAGCATATTTTCCAAAAGGTTTGTCAGATTGTTGATCTCGTCACTGCAGAATGCGACGGACATATAACCACCTCTGCTTGCACCTCTTCATCACTATCAAGGCGAAGTCGTCGATGGTATCCTTTAGGTTTTGGAAACAACTGAAAATCGGGTGGGGCAAGATCAGGTCTGTATGGAGGTTGATTGACGAGAGTGACTCCAAGGCGTCGGATTTTTGCAGATGTCGCAGCGTCTGGGTGTGGTATGGCATTCTCATGCTGAAGAAAAAGGTCCTCCATGTATGGAGGATCCCTTCGAATTCATGCTTTCAGTTTTCTGAAGAGCTCTTAGTACGTTTCACAATTTATGGCGATGCCTTTAGACACGAATTTCAAATGCACCACCCCAAAAACATGCTAGAACACTGTGAGCATGACCTTACCTGGTGATGGCATAGTCATGAACATTTTTGACGTCGATGATCCTTTGTGGCGTCAAGAAGCCCGAAACGTAAAGAAATTTGTTGACAAATGACCAATCCTGTTTGTTTCACGTCAGAAGTGAGCATTCGTGGTACGCAAGTTTCCTGTACCGCAGTTCTGCAGTGATGGCCTGCAAATGGTGACTTGTCACACTTACCTGACAACTGTTTCTGCGTTATCGGACGATTTCCTCCGATGAGTTCGTCAACCTGGATCCGATGAATCTCGTCGGTTGCCGTACGCAGTCGTCCAGTCCAAGCTCTGTCACATACATTTAGATCTGCTCCATTGTTTCCTTCGTTATGAGTACAAACAACCCAATGTTGCACATTACTGATGTCGATATAATTACCACCATAGTTTTCATTGTCCTATGGATTTCAATAGGACGCATGTTTTCTGCGGTTGGAAAGTTGATTGCAGCACACTGTTTTTCACGTACCGACACAGTTACGTTACACACCGCAATGTTACACGCTACATTTCGGAGACCGCTCTCTAGCGGCAGAGGGTTGCAACTTGCGACACCGAAGCGAGGATGTCAACTGAGTAATATGCATATACCCCAATCGATAGTGAGAAGAGAATAAAAAATTCGAAACATTGCTTTTCAGCACGCCATCCTCGTAGTCCAGTTTTAGTATTTATGCAGCAAAATAACAAACTATGGCCGAATTACAGAAGCTATAAAAGCCAGAACAGCAGTACAAAGAAAAATGTTTCTGTAAAAGAGAAGTTTGGTAACGTCGAATATAAATTTAAATGTTAGGAACTCTTTTACTGAAGATGTCTGATGACCTGCGCTGTGAACAATGGTTAGGGACAAGTAGGGTGTTTTGAGAAATTGTGCAGTAAAGTTTCAATAAAAACTCAAAAATAAGATACTTCAAGTACATCCATTATGTGTTTTTTTTTTTTTTTTTTTACTGAAAGAATGTGTGTGAAATCTTATGGGACTTAACTGCTAAGGCCATCAGGCCCTAAGCTTACACACTACCTAACCTAAATTATCCTAAGGACAAACACACACAACCATGCCCGAGGGAGGACTCGAATCTCCGCCGGGACCAGACGCAGTTTGTTACTGAGATGAGCCCTTTTTCCTTAAATTTCTAGAGTAACGATATCAACGGGTACTTACCACTGTTTACTTGGAAATTAAGTGCACTTAACATGGATTAACTTTGATTTATCGCTGTTGACAAGCTGGGTGAGTTGGTGAAACATTACTGTGAAACCTCTCAAAAGAACAGAATTAAAAAGTCGGAACTGTTTCAGTTTTTCACACTAGGATTTGATGAGTCATGTTTGTATTAGTAAAGTATCAGAACCTCAGAAATTAATTTGTGATTCAGCACAGTATAAAATAAATTCTATTATCTCCTTACCACAGAACGTCAGCAATGTTCAGGGCGGCCGTTAACACTTCTGCCATCTCAGTGTCACGAAAATTCATGTAAGCTATGTTAAGGGGCACAATATTATTAACGTACTTAAATAATTATTCGCATTTTTCTCCTTAGTAGAAACTTTTGAATACCATTTGCCTTCAGAAACATAATCAAGATCTAAGAACGTAGTTTCCCGCGGCCGGTGTCATAGTGATTAAAATTCTTCTGGCTATTATGCCATGTCATTACTAAAAACTAACAACAATAGTAAACTAAAACCGACGTTTCGGCCGAATTGCAACGGCCTTCCTCAGGGCACGACTGGTATTGCATGGGGATAGGTGCTTCTATTTATTACAGACTATCGATGTCTGACACTGTTGTAAAACTTTTAATTGGCCCTCTAATATGATAGGCTAGGCATGACGTAAGGGAAGATAGAAGGAAAGAAGCTATTCGTGGAAGTCCAAGTCTTCAACGATTGGCAGCTGCCCACCAGTCAGCGTTCGGCTTCTGGTCGGCAAGTTTTCCTCCTGGTGTGCGCGGAAGTGGTCCGACAGTTGCTCTTCAGCTGTTGTGCAGATACGTCCGTGTCCCGTGTAGCTTCTGCCCCGCGACCGCTCGCGGCCCGTCGGACTGGGATGGCCGGCATCCAGAACGCCGGGAGTTTGTAGCCATCTTCTCTGTTGAAGTTGTCAGTCTGCTTAATAATTTCGATCGCCTCCCATATTTTGCGTTCTCTCATCCACGATTCTTTCGCCAGTACTCGGGCTTCCTGGAACCTGATAGGTTGTCCACAGTCACGGGGGTGTTCCGCTATCACCGATTTATTATGTTGTTGTAATCGTACATAACGTGCGTGTTCTGCTACTCGTAAGCTGACAGGTCTCCCTGTTTCTCTTATGTAGGCAGCTCCGCACTCACACCGTAGTTCGTAAACACCTGCAGTGTTAAGATTGTTGACTACATCCTTGGTGGAACCTATATTTCGTGGATCCTGTGACTGCTTCGAAAAGTCGGTTTGAAACCTCGTCGGCGGAGAACGTTGCCTAGCCGTTCACTGACGCCTTTTACATATGGTAAGTGTACTAGTGGAAGCTTCTCTTCTTTGCCTTCTTCTCGTGTTCTGCTCCCTTTGGTTTTAGCAATGACGTGGCATGATACCCAGAAGAATTTTAATCACTATAATCAAGATCCTTGTCTGAATTGTAGTGATCCACATCACCCTCGCATCTGACCCTGAAAAGCATTTTCCTGCCATCGCACACGTTACTGACAGCCTTGTTTCTGGAACTTCCTTCTGTTTACATCCACACATCCGTAAATAGTTGCCTTTATTAAAAATCTTAGACACAGTTGCCGTTTCGCATTTCATTGTGGACGTATCAGATAACAAAGTATGTCACGTACCCTGTTTGATATGCAATAAGTCTGTTCCTCATCGACTGTTCCTTACCATTGTTCAGGCACGGGATTTTGTCTGAAGAAGACAGATTTGTTAAGATCGAAGATCATGTTAACTGTTAGGAATTCTTTTCGGAAGGTATTTGTCGGGAGTGTAGACTTGTAACACAGCCAAACATGGACGATAACCGATTCAGACAAAATGGAAATACAGCCTTTCGAAATGAGGTTCTGCGACGAATACTGAAATTAAATGGTTAGATCGAATAACTAGTGAGGAACTAATGCATGTAAATGCGAAGAAAAGGAATCTTATGGCACACTTTGACTAAAAGATTGATCTTTTGATAGGACACATCCTGAAGCATCAAGGTATGGTTAGTTTGGTAATTGAGTGAAGTGTGGTGGGCGAAAATTGTTGAGGGAGTCCTGGACATGAATACGATAAGCAGTTTCCAACGTATGTAAGTTGTGGTAGGTACGTAGAGATGAAGAGGCCTGCGTGGAATACACTAGCATGGAGAGGTGCATCAAAATAGTTTTCCGAGTTCGAGCGTTACAGCAACACGTAGGCCTCACTGAGTACGCCACAAATAGCTCGTCCACTGAACAGGCCTAGAGACGGACTAACGGTGTAGATATGTTTGTTCCCCGACTGCGGCAACTGAAGGCTGCAGGTGACAACGTAGTAGTGTGACGTTGATAATTCTTCAGTCGCGAGCAGAGGTTTAGAAATATTCATAATATAAAAAAAAATTGTGAGAACAAGCTTTTCAGAGTGAAATTCAGAAAAATTAGGATTAAAGTTATTGGTATAGATAGACAAGGCGTAGACTAGAAATGAGATAGATAACGCCCACCTACAGACGCGATCCGCGAGTTGCAAACTAATAGTTCGCGGTCGCAACTATACAATAAGAAAGCAGAATGAAACCAGTGTTAGCCAAACTGTAATGGAACATCGTTACTTTTACATTCTCATACTGCTTTGTATATTTCCAACATGATTTAGTAATAATTATTCAAAGATAGTTGCGGGGAAGAGATACCACCAAACCATTGTAAAAGCAAATTAAAGTTGGTAGCTGCACATTTATTGTGTTGCTGTATACCTAAGGATTTAAAACAATAATATTTATAAAGTCTGAGCTCTTCCTGAAGATGCTATATTTATTACTCCTAAAGAAATAAGTCGTTAGGCCCGAGAACGGCCAAACGTTTTGCTCTATAGTCTCGTTTTGTAAACGGCTTTGCCGAGAGAAAAAGCGCTCAGTACGCTGACCCAGTGGACAGCTTCGATGTACGGTTGGCTGATGTGCCACGTCATTTTTATATTGTTGGCGCCTTTCATGAGGAACGACGGACACTGCAGATAGATGGATGTGTGGGAGGCTTCTGACAAGACAAGCCACAGATAATCCATTTTTTTATTCATATGCAGGAAGCCAGAATTATGTTAACCAATCGTTCTAAAAAAGCTTTTCGTTCAATACATTGACAGTTAGTTCTAACAAGTTTACCATTTTAATTCAAATACATATCACAGCATACTTACTTTTTTCCGTCTGTCTCGTTTTAAATTTCAATATCTCTTGTACACTGAAAAGCCAAAGAAACTGGAACAGCTGCCTAATATTGTGTAGGGCCCCCGCGAGAACGCAGAAGTGCCACAACACGACGTGGCATGGACTCGACTAATGTCTGCAGTAGTGCAAGATGGAATAACAGCATGAATCCTGCTGGGCTGTCCACGAATCCGTAAGAGTACGAGGGGAGGAGATCTCTTCTGAATAGCACGTTGCAACTCATCCCAGGTATGCTCAGTAATGTTCATGTCTGGGGACATTGGTGGCCAGCACAAATGTTTAAACTCAGTGTTCCTCGAGCCACTCTCTGGCAATTCTGGACATGAGGAGTGTCACATTATACTGCGGAATTGCTCAAGTAAGTCTGAATGCAAAATGGATATGAACGGATGCATGATCAGACAGGATGCTTACGTACGTTTAACCCATTAGAGTCGTATCTACATGTATCAGGGGTCCCACTCCAACTGCACACACCCCACACCATTACAGAGCTCCACCAACTTGAACAGTCCACTGTTGACAGGCAGTGTCCATGGATTCATGATCTTGTCTCCATACCCGTGCCCTCTGACAGTTCTTGATGTCCCAGCATTGAACTCTGAAGCAATTTCCGGAAGGGTAGCACCTCTGTCACGTTGAACACTTGAAACGTCCCCTTACAAAAATTAGTGAATGACTGTGCTGTTAAACCTCTTACATTATTTGATTTTCAAACAGCTGAGCAAAACTGAACGTACTCAGACATTACGCTCTTTACTTATTCTGATCAACACTAAACTGACACACAATATTTTTTAACGCAACGCAATCTGACTTTCAATAATCCCTACAAGAGAATGGCCCTGACTAAATTAACCTATACGTTTCACAAATCACTTACCTCACAAAAATCTTCGTTACTCAAACTACTGCAATACACCGAGCGCCAGTACTGCTAGCTAAATAAAAGATTCAAACTACTTAAGGCACTAACTACTGATAGGCATAGTTAGCAAATGAAAGATTTTGATAGAAAACAAACAATGTATTTACCTTAAAAGTGTTCAAAAGTCATAATATATATAGTAGTTCATAACAACCATTCTTACAAATGTACTGTTTCTGATGGACACACGTGCAGATCATCCGCTCTCAAAAATTCCGCCATCTCTCTCCCCACATCCACCACTGCTGGCGGCTCACCTCCAACTGCGCAACGCTGCGCGCTGTTAACAGCCAACTGCCCAACACTACAATAGAAAATATTTCAACAATGCCAACCAGCCACAGACTGCACACAGCACAGCCAGTGATTTTCATATAGAGCGCTACGTGGCGTTACCAATATAAAAACCTAAACAGCCTACTTACACACTCACAAGATGGTCGTACGGGAAAGTCCCCACTTTATCTCTGCCTTGGAGATGCTGTGTCCCATAGATCGTGCGCCGACTATAATACCACGTTCAGACTGACTCACATCTTGGTAACCTCCCGCTGTAGCAGCAGTAACCGATCTAATAACTGCGACACGCATTTGGCGTCCTATACAGGCGTTGCCGACCGCCGCGCCATATTCTGCCTTTTTACATGTCTCTGTATTTGAATACGCATTACTATACTAGTTTCTTTGGAGCTTCAGTATATTCTAAAATTACAGGATTGGTTTTATTAGTGATACGCTTTCCCTTACATTCTTGACATTTAGAGCAAGCTGCCATTGATCACACCACTTAGAAATTCTATCTAAAACATGCTGTATTCTTGAACAGTCACTCAACGAAGTTATTTTGCTGTATACTACAGTGTCATTAGCGAACATTCGCAGATTGCTGTTCATCCTTTCCATCCGATCATTTATGTATGCAGTATGTCTCAAAGCCTTTAGGTCAAATTGATACTGGTGATAATGGGTCCGCAACCGACTGTGATGAGATACGGAACCAATGGCTGTAATTGCATATTTATTGTTTTACGGACATACGCAGTGTACTGAGCACAACGACAACATAGCTCATAGTAACTGAAAAACACGTACCCTCATCGTTGGATTGTGAGGGGTGGTCATGTCTCATGGGTAGCGTGATTGCCCGATCTCACACCTCTGGAATTTATTCTCTGGGGTTACGTCAAAACGTTGGTGTTTCAAACTCCATAGAAGACCAGCTTGCTAGAGTCCAAGCTGTCTACGTTCTGGTACAACATACACCAGTTGTCTCTGAGAGAGTGCGGTAGAATTTCACGCAAAGTTGTCATGTATGCATTCAGTCTTCCCGTCGCCACTTTGGTCAGTTACTACGGATGATGAGCTACGGCGCTGTTATGCAGCTTCTACGTCTACATCTATATCCATACTCCGCAAGCCACCTGACCGTGTGTGACGGAGGGTACTTTGAGTACCTCTATCGGTTCTCCCTTCTATTCCAGTCTCGTATTGTTCGTGGAAAGAATGATTGTCGGTATGCCTCTGTGTGGGCTCTAATCTCTCTCATTTTATCCTCATGGTCTCTTCGCGGGGTATACGTAGGAGGGAGCAATATACTGCTTGACTCCTCGGTGAAGGTATGTTCTCGAAACTTCAACAAAAGCCCATACCGAGCTACTGAGCGCCTCTACTGCAGAGTCTTCCACTGGAGTTTATCTATCATTTCCGCAACGCTTTCGCCATTACTAAATGATTCTGTAACGAAGCGCGCGTATATTGTGAATAGCAGCGGTCCTACGACACTCCCCTGCGCCACACCTGAAATCACTCTTACTTCGAAAGACTTCTCTCCATTGAGAATGACATGCTGCGTTCTGTTATCTAGGAAATCTTCAATGCAATCACACAATTGGTCTGATAGTCCATATGCTCTTACTTACTTTGTTTATTAAACGACTGTGGGGAACTGTATCGAACGCATTGCGGAAGTCAAGAAACACGGCATCTACCTGGGAACCCGTGTCTATGGCCCTCTGAGTCTCGTGAACGAATAGCGCGAGCTGGGTTTCACTCGGTCGTGTTTTTCGAAACCCATGCTGATTCCTACAGGGTAGATTTCTAGTCTCCAGAAAAGTCATTATACTCGAACGTAATACATGTTCCAAAATTCTACAACTGATCGACGTTAGAGATATTAGTCTGTAGTTCTGCACATCTGTTCGACGTCCCTTCTTGAAAACGGGGATGACCTGTGTCCTTTTCCAATCTTTTGGAACGCTGCGCTCTTCTAGAGACCTACGGTGCACCGCTGCAAAAAGGGAGGCAAGTTCCTTCGCGTACTATGTGTAAAATCGAACTGGTATCCCATCAGGTCCAGCGGCCTTTCCTCTTTTGAGCGATTTTAATTGTTTTTCTATCCCTGTGTCATCTATTTCGATATCTACCATTTTGTCATCTGTGAGACAATCTAGAGAAGGGACTACAGTGCAGTCTTCCTCTGTCAAACAGCTTTGGAAAAAGACATTTAGTATTTCGGCCTTTAGTCTGTCATCCTCTGTTTCAGTACCATTTTGGTCACAGAATGTGGGGTCATTTTGTCTTGATCCACCAACTGCTTTGACATAAGACCAAAATTTCTTACTATTTTCTGCAAAGTCAGTACATAGAACTTTACTTTCAAATTCATTGAACGCCCCTCGCATAGCCCTCCTCACCCTACACGCCCACAACACAATAAATATGCGTCTCCGACCATTGGTTCCCCTTCTCAGTGTAAACTGTTGTGGACCCAAAAGGTTTGAGACACCTTATGTAGAGAACATACTTCGCTGGGGCACCCCTGACGGTCCCCTCGAGTATGATGAACATTCGCCATTGAAGTAGACGCAAGGGTTTCCGTTACTTACAATTACCTACAAGGTCTGGAAACCCTTTCCGTATGGTGGGACGTTCCACAACGGTCTGCAATGGGGCACCGTGTCTCATGAGGAAGATATTGACGGGGGCGAGGGCAAATGGGAAGGGTAATTATAGTGGGAGATGAAGGGTGTAGGGACGATCAAATGGTTGTATTGTACAGTAGATATGTGAGATATGAAAAGATTTGTTCGAGCTAGGCTTCCGTGGAGGGGTTCAATCAACCAGTCTTCAAATTGAAGACCACAGCAACAATATAATTGTAAGGACAGCGTTGCTTTTCTGTATATCGCGTACAAAAATTTGTGTCTGTTGCTCGTTTACTATGAATGGAAGAAAGATTACAGAGTAATCGGCGATGAAGTCTCCAGTGAAAGCACCGAGAGAGATCGTGCAGTAGTAGGACACTAGACTCCAGTTAATTACGAACAGGGTTAAAGTTCCGAATAAGGAATTCAGATTTAGGATTCTTCGCTGTATCCCTAAATCACTTCCATCCGAAATGGTTCTTTTGAAAACGTAAGTGCATTTTTCATTCCCTA
Organism: Schistocerca serialis cubense; assembly: GCF_023864345.2. Classification (NCBI taxonomy): domain Eukaryota; kingdom Metazoa; phylum Arthropoda; class Insecta; order Orthoptera; family Acrididae; genus Schistocerca; species Schistocerca serialis. The sequence continues at coordinate 143,839,026 of NC_064641.1, read as the reverse complement.
TTCTTCCTCAGTTCTAGCCTGTACTTCGTCCACGACGATCTGGCGCTCAGCGTGACTTTAAATTGTAGTGTTATCTTGTTTAGTTTTGAAATACCATCTGAAATTCTGAAATGGAGGGAGATAGATGTGCACGCTATTAAAAGATTCGAGCATTCTCAATTTACATTAGTCACCAGAAACCATCAAAATTGTCGGTCTACGATATGGTCCGCACTTCTGCATAACGCAAGTTTTCGCTGGAGATAGCGAGGGTAATGTCTGTCTTCGTATAAAACGAGGCAGATTTGCAGATTCATTGGCGTTTTTCGTGTAGGACGAGCATAACTGTATAATCCCCTCGAAACGGCCCGTTTCGGTGCTCGACGTGGAATTACTGAGTGCTCCGAGGAGAGCGTGTCACTCGTGCGCCGTATTGTCGTGGACCACAGCGGCAAAATAACAGTCGTTCAAACGGCGCAATTTCGCCCGTAGCAGCGGGGAGCGACGCTTCTTATCTCCCCCTCTCCCCCGCCCTCACCACCGAAACAGTGCACTTGTGTTTCGCTCCGTTCCTGCGGGGCGTCCTCAGTCATCCTTTTGTTTCTCGGCATCGCCGCAACGTATTAAAGCCCAGCTTTCTTGTGACGTTAATGAGACGCGTGCCGCAGGCTTGCGGGCGAAACATTAATCATGAAGGTAGCAGCTATGACGTGGAGTTGGAACTGAAGTCGGCGCGGGGTGTAGTAAGGATGAGGGTAGGAGGGGGCTTGGAATGGAGGTATGGCGGCTTCCTTGCTATCTCGCCAAATGTGCCGCTAACAGCTCTACGGATTTTCTGATCGTTGCTTACTCCGATTTCATATTATTGGTTTTACATGTGCCAACGTGGTGCGACAAACAGTGTGCGTCACAACAGGTCAAAGAAATCTGCATAGGACGTGTCACTAGACTGTATCAGGTTGACAGTTTGTAGTTCGTCAATTCTACACAGCACGTTTAGTTTGAAAAGCTAAATGAAGTAAGCTCTCTGATAACTAACTTCGCTATAGTTTCAATTAGAAAAGCCACAAGTACTGTCATCAGAACCTTACTAAAAAGCAAATACACATTTAGATACACAGTTCATAGCACAAAAACTAATATTTAATTTCTTGAATTTAATTTCCACCATTTGACAGTGTATTTTAATGTTCATTCATTTGACTCTGTTTCGATTTCCGTTATATATACGGACCATAGTGGGTGATTCAGCTGCCCTTACTGCTGGGTTTTATGCAACCCACAACGCCTTCAAAAACCAAATGCGAAATGTTCATATTATCTCAGACGCAACACTATTAGTCCCAGAGGAAAAATGATCAGGAACGCTTTGTAAGAAATTTAATGTAGCCAAATTTTCTAAAGGGATACGTTTTTGCTAGAAGCCCTAGTTTTCACATTATTCAAGAGAGATGTACAAACATGTCATTCAGAAGCGTTTTTCTTGAACAACTCAAAATCTGGGACCTCCAGAGAAAACGTATCTCATTAAAAACTTAACTATACTACATTTCGTACAAAAACGTCCTTTTAGTTTTCTTCTGTAGGCCTAGCAGTCTGCATGTTGCAAGCAAGAGAATGGTTTTTGAAGGTGTTGCATGTTGCGTAAAACTGAGGTATCGGCAGCTGAACCCTCATATAGTATACACGGCATAACGTGGAGCACATAAATATATCGTTAAGGAACATTACTCATGCACAACAAACTGTCTGGCATGTCTAAATAACATGTCATCATCAAAATATTACAACATTCATCTGGTCATACATACTAGTCGTCGCATTACAAAGTGTAAGTATGAACATAAAACAGATGGTGCGCTAGACACCATGTGCAGGAGAAACACTTTATCACGCTGTGTTCTGTTTGTGATGGCCGAAAGAGTGCTGTGGCATACACACACCGACAGTGTTTCAATCACAACACAGCGTGATAAACTGTTTCTCGTGCGCACAATGTCGACTGTGCTATGTATTCTTGGCTAATGCCCAAGTTCTCTTAAGCGAAGACTCGAGTACATGCGTAATCCCGCATATATGTTGTAATATTTCGAAAGTGACGTGTCATCTATACACATTGGATGTTCTGTTGTTTGTAATACTCGTTAAAAATTTATATCTTCACATTATGCTTTCCACTATATGATCCATACGTTATCTTGATTTTCATTTCACCTTTGAACTAGATAAAGGCTATAAAGCTGAAATCGCGATACTGTGGAATGTATGAATATAAAACCATAAAGTAAACGTTGGAAATTACATTCTAAAAGTGCTATATGACTGTGTTCCACAACGATGGAAAATGATATATGTTTATCCATTCCGTCATTATTCAGAATACCTAAAAGTTAGTATCAACATCGAACCAACGAACATCCGATTAGAAATCACAACGAAATCAGTCTACAAATAGTGAAATGTTTCCACAGTGTCCATTGGTGTTATTACCAAGGTAATGTCTGTGAGCAAAGTTAAATAACAAGCGACACAGTATTACATTTAGTAAGAATATTATTTTTACTGTAGCTGACAAAACTCTTAGAAAAATCATCTGAATCGGATATTCATGGTGATGCCTACTTTATAATGTTTCGTTTCATTCTGATCCTCAGCAAAACGCGTTATTGAATATTGTAAAGAAAATTTTCGGAGCCGCTGGAGAGACATACTTCGTCTAAGGTAATTTATTCTCCACAGTCATTCTAATACTTTCTGAACGTGTAAATCACACTTTTCTCAGATTTATTGCGAGAAACTTTGGTCAACGAACATCGTAACTGCTGTTGTACAAATAGCTATTTTACGTAGTTGACCACTCATAGGCCTTTACGCAAATGCATTCTGGCATGATGTACTTTCTAAATGTGCCAGGCAATATTTAATTGAACAATATCTTTACGTGTCTGAAAGACTGGATTGAAGAGAGTAGTTCACCATTACAAATACTGGCCATTTTTACATGATTCTATAAAGAAACAGGGCAAAGCTGTTGAAATCTCAAAGATTCGTGCATCTGACAGCAAGGTAACTCTATTCAACAAGGTTCGTTACATGTGTGTACCTTAAAGTGAAAGCAGGGATCTGACACGAAATATGAGGAGAGAGTCAACAAAAGATTTGCATGCCTGCAGGCGGCAAACTCACTGTCTCTTCTGATTACTCTGACTGCCTTCTCACTGCCTCATTTTGTCTATTGACATTATGGTATTTAACTATCTGCTGACTGACTGCTCTATGTCTCTCTCACCGCCCGACTGACTGTCTATTGTGTGATTCTCTATCAATTCGCTTTCTAATTGATCATTCTGATTCGCAGACTTGCAGTTTCCATGTTTTATTCATTGAATTAATATCACTACATTTTCGCACTCAGTGTGGGGCCTCTCATTTGTCATTTCAATTCACTACATTCAGGCCCCAACCGTATAGCCCCTCAGTTGTCAGTTTTAATTAAAACACATTTTTCCACCCATTATCGGGTGATTACCCATTAATTAACATGATTCATGATTCAGTTTCAGTTCCTTCAGTTTATTGGAATGCCTGTGATAAAGTGTACATGATGCACTACGAGATTGTATAACACTAGATAAACATCCATTTACTTCATCACTTCATTCATTTTTCATGTTCACTCTTTATTCGCTCCACTGCACTTTGATAGTATGTAAACTGGATATCATTCACCCAGAATCTACATAATGAAAAATGATGTTACTATTCTTTTTCAACTGGATATGTTTTACTTTTTTGTTACGAGCTGTGTATCAAATGTTCAAATGTGTGAGAATTCCTAAGGGACGAAACAGCTGAGGTCATCGGTCCCTAGACTTACACACTACTTAAAGTAACTTATGCTAACAACAACACACACACCCACGCCAGAGGGAGGCTAAGAACAACACACACAACACGCCCGAGGAAGGACTCGAACCTCCAGCGGCATGCGCCGCGCAGTCCGTGAAATGGCGCCTCAAACAGCAGGGCCACCCCGCGCAGCGAGCTGTGTTTTTCTACTTTTATTCTGTGATACGTGTGTTATGCCATACCAATGTAGTAGGAATCTAGTATTATGCAGTGAGGTTTTTTTTCAAGTTTTAAGTAAATATGTATATCTTAGCAATTATTAAAGTTATAAAGTAGGAACTGTCATTCCTGTTTGGGAGCGTCGTGTTTGTTTTAGCGATACGTTACGTGAACACAGCGGCACGCCATCTGATGCATGTATAACGTGGGAAACCAGTATCTCGTCCAAGTGTCCTCACTGCATCAACACGGGTATTGAATGCTGCCACTTAAACAGTGGTTTCCCTTAAAGCGGGCTATCAAAAAGTTTCCGTTTGGGGGCATTGCTGCAGTGTATATCCTATCCCGATCCGGATATACAGGGTGGTTCATTGATCGTGACCGAGCCAAATATCTCACGAAATAAGCGTCAAACAAAAAAGCTACACAGAACGTAACTTGTCTAGCTTGAAGGGGGAAACCAGATGGCACTATGGTTGGCCTGTTAGATGGCGCTGCCATAGGTCAGACGGATATCAACAAGGTTTTTTTAAATAGTAACCCCCATTTCAATTACATATTAGTGAAGTACGTACAGAAATATAAATGTTTTAGTTGTACCACTTTGTCGCTTTGTCATAGATGGCGCTGTAATAGTCAAACACATATGGCTCACAATTCTAGACAAACAGTTGGGAACAGGTAGGTTTTTTAAATTAAAATACGGAACGTAGATACGATTGAACATTTTATTTCGGTTGTTCCAATGTGAAACATGTGCCTCTGTGAAATTATCATCTCTGAGAACGCATGCTGTTACAGCGAGATTACCTGTAAATAGCACACTGATGCAATAAATGCTCAAAATAATGTTCGTCAACCTCAATACATTTGGCAATATCTGTACTGACATTGCTCTCAACAGCTAGTAGTTCGCCTTCCGTAATGTTGGCACATGCATTGACAATGCGCTGACGCATGTTGTCAGGCGTTGTCGGTGGATCACGATAGCAAATATCCTTCAACTTTCCCCACAGAAGGAAATCCGAGGACGTCAGATCCAGTGAAAGTGCGGGCCATGCTATGGTGCCCCCATGAACCATGGACCTTGCCGTTGGTGGGGAGGCTTGCGTGCCTCAACGATACAGATAGCCGTACCGTAGGTGCAACCACAACGGAGGGGTATCTGTTGAGAGGCCAGACAAACATGTGGTTCCTGAAGAGGGGCAGCAGCCTTTTCAGTAGTTGCAGGGGCAACTGTCTGGATGATTGACTGATCTGGCCTTGTAACACTAACCAAATGGCCTTGCTGATCTGGTACTACGAACGGCTGAAAGCCGTAATTTTTCCCGAGGGCATGCAGCTTTACTGTATGATTAAATGATGATGGCGTCCTCTTGGGTAAAATATTCCGGAGGTAAAATAGTCCCCCATTCGGATCTCCGGGCGGGGACTACTCAAGAGGACGTCGTTATCAGGAGAAAGAAAACTGGCGTTCTACGGATCGGAGCGTGGATCCCTTAATTGGGCAGGTAGGTTAAAAAATTTAAAAAGGGAAATGGATAGTTTAAGTTAGATATAGTGGGAATTAGTGAAGTTCGGTGGAAGGAGGAACAAGACTTTTGGTCAGGTGAATACAGGGTTATAAATACAAAAGCAAATAGGGGTAATGGAGGTGTAGGTTTAATAATGAATAAAAAAAATAGGAGTGCGGGTAAGCTACTACAAACAGCATAGTGAACGCATTATTGTGGCCAAGATAGACACAAATCCCACGCCTACTACAATAATACAAGTTTATATGCCAACTAGCTCTGCAGATGACGAGGAAATTTATTAAGTGTGTGATGAGATAAAAGAAATTATTCAGGTAGTGAAGGGAGACGAAAATTTAATAGTCATGGGTGACTGGTATTCGGGTGTAGGAAATGGGAGAGAAGGAAACATAGTAAGTGAATATAGATTGGGGCTAAGAAATGGAAGAGGAAGCCGCCTGAAAGAATTTTGCACAGAGCATAACTTAATCATAGATAACACTTGGTTCGAGAATCATGAAAGAAGGTTGTATACATGGAAGAACCCTGGAGATACTAAAATGTATCAGATAGATTACATAATGGTAAGACAGAGATTTAGGAACCAAGTTTTAAATTGTAAGATATTTCCAGGGGCAGATGTGGACTCTGACCACAATCTATTGGTTATGAACTGTAGATTAAAACTGAAGAAACTGCAAGAAGGTGGGAATTTAAGGAGATGGGACCTCGACAAACTGACTAAACCAGAAGTTGTACAGAGTTTCAGGGAGAGCATAAGGGAACAATTGACAGGAATGGGGGAAAGAAATACAGTAGAATAAGAATGGGTAGCTTTGAGGGATGAAATAGTGAAGGCAGAAGAGGATCAAATAGGTAAAAAGACAAGGGCTAGTAGAAACCCTTGGTTAACAGAAGAAATATTGAATTTAATTGATGAAAGGAGAAAATATAAAAATGCAGTAAATGAAGCTGGCAAAAAGGAATACAAACGTCTCAAAAATGAGATCAACAGGAAGTGCAAAATGGCTAAGCAGGGATGGCTAGAGGACAAATGTAAGGATGTAGAGGCTTATCTCACTAGGAGTAAAACAGATACTGCTTACAGGAAAATTAAAGAGACCTTTGGAGAACGGAGAACCAATTGCATGAATATCAAGAGCTTTGATGGGAACCCAGTTCTAAGCAAAGAAGGGAAAGCAGAAAGATGGAAGGAGTATATAGAGGGTCTATACAAGGGCGACGTACTTGAGGACAATATTATGGAAATGGAAGAGGATGTAGATGAAGATGAAATGGGAGATATAATACTGCGTAAAGAGTTTGACAGAGCACTGAAAGACCTAAGTCGAAACAAGGCCTCGGGAGTACACAAAATTCCATTAGAACTACTGACAGCCTCGGGAGAGCCAGTCCTGACAAAGCTCTACCATCTGGTGAGCAAGATGTATGAGACAGGTGAAATACCCTCAGACTTCAAGAATAATATAATAATTCCAATCCCAAAGAAAGCAGGTGTTGACAGATGCGAACATTACCGAACTATCAGTTTAATAAGTCACAGCTGCAAATTACTAACGCGAAATCTTTAGAGACGATTGGAAAACCTGATAGGAGCCGACCTCGGGGAAGATCAGTTTGGATTCCGTAGAAATGTTGGAACACGTGAGGCAATACTGACCCTACGACTTATCTTAGAAGAAAGATTAAGGAAAGGCAAACGTACGTTTCTAGCATTTGTAGACTTAGAGAAAGCTTTTGACAATGTTGATTGGAATACTCTCTTTCAAATTCAGAAGGTGGCAGGGGTAAAATACAGGGAGCGAAAGGATATTTACAATTTGTACAGAAAGCAGATGGCAGTTATAAGAGTCGAGGGGCATGAAAGGGAAGCAGTGGTTGGGAAGGGAGTGAGACAGGGTTGTAGCCTATCCCCGATGTTATTCAATCTGTATATTGAGCAAACAAAAAAGGAAACAAAAGAAAAGTTCTTAGTAGGTATTAAAATCCATGGAGAAGTAATAAAAACTTTGAGGTTCACCGATGACATTGTAATTCTGTCAGAGACAGCAAACGACTTGGACGAGCAGTTGAACGGAATGGACAGTGTCTTGAAAGGAGGGTATAAGATGAACATCAACAAAAGCAAAACGAGGATAATGGAATGCAGTCGAATTAAGTCGTGTGATGCTGAGGGAATTAGATTAGGAAATGAGACACTTAAAGAAGTAAAGGAGTTTTGCTATTTGGGAAGCAAAATAACTGACGATGGTCGAAGTAGAGAGGATATAAAATGTAGACTGGCAATGGCAAGGAAAGCGTTTCTGAAGAAGAAAAATTTGTTAACATCGAGTATAGATTTAAATGCCAGGAAGTCGTTTCTTAAATTATTTGTATGGAGTGTAGCCATGTATGGAAGTGAAACGTGGACGACAAATAGTTTGGACAAGAAGAGAATAGAAGCTTTCGAAATGTGGTGCTACAGAAGAATGCTGAAGATTATATGGGTAGATCACATAACTAATGGGGAGGTATTGAATAGAATTGGGGAGAAGAGGAATTTGTGGCACAACTTCACTAGAGGAAGGGATCGGTTGGTAGGACATGTTCTGAGACATCGAGGAATCACCAATTTAGTATTGGAGGGCAGCGTGGAGGGTAAAAATCGTAGAGGGAGACCAAGAGATGAATACACTAAGCAGATTCAGAAGGATGTAGGCTGCAGTAGGTACTGGGAGATGAAGAAGCTTGCACAGGATAGAGTAGCATGGAGAGCTGCATCAAACCAGTCTCAGGACTGAAGACCACAACAACAACATGGTATGGTGCTTCGAAGACCAATCCATCTGCCATGAAAAATGCTATTCGATACCGCTTCAACCGCACGCGAGCTATGTGCCGGACATTCATCATGTTGGAAGTACATCGCCATTCTGCCATGCAGTGAAACATCTTGTAGTAACATCGGTAGTTCATTACGTTGGCTATCAGCATACGTTGCACCATGTCGATTGCCATCGATGAAATGGGGGCCAATTATACTTCTTCCTATAGTCCCGCACCATACATTAAGCCCCGAAGGTCGCTGATGTTCCACTTGTCGCAGCCATCGTGGGTTTTCCGTTGCCCAATAGTGCATATTATGCCGGTTTACGTTACCGCTGTTGGTGAATGACGCTTCGTCGCTAAATAGAACGCGTGCGAAAAATCTGTCATCGTCCCGTTATTTCCCTTGTGCCTAGTGGCAGAACTGTACACGACGTTCAAAGTCGTCGCCATGCAATTCTTGGTGCATAGAAATATGGTACGGATGCAATCGGTGTTGATGTAGCATTCTCAACACCGACGTTTTTGAGATTCCCGATTCTCGCGCAATTTGTCTTCTACTGATGTGCGGATTAGCCGCGACAGCAGCTAAAACATCTATTTGGGCATCATCATTTGTTGCAGGTCGTGGTTGAAGTTTCACATGTGGCTGAACATTCCTGTTTCCTTAAATAACGTAACTATTCGGCGAACAGTACGGACACTTGGATGATGTCGTCCATGATACCGAGTAGCATGCATAGCACACGCCCGTTTGGCATTTTGGTCAGAACAGCCTTACATCAACACGATATCGTCCTTTTCCACAATTGGTTCAAATGTTCAAATGTGTGTGTAATCTTATGGGACTTAACTGCTAAGGTCATCAGTCCCTACGCTTACACATTGCTTAACCTAAATTATCCTAAGGACAAACACACACACCCATGGCTCAGGGAGGACTCGAACCTCCGACGGGATCATCCGCACTGTTCATGACTGCAGCGCCTTACACCGCTCGGCTAATCCCGCGCGGGGCAATTGGTAAACGGTCCACTTTAAGGCGGGTAATGTATCACGAAGCAAATACCGTCCGCACTGGCGGAATGTTACGCGATACCAATAAAACATTCATATTTCTTTACCTACTTCACGTATATGTAGTAAAAAATGGGGGTTCCTATTTAAGAAAACGCAGTTGATATCCCTTTGACCTATGGCAGCGCCATCTAGCGGGCCAACCATAGCGCCATCTGGTTTCCCTCTTCAAGCTAGACGAGTTTCGTTCTTCGTAGTTTTTTCGTTTGATGCTTATTTCGTGAGATATTTGGCCCGGTCACTATCAATGGACCGCCCTGTATAAGCATTGACATGTAAGGAAGGGATTAGTGTAGCATTCGTGTCTTTTGATGTGCGTGTGGTAAATGCGAAAACGTGAATTATGGCAACTGCGTCCAGACAGGATCCACGTGCTGTTTTACTTTTCTTTGCTGCCGAAGAAGAAGCACCGATAGGCATCCATAGGACAGTGAAGGGTTGTGGGTTCGCCGATTTCTGTTGGAAGAGGGATTGCAGCAGGCAGTCACTAACTTCTTTACGCTGTGTTTTACGAAACCGGTATCGTAAACCTGATGCGTCGATGGGATGATTACCTCAATCTTCGAGGCGATTCTGCCTGATTGGCGTTCTGATTCTGGACTGTACGACCTTAGAAAGGAAACTTTTAGATCGCCCTTTACACCTACACTGCGGTACTTTTCCATAATACGTATTCGCCCACATTTCGGCTGCATCCCAGTTTATTCTACCCTGCAGGTCATGCCTCCCACTCCCCCTGCTCACCTCACTCAAGAGCGTCGACAGTTCGTCGCGAGAGGCCGAAGAGCTGCCGACTAAACAATTCTGTCCGTGTGGTCTGACCGCCAATGTACTCCCCTTTGTGACTGCGCTGTGAACGTGGAAATGGGGTTTTTAAAAACGTGTGGCGAAAACGCTTTTGGCATAGGCGAGCGACAGAGATGAGCGCTGTTTTCGCTATACCGGAAATTATAGTTTGCTGCCCGCAGCAAGGCCTTCGTGCGCGGTCGGCCGCCCTGCGTGTTCGATTTTGCGCATGTGTGTGTGTGTGTGTTAACGTGCGTACACGCGGGTCACACCAGAGGCTGGCAGAGCGACAGGAACGGGCACGGCGTGCACGCGCGAACGACAGTTTGCTGTTTTTCGAGCCATCTGCGGCGACACCTACGCTATTTGAAGTGACCGCACCATCGTTGCAGTTTACACGCAGAGAGTATCTTCTATAGAGCCAATTAGCAAATTTGCATCTGTTGTTATTGTGAAGTTTTACCATTATAAACACAATAAAAACTTCCTCTCTATAAATGCAATACAGTAGTGAAACCAAAATGTCTATATGCGAACGAATGCCTGGCATTTAAACTATAATTTAGACGAATTAGAAATGCTGGAATGACGGGTCGTTGGTAAGGCATTACGTCCACGAAATATGCGGAAAGTTGGAAAGCACAAACCAGTGATGAAATTTATCGAAACACATAAAAATTATCAGTAGTAATGAGAAAAAACACTGTTATTACCTTATACGAGTACATTTATGTCGAATGCAAGGTAGCAGAGTAACCATAAACATCTTCCAATATTTATGGCGCTACGGTCGCAGGTTCGAATCCTGCCTCGGGCATGGATGTGTGTGATGTCCTTAGGTTATTTAGGTTTAAGTAGTTCTACGTTCTAGGGGACTGATAACCTCAGAAGTTGAGTCCGATAGTGCTCAGAGCCAGTTGAACCAATATTTGTGGTATAAAATGTCAACTACACTTTGGAGCCAAGAAGTAGAAAGTATACAGTATAAAAGCTGAAGAAGCAACTAACAGAGAAGTGTTTGCGGAAAATATTGGTGAATATGGAAGGATTCCAATGTAGGAGAGTGAAGAAAACTGCTCTGAGGTGGTCATTAGACAGGAAGAAAAAATACATTGAACAGATAAAAGAGTGCTGAAAGAAAAGAAAATAAAAACGTATAAATGATTCATATTCTTTCTTATTTAATCTGTGCGAGAAAAAGGAAAAAATAAAGACAAGATTGCTATTAATCCAGTATTCGGCAGTTATTTTGTTACTAGATTTCCTTCATTCTAACAATAGCGTAGATTTTTACTCGTAATTAGGCAACATGTCACAATGACAAATACCATGCCTACTGTTAAGTACGACTCATTCGAATATTTCTTCACGGATCAAGATAGCCTTTGTTACTGGAAAATGAACCGGATACAGGTCGTCTAATAGTTTTCCTGAATTAGCGGGCGAATCAACTGCTTTGCTGCGTAGGCAATGCTAAATGTTATTTTAGGTAGTTTTCCATCTCCTCCGACGAAGTATCGGGCTTGTTGCACTCTCGCTATACGAATTTTCTAACACTTAACATACACAAAACAAAATTCACACGATTCACAGTGACTTCCCCTTCCATCTTAAATTAAATGTCATTTTGTTGATAGGAAGATGTTAAGCTACAAAAATGTAATAATCGCTAAGTATAGGTACGTCACCATCTGTGGATCGCTAAAACTAAATAAGTTTATGGACGAGGAAACACTGGAATGTCGACAACTGCATTATACAGTACACAGCTAGGATAGTTATTTTAAAAATGGTTCAAATGGCTTTGAGCACTATGGGATTTAATTTCTGAGGTCATCAGTCCCCTAGAACTAAGAACTACTTAAACCTAACTAACCTACGGACATCACACACACCCATTCCCGAGGCAGGATTCGAACCTGCGACCGTAGCGGTTATTTTATTATTGGCTATCGTTTTCGGTCGATTTCATACCATCCACTGGTCATCTGTATCAAAAAGTAGACAAATACAGCCAAGAAATTGTGTACGATGACTACAGCTAGTGTCTTATAAACGGTTATTTACAAGTACATTATACAAGTATTATGCACATATGACAATTATACGTTTTATAAATTATGAGAAAGAAGTTGCACTGCTTCAAGCAATAGTTTATCGTACGAGTACATCGCTGGAGCAAAGAACGGTACCTAACGACTGGAAAAAGGCTCAGGTCATTACCATTTTCAAGAACGGCCGTAGGATACATGCACACAGTTATAAACCTACGTCGTTGACGCCAAACTGTTGCAGAATTATGGGACATGTTTTATGTTCAAGAATTACGAGTTCTTTGGAGATCGAAAATTTCCTGAGTAAAAATCAAGAATTCTGCAGACAGACACCTTGCGAAACTTAGCTCGCTCTGTTCCTACATGACACCCACATCACTCGTGTTGATCAGTGTGCTAGTAATGTTGTAACCTACCTATCGATGCCCGTCCGGCTAGCTGCGAGGTCTACCGCGGTGCTTCCTGAGCCAGGGGACCGGCACGAATCCCCACTTCCGTCGGCGATTGCTGCGCAAATACCGTTTCCACGCACGCGTACGTCATAATTATTCTACGACGTAAACACTTGGCGTTACACTCGTCTGGTATGAGACCTTCCAGGGGGGTCCACTGGGGGGGCTGAACCGCACAATATCCTTGGGTTCGGTGTCGGACGTCAGTGGGGTTGGTGGACTGCTGTGGCCTGTTGTTGGGTTGTGAACCACTGAGGGCTACGGCGGGACGAAGCCTATCTGTCGTTTATAGGTTCCCGGCTTAATACACTCCTGGAAATGGAAAAAAGAACACATTGACACCGGTGTGTCAGACCCACCATACTTGCTCCGGACACTGCGAGAGGGCTGTACAAGCAATGATCACACGCACGGCACAGCGGACACACCAGGAACCACGGTGTTGGCCGTCGAATGGCGCTAGCTGCGCAGCATTTGTGCACCGCCGCCGTCAGTGTCAGCCAGTTTGCCGTGGCATACGGAGCTCCATCGCAGTCTTTAACACTGGTAGCATGCCGCGACAGCGTGGACGTGAACCGTATGTGCAGTTGACGGACTTTGAGCGAGGGCGTATAGTGGGCATGCGGGAGGCCGGGTGGACGTACCGCCGAATTGCTCAACACGTGGGGCGTGAGGTCTCCACAGTACATCGATGTTGTCGCCAGTGGTCGGCGGAAGGTGCACGTGCCCGTCGACCTGGGACCGGACCGCAGAGACGCACGGATGCACGCCAAGACCGTAGGATCCTACGCAGTGCCGTAGGGGACCGCACCGCCACTTCCCAGCAAATTAGGGACACTGTTGCTCCTGGGGTATCGGCGAGGACCATTCGCAACCGTCTCCATGAAGCTGGGCTACGGTCCCGCACACCGATAGGCCGTCTTCCGCTCACGCCCCAACATCGTGCAGCCCGCCTCCAGTGGTGTCGCGACAGGCGTGAATGGAGGGACGAATGGAGACGTGTCGTCTTCAGCGGTGAGAGTCGCTTCTGCCTTGGTGCCAATGATGGTCGTATGCGTGTTTGGCGCTGTGCAGGTGAGCGCCACAATCAGGACTACATACGACCGAGGTACACAGGGCCAACACCCGGCATCATGGTGTGGGGAGCGATCTCCTACACTGGCCGTACACCACTGGTGATCGTCGAGGGGACACTGAATAGTGCACGGTACATCCAAACCGTCATCGAACCCATCGTTCTACCATTCCTAGACCGGCAAGGGAACTTGCTGTTCCAACAGGACAATGCACGTCCGCATGTATCCCGTGCCACCCAACGTGCTCTAGAAGGTGTAAGTCAACTACCCTGGCCAGCAAGATCTCCGGATCTGTCCCCCATTGAGCATGTTTGGGACTGGATGAAGCGTCGTCTCACGCGGTCTGCACGTCCAGCACGAACGCTGGTCCAACTGAGGCGCCAGGTGGAAATGGCATGGCAAGCCGTTTCACAGGACTACATCCAGCATCTCTACGATCGTCTCCATGGGAGAATAGCCGCCTGCATTGCTGCGAAAGGTGGATATACACTGTACTAGTGCCGACATTGTGCATGCTCTGTTGCCTGTGTCTATGTGCCTGTGGTTCTGTCAGTGTGATCATGTGATGTATCTGACCCCAGGAATGTGTCAATAAAGTTTCCCCTTCCTGGGACAATGAATTCACGGTGTTCTTATTTCAATTTCCAGGAGTGTACATACATACATACAGACATACATAACTATCGATTCCTTGCCTTGAATCTATGTCAAACTTAGTTACTTGCAACTGTTTCATGCTCTTGTTATAATTTGTCAGTGAAAAGGATGTTGTTAAACACGTTCGTACGATACTTCGGTGACACTACTCCATTCGTTTTGTATGAGGATTAACAATAAGTTAAGGTGTCACTATTTCACCCCACTTTTGAACGATGTAGGGCCATAATTTGGCGTTAACAAACATTCTGGGGCAATAAATGATAGTTTGATGTCTTCATTGGGCATCTACAGGCTGTTACAGGTTAATTACGTCAAGGAGTAGGTGGTGGAGTAGTGCAAAGTTCTTGCCACGTTTCTCTGTCTGTACGTGAGTCTAATCTCAGGAACTACCGTACATATTTTGATACGGTTTGCACCAGCAGATAGGCTGAGTCCTGGGAAGGTTTGTGCATGTGTATACACCCGACCAGTCGTCTGGCCATAATGAGTGCTACTCTTGAGAATCCAGGATGGGTCGCTAGTAATTGCGTACAAATATATTTACAAATCCATTCAACTGTGTATTCTGCAACAGTGGTGCTTACACATTCTGAAAAATTCCACAACACTGTAAGATATGTTACACCCAAGTGGAATTGCACTGCGATGTATACATTAAAGCGGCACTAAGAGCGAATGGTAATTAGTCGATTGGTGCTACTGTTGCATGTTGGACAGACTGTAAGAACTCTAGCAGAAACGTGTAAGTGCCACAATGTTAAAATCTAACTGGCCAAAGGAAATCCCTCCTGCATTGCAATAGAATGTGAACGGGTTGAGAAGACACGTAATTATAAGCTGGGAAGCTAGGGTAGCTTTGTGTGCAGAGTGCCGAACAGGGAGTGTGGAAGAGTGGAACAAAGTGACGCCAAAAGGCGTTATGAGACACAGTGGTGTCTGTGATAACACATATTTGTCAGGGTCAGTTTACAAAGTTATAAAATGGTCTCAGTGCTGCGTGCGGCGTCTGGGTTTGAGCGAGTGCAACGAAAAAGCATTGACGCTCCTCGTCAGCGAGTTGCGGCGTCAGAGTCGCAGGACAGTGTGGATCCGGGCAGGCGTCGTCCGACCCACACGTTCTGTGGTACGGCACAGCCCTCCACCTCAGCGTTCTCGTAGGCAGCCAGTCACGTCTCTAGGTGGAACAGCCGACTGTGTGGTGCAGGGTGTCAGTTGTCGCCCCGGTCATACATCATGCATCGATCAAGGTCGCAGCAGATGTGCTGTGTAAACGCACCAGGCCAGGCCAGTGAGCTTGCAGAACGTCCGGAGGGAAGAGCGCTGACAGCACACCCATTTTCTAGCGTATGTGATGTCCCGGTGCGCAGCACCTGAGCTGTGGTTTGCAGCGAATAGGCTGTTTCTCATTGTTGAAGACAACAAGCGGGTAGTATGCAGACCATCATCCTACACATCTACCTTCACGTCTACATCTACATCTACATAGATACTCCGCAAGCCTCCGCACGGTGCGTGGCGGCGGATACCCTGTGCCACTACTAGTCACTTCCTTTCCTGTTTCACTCGCAAACAGAGCGAAGGAAAAACGACTATCTATATACCTTCGTATGAGCCCAAATTTCGCGAATCTATTCGTCGTGGCCCTTGCGCGCATTATATGTTGGTGGCAGTAGAATCATCGGGCAGTCAGCTTCAAATACCGGTCCTCTAAATTTTCTCAACAATGTTTCTCGAAAAGTACGTCGTTTTCCCTCCAACGATTCCCATTTGAGCTCCCGGAGCATCTCCGTAACAACTGCGTGCTGTTTGAACCTACCGATAGCAAATCTAGTATCCCACCTCTGAGTTGTTTCGATGTCTTGCTTTATTCCGATCTGGTAAGGTTCCCAAACACTCTAACAGTAATAATTTTTTTTCATAATGTGGGGCTACAGTCATAATAGATTTCTTTAAAGTCAGTACCGCCATTAGAATCAGTGATAAAACAGAGCAGTAGGCTTTACCAGAAATTTCGGGCCTTAGACAATGTGTCTAATAGTGCATTTTAAACTTGACAGTATGTCATCTTAGACACTGTATAACACTTAAAATACTTGATAATGGCATTTTGAAGCCGAAATCATGATTGTATAAATGTAACACTGCAAATAAACTTTAAAGAAACTCGAGCAGTACTCAAAATAGGTCGTACCAGCATCCTATATGCCGTTTCCTTCACAGGTGAACCGTTCTTTCCTAAAATTCTGCCAATAAACCGAAGTCGACCATTCGCCTTCTCAGTTCTCACATGCTCCTTCCTCCTCATATGGCTTTGCAACGTTGTGCTCAGATATTTAAACGACTCAATTCTGTCAAGTAGGACACTACTAATACTGTATGAGAATGTTACATGTTTGTTCTTCCTATTTATCCGAATTAACTTACATTTTTCCACATTTATAGCTAGCTGCCATTCACCACACCAACTAAAAGTAGTCTTGCATCTTTCTACAGTCACGCAGCTACGTCACATTATCGTACACCATAGCATCAGCAGCAAACAACCACAGATTGCTGCGCACCCCGTCCGCCAAATCATTTGTGTACGTAGAGAACAACAGCGACCCTGTCACACTTCCCTCGAGCACTCCTGGCGATACCTTTGTCTCTGATGAATACTCGCCATTGAGGGCAACATACCGGGTTCCATTTCCTAGAAGTCTTCAAGCCACTCACTTATCTGTGAACTTATTCCAAATTCTCGTACCTTCATTAGTGGGGCACCGAGTCAAACGCCTTCGGAAATCTAGAAATACGACATCTGCCTGTTGCCCTTCATCCACAGTTCATAGTATATCATGTGAGAAAAGGGCAAGCTGAGATTCGCACGAGCGATGCTTTTTAAAAACATTGTGATTCGTGCACATAAGACTCTCAGTCTCAAGAAACTGTATTGTATTCGAACTGAGAATATGTTCAAAGATTCTGCAGCAAACCGTAGTTAGGTATACTGGTCTGTAACTTTGAGGGTCCGTTCTTTTGCCCTTGTTATATACTGGAGTCACCTGTGCTTTTTTTCAGTCGCTTGGGACTTTGTGCTTGGCAAGAGATTCAGGTTAAATGCAGGGCAGGTAAGGGGCCGGTGCCGTAGAGTACTCTTTGTGATTCCATCCGGATCCGCCGATTTATTTGCCTGCAAATATTTCAGTTGTTTTCCTACGCCAGATATTCTTCTTAATATGTCGTCCATACGGGAATCTGTCCGATGGTCAAATGACGGAATGTTTGTACGATTCTCTTGTGTGAACTATTCGTTGAACGTGAAATATGAAATTTAGTACATCGCCGTTCTCTCTGGTTCTGGCAATGCGGATAGAATGGCGGCACGCCTGGATATGTCTTTGAGCTCCGAATTCTCCGTTATTTAAGTAGCCGAGCTCACTCCTGTGGCGCGGTGGCTCTGGGTGCATGAGCGAATTTGTTCTAAATTACTGGGCTCTTCAACGGTCCTTGCATCTCTGTGGTGGTATAATTATTCTAGGTCGCCGAGCTCCAGTCTTCCTGCGGTGTTGTCCACTAAAGTTGGTCTCTGACAGTTGAAGTTACGGAATGTTGCTGCATACTGCCCTGTTATGTTATATTGTGGCGTTCGTTCTTTTGCTACTCTAACTTTGGGGGGGGGGGGGGGGGGGCTTGTGTGGCAATGCTTGCTCTGCACCCTGCGCTCAGCTTCATCGGTGGCACGTCTTGTGGACTTTCCGATTGTAACTGCGGCCCTGAACAGGTCTATTCGGCTCTGAACTTGTCGGGTTGATCTTTGGCATGCAACGGGAATTCCACTGTTAAATGCAGAAGAGAGCAGATACGTGGAAAGCGTGCATTGAAGGCTTCTGTGAGGATGAAGGCTTGTCTGATGTGAAAAAAGAAGAAACAGAATTCGAGTTAGCAGAAGAGGCAGGAGATCCAGTATTATCATTACAATTTAAGAGAAATGTGGAGGACTTGAGATCAAAAAAGGCAGAAGGGATGGATAACATTCCATCAGAATTACTAAAATAATTGGAGGAAGTGGCAACAAAACGACCATTCACGTTGGAGTGTAGAATGTATGAATCAGGTGACATACCATCTGACTATCGGAAAAAATCATCCATACAATTCCGAAGACTGCAGGAGCTGACAATTGTGAGAACTATCGCTCAATCAGCTTAACAGGTCATGGATCCAAGTTGCTGACAAGAATGATACGAGGGTTGTCCAGAAAGTAAGTTCCGATCGGTCTCGAAATGGAAACCACTGAGAAATTTCGGTAAAGCTTTGCACAGATGGGTTGGGCAGTGTCTCTGGTATGCCCGTCGATCGTGTCGCTTCGCTCTTTTCAGTTTTGAGTGAACAGTGAGCACGTAAATATGCGTACGGACTAACGCCTTCCAACAAGTATGAGGGCATGGTTAGAGATTTCGCCTGTGTCATACAGCCCACATAACACAACTGTCGAGCAGTTCCTTCTTCATGCCGATTCTCTGCTCCACACCGTAGGGGGAATGAGGACGCTCCTGCAGCGTTTCCGATGAGAAGTGTTTGATCGCCCGCAATACAGTCCGTAATTGGCTCCCACTGAATCTCATCTCTGCTCACAAGAACCCCTGACTACGAAGCCAAATTTTTTTCACAGACAACGAACTGCAGACCAGTGCAGATAACTGGCCGAAAGCACAGGCGGCTGCTTTCTATGACAAGGATATTGGAAAGTTGATACAACACTACGATAAAACTCGGAGTTGGAGCGGAGACTATGTAGAGAAGTAGGTGGAAGGTATACCTAACAGTTGCAAATAAAACGCTTCTGGTTTTCACTGTGGTTTCCATTTCGCGACCGATCGGAACTTACTTTCTGGACAACCCTCGTATACAGAAGAATGGAAATGAAAACTGAGGTTGTACTAGATGACGATCAGCTTGCCTTTAGGAGAGGTAAAGGCACCAAAGTAAATTTGATGTTGCGGTTGATGATGGAGACGAGACCGAAGACAAACCAATACACTTTCATAGGATTTGTCGACCTGGAAAAACTGTTCGACAATAAAAAAATGCTGCAAGATGTTCTAAACTCTGAGACAAATATGGTTACGCAGTAGGGGAGTGCGAGACAAGGGCGTAGTCTTTCGTCTTTACTGTTCGGTCAGTACGGCGAAGAAGCAGTGATGGAAATAAAAGAAATGTTCAGGAGTGGAATTAAAGCTCGCGGTGAAAGGATATCAATGAAAAGATTTGCTGATGACGTTGCTATCCTGATTGAAAATTAAGAAGAATTAAATGATCTGCTGAACGGCATGAATAGTGTAATGACTACAGAATAGAGAGTAAATCGAAGAAGGACGAAAGTAATGAGAAGTAGCAGAAACGATAACGGTGAGAAACTTAACATCAAGATCGATGGTTACGAAGTGGGTGACACTACGATATTCTGCTACCAAGGCAGCAAAATAAACAGTGATGTACGGAGCAAGGAGGACCTCAAAAGCAGACTAGCACTGGAAAAAGGGCATCCTGGCTAAGAGAAGTTTACTAGTATCAAAGATTGACCTTAATTTGAGAAAGAAATTTCTGAGAATGTACGTTTGGAGCACAGCATTGTCTGGTACTGAAACATGGACTGTGCGAAGACTGGAACAGAACAGCATCGAAGGATTTGAGATGTAGTGCTACAGACGAATGTTGGAAATTAGGTGGACTGATAGAGTAAGGAGTGAGGGGGTTCTGCGTGGAATCGGAGAGGGAAGGAATATGTGGAAAACACTAACATTAAGAAGGGACAGGACGATAGGGCATCTGCTAAGACATCAGGAAATAACTTCCATTGTACTAGAGGGAAATGCAGAGGGCAACAACTGTAGAGGAGGACAGAGATTCGAATACAGCCAGCAAATAATTGAGGACATAGGTGGCAATTGCTACTCTGAAATGAAGGGGATGACACAGGAGAGTAATTAGTGACGAGTCGCATTAAACCTGTTCACAAGACTGATGACTTAAAAAGAGAAAGATCTTTAAAAAACATGGATATGTACACCGAAATTATTTCGCAGCGCAACCATGTGGAAGAAGTAAGGCCGTCCAAAGTATAGCCCTATGTACCTATGCACACGAGAGACACATTTCAAAGTTTCGGATCACCCTGTATTTAAAGACTACTCTATTCACCGGAAGAATGATATGTATGGTGAGAGGGGCACAGCAGTTGGCAGTGTTCATCGATGCTACGTGCCATTTCGTTTCAGGATATTGCAACTGTTCATACATAGGAACGGCAGCGGCCCTGCCACAGTGGCTACACCGGTTCCCGTGAGATCACCGAAGTTAAATGATGTCGGGCGTGGTCGGTAGTTGGATGGTTGACCATCCAGGCCGCCATGCGCTGTTGCCATTTTTCGAGGTGCACTCAGCCTCGTGATGCCAATTGAGGAGCTACTCGACCGAATAGTAGCGGCTTCGGTCATCATCATAACGACCGGGAGAGCGGTGTGCTGACCCCATGTCCCTCCTATCTGCATCCTCTACTGAGGATGACACGGCGGTCGGATGATCCCGGTAGGCCACTCGTGGCCTGAAGACGGAGTGCTTCATATATAGCAACTTTATGTATTATATCATGAATCTTTCGATAACGAAACCATTCATGATCTCATCCATTAAACTTCGGACTCTCTTCCTTCTCGAAGGAAATTTCAACGTACGAAATACGGTAGCAACCTCTCTTCCAATATAGATTTTCCTCCTAAGCTCTTAATGGTGATCAGGGACTCTAAAAACAATGTGCGTCGTATCTTGGACAGCAATATAAAAATCCGAGTATCTAAAAGAGCCAACTAAATTAGCAGAAAATTGCCTCTGGTTTGAGCTTACAATGGGATACAGACACAGACACGCATGTTACTGCCATATCTGAGGAAGTTAAATGGCCAGTTACATCTAATGAACAGCGGGAACACCCAAACAGGATTGCCGATTAGGTGCAAGGACTGGCAATTTACCCTTAACGTAGGGGCGTAACGTATCACACATAACCAGTGCGAAAGAACCTGCACTGTTCCATTAATCCATTGACGAATAATTTGTGGAATCAGTAACATCCTGTCCTGAGCGATATGAGATGAACGGCCACATAAAGATAGCAGTAAGAAAAGCAGATGCCATTCTGGAGTTATTAGAAGAATTCTAATGAACCTTACTTCATGCACGATATAATTGGCTAACAGAACACTCTTTCGGTCTGTACTTGAGCATTTCTAGTCAGTCTGCAGTCCTTACAAAGAATTATTAATATAGGAGATACAGAATATCCAAAGAACAACGGCGCATGTTGTTACAGATTCTTTTAGCAAATGAGAGATTTTTGGGACAATGCTCATCAAAATTAAGTGGTAGGCATTGCAAAAGACACTGTGCTTGACTGTGTTGTAATGCAGATAGTATAGGCCTACGCTTTAAGAAGGGTCAGGGAACACACTACTTCATTTCACATACCTCACTGGGATAAGATCGTTGGAACCTGACGTGCACCTCCACCACAGCACGTAAAGGAGCTTGTGTATGGTTGTAAATGAACAGCGTCGGTCATTTTTATCAAAAAACGTGAAGGAACTGCAGGACATGGTACTCAGTTTGCTTTTTGTGATCGGACACCATCAGTCCGGCTTGGGGCATGCCTCCTAAGCGGGCTTAACAGCAAATCTTTCTGTCGGCGACAGAAAGCAGTCGCTTTCATAAAATGACTGTGTATGTCTTCTCCAGTTTGCACTTTGTTTTGAGAGGGGACAGTGAACATTAGAGATGTGCGCTCGCGTCATCTGACAGCAAGTAGGGAAGCTGCCGAAGCGTCTTTGGATTATGCCTGCATGATTTCTGCTGTAAATTTGAAAATGTAGTCATCCCTGACAGAACATATACGCAAATATTTTCAACATGTGCCTCCATAGGCGAGGTACCTAACAGAAACTCGTGCAATGGCGCCCTGTCGCAGGTACGCGGTTCGAGTTCTCATGACGGAAAAAAATTTCACAGCGTGTATTTTTGAAAACTTGAAAAGAAAAACAGTCGTTGTTGGCAAATATCTTTTATGCAGTTCAAGAACCGTTTTCGATCGTTGTGCTCATCTTAAGATGACCTGTCCCATCAAAATTAGTAAAAGAAGCAAATAAAACTAAAATTTTTAGCCATGGTTGGCGTCTTCACATAATGAAGAAACGTGATAAATCTTTGATAAACACTGATGACCAGTGATGAAGGACCGTCTTTAGCTACTTACACTTGCAAAGAACACACGTAAAGCCCAATTATTAGAAGTAATATCGAGATATAAAACACAGAAAAGGCAGTACGTGATTTATTCAGCAGCACAGAACTTCGGCTGTAAACTTATACGTCATCTGCTGGAGCACTGCCATTTCAACGCCGCTGAACACGACTGGTATGAAATTAAAGCAGACGTCTCGAAGTGTAAAAAAAGTTTACGCTGCGAGACGAAGAGACGCGTGAAAGAGGCTGTCGCACGAATAACGCCAGAGAAGTGGATGAAGACAGTGAATTACGCGAAATGAGATGAAAAGATTGAACGAGGAAGTGAACATAACAGAAGAAACTATATTAAATGTAGTAATTTCTAGTACAAGAGGGCAGCAGCTGGGAAGATATGGACGTCATTGAGGTCGAGAGCAGATAATATCATTCTGATTGCGGTGATGCCGGAGTTACCGTTTCCCATTGAGGCGAACCAAGCGCTGTGTCATTGTAAGAGGTACGGAGGCGAGCGAGTGTGTAGTGTGTGTGTGTGTGTGTGTGTGTGTGTGTGTGTGAGTGAACGGGGAGGGGAGGGGGGGCTTACCCCGGTTCAGTGCTACCAGCGCCGCATTATCAGAACACTCCTGTGCTTAATATACAAAGCACTGCAAAATAATCTAAGAGTGAACGTTAAAAATTAAAATAACTTTTTCCAAACATCGTCATTATATGCTGAAGTATATTTATGTTAACACTGAAAAGTCTCAGAATGATCAAGTTACACGTCTCAACTTGATGAAGCCACTATTTTGGCCAAAATCGGCGTTATTACGAAAAAATTAAACTACTGAATATTAGACTCAGAACACTGAAAATTCGTATATAGCACAAGTTTCCTTTAAAAGCATTAAGTGTGTGACACCAATAAGCTACCTCTAATAGTTTTAAAGTTATTTACTAAAAATCAAGTCTGGCACGAAAACATCCTTATTCATGATGCATTAAGTACGATTTGTATCAGTAATACAAAGTTCTAATTATAGCGTTCGATCACATTAATGTTATAACAGAGCTGTACCAAGCTTCAAGACTGTGCTGCAAATAACTATAAACACAAGGAATCTTAAAGAGGCAGCTCAGAGGTCGTGTTCTACTTTCGGTCCCGTTCTAAAAATTCTATCCGGTAAAGATTAAATGCAGTCGAGCAAAAACTTTTTCAGTAACTAAAGTTAAGTTAACCCTATTTAAATAAAAATCAAGAAAGACTGTAAATTGTTAAACGACAGAGATATTAATTAATACGTGTCTCAGGAACGAGCCTTTTAGATGCTGCTTCCTGTGCCCTTGGCGGCTGCTAGCAGACGTTCCGTGTGGCGGTCCACTGCGCCCACACGCACCACACGCACGCACACACACACACACACACACACACACACACACACACACACACGCACACACGGTGCCACAACATACGTCGCATGGACTCGACTAATAGTAGTGCTGGAGGGAACTGACTCCATGAATCTTGCAGAGCTGTCCATAAATCCGTAAGAATACAAAGGGTGGAGAGCTCATCTCAAATGCACGTTGCAAGGCAACCCAGATATGCTCAATAATGTTCATGTCTGGGGACTTTGGTGGCAAGCGGAAGTGTTTAAATTCACAAGAGTTTTCCTGCAGATACTCTGTAGGAATTCTGGACGTCCTGCTGGAATTGCCACGTTATCAGACAGGATAATTACGTACTTGTCACCTTTCAGAGTCGTATGTAAACGTATCAGGGGCCCCATATCACTCTAACTGCGGCCGGGCGGTGTGGCCGAGGGGTTCTAGGCGCTACAGTCTGGAACCGCCCGACCGCTTCGGTCGCAGGTTCGAATGCTGCCTCGGGCATGGATGTGTGTGATGTCCTTAGGTTAGTTAGGTTTAAGTAATTCTACGTTCTAGGGGACTGATGACCTCAGAAGCTAAGTCCCATAGTGGTCAGAGACATTCGAACCATTTTTGAACTCTAACTGCACACGCACCACACCATTACAGAGCCGCAACCAGCTTGAACAGTTCGCTGCTGACATACGTACTCCATGGATTCATGAGATTGTCTCCCCGTACACATCCATCCGCTCGATACAATTTGAAACGAGACTCGTCCGACCGGGCAACATGTGTCCAGTTGTCGGTGTTGGTGGGCCCAGGCGGGGCGTAAAGCTTTGTATCGTACAGTCGTCAAGGGTACACGAGTGGGCCTTCGGCTCCGAAAACTCATATTGATGATGTTTCGTTGAATAGTTCGCACGCTGAACTTGCTGACCTAGCATTGAAATCTGCAGCAATTTGTGGAAAGGTTGCACTTCTGTCACACTGAACAATTCTCTTCAGTCTTGGTTGGTCCCGTTCTTGCAGTATCATTTTCCGGCCGCAGCGATGTCGGTGATTTGACGTTTCACCCGATTCCTGATATCCACGGTAAACTCGTGAAATGGTCGTACGAGAAAATCCCCATTTCATCGCTACCTTGGAGATGCTGTGTCCCATCGCTCTGTCCCATCGCTCGTGTGGCGACTATAACACCACGTGCAAATACTTAAATCTTGATAACCTTCCATTATACCAGCAGAAACCGATCTAACAACTGCGCCAGACACTAATTTTCTTGCCTACCGCAGCGGCGTACTCTGCCTGTTTACATATCTCTGTATTTGAATAGGCATTTCAATACCACTTTCGTTGGCGCTTCGGTGTATATCCAGAGATGCAGAAGAAAAGAGACATGTCGCTCTGAGATATCAATCTGCCTGCGTCAGTCAAGTGCCTGCGTGCTTAGTGTCGCGGATCACGCCAGAACCGGGCAGCTAGCAAAAGCTTATTCGTTGAAGTAGGAAGTGAACTCTCGAAGGCTGTACACGGTGCTCGATCGCTTGGATTTCACAGAAGCAGCCGTCTGTGGGGCCGCCCGTAATGGTAAGTGGCGAGATTATTTTCCACTTTTAAGGCGATCAATTAACTTTGGTGCTTACAAGTCAGGGCGATTGATCATTTTACTTGGAACTTCAGATAGAGGTCGCCTCTGAACTGCTAATAGTGCTGTTTCTGATAGGTATTATTGTTATAATTATGGCTACTGTTTTATTTTTAGCATGAGAACTTTTATGGAATATATTAATCGGTTGAAACTCTAAACATTTATTTACAATATTATTTCCTGTGCCCGCTGAATAAATAGCCGCTAGGAACGTTTTCCTGCAGTAAGCACAGAGAGTAATGTGGATTTGCAGACTGTAAATTATGGTCAGTATGTTCTCCATCGCTTTCTGGCTGATCGCAAAAATTGTTTTCAGGCTGTCGTAAAAGGCGTAGGTAGGTGTAAAGCACGCACAGACAATTTAAGTATCTTTTCATATCGACATGACAAAAGTAACGACCATTTGGATTACTGACACAGCTCCCTACACCAAAAGAAGTTAATGATGAAGTTGTAATTTTTTATTTTATCTACAAGATTTGTAGCTTTCATTCTTCCTTGCTGAAGCTGAAAAACTCTGTGTGTGTGTGTGTGTGTGTGTGTGTGTGTGTGTGTGTGTGTGTGTGTGTGTGTGAATGTGTGGGTGTAAAGATTTAGCGCATTTCTGCGCTGAATGCTATCAAGAAAACTACCAACCGCAAGGGATCTTTTTTCGCCTATTAAGAAAACTACCAACCGCAAGGGATCTTTTTTCGCCGAATGACGTAGAGGGAAACAGTTCTCTGAGTAATCCATTTCCGACTGCATTTATTTTCTTTTTCACTTAACCACTGTTGTCTGTAGCACTAAATTAGCTCTCAGATTTACAGCACATGTTTTTGAAAAAAATAGAAATAATTCCGAATTGTTTAACTTAGTGAACGATTGTTAGGAAATTTATTGTTCCAATGAAGGCCTTTTATTTCCACTGTTCTCATCACTAAAGTAAATTCGTCTACAATAACTGTACTGATACGTTTAAGCAGTCACCATATTTATTTCCCTATAACTAGGCAGGAGATTTACGGCTATCATTTGTAGCTGGGTTCCTCTTCACCAGTTCGGTAAAAAATGTGCCAGTCAGGAAGGTGGCGATGTTTAATTTACAACATGACAGGTAGCGAAAGCAATTTCAGATTTGGAAACGGAAGTACGTCAAACGCTTTGTATTGTCTTATCGCTGTCACCATTGCTGAGCGGAATCGGGAACTGACGTTTTTGTTCTGGATGCTCTCTGACAGATATCTTCAGCAATATGTCAATGCGCATCAATGTATCTTTGCTGAATTTATTACCTGTTGATATCGCCACGAGCGGCTACTAAAGTTCCTTTCTTTCGATAATACATATGTGTTTCAGAGAGATGTCCAGCCTGTACCATTACCATCCGCTCCATACGGCTGATTCGTTAGTGTTCGGTGTCAGCGCTCTATTTACTACCAGTTGAGAAATTTGAAAGAATATCACTAGGGCTGTCTGTATAAGGTATCGCTGACAGATGTCAGTCTTCGATTCCGGAGATAAACAAGTGAAGCTGATGCAGAGAAACGAAGGACGTACAGCTGACACCGACTAAAATTATGTGCGTGCTATCAAGTCTTTCATCAACATGATAATGAGCACCTTTAATGAAATAATGTGACTAATTTGATTTAAAAAATCTTAAAATCAGCTTGTAAAAGGCAAACACCTCATTAAAAATGTGATGCATTTCTCACGCACTGTGACTTACATACTCATGTTGAAGCATAAAATACAATACTCTGTTACTAACGTCACGTTATAAAATACACAACAGAGAAAAGTAGCGGTTAGTCACTGACAATAAAACACATTGACAAATTAACATCTACTACTTACAAAATAAGAGGTAGACGCAACAGAATAATTTCGACTGTCAATATTAAAATATCACATCAGCAGTTACTGGTAATCTCTATCTCAGCTTCAAATTTCGAAACATACTAACTCGATCCAAATGGAAGTATTTGGCGTCTGTTATTGCGGTCTTCAGTCTGAAGACTGCTTTCATGTAGTTCTCCATGACACTATGTGCTGTACAAGCCTCTTCATCTCCGAATATCTACTGCAACCTTTATTCTTCTGAATGTATTTACTGTATTCATCTCTTGGTCTCTACGCTTCCATCCAATACTAAATTGTTAATCCCTTGATGCCACAAATTTCTTTTCTCCGCAACTCTATTCTGTACCTACTGATTAGTTCCGTAATATACCCATCTAATCTGCTGTATTCTTCTTCAGCATAATATATAAAAGCTTCTTTCCTTTTCTTGTCTAAAGCGCTTATCGTACACATTTCACTTCTATACATGACTACACTCAATACAAATGCTTCCAGAAAAGTCTTTCTAACATGCAAATCTACATTCGATGGTTGCAAATTTCTCTTCTTCAGGAATGCTTTTCTTGTTGTTGCCAGTCTACATACCCTCAAAAATGGTTCAAATGGCTCTGAGCACTATGAGACTTAACTTCTGAGGTCATCAGTCCCCTAGAATTTAGAACTACTTGAACCCAACCAACCTAAGGACATCACGCAAATCCATGCCCGAGGCAGGATTCGAATCAGCGACCGTAGCGGTCGCGCGGTTCCAGACTGTAGCGCCTAGAACCACTCGGCCACCCCGGCCGTCTACTATATATCCTCTGTACTTCGGCTATCATTAGCTATTTTGCTGCCTAAACAGCAAAATTCATCTACTACTTTAAGTGTCTCGTTTCCTAGTCTAATTCCCTCAGCTTCACCTGGTTTAATTCGACTGTGAACCATTATACTCGTTTTTATTTCGTTGATGGTCATTTTACATTCACCTTTCAAGACGCTATCCATTCCGTTCCTATGATGTCTGTAACAGAATTACAATGCCATTGGAAACCTCAAAGTTTTGATTTGTTCTCCATAAACTTTAATTTCATCTCCAAATTTTTCTTTGGTTTTCTTTAGTGCTTGCTTAGTGCACAGACTGAATAACGTTGGGGATAGGCTGCAGTTCTGACTCACTCCCTTGTCAACCACTGCTTTACTCTCATGCCCCGCGACTGTTATGAGTGCAAGTACCATCTGATTCCTGTACAAGTTCTAAATAACCTATCGCTTCTTGTATTTAACCACTGCTACCTTCATAATTTCAAAAAGAGTGTTCCAGTCAATATTGTCAAAGCTTCCTCTGTATCTAGTATATTTTCATTCCTTAACCTATCTTCTAAGACAAGTCATATGGTCAGTATTGCCTAACGTGTTCCTACAGTTCGGCGGAAAGGAAGCTGATCTTCCCTGAGGTCGGCTTCTGCCAGTTTTTCCATTCTACTGTACAGAATTTGTGTTAGTGCTTCGCAACCATGACGTATTAAAGTGACAGTTCCGTAATTTCCACAGCTGTCAGCAACTACTTTCTTTGGGACTGGAATTGTTACATTGTTCTCGAAATATGAGGGCATTTACCCCTGTCTCATACATCTTGTGCGCCGGCTGGAAGAGTTTTCTCACATGTGACTCTCCCAAGGGTATCGGTGGTTCTGACGGAGTACTTCCAGGTCTTTGTTTCCACATAGATCTTTCAGTGTTCTGTCAAATTCTTCTCGACATATACTGGGTGTTACAAAAAGGTACGGCCAAACTTTCAGGAAACATTCCACACACACAAATAAAGAAAAGATGTTATGTGGACATGCGTCCGGAAACGCTTAATTTCCCTGTTAGAGCTCATTTTAGTTTCGTCAGTATGTACTGTACTTCCTCGATTCACCACCAGTTGGCCCAATTGGAGGAAGGTAATGTTGACTTCGGTGCTTGTGTTGACATGCGACTCATTGCTCTACAGTACTAGCATCAAGCACATCAGTACGTAGCATCAACAGGTTAGTGTTAATCACGAACGTGGTTTTGCAGTCAGTGGAATGTTTACAAATGCAGAGTAGGCAGATGCCCGTTTGATGTATGGATTAGCACGGGGCAATAGCCGTGGCGCGGTACGTTTGTATCGAGACAGATTTTCAGAACGAAGGTGTCCCGACAGGAAGACGTTCGAAGCAATTGATCGGCGTCTTAGGGAGCACGGAACATTCCAGCCTATGACTCGCGACTGGGGAAGACGTAGAACGACGAGGACATCTGCAATGCACGAGGCAATTCTTCGTGCAGTTGACGATAACCGTCAGCGTCAGAGAAGTTGCTGCTGTACAAGGTAACGTTGACCACGTCACTGTATGGAGAGTGCTACGGGAGAACCAGTTGTTTCCGTACCATGTACAGCGTGTGCAGGCACTATCAGCAGCTGATTGGCCTCCATGGGTACACTTCTGCGAATGGTTCATCCAACAATGCGTCAATCCTCATTTCAGTGCAAATGTTCTCTTTACGGATGAGGCTTCATTCCAACGTGATCAAATTGTAACTTTTCACAATCAACATGTGTGGGCTGACGAGAATCCGCACGCAATTGTGCAATCACGTCATCAACACAGATTTTCTGTGAACGTTTGAGCAGGCATTATTAGTGATGTCTTGATTGGGCCCCATGTTCTTCCACCTACGCATGATTTCATACGGGATACTCTACCTGTGCTGCTAGAACATGTGCCTTTACAAGTACGACACAACATGTGGTTCATGCACGATGGAGCCCCTGCACATTTCAGTCGAAGCGTTCGTACGCTTCTCAACAACAGATTCGGTGACCGATGGATTGGTAGAGGCGGACCAATTCCATGGCCACCACGCTCTCCTGACCTCAACCCTCTTGACTTTCATTTATGGGGGCATTTGAAAGCTCTTGTCTACGCAACCCCGGTACCAAATGTAGAGACTCTTCGTGCTCGTATTGTGGACGGCTGTGATACAATACGCCATTCTCCAGGGCTGCATCAGCGCATCAGGGATTCCATGCGTCGGAGGGTGGATGCATGTATCCTCGCTAACGGAGGACATTTTGAACATTTCCTGTAACAAAGTGTTTGAAGTCACGCTGGTACGTTCTGTTGCTGTGTGTTTCCATTCCATGATTAATGTGATTTGAAGAGAAGTAATAAAATGAGCTCTAACATGGAAAGTAAGCGTTTCCGGGCACATGTCCACACAACATATTTTCTTTCTTTGTGTGTGAGGAATGTTTCCTGAAAGTTTGACCGTACATTTTTTGCAACACCCTGTAAATGATGCATCAATTAAGTCCTTGAGAGAATAAGCACACAAGCTCGCATTCGTTATCGCCGGCTTCGGCACTTACTTTAACATGAGAAAAATAGTGTTGGCTTATATTATGGTGTAGTATTTGTAACACAGTGGCGCATCTTTGAATATTCGTTGTTTGCAAAGGTAGCTGTTGTCCATAGCATATGTTTGAACCATTAAGGACAACTGCAGAGTACCACATACATGCATTATCTATGTTTTCAGTACAAGATGTAATGTCTTCCTTGCGCAGTCTCAGATAAAAATCATCGATCTCGTAGAGAACATGATTAATTGAAAAGTTGTGGAGGATATCGAGTATAAAGCAGTTCTTTAAGAGCCAGCTGTGAACGATCGAATGCTCTACGAAAAGCGTGAACGATGTATATCGAACCCGATCTCATCTTAGCGGAAAAGCATAAATTCGTGCTCTCAGCTTTGAGTAAAGCTTGCCTGCAACTATTCAGTGACAAGCCACACGTATCACGCATTTGATCGCCCAGGGCGCGTGGGCTGAATTGTCGAATGTAGGACGCGATCGAACGCTTTCAGGCTTTTTAAAAGAACATGAGCGTTATATTATACTGCACTCAATAAAGAACTGAAGGTCTGAGTTTTGACGAAGAGCTTCCTATCTTCCTACGCATCTTCTCTCCGAGAAAAGAGATTGTATCTACCGCGGCGTCTCGAGTGACAGTAATGTTATCTTCGAATGATAGTGCGACGAACTGCACCAAAATGCGAATTAATACAACATAAGAAAAAAAAGGCGGATTTCAACGAAATATTGTGCAATCGGAATTTTCACTGGCTTTATTTTGTTTCATCAGCTAAGTATGTCTGAGGGCAAGAAGCAATTAATGTTGGTGTTGAGCTTTCTGATACACGGTACATTTTGCATATCTCGCAAAATGTGTCACATTTAATTGATATATGATAGCAGGATTGACAGTGGTTTCCCTGACTAAAAATAGAGTTCAAGAACATCATTTGCACGTCTAGACTGTAATATTATAATAGGCAAGAGAGATGTATCTCCGTGCACTTCTCAGACTTTCGCCTGTAGCCAGCCCTGTAATAGAAGCTTAATATATTTTCTTGTTCCTTAGTATTTTATCCACCTTCACCAACTGTAGATGTCTGCAACGAAATGATAAGCAACCACCTGCATAGAGGAAATTTAATTTCTTTTCCAGTTTCGGGCACTTAAAACCATTCTTCAGAAGGTTATACCTAACGCATTATTTGCTAGTGTCAGAATTAAGATACATACAGCAAACTGCTGTGGTCGTGTGGTTCATAGGGGCAGTACATTCATTTTTAAATTACGGGATTCACTTTTTATTGCTGTATCTTTTTCTGGAATTACTGAAATTACTTTGGAAACTTGCGTCGGTACCAAACGGTTACTGTTGAGTGTAGTTGCTCTTCTAAACAGCAGTCCAAACGGGCAAACCAGTGGCGTCCTTATCTGTGATTAATGGTGCTTTACGCACTTGGCTATGCATGGCTCTCTGTAAAAAGAATAGCTCGATGTAATCATAGGGTCGAGCTTTGCGTATCTGCTTTCATGCCCCACACCTAAGTCGCTGCAAGTAATAACATGGAGCTGTGATCGTGCAGTCAAATAGTCTATTCACTGGCTAGAATTGCGAGTTAATAAAATACACAGGAATACAAAATGAAAGTTATATGAATAAGGTAATAACAAGAATTCTATTCTAACATCTGTAATTGATGTAGACGGCACAGAATTATGTTCAATAATGTATGTTCAACAAAAGACATCTCAGATAAACGGGAAGTGGTCCTATGATATTCTGTTAACACACAGAAAGAAATTACCATTATCAAGTCCAATAAAGTTACATTCAGGGCATTATGAGAATTACAGCAACATCCCCAAATTAAATAGTCTTGAAATATACGCGAAAATTAAGTCAATTTCGTGATCGCAATACACGAAGTATTCACCAGCTCAGACTTTAGAGTTCATCATGATGATTAACAAATTAACAAGTGTGATACAAAGAATGGTATCCCATCCCATTCGTTCTTCTGTTCTACAGACATGATTTTATTCTTCTTGACCACTTCCCAGAGAAAACCAAAGTATTGCAAAAATTTTATATATATATATATATATATATATATATATATATATATATATATATAATTTTAAAAATGTGTGTTCATAAATAAATAAACCATTATTCTTATGCAAGTCACATGCAAGTCTTATGCGCTAACGTTACATGACAATAAACTGGCACCAAATAGTGTTTAAACAATTATTTGTACCTGCTTGACAGAAATGTTTCTTGGCAGTTTTTATACAAAGGTGGTGTCAGCTAGCACATGTGACTGACGATTTCTTAAATTTCCATACTTTTGTGTTTTATCAAGAGTAATTAATATTTAAATAAAGTTATTGGCAAGACAGTAAACTGTTCATTAAATAAATACGCACATATGACAGAATGTGAGGTACTTAAACTGTATTCATTTCCTGTGTAGTTGTGGAGGGTATGATGTTCTGACAAAGATCAGCATAGTATAAACGGATATAAGTCAATAAATAATACAGATGCACATGAGTGGTTTTTTTCATCTGAGCCAACGCTCGTTGAAATCGCATGAAGCGTTTAAAAGTTGTTAATTTAGAGGTTCATTGTGAAAGGTTTATTCGCTATGAAATATTACGTTCTGTGATTTTAAAGGTATTGAAACTATTTTTTCACCATTGGAGGCGCCTATTTTCCTGAGATCGTAGATGTATTCAGATTTGCATTAATATTTGGTAGTAATTTACTATAGACTCTCAAACAACTGTATGAAATCATCTTTCAGCTTGTCTGTCACACCGCAATTTTTCGTGCATCCCATGCACAAAACAATGTTACTTATAATCCGTCTTGATTGCAAAAATGTTTATTCACATGACCGATTTCGATTCCTCTAATAACCATCTTCAGATCTGCGATTTCGGTTACAGGAGTATCCCGTTCACACACATCAACCTTCACATGTTGCGTCACATAGTAAAACCACTGATTGCGGTTACCCCATCAGACATTATGTCTGTATTTGCAAAATCCTGCGGAAAAGCCATGTGAGTATTAGCCGTACAAACTCGCAGCGTTGGGATGTACCCATTTCCGCCGATGCACTCGTCTCTGTATCTGAGCTCGCCTGTGGCTGGCGCATGACGTTCTCGTCCCGCCGACTCGCACTCAGTCTAGTAAGTAACTTCCTCCCTCCGCAGAAGCAGTACTAGGTGGGCGAACAACTGCCCCACATATTAGCCTTATGAACTTATGGTCTTTAAAAGATACAATATATTCATGCACTTGAAAAAAATGTCCCATTGACATTTAAAGCCATTGAAATCGAAAAAATCGTGTCACTATTCCATTTAATCGTCTATTTGTTATATTATTACTCTAACTCACACCAATAATAAGTAAGTGCAACCAAATTAACCCTTAACTCGGGAGGTGACTTTCTTGTAACATATACCACGAGGTGGAGTCTCTGGGCTCCTGTGCTTAAACCGAGATATAAGGCAAAAATCATGAAATTTTTAGTTTATGCTATGTAAGATTTATTTTCACAACTATTTAAGCGTTGTTTAAATGCTGCTAGCTATTTAATTGCACTAAACAAAGCCTGCAGCATTTTACTGTTTATCAGACAAAAGCACATAATTTTGTGTGAATATTTTAAATAGTACACATAACTGGACTGTCAGAGAACTGAATTTTACATTCTCAAAAATTATACAATGTCTATAGGAAATAAATTTCCATGTACAACTAAATTCCAGGGATTAAATTTGCGCATAAAGATTCCACCCGATAGCTATAAAAAGAAACTCAGTCAGATTCACATGGATTGCTGAGAACTACAGTTTTCTTATCACCACTCAGAAAATATTCGATTTTAACAGACACTTTAAGTATTTCAATGAAGAAACAGACAGATCCCCATCACAACTTTACTGAAGTTCTTCTTCTGAATGATAATCTTGTTCGATAGAAGAACTTTGATCACTGGCTAATATGAAATCTATATCACTGACACCTTCCTCCATAGACCGACTAACTGTTTCATCAAATTCGAGAAAGTTCAATGTGACAAATTCGTGTGAACACATTTTGAGCTATACGGCGCTGTACTGAAGAAAAGAGGTACGTAGTTCACGAGGCGCGGTCTAGGAAACTCCAACGCCTATCACTAACACAAGTCAACAATAAACACAGAAGGCGATAACGCAACCGACAACAAATTATTGTAGGCTTGTAAATTTGAGGAGAGTTGGGGAGTGTGGAAACAATCCACCAAAACTGGCCTAGGAGAGCGAGTTCGAAAATTTTCGCGCGATCTGAGAGACCACACCTCGTGAGTTAAGTTTTAAGAAGGAATATTATCAAAAAGCAGTTACAAGTTAAAAAATTGTACTTAAAGTAAAACCAATTTCAACACAATTAAACTTTATGAGACATTGTGAAGCTCAGTGCATTGGCAAGTACCACAGTTTCTATCACAAAACACCTTGCTCCATTTCATGGTACAAAATTGTGCATGACTGACAAAGTATGGCTTAACTGTCCAATTTTCTATAAATATCTCTAAAAATGTATCTGATTTTAGTTACCATAAAATTCTGCACCTGAAGAATTAACAATATATTCCACAATGATTTGATGTATTTGAAACGTCCCCTTAGAAAAATTATTGAATTACTGTGCTGATAAATCTCTTACATTATTTGATTTTCAAACAGCTGAGCAAAATTGAACGTACTCAGACATTTCGCTCTTTACCTATTCTGATCAACACTAAACTGACACACAATATTTTTTAGCGCAACGCAGTCTGACTTTCAATAATCCCTACAAGAGAATGGCCCTGACTAAATTAACCTATACGTTTCACAAATCACTTACCTCACAAAAATCGTCCTTACTCAAACTACTGCAATACAGCGAGCGCCAATACTGTTAGCTAAATAAAAGATTCAAACTACTGAAGGCACTAACTACTGATGGGCATAGTTAGCAAATGAAAGATTTTGATAGAGAACAAACAATGTATTTACCTTAAAAGTGTTCAAAAGTCATAATATATATAGCAGTTCATGACATCCATTCTTACAGATGTACTGTTTCTGATGGACACACGTTCAGATCATCCGCTCTCAAAAATTCCGCCATTTCTCTCCCCACATCCACCACTGCTGGCGGTTCACCTCCAACTGCGCAACACTGCGCGCTGTAACAGCCAACTGCCCAACACTACAATAGCCAACAACAATGCAAACCAGCCACAGACTGCACACAGCACAGCCAGTGACTTTCATACAGAGCGCTATGTGTCGTTACCAATATAAAAACCTAAACAACCTACTTACATAGCCCCCATGCTTCCCACAAAAAATTTTACAAATTGTTTTGGGCAGTGGCCAATACAGATTTGAAAAAATTTTTCATAATTACAATAACAAAGAAATCAAATGCACACACTTATCGATACAATGTTGGTCAAAAGCTAAAATTTTCTCACAGTCCATAAAGGCAGTCTTGATCATTCATCACAGTAAAACTGCAGTTTTTTTTCTCAACGTTTGAGCAGTAAAAGAAAATGCGAGCCGCCAGCAGTGGTGGATGTGGGGAGAGAAGTGGCAGAAATTTTGATAGCGGATGATCTGGACGAGTGTCCATCAGGAACAGTACATTTGTAAGAATAGATGTCATGAACTGCTACATATATTATGACTTTTGAATACTTTTAAGGTAAGTACATTGTTTGCTCTCTATCAAAATCTTTCTTTTGCTAACTATGCCTATCAGTAGTTAGTGCCTTCAGTAGTTTCAATCTTTTATTTAGCTAGCAGTATTGGCGCTAGCTGTATTGCAGTAGTTTGAGTAACGAAGATTTTTGTGAGGTAAGTGATTTGTGAAACGTATAGGTTAATTTAGTCAGAGCCATTCTCTTGTAGGGATTATTGAAAGTCAGACTGCGTTGCGCAAAAAAATATTGTGTGTCAGTTTAGTGTTGATCAGAATAGGTAAAGAGCGAAATGTCTGAGTACGTTCAATTTTGCTCAGCTGTTTGAAAATCAAATAATGTAAGAGATTTATCAGCACAGTAATTCAATGATTTTTCTAAGGGGACGTTTCACATTATACAGAATTTAGACGTGTAGGATACGAAATATTTACAAATTCTGCACAAAACGTAACTTCATGTTGACAAAAAAAGGTAGAAAATGGCAGAAGCCACTTTTGACAGTCTTTAGTGTGGATGCATTCATGTGATTCTAAAATCAGTTACTAGGCTGAAGTACCAACCAAATATATTCTTGTGTTCCTAGGTACGCTATACTCCTGGTACAAAGTCTCCCCAATAATAGTAATTAGTATTATTATAATTCTAATAATAATAATAATAATAATAATAATAATAACATACTAGTGCGAACAGTTAAAAGTAGAAAGGTTTAGTTTGACAGAAAGAAATTCAATCAGGAATGTGCGTAATACGTGACCCATACAGGGCCAGCTCGAAAACTTTTTGCAACACATCATTTGATGGCCCCCTCATCATCTCCTTTCACCTCATACACTTTCACCTGTGTTAGTTACCACTACTGCAATACGCACTGTGTACGGATCTTGCACTTGGGAACTCCTGGCACTCCCCTCAGCTTGACGACTCGAGTGGCTGCGAGTAATTGCGATACGTCCTGAAGAGAAAATTTAAAGTTGTGGCATCTCTGGCGCTCCTGCCAGGTTGGTGCCACAAAGTGGTGGCTTGTGTCACTTGTGCCTTTAACTGGCCCTGCTCATATAGTTTGAATGGCGACTCACCCACTTATCGTCAATGGAATGTAAAGTGAACATGCAACTAGAAGACAAGCTTTCCTGAGAATACTTCGGTTCATGTTGACAACCAAACAACAATTCGTTCGTGATCAAGAGACTATATCTCTGTATGAACCAGATGTTAACCCAGGTAACTTCGCTACTTGTAAGGTTACACATGATCTTTCCTGCAATTGATATGAGCCTACATTGAAAAGTAATTGTTTCTTTTTATCAACAGAAAGTGCACGATGTTTATGCATGACTGCATTGCCCTGAATCAGTCGGTGATCACTGTGCATAGTGCAATAACTCAGCCCCTCTGCCTTGCTGCAATCGACCATCACCTTACATATATACAATACACGCCAGGTGTTGCCTGTGGCTGTACTTGTATATCATTATTGGGTTGTGATGAGTGATGGTGAGTAAGTAAGCTATTATACACGCAGTAACTTCAGCTGTCCCCATGTGTCTACCTGTTTGGGCAAACATAGCTCGTGATGGCTCGAGCAGCAACGCTGCTACCTGATGTGTGGAGATGGTTGTGGGCAGGAGCGCATATCTTTGTATGGTGCTATTGAAGTAAAATAGGTCGGCCTTGTCAGCTGTGTGGTCAGTGCTGCTGACTCCAAACTAAAGGAGACCAGGTTCGATCCCGAGACTTTCTCCACTCCAATACTAGGTTTTGGCCTTATGTACGTATTGTCAGAAATGACTTTACGTTGTTAAGACGGATGTATGGGCACGTCCCTCAAGCTTTTAGAGAAAAAATAAATAAATAGTTCTACATTATACAGCAAGTACATATACAGCATGGACAACATATACATGGACTGGGAGTAAGGAATGAAAGAGGAAGCCGCCTGGTAGAATTTTCGCAGAGCATAACTTAATCATAGTTAACACTTGGTTTAAGAATCATAAAATTACGTTGTATACGTGGAAGAGGCCTGGAGAAACTGAAAGATTTCAGATAGATTATATGATGGTAAGACAGTGATTTAGGAACCACGTTTTAAATTTTAAGACATTTCCAGAGTCCTATGTGGACTCTGACCACAATTTGTTGCTTATGAATTGTAAATTAGAACAGAAGAACCTATAAAAAGGTAGGAATTTAAGAAGATGGGACCTGGATAAACTGAAAGAACCAGAGGCTGTAGAGAGTTTCAGAGAGAGCACTAGGGATCAATTGACAAACACAGGTGAAAGAAATACAGCAGAAGAAGAATGCGTAGCTTTGAGAGATGAAATAGAGAAGGCAGCAGAGGATTAAGTAGATAAAGAGCCGAGAGTTAGTAAAAATCCTTGGGTAGCAGAAGAGATAGTAAATTTAACTGATGGTAGGTTAAAATATAAAAATTCAGTAAATGAAACAGGCGAAAAGGGAAGCAAAGGTCTAAAAAGTGAGATCGACAGGGAAAGCTAAATGGCTAAGGAAGGATGGCTAGAGGACAAATGTAACTATGTAGAGGCACATATCACTCAGGGTAAGATAGATACTGCCTACAGAAAAATTAAAGAGATTTTGGGAGAAAAGAGAACAACCTGTATGAATATTAAGAGCTCAAGTGGAAAACCGGTCCTAAGCTAAGAAGGGAAAGCAGAAAGGTGGAGCGAGTTTATAGAGAGTCTTTGCAAGTGTGATGTACTTTGGGGAAATATTATGAAAATGGGAGAAGACGTAGCTGAAGATGAGATGATATTGCGTGAAGAATTTGACAGAGCTCTGAAAGACCTAAGTCGAAACAAGGCCCTGGGAGTAGACAACATTCCATTAAAACTACTGATAGCGTAGGGAGAGTCAGCCATGACAAAACTCTACCATCTGGTGAGCAAGACGTATGAGACAAGTGAAATGTCCTCAGACGTCCAGAAGAATATAATAATTCCTATCCCAAAGAAAGCAGGTGTCGACAGAGGTGAAACTATCCGTTTAGTAAGTAATAGCGGCAAAATACTAACACGAATTCTTTGAAGACAAATGGAAAAACTGGTAGAAGCCGACCTCGGGGATGATAAATTTGGATTCCGTAGAAATGTTGGAACACACGAGGCAATACTGACCCTACGACTTACATTAGAAGATAGATTAAGGAAAGGCAACCGTAGGTTTATAGCATAGACTTAGAGAAGGCTTTTGACAATGTTGACTGGAAAATTGCCTCTCAAATTTTGGGGGTGGCAGGGGTAAAATACAAAGAGCGGTAGGCTATTTACAGTTTGTTCAGAACCAAATAGCAGTTATAAGAAACGAGGGGCATGAAAGGGATGCAGTGGTTGAGAAGGGAG
Organism: Schistocerca serialis cubense; assembly: GCF_023864345.2. NCBI lineage: Eukaryota > Metazoa > Arthropoda > Insecta > Orthoptera > Acrididae > Schistocerca > Schistocerca serialis. The sequence continues at coordinate 143,798,920 of NC_064641.1, read as the reverse complement.
TAAGGGTTGTAGCCTACCCCTGAGATTATTCAATCTGTGTATTGATCAGCCGGCCGTTGTGGCCGAGCTGTCCTAGGCGCTTCAGTCAGGAACCGCGCGACCGTTTCGGGCGCAGGTTCGAATCCTGCCTCGGGTATGGATGTGTGTGATGTCCTTAGGTTAGTTAGGTTTAAGTAGTTCTAAGTTCAAAATTGTTTAGGCTTTCGTGGCCACTTGTTGACAAACTGCCTATTGGCTTCTGTCTCGGGTTCCTCGGCCGACGTTCATCTAATGATTTTTCTGACGTTTCGCCAGCACGAGTGGCTGGCATTGTCAAAGCTTCACCCTCCATTGCCGGTGGTGAACTGGAGGCGAGCTCGCGGCCGCAGACTATATGTACCTGGCGCGCCAACGTCCGAGGGCTTCTCCGCGGTCATTTCCGGTGCGGTTCTCCTCTTGCTACCTGCGACGGTCGTTCGCTGCAGTAGATGAGGAAATGGGATACTTACAGTAGTAGATGGGTTTTGCTATTTGGGGAGCAAAATAACTGATGATCGTCGAAGTAGAGAGGATATAAAATGTTAACTGGCTATGGCAAGGAAAGCATTTATGAAGGAGAGAAATTTGTCAACATCGAGTACAGATTTAAGTGTAAAAGACTTTTCTGAAAGCATTTGTATGCAGTGTAGGCATGTGTGGATGTGATACATAGACGGTAAATATTTTAGACAAGAAGAGAATAGAAGCTTTCGAAATGTAGTTCTGAGGAAGAATACTGAAGATTAGATATGTAGATCACTTAAGTAAAGAAGAGGTACTGAATAGAATTGGGGAGAAGAGGAATTTGTGGCACAAACTGACTAAAAGAAGGAATCAGTTGATGGAACAAGTACTGATGCATCAAGGGATCACCAGTTTCGTATTGGAGGGGAGCGTGGAGGGTAAAATTCGTAGAGAGAGACCAATAGATGAATACAGTAAGCAGATCCAGAAGAATGTACGTTTCAGTAGTTAATCGGAGGCGAAGAAGCTTGCATTGACGGCTGCATCAAACCAGTCTCTTGACTGAAGACCACTACAACAACAACAACACATATACAACAATTTTTTAACGTAGATTATGTTCACTGATGTAAAAAAAGTATGTTCCATCCCCAACTTCGCACTCTTAGAGGTCTATTGTTTTTTCCATTGACTTTCTAAAGTTGGCTTCGCATTTGTTCTTTTTCAGGGTTAAAGCTATCTCCACAGCAAATATCATCGCAATAGATTCAGTGGTTTACTCGTGAAAACGTAAAGTGCTGTTACTTTCTTATTAGTAATATAAATATCGCTCTACCTTGTCTGATCTACCATACTCTCTACCTTTGCAAAGGTTGCTGCGATCTTTATCGAAACTAAGGGAAGGTATGTAATGCCAAACACATGGGCAAAAGTACTTTGTCCTTCTGTGAGGCACATGATGTGACGTCAGACAACTCAAGCCCTAATAACCTGACTGAATAGAGGACGTTCGTAGCAGGCATTTTAGTGTCAGTTTGTGTCGCGTCTGGTCCCAGGTTGCAGTGTGTGGTGATCACAGTATTCGTAATGTATCTGAACAGATTTGAAATCAGGTCGCACTTCAGCTGAAGCGGTCTCAGTTGTCGAAATGTGACTGAGACTTACCTTTCCTAAACTAACCTCGTGCCACTTTATGACACGTATAACTGCATTGTGGTCCGCAGCTCGTGGGCGTGCGGTAGCGTTCTCGCTTCCCGCGCCCGGGTTCCCGGGTTCGATTCCCGGCGGGGTCAGGGATTTTCTCTGCCTCGTGATGACTGGGTGTTGTGTGATTCCCTTAGGTTAGTTACGTTTAAGTAGTTCTAAGTTCTAGGGGACTGATGACCATAGATGTTAAGTCCCATAGAGCTCAGAGCCATTTGAACCATTTGAAATTCATTGTGTTGGTTTCTAAAAAATGGTTCAAATGGCTCTGAGCACTATGCGACTTAGCTTCTGAGGTCATCAGTCGCCTAGAACTTAGAACTAATTAAACCTAACTAACCTAAGGACATTACACACATCCATGCCCGAGGCAGGATTCGAACCTGCGACCCTAGCGGTCACGCGGTTCCAGACTGAAGCGCCTAGAACCGCACGGTCACAGCGACCGGCTGTTGGTTTCTCCAACACGATATTTTCGATAACGCTTTGCTGCAAGTAGTGGAGTTTTATATACAATCAGCACGCATACTTCTGTGTGAATTTTGTAACCGCTCCAATCGATTGTGTATCTTGTGATTGTGTTGTTACGAAATGCATAAACTTGATCAGATTTCCTAGCTGTCTGGTCTCTAACAACCTTGCGCTAATGCTCATGTGCTGTAGAGACCGTTACCTATGCTTGCAACCATATACTTCCTTGTACAACACTTGGTTCATATCAGTGTGGGACTAGCTATGTGAGCCTTCAGATCCCATAGCTGACGAAATAAGCGGATGGACTTGTGTGTTTGATTAATGCGAACCATCAGCTACTGACCACATGTCATTGAATTTCTTAGATCCATTTGGGGTTAGCGGTATTAGCAAACTTGTGCATCAGTATGCGATTATGAAACGGAAGTTTCAGAGATAACATTGGAGATAGACCACTTCATTTCCAGACTTCTGCCTGTTCTATTTCCATTATCGAGTCATCTTTCTCCGATATAATGAACATTTGTCTTTTGGCTCTCAAATAAGCACATGCCAGCATGGCGATGCACCTCTCGCTGCGCAGAGCAGCAGTTGGTGCCACTCGGCAACGTACTGACTTTACTTCAAGCATGGTACAGATGTACTCCATGCTACTAGGGAAAATGTTAATCCAGTCATCCTACGTTGTTACAGAATTTAAATGTTTGACTTAGTACAATTTAATATGGGCTACACCAGGGGTCTCCAAACTACGGCCCGCGGGCCGAAACCGGCCCGCGAGGGCCGGCAAACCGGCCCGCTTTAGCTTGCCCGACATCCCCGGTATCCGGCCCGCCAAGTATTTGAGGTGGTACCTATACTGGCAACAATTGAGTTTCGAGGCCTTTCGCGACCAATACACCGCGACATTGTCGGACACTATCACGCAACAGAACTATCAAATATATGCTCTGGCTCTGCTACTCGCTACAAGACTACATAACTAAACTTATTGTTGAGCCGTTTGAAATAACAATGCGTTGACATTCTCTACCTCTACGTCTTGCAGTAATAGTGTTTCTAAGAATGATTTTGGGATTTCATTAACTTTGCAGGAGGCTTTCGTGAAGAATGTGCAGTGACATAGTTTTTTGCCGGTGAAATTCGCCAGAATTTCGGTCAGGTACGTCCACCAGTCAAATTTATGTAATTAACAAAAATCGTAGTTCGTTTCAGTGTTAGCTATTCCCACAACCTTAGATTTTTGCGATTTCATCTTTCCTTTAGCCTTACATTACGGTGATCATGGAGTGCTAGTGTGCTTTAATCCCACTAGGTAGATCTTGGCCCTTATGACTTCGTGGAGGAGTCAATGTGGCCCGCGGACTAAAAAGTTTGGAGATCCCTGGGCTACACTATTAACTCATTCGATTCCCGGCGGGGTCAGGGATTTCACCTGCCTCGAGATGACTGGGTGTTGTTGTGTCGTCTTGATCATCATCATTCATCCACCTTACGGTCGGAGGAAGGCAATGGCAAACCACTTCCACTAGGACCTTGCCTAGTACGGCGGTACAGGTCTCCCGTATCGTTCCTCTACGCTCTGTCAGGGAGTATGGGACTTCATCATCATCATCATTAACTCATTGTTGTGTATTTGCTGTAGTTTACCTAATTTAGTCAAAACATATTGTATTGATGCGTGGTGTCTGCTCTTTCGGGCATGCATTCACATAACTGATACGCCTAGATGGGCAGTGGATCCAACTTCTTCAGTGCAGATGCACAAATACGTCCAGCCTTCGGCGGATATCTCAGAGTAACGAGCATAGGAGGAATGGACAGGCGCTGTGGACGGGTGGCACTCGGGGGGGAATGTGATTCAGCCTTCAGACGTGCCGAGATAGTTTGCGCAATTACGCTGAACACTGTGTCCCGACTGGCGAAGTGGTTAACGCACGTGCGTAGTAAGGAGGAGATCCTCGGTTCGAATCCCAGGCCGGCACACATTTTCACTCATTCTTGCTAATGTGCCGATGCAGCTGACAACAATAATCCCTTTAGTCTCCTTTCTCCTCCCACCACCTTCAGTTTACATAGAAAACTGAGTGGTCTTAGCGAACTAATGTTGCTGATTAAGTATCCACAGACGCATTGCACATTATAGTGAACTCAGGCCTGAAGGCCTAAAGACGTCTCGTTTGGAGAAGACCAGTCGGTCAGCAGTAGTTTAGAATTTGAGTGACTGTAAGTGTGTATAAGATAACTTAGACAAAATGCTTGCTCTAAACGTAAATGAATATAAGTTAATGCAGATTTGTAGGAAAAATAATCCGTAATGTTTGATACAGCATTAGAAGTATGCTACTTGAGAAGTCTTGTCGATTAAATATATAGGTGTAACGTTGTACAGTGATGTGAAATGGAACGAGCACGTAAGAACGGTGGCAGAGAAGTCGAATGGTCGACTTCAGATTATTGAGGGAATTTTAATAAAGTGTGTTTCATGTACAAAGAAGGCGGTGTATGGAACACTAGCGCATCCCATTCTTGAGTACTGCTCGAGTGTTTGGGATCCTCGCCAGATCAGATTAAAGGTAGACATCGAAGCAATTCAGAAGTGTGCTGCTAGATTCGTTAACCGGTAGCCACGGTCACCACGTGAATATTACGAAGACGCTTCTTGAACTCCAATGGGAATTCTTGGTGGGAAGACGACGTTCTTTCCACTGAACATTACTGAGCAAGTTTAGAGAACAGGCATTTCCAACTGACTGCAGAACGATTCTGCTTCCGTATACGTACATTGCACCTAAGGCTACGAATATAAGAGAAATTAGGGATCGTACGGAGGCAAGGCGTTCAATGAAGTTCCCCACAGTCGTTTAATGAACAAACTAAGAGCATATGGACTATCAGACCAATTGTGTGATTGGATTGAAGAGTTCCTAGATAACAGAACACAGCATGTCATTCTCAATGGAGAGAAGTCTTCCGAAGTAAGAGTGATTTCAGGTGTGCCGCAGGGGAGTGTCGTAGGACCGTTGCTACTATCAATATACATAAATGACCTTGTGGATGATATCGGAAGTTCACTGAGGCTTTTTGCGGATGATGCTGTGGTTTATCGAGAGGTTCTAACAATGGAAAATTGTACTGAAATACAGGAGGATCTGAAGCGAATTGACGTATGGTGCAGGGAGTGGCAATTGAATCTCAATGTAGACAAGTGTAATGTGCTGCGAATACATATAAAGATAGATCCCTTATCATTTAGCTACAAAATAGCAGGTCAGCAACTGGAAGCATTTAATTCCATAAATTATCTGGGAGTACGCATTAGGAGTGATTTAAAATGGTATGATCATATAAAGTTGATCGTTGGTAAAGCAGATGCCAGACTGAGATTCATTGGAAGAATCCTGAGGAAATGCAATCCGAAAACAAAGGAAGTAGATTACAGTACGCTTGTTCGGCCACTGCTTGAATACTGCTCAGCAGTGTGGGATCCGTACCAGATAGGGTTGATAGAAGAGATAGAGAAGATCCAACGGAGAGCAGCGCGCTTCGTTACAGGATCATTCAGTAATCGCGAAAGCGTTACGGAGATGATAGATAAACTCCAGTGGAAGACTCTGCAGGAGAGACGTTCAGTAGCTCGGTACGAGCTTTTGTTGAAGTTTCGAGAACATACCTTCACCGAAGAGTCAAGCAGTATATTGGTCCCTCCTACGTACATCTCGCGAAAAGAGCATAAGGATAAAATCAGAGAGATTAGAGGCCCCACAGAAGCATACCGACAGTGCTTCTTTCCACGAACAATAAGAGACTGGAATAGATGGGAGAACCGATAGAGGTACTCAAGGTACCCTCCGCCACACACCGTCAGGTGGCTTGCGGAGTATGGCTATAGATGTAGATGTAGATGTAGATGAAGATAGTCGTTCAGTTTGCGAGTGGAACGGGGGTGGGGGGGTGCGGGGGAGGGATATGATTAGTGGTGGTACAAAGACCCTCCTCCATGCACCGTATTTTGGCGCATGGATGTAGATCATGTCAGCAGATCGTGGTCTAGTGGTTAGTCTCGTTGCCTACAGATCGCCGTTCATAGTTCTTCTTCGCTTGTGACTGTGTGTTTTGTCCCAACCACTTCATCTCATCTTGATCAGATTCGTAAGTCACTGAAGTGACGGGAAGAATTTCAGCCTACAATTTCATTGACATGGAGTGTAATTGATTTAGTGATGAATCCCGCTTCGGATTGAACTACGATGACCAGCGAAGACGCGTCTGGAGAAGTCCCAGACAGCGGTGGGGATGCAAACCGGACTGTCGTCTGCCATACAGCCGCACAACCTGGAGTGATGGTCTGGTTTGCAGTTTCTTTGCATAGCAGGTTCGCTCGGGTCGTTATAGTACAGCGGTATTCAACCCTACTCTACGCCCCGTTTTGTTACCCTTCATGGCAAGGCATCATGGGCTTCCATTTCAGCAAGATAATGCGCGGTCGCAGAAGCCGAGAGTTTCTACTGCTTGTCTTTGTGCTTGGGAATACCAACGGATCTCTCCCCATTTGAGAACGTTTGGACAAATTTGGACAGCACCAGCCCATCCAGATCGGGATTTTTAGAATTAACTTGTCAATTGTGACAGAATTAGGCACGGTACGTCGGGGGAGGGCATCCAGTAACTCTATCAATGGATGCCAGTGCGAATAACTGCATGTACGTGGGTTGTTAACTTATTCAATTTGGGAAGCTCTTTTTCTTGAATAAATTATCCAGTTTTTCTGAAACTGAGCTTTGAGAACCGTAAAGGAGTAAAGCATAGCGTCACTCATTTTGAGATTGTACCGTGAATGGACATCTGTTGGCCATCTGGCGAATCAGCTTTATCCATATCTGTAGCCCCAAAGTGTATATATATAAATTCATGGAAAGCTGCGTCACCAACTACTCGAACATTCAGTTCTATAAAGACCCAGAGCGCAAAACGTAATTTTGCTGCTCTGGGTTGCTCAGTTGTTATCTAGGTTTGACAACATAGTTTAGTGTCTACATGATGTGGCTAGTAGTAATACTTCCTAGTCGGAGGTGTATAGGCATATTTATCTTAACCTCAAGCCCACAGATATACTTAATGAAAATATTGATAACGAAGAGGTGTTGGAATGGATCACAATTGCACGTGTGGTGAATTTAATATCTGTCCTTAAGATTGTGATTCTAGTTTCATATTAAATACAAATTTTACAGCCGTGAGAAGTTGCTATTGTCACTAGCCTATTTATGGAAATTTTGTGAATGAACATTAATAAGAAATTGAATCTTAAGTGGTAATTAATATTTCGTAACATAAAGTGGGTACCTTACATTTTTGTGGGAAGTACAGGATGTTGAGACTTGGCCAAGAAACAATTCAAACCTATGTGAGTGGTGGTTTACCTATAAATTTGATTTTCACAAACTTCTATTTTTCTCAGAAGTTTGTTTCTGTGCTTTAGGCCCTATCGATTCTCAGTGGCGCAATTGTAATCGTTATTTCATCTGTACATCTACATCACGTCTACCAATTTCCGTTCCATTTGGATAATTCATTCGTGACCCGTTGTTTTTCTTTCTTTTTTTCTTTTAAAATGGTGTAGATAATAGCAACAGCGCCATCTGGAGTAAGTGTAAACACGTCGGTCTAGCTCGAGAACAGTGCAGTGACTGACTATTAGAATTTTAAAAATGTGTTCTGCTTTTTCGTGACAAAGACATTTGGGGATGGCATGGCCTCCACCGCATTCGCATCAGTTTCTTACTCACTAAATTCTCCATAACGCAAAGCTAAGTGGCGTTCGTAGACGTGAACAAGAAACAATTTTCTTCCAAAATTATTAATAAAAGAATTTACCTCACTTGTCATCACTGAGCAACAATTTGATATTCATTAACTTATATTTCTCATTTGAAATGAATACTTTCGCTTGGAATCAAAAAATGCATGTAACTTACCCGTTACAGGGGGGATAGCTGCATGAGTTGCAGCATATAGTGGACTGCACAAATATAAAAATAAAAACAATATCGAAAAATTATGAAAGAGGTAAGGTACTTAAAAAGTTTCCGAAAACACAAGCTTTTGCATGCTGAAGTGGGCAGAGGTGGATTTACACATAGGCCTACTACGGATGTGCCTAGGGGAGGCACCTTAAGGGGGACAACATTTTTTGCTCTGTACTCATTTTAACCTTTTACGTTTTAAAATAACTGCGCTTACAAACAACAAAATATTTAATATTGTTGAAGAACTAGCTACTTTAAATAAGCCATAAGAACGAAATTAGACAATACAAGATTGGAAATATATGTAGTTTACTTGGTGATTGGATGTCTGGTATCATCTCCATGATTGTTCAAAATATTTTGGAGTGAGCTGTCAGGACGTCAATCTATAATACATTGTTTTGAAACGTTATTATTGCGAGAATGTTGTCGGCTTCTACTTAACCCTAACATATTTTCCCCGTGAAAATACTCGGATTCCTGACAAAATATGATAAAATAATCAGCAGTTTCTTAAATACTGTAACATGTGTGGGCCTCAGTATGTAAAACTCGACTATACTAAAATTTCTTGTAGAAATTACGGGGAAGTCAACCCTCCATCACTGTAATTAATGTGAAAGCTCTGTGGTCTTCAATATCTGAGCTATGATTTAACGACACCAGTTTAACAAAACATGTTGACACTGGAATTTTTTTACAGTTTTAAGCACATGTTTGTACGAAAAGACCATAAGCAGAATATCTAGTAATGTGTGAAATACACTTCACAACAGTTTAAAAATTTTATATATTTATTTGCTTACTTACATTTTTGGCGAAAAAAGAAGAAGAAACCAACTTCCGTTGTCTCATTTATTGTGCTGCAGCCTGCACGATATCAAAATTCCCACTCGGTGCCATAAATCTCTTAACTAAGCTTTCTTTTTTCGAGGAAAGGTTATTTTTATTTTATGTTGCAACAAAAGGTGCATTTCCGTGTAGATAGAACAGCAGTGTTCACACAAATGACAACACGCCACATTAACTGCCAACAAGACTACTTGAACTTCGTAGTCTGTCTTCTATGCCCACAGAAACCGTGGGATAACAGTCGATCCAGCACAATTCACTTGCAAGAAACTGCAAAAATTATTTGCTTTTTAAATTAGAAAGACAGTGTGAAGAATATTCAGAAAATATTTGAGTCCCAGCTAAAATTCCGGCGACGCGGGAAACAGAAGCCAAAGAAGGGACTGTCACGTTTTCTTTACGAGACGAATTCCAGCTGGCAGGTCGGCTTCTACTGTTCACTGACAACAGAGAAACAGGCGACAATGAGATTAATTTAATCTACATTGTCGTTCTTTCATAGCACAGTTACGTCGAGTAATCCGAGTAGGTCAGGTCATCGCTCCGTGTTTAAAGAAAAGTCTTTGTGCTCGTCTGCCGTGTTTAAAGCAAAGAGCTTTGTGCTCGTGTGCGGTGTAGTGCTATTGAAACTGGATAGTCTTTCTTTGTTTCCTTCAACAATTTTTTTTTTTTTGTTTTGACCGTTGGTTGACAATTTTGTAAGTTTCTTAACATGAATAAAGGTAAAAAAAAAAAAACAATCGTGCAAAATTAAGTGGGGCGGCATTTCCGAAATTATCGAAGGAAAGGTGACAACGAGAAGCCAATGCTCTAAAAACACTTGGCACAGTACATACACTTTTCGCAAAAAATATTGCTGGTTCGACTTAGAGTTCAAGTAGACCGGATGATATTTCTGGCACTGCAGCTGTTGTAAAAGTAGTAAATACAGATGAAACATAATTTAAAAATGAAGAAAAGCAAATTGTTCCTGATTTAGAGTTTCACGAAAAACTAAGTGTAGAGTCAGTCATTGCAAAAAGAAATAGCCTCATTAGTGATGATCCCGCAGAATGGTGTGTCAATGGATCAACAATCGACATTCTCTTACAACGTGGCATTAATCAAAATTGTAGCGGTGATTTTTCTAATTCAAGAAGATCAATAGGCGATAAAACCAGATATTTGAACGAAAATGTATTTTACCGTAAACTTGTAAATGGTAAGTCAACTTCGTGTGATTTTCTAGGATACTCTTGTAGCACCGGTGCTGTTTTTACTGCACCATGTACATTGTTCAGAGGTAAGGCTGTGATTGCTACTAATGGTATTGCAGATTGGAAAAATATATCTAATATTTTATCTCATCATGAGAATTCACTTGAACACAAAAATTCTGAGTTATCACTCTTAACAAGAAAAAAGTCACTTGGATCAATAGATAACCATTTCGAGTCATATGTTGAGACAGAAGAAATGTACTTGCGCAGTGTGTTGAAAAGGGTGTTTACAATAGTGAAGAAGCTAACAAGTCGTGAACTTCCCCTATGTGGACACGTTGAAAAATTCCATTAACTACTTAAAGGTCAATTTACGATGTCTCTTGAACTTACAGCCGTGTTTGATACTTTTCTCGCAGAGCACATTGAACGATATGGAAATCCGGGGCAGGGACATGCAAGTTATCTTTCCTCAACAATCTGTGATGAAATTATCATAACTGAAATGAAAGGAGCCAAATACACTCCTGGAAATTGAAATAAGAACACCGTGAATTCATTGTCCCAGGAAGGGGAAACTTTATTGACACATTCCTGGGGTCAGATACATCACATGATCACACTGACAGAACCACAGGCACATAGACACAGGCAACAGAACATGCACAATGTCGGCACTAGTACAGTGTATATCCACCTTTCGCAGCAATGTAGGCTGCTATTCTCCCATGGAGACGATCGTAGAGATGCTGGATGTAGTCCTGTGGAACGGCTTGCCATGCCATTTCCACCTGGCGCCTCAGTTGGACCAGCGTTCGTGCTGGACGTGCAGACCGCGTGAGACGACGCTTCATCCAGTCCCAAACATGCTCAATGGGGGACAGATCCGGAGATCTTGCTGGCCAGGGTAGTTGACTTACACCTTATAGAGCACGTTGGGTGGCACGGGATACATGCGGACGTGCATTGTCCTGTTGGAACAGCAAGTTCCCTTGCCGGTCTAGGAATGGTAGAACGATGGGTTCGATGACGGTTTGGATGTACCGTGCACTATTCAATGTCCCCTCGACGATCACCAGTGGTGTACGGCCAGTGTAGGAGATCGCTCCCCACACCAAGATGCCGGGTGCTGGCCCTGTGTGCCTCAGTCGTATGCAGTCCTGATTGTGGCGCTCACCTGCACGGCGCCAAACACGCATACGACCATCATTGGCACCAAGGCAGAAGCGACTCTCATCGCTGAAGACGACACGTCTCCATTCGTCCCTCCATTCACGCCTGTCGCGACACCACTGGAGGCGGGCTGCACGATGTTGGGGCGTGAGCGGAAGACGGCCTAACGGTGTGCGGGACCGTAGCCCAGCTTCATGGAGACGGTTGCGAATGGTCCTCGCCGATACCCCAGCAGCAACAGTGTCCCTAACTTGCTGGGAAGTGGCGGTGCGGTCCCCTACGGCACTGCGTAGGATCCTACGGTCTTGGCGTGCATCCGTGCGTCGCTGCGGTCCGGTCCCAGGTCGACGGGCACGTGCACCTTCCGCCGACCACTGGCGACAACATCGATGTACTGTGGAGACCTCACGCCCCACGTGTTGAGCAATTCGGCGGTACGTCCACCCGGCCTCCCGCATGCCCACTATACGCCCTCGCTCAAAGTCCGTCAACTGCACATACGGTTCACGTCCACGCTGTCGCGGCATGCTACCAGTGTTAAAGACTGCGATGGAGCTCCGTATGCCACGGCAAACTGGCTGACACTGATGGCGGCGGTGCACAAATGCTGCGCAGCTAGCGCCATTCGACGGCCAACACCGCGGTTCCTGGTGTGTCCGCAGTGCCGTGCGTGTGATCATTGCTTGTACAGCCCTCTCGCAGTGTCCGGAGCAAGTATGGTGGGTCTGACACACCGGCGTCAATGTGTTCTTTTTTCCATTTCCAGGAGTGTATATCTGTATAATTGTAAATTCTACTGTGGACATTTCACATATTAATCAATTGTCTTCCATATTAAGTTATGTGAACGACTATGGTGAACCTGTTGAACATTTCCTTCTGTTTTTACCAAACCCGGGACACAAATACGAAAAATTAGCTGAGGCCGTAATAAAAGTCCTGCTTACAAATTCTATTGATATTACTGACTGTACAGGCCAGTCATATGACAATGCAAGCAACATGTCAGGAACCTACAATGGTTTGCAGGCACGCATTAAAGAACGAAATCCTAACATCCATTATGTGCCTTGTGCAGCACATTCTTTGAATTTAATCGGCACTATATTTTAGTGCTGCAAGCTGTTGTTGGGAAGCATGTTCATTTTTCAGTGTAGTGCAAAACCATTATAATTTTTTCTCTGCTTCTACACAGCACTGAGATAAACGTCTTTCTTTTATGATACCACGAAGCAAAATTGTAAAAAGTTTATCAAAAGCACGTTGGTCAGCAAGAGCGGAAGAGTGTGCAGTCTCTATGTAAACTGGTAGGGGGCGTTATCAATGCCCTCACACATATTGCCAATAATACATTTGAAATACAACTTGTGCGAAATGAGTCTTCAGCTATATTGAATCAACTCAGCAGACTAGAAACAGTATTCATGATGACAATTTGGAAAAACATACTCCAGAGATTTATCAGTGCAAATCTGAAATTGCAGAGTCTATTCGTGGCATGTTCGACTATTATGAAAAGAGAACCATGGAGATTGTGACTGATATAGAGTATGAATGCATCTATAAAAGACCACGAAAACGCAAACTTCATGATGACGAGGAAGTGGACTCTGAAGAAAATTTTCTGACTGGAAGGGAAAAATTTAGAATAGAAACGTTTCTCCCAGTACTCGACAAATTATACGCCTAATTACTGACGAGGAAGGAAAGATGTATAAGACTGTTGGACTCCTTCATAGTTTTCAGTAACCTTAAGAACAGGTGCGGAAGTTTTGAAATCTTCTGAGATTGGTGATGTACCAGTTGAAATAAGTATTTTTTTACGAAAAGAGAGGTTACAGTCCGTGTTTCAGAATGCTGACATTGCTTTTAGAATATTTCTATGTATGTCACTTTCAAATTGTTCAGCAGAACGCTCGTTTTCGGGTCTTTAAAGAATGAAATCGTATCTACGTTCTACATTGTCTGAGGAGAGTTCTTCAAATCGAAAGCGAACTTCCTAACTGATAACCGTCAGAACTATGAAGATATGATCAACGAGTTCTATGACGTCAAAGCCAGACACAAAGATTGCTAACTGGTGAGTTTATTTATTCAGTAATGTGTTAAAAATTTAAGATTATAATGGGATTTTATTATAAGTTAGATCACATTCATTGGATTTACAAACTACGTATTACCTGTTTATTTTACAATTGCAAATGGCAGAACGCGGAACTAAACCTCGTTTACATGCAGACGTGACCGAATGAGCCCGACAATACTAGACAATACCCGAATGACCCAGGCCGCTCGGCGCTGTACGATCAAGTCACACTGATACTGTAGTATATTACAACTGATGCGTATTCTTGGCTTCTGCCGAAGTGTATAGTTATCGCGGAAACATACGTTATTGGAGAATACGCTCAGATGAAAAAGTGTTAATAAATAAAGTAGTTAAGTTCCGTCGATAAATACGTAAAAACTTTGCTAATACCGTTAGAATGAGCTATGGTGAGAGCAATAGCTGCAGTACAAAACTGTTCAGCCCTTATATGGATTAAAGGTATTGTGTACACTTATTATGCAGCATCTAGCTACACAGACCCTAATGCTTTACGCGTTAACTGTTAGGTTATAAAACAAATTTGATTTTTCCACACTAGTCCCTAACATTATGTAATAGAATATCCAGTTCTGTGTTTGTTCGTCTGTATTTAGTTATTAGTTCGTGCACCGAAATCACTGTTTCATTTTCATTTTTTTACACCTTCCTATAAATTCAGGTAATAATATCGAATGTGTTTTTTTATCTGCTAAACATTCATCGTAAAACGACAGCTTAATTTTAATTTTGAACGCATCTCTGTAAAAGTACGTATTTATTTCTAATGTATGACATGTTCGCTTCAGTTTTTAAATCGTAGCACAACTTTTTTATTTTCATGGCTCAAATGGCCCTGAGCACTATGGGACTTAACATCTGAGGTCATCAGTCTTATTTTCATGTTCATCGGTTTCGTGTAAAAGAACATACTGAAAGTGAATTTATAGCAAAAATCCGTTGTCTCCTACACGCACTGCTGAAGTTTTAGGCTATAAAAGAAAAGCTATTTTCCTTGTGTTCGTTTCTGTTGTCTTTCGACAGAAGAATGTGTTAACACAATACAGTTCAAAGTTTGTCTTATCTGCTGCAGTAGACCAAGTACAGTCCTTGAACAATATCACATTCTGATTGAGCGCGACTAGACGCGTCCTTCAGAAAAATGAATAACAGAGTACGGAAACAGTTCACAGCGCTCCCACCCAAAACAGCAATTGTGAAGTGATCGGGTAAGGGGTAATACTTATTATATTAAAAAATGTATTTTTTTTGGAGGGGGGCATATAATATGGTGTGCCTAGGGGCGCAAAATTTTTAAATCCGCCACTGTGAGTGGGAAATGATCTTCAAAGTGCTTTCATTTGTCTTTCCTAGGATCTGATTCTAACAGTGACCGAGGGCCGGTATTGTTATTGTTGTACTCAAAGTTGATTGGGAGATGTTACAGATTTAACGTGATTAACACTTGTGAAATGTGAGCGACGACGTGAACGTCTGCATAAAGGGAAATACGACCCTAGATACTGGACTCGCGGGCTTAATGTTCGCCTTGAAGAGCGCAGCTGTTGGCGTGTCGGCTCGCTGAAAGGCCCCTGCTATCGCGTGCGCGACGCCCCTTTGTTAGCGGGCAGGAATAGTCGCGTAACTCGATTCCAGCCTTCATTTTCTGCCCAATACGGGGCTGATGTGTGCGACGTGGCGCAGGGTGACGGGCTGCGGGCGTTTACAGTTGGCGGCAAAAGCCTTTCCGTCAACGTATTTGGCAGTCGATCTCGTGCACAGTACGCGTGATGTGTATTCTAATTAGCCGCACGCATCTTGCCGCTCACAAATGCACATCGGAATCCCTACGCGATGCAGATGGCGAATATACACCACACCCAAAATACGTTATTCATCGGGTAGAGCTCTACAATGGGCGGTCCACACTCTAACCTGGAGGTGTATGTTGTAACGTAAGTCGCGAGCTGTCACAGAAAGTTAGGGTGGCGAAGCAGCTGAATTGTATAAAAATATTATTTCATTTGTTATTATGTAACTACAAGGTGTCTATACACTGAACCGTCAGAGAACAAGTGTCTGGCACAGTTTTTACATGGTTTAGTACCGCTACAATGGGAGGTTATCAAGATTTAAGTGAATTTGAACGTGGTTATCAAGAATCCGGTTAAACATTAAACCTCCGACATGGTTGCGGCTGGAAAAAGATCCTGCAAGAACGGGACCAATGACGATTGAAGATAATTGTTGAACGTGACAGAAGTGCAGCCCTTCCGCAAATTACCGCATATTTCAGTGGTGGGCCATCAACAAGTGTCAGCATGCGAACTGTTCAAAGAAACTTCATCGATATGGGGTTTCGGAGCCCAAGGCCCACTCGTGTACCCTTGAGGACTGCACGACACAAACCTTTACGTCTCGCCTGGGCCTATCACACCAACATTGAACTATTGATGACTGGAGGCATGTTGTCTGGTCGGACGAGTCTCGTTTCAAATTGTATCGAACTGATGGACGCGTACGAGTGTGGAGACAGCCTAATGAATCCAGAGACCCTATGTGTCAGCAGAGGACTGTTCAAGCTGGTAGATGCTCTGTAATGGAGTGACTCCAAGAACACTCTTCCGAGCTTAAACACTTCCGTCGGCCACCAAACTCTCCAGACATGAACATTATTGAGCATATCTGGGATGCCTTGCAACGTGCTGTTCAGAAGAGATCTCCACCCCCTCGTACTCTTATGGGTTTATGGACAGCCCTGCAGGATTTATGGGGTCAATTCCCTCCAGCACTACTTCAGAAATTATTCGAGTCCATGCCATGTGGTGTTGGGGCACTTATGCGTGCTCGCGGTAACCTTACACGATATTAGGCAGATGTAACAATTTCTTTGGCTCTTAAGTATAAATTGGTTATACAAAAGTAATCTTTAGTTGAGACAAGAGTAAATAACTTACAGAAATGTTTGATACAGCGGCGAATGTAGTATATCTTCTAGTTTTATTCCCGTCTTATCCTGTTAGTTTCCGACGTTCCCGCTAGGTGACATGAGTGAATGCGTTCTTCCAACAGTTATCATGGAGGTTATAACGGTGCAGTCAGTGTGCAGTGTTGTTTATTATTTCATGAATCGAATGGTTCAAATGGCTCTGAGCACTATGGGACTTAACTTGTGAGGTCATCAGTCCCCTAAAACTTAGAACTACTTGAACCCAACTAACCCACGGACATCACACACATCTATGCCCGAGGAAGGATTCGAACCTGCGACCGTAGCGGTCACGCGGTTCCAGACTGTAGCGCCTAGAACCGCTCGCCCACCCCTGCCGACTTTCATGAATCCAACTTCGCTATTACGGTTCTGAGACAATTCAGGACAAAATTTCGGAAGCCACCACCTCGAACTGTTATTAACTGGTACAATCGATTCAGCGAAACTTGCGTGTATCTCCGTTGCAATGCGTCGATTTGGACTGGACGTGGTGGAACAATATCGTGGCTGCCATTAGCACTTGATTTAACTCTAATGGGTTTCTGTGTATGGGGTTACATTAAAGACAGAGTATTTTTTACTCCGCTTCCGGGTAGTGTCGACAAGCTGCGACAGTGGATAACACAAGCAGATGGCACCACATATCAGGACGTGCTTAATAGGATTTGGCAGAAAATTGATTACAAATGCTTCAAACATTTCTGTAAGTTATTTACCTTCTTCACAATTAAAGGTTACTTTTGTATAACTAATTTAAAAACACCCTGTATACATTTCCGTTTCGAAACCATGACAAACAATAACTTCCCACCCGTCACATCTTCCGAGACTCCGAAAATAAACAACGTGTCACTGGTGTTATGACGTACTTGATATGCAGGGTGATTTTTTCCACCGTGTACAAACTCTAGCGATTGATCGATGAAAGGATACGGAGTTAAAAAGGTCTAAGGAACTTGTGTCCGGTAATGCATGGCTTCAGTGCTAGAGACCATTTATTCAGTCGTACTCTGTTACAGAGACATGCTTTGTGGCAGACTTCGGTCCAATATGTTCTGTACCATTCAGCCAACAGTTACAGTATTCATGGTTTCCTCCGAGAGGGTGGTACTGTTCCCCAAACGTCGCACCCTACCGCCTTCTCCCGCAGTAATAATTAGTAATGTTGTGTCCGATTCACTTCTCTTGCTGACTCATCCTGTAGTAGACGTGATGGTTCCGTATTCGAATTGAGAGCTTCCCGACATGGTGTTTACTTACGGAAAGACAAATTGCAACGAGCGGCGGACAGTAAGTTTGTATCAGGAGATCTATCACCACACCTCCCCCCTTCCCGACAATAATCACAGCATTCAATGTTTGCAACAGTGTTTCACCGTTTGTCTGAGACAGCGTCGTTTCAAGAAGCAGGAAATCACTAAGGACGTTCCCGTAATGTTCGGACACCAAAATTGGAGGAAAACGTGATTAGCACTGAGGTAGACGACCGCCGTTCCTTACCAAGCAGTAGGCCTGCCAGTACAGGATAAGCCAGACGACAGTGCGAAACATTCTCCATGCCAATTGTTGCTGTCATTATTATTTACAGCGTGTGCAGGGTTTACTAGCGACAGACTTTCCACATCACGAGCAGGTTTGTAACTGGTTCCTTCACCAGGCAACCACGATTCCGGGACATGTGTCATCAATCCTATTGACAGATGAGGCCACCTTCAACTTTCATAACATTCATCTGTGGTATAGTATGCAGAACCGCCATTGTGTGGTGACAGCGAATCATCAGCATCGGTGCAGGCGGAATGTGTGGGCCGAGATAATTGCCGAAAGTATTTTGGGACCAGTCTTCCTTCCACGTCGCCTAACTGGCCGGAACTATCGGCGATTCTTGCGGGTGACTTTGCCTCCGCTGCTGGAAGAAGTGCCATTGATGATGCTGTCCAAGCCCACTTCGCTGTTAGCGTCCGGGCCTGTCTCACACGTGTCTTCCACGGTCGATGGACCGGACGAGGCGTTCCATTTGCATGACGTGCTCCTTCACCGGGTCCTAACCCGTGTGATTTCTGGTTATGCGTCCATCTCAAAAGTATCGTGTCTGCAGAGCTCATTCCTGATGTGCAGACACCGATGCAGCGTATTAATGCTACCTTCGACATTGTTCGGATACAGCCTGGCCGATGTGAACGTGTGAGACAGAATAACATGCTGCGGCACGTACACTAATTGCGTTGAGGCACATGGAAACCATTTTCAGCACATATTGTATCTGTGACTGCGTGGTACAGCGCATATTAGACCGCAGTCTCTGTAAAAATATATGAATGAATAAATAGTCTCTAGCATGGAAACCATGCATTTCCGAACGTAAGTTCATTAGACCAGTTTTGTTCCGTATCCTTCCATCGGTCAGTTCCTAGATTCTGTAAACGGTGGAAAAAATGACCCTGTATTTTTCTTTATGTGCTTTCGTTGGGTAATATAACTGTAATGCAATAAAAAGAGATCACTGAAAATAAATTATTTATTTATACTATATAAATACTATATAAATTTCCAGGAAAACAAGACACAATTTGGAATATGTTTATTTTAATACTAGAATTTTTTATCAAAACTAAGCAATATCTTCCTATCTTACAACTATTTGAAAGCGATACAAACTTAAAATTAACAAAAAATAGAGATTAATTAAAAAATGTATAAACCCACAGTCATGTAAGTGGACATCGTTTTCTTTTTGGACGCAGTCAGTTCATAATATTCCGGTATACGCTGGTCACATACTCCCCTTGCAAAAGTGACAAACGGACTTGAATTTTCTATCTGTTGTCTTACATAGTGAATGCTACCCTTTATCACAGGCACGAACTCATGATCATCAGATGGCATATTCTAAAGAGAGGTATGAATCGCCTGATGCACAGTTTCAACTTACTAGGCAAAGTCGTCATACTTGCCTGTAATTGCAGTTGAGAGCGACACGATTCAAATGGCAATGTTTTCAAGAAAACTTTGCCCTCCGTTTTGCTAGCTTGAGTCACTGTGTCAAGTATTATATCAGCATTTAGTACATCAATAACCAGGAAAGTAAGTAACAGCAGCAGCAGCTGTCGATGGCAAACTCCCACAGGTAGAGCACTTGCTCGCGGAAGGCAAAGGTCCCGAGTTCGAGTCTCCCTCTGGCACACTGTTTTAACTACAAGGGCGTTATACATGAGCGCACACACCACTGCAGAATTAAAATTCTTTGTGTTTTGTTCTTTCTATGGCAATGTAACAGCAAACAGTTTCGAAGTTGACACCAACATTGGCGCACGCTCCACTACAGAATGAAACTTCATTTTGTTTTTTCCTTCTTTGGGCAGTATGATAGCAAAGTGTTTATAAGCTGATATCCAAAAATACTCCAACATTCCTGTAAGGTCGTCTGCTTAAAATCACTTGGAATTTATCGCTATTTTCTCGAACTGTACTTACCCCTGCCAATTTGTGATTTCAAGGCAGTTCTTCCGGCAACGGAACGCTTGTGAAACAATTATTCGCGTCACATCTCGCCCAGTGTCTGATATCTCAGCGGTTAGCCGCTGGACGAGGGTGCTGGTCGAAGTGTCCTAATAAGTAGGTCATTCGGACTGTTTACCAACATAAATATCTAATTTTTTAATATAAAATGTAACAACATCTACTAACGACACGTGCCTGATACCATATTTAGCAGGTTATCTGGGCATCTAGAGATGAAATCGGCACGAACCTCTGAAACTCCCTCGAATCTCATCTAAAGTAACATAGTTTCTGTAAATCTTTAACAAGCGCTTTATATAACTACGTGGTGGATGCCAGCTTTTTTGTTAGATTTAGAATGTCATAAAATCGAAGTGCTCCAAGTAAAAATTGAAATGGCCATTTATATTTGGCAGTTCCGCGGAAATCGAGAAAAGTTCCATCAGTACCCCAAGTCTCATCAATCGAAGTATTTGACAATTTATGCAGCTCTTTTATTTCCAGTTATCTTCACTTTATCCAACCATTTAATTTTCTCAGTTCGTCTGTTCCATACGACGCAACGGCTTTGGGAGAAATGTGTAGAGAGAATTGGTTTTTAAATCTACAGGATTTTGCCCCTAATTCCTAAGTAAAGTTTCCGGATTTTGGAGAAACAGGAGGGTGCCAACCAAATTGCAGGAGGACTAAAAGTCTTAATGATAATGCTAAAATATTTTGCAAATTATTCGACGGATATCTGCTCCAGTTTTACAAATCTCTCGAAAGAGTCTGTTTTGGACAGTCTTCAAAGAGGTTATAGGCAGAATATCGTTAGACGATTGTGGAATGTAGTATAATCGATCATCATGATGATGGTCATGACGATATCAGATTTGTGGGACGGTCAAATGAGCGGTTATCAGCGGCCAACAAATTCCCAATCTTTTCACAGTCCAGACTCTCCACTTTCACAAATGATGATGAAATGATGCGAACAACACAAACTCTCAGGCCCCGAGGGTAGAAAATCCCCGACTCGGCCGGTAATCGAACTATGGACCCCGTGATCTAGAGGCAGCAACACTAGCCACTAGATTACAATCAGATCTGGTGGTGCTGAGGAAATTACGCAAGGGAATGAGATACTGAAGGTAGTAAATTAGTTCTGCTATGTGGGTAACAAGATAAGACGATGTCGGGTGTGGAGAGGATATAAAATGCACAGTGCCCGGGGCCAGAAAAGCATTTCTAAGAAAGTGAAACTAGTTAACACCGAATATAAAGCTAAGTCTTTTCTGAAGGTATGTATGGTTCAAATGGTTCAAATGGCTCTGAGCACTATGGGACTCAACTGCTGAGGTCATTAGTCCCCTAGAACTTAGAACTAGTTAAACCTAACTAATCTAAGGACATCACAAACATCCATGCCCGAGGCAGGATTCGAACCTGTGACCGTAGCGGTCTTGCGGTTCCAGACTGCAGCGCCTTTAACCGCACGGCCACTTCGGCCGGCCACAGGTATGTATGGAGTGACTCCTGTACAGAAATGAAATGTGGATGATACATCTGCATCTACATCTACATATACATCTGTATATACATAGATACTCGGCAAGCCACCATATGGTGCGTGGTGGAGGGTACCCTGTACAACTACCAGTCATTTCTTTTCCTGTTCCACTCCCAAATAGAACGAGGAAAAAACGAATATCTGTACGTTCGTGTGAGCCCTACTTACTCGAATCTTATCTTCGTTGGTGGCAGTAGTATTTTATGGTAGTCTGCTTCAAATGACGGTTCTTTAAATTTTATCAGTTGTATTTCTCGAATTGAAAGCGCCTTTCCTCCAGGGATTCCCCTTTGAGTTACCAAAGAGTCTCCGTAACAATTACGTGTTACTCGAACTCACTGGTAACAATACTAGCAGCCCTCCTCTGAATTGCTTCGATGTCATCCTTCAATCCGACTCGGTACGGACCGCAAACACTCTGGCATTACTCAAGAATACGTCGCATCAGCCCCCCATATGCGATCGCCAACTCTTTCCCAAAATTCTCCCATCTAACCGAAGTCTGCCATTCTCCTTCTCTGCCACAGTTATCACTTTGAAACGTCCCCTTAGAAAAATTAATGAATTACTTTGCTGATAAACCTCTTACATTATTTGATTTTTAAACAGCTGAGCAAAACTGAACGTACTCAGACATTTCGCTCTTTCCCTATTCTGGTCAACACTAAACTGACACACAATATTTTTAGCGCAACGCAATCTGACTTTCAAAAATCCCTACAAAAGAATGGCCCTGACTAACATTAACCTATACCTTTCACAAATCACTTACCTCACAAAAATCTTCGTTACTCGAACTACTACAATACGGCGAGCGCCACTCCTGCCAGCTAAATAAAAGATTCAAACTACTGAAGGCACTAACTACTGATAGGCATAGTTAGCAAATGAAAGATTTTGATAGAGAACAAACAATGTATTTACCTTAATAGTGTTCAAAAGTCATTATATATATAGCAGTTCATGACATCCATTCTTACAAATGTACTGTTTCTGATGGACACACGTCCAAATCATCCGCTCTCAAAAATCCGCCATCTCACTTCCCCACATCCACCAGTGCTGGCGGCTCACCTCCAATTGCGCAACGCTACGCGCTGTTAACATCCACCTGCCCAACACTACAATGGCAGACAACAATGCAAACTAGCCACAGACTGCACACAGCGCAGCCAGTGATTTTCATACAGAGCGCTGCGTGGCGTTACCAATAAGAAAAACTAAACAGCCTACTTACAACATACTCCTTCCATTTTATACTGCTTTGCAACGTTACGCTCAGATATTTAAAGAGTTGAGTGCGTCAAGCAGGATATTAGTAATACCGCAACTGAACATTACAGGTTTGTTCTTCCTACTCATCCGCATTAACAAGAAAATAGAAGACTTAGGAATGTGCTGGTACAGGGTATGTCAGATATCTTATAAGGTAGTAAGGAGCAGTTTGTGGCACAAGTTGACTAAAAGTAGAGCTAGTCTGATATGGCACATCGTGTGACTTCAAGGATCAACAGTTTCGTAACGGAGGGAAGTGTAGGGTGTACTATTGTGGAGAGATATCGAGAGTAGACTATAGTGAGGCGGTTCCATTGAAAGTTGGTTGCAGTAGCCATTTGGAGATGAAGAGACTAGCACAGGACAGAATAGTGTGGAGCTGCAGCCATGAACTGTGCGGCTGGTCCCGGCGGAGGTTCGAGTCCTCCCTCGGGCATTGGTGTGTGTGTTTGTCCTAAGGATAATTTAGGTTACGTAGTGTGTAAGCTAAGGGACTGATGACCTCAGCAGTTAAGTTCCATACGATTTCACACACATTTGAACAACAGTGTGGACACTATTCGGACTGAAAACAGTAGCAGGAACAACAACAACAATATATAATTGTTGTTCACCTGCCATAATATGTATACTAATTGTTCCGGCGTAAAGTGAAGCGCCGGCACGCCAGGCAGAGAGGGCTGTGAGATGACGTCATCCAATTGCACTCCGATCGACGCATATCCAGGACGACAACGCGACTGCAGCGCCCTCTACACCAAGAGGACACAAGCGCCGAGGCGCCAGGCCGCGTCCCCAGTTCTAAGAGTTCTACAGCACCGAGTCCAAGAGGAGCATCAAGTGTAGTTATTTCGCATCTACTACGTAGCGTTGTCCATACTGAAGAGATATCTTATTTTGTCTGCGCCCTTTGCTTGCGACACATATTTCTGTATCCCGCCTGGAAGGCGGCGCGTGGGTAGGAGCAGGAGCAGGAAAAGGTAATACATGTCGGTACTGCTAATGAGTAAAAGTGGTTTACTGGTGCAAAAAAGAAGTTACTACATGGTTACATAAATTGCAATGAGGTGCGATGCTGAGACCCGTCGTATGTACAGCAAAGCTGAAGCGAAGTGTCCCGGCCGTCTGCTCTTGATCAAGTGGGGCAAATCTGTAGCAGAGCTCCTAGACCTCCACAGCACCGGCTAGAGGGCTCTGTCGTCGGTGTCTGTCGTTGTGCCAACTTAAGAACTTGCAACTAAGACGTGGCATCGTTGCTATCGATACCACACATCTGTTTAACAAAATTCAGTTTTGTAATCATTTTCTTTTCAAATAAAATTCGCTAATACGATTTGCTTGAATTGTTGTATAGCGATCCGGGAAAGCAGGTTTCCTAGGCGCCCCATATTTGACGAATAGGCAGGATACAACACTAATATAATATTCACTGACGTGTTATTGTCTGTAGAACAGCTTTAAGGGATGTAAGAGCACGAAGCAGACTGCGCTGAGAGTAAATGTGACTCAGAGGTTCTTTCGTAAGTTATGTTTCCGCTTGCGCAAGGACACACGACAGTCAAAGACGCGACGCATATTGAGTAAAGCAACTTTCCAAATCCCACATATCTGGCGATCTGTCGGATGATAAGCAACTGTTTCAACTCGTGCTGCTGGAAAAAAAAAGAAACAGAAAAAAACGGTTGTTGAGAGGGGAGCTGTGTACGAAACAGAAAATACAGAAAGTGTTCTGCATTTTCTATTTTCAAGTCAGCTCCATTCTCTATAACCGTCGCAGATGGAGCGTCTCCCAAACACGAGCCACAGGAGTCTCCTTCTTGTTTCACCTTTCGCGACATTGTTCGACGGGGTTACCGAATGTCATTTCAGGAACAGCTGCTGTGAGGGGACCCGCCGAAAACAAGGTTTAGCCGGCAGGCGGAAGGGTGGACAATGCCAGAGGATTCTGGTCCCTCCCGATTCTCTCCAACTCCCTCCCACTTCGCTGGCCCCAGTCTCCTCTCCCTCTACCCGCTCTCTCTCTCTCTCTCTCTCTCGCTGTGCCATTTTATCTGGACGAACAGCGCGCGCGGAAGCAGAAGCCCACTCACCGCTTTAAATCGACTGCAGATGACAATCGGAGGGAAAGCCGACCAGGCGCCTAACCCACCCCAGTCCACTGTGCGCGCGCGCGCGTCCCCCGTCCTCTACCAGCCGGCCAATAATTTTTTAGCGCGGCCGTATCTTAGCGGCTGCGGTGGCGGGTAGCGCTTGTGGTAGGAGGCAATTGGCGCCGCACGCGCGCGGCGTCGACGTCTGCGTCGGCGGCGGCCATTGTCTGCGGCGTCAGGTGGCGCGCCAGGTGCGCATTGTCCGCGGCCACCGACGCCGCCGTTCATCACCGACGCCAGCTGCGACGCCTGTTCCGCGCCCCCCGGCGCCGCCCACGCAACCGGCCGGCAGTTCGGAATATTTGCCGGCCGCGCCTTGCGCACGCGGGCGGTCAGCCTGCCTTTCCGTTCCTCTCCCACTGCCCCGTCATTGCATCCTTTCCTCGCTCACCCTCTCTCTCTCTCTCTCTCTCTCTCTCCAACTCTCGCCCACTTTTTTTTTTCACTCTCTCCTCCCGACTGAAAGATCTGTCCCGCCGGCCGCCCTCGTTAATAAATCGGAAACGGCCTGTCGATACCCCCTGCACACTGCGGGCTAACTCCGGAATATCGGTGGCGTTTCGCTTTAAATTCTCGTGCAGTCGATGCGGGTACCTTCAAAGCAGTTCACTAGAGCTGGGTTGTCTTTAATAAACGGCAGTTTTTTACGTTCCCTCCACGAATTTGTACTTGTGCATAAAAATTTCGCGGCTGATTGTTAAAATGACTCTCACGATCCACTTTTGAACTTCCTAACTATTTTTCGTATTT
Organism: Schistocerca serialis cubense; assembly: GCF_023864345.2. Classification (NCBI taxonomy): domain Eukaryota; kingdom Metazoa; phylum Arthropoda; class Insecta; order Orthoptera; family Acrididae; genus Schistocerca; species Schistocerca serialis. Next base: position 143,773,201 of record NC_064641.1, on the reverse strand, counting down.
TAGTTCATTAATCTGACTGACTGGTGAGTAATGGTGCTCACATCTGTGGATTAAATTTGTTTTAAACTATACATATATTATCAATAAAGGTACTACTATTTTACTAATAAATAGCCGTCCGGGGTGGTCGAGCGGTCATAGGCGCTACAGTCTGGAAGCTTGCGACCGCTACAGTCGCAGGTTCCAATCCTGCCTCGGGGATGGGTGTGTGTGATGTCCTTAGGTTAGTTAGGTTTAAGTAGTTCTAAGTTCTAGGGGACTGATGACCTCAGATGTCAAGTCCCATAGTGCTCAGAGCCATTTTTGAACTAATAAATCTTTTACTAATCAAATTTTAGTAAAATTTTACTAATAAAATAAATGAAGTCTGATGTCATTGTGAATAACTTTTTGAACAAAAACATCGTTTAATAAATTTCTTTATTGTGCCGTTTTTGCTTCTTCCGCCATTACATACCTGCAGTTAGGATTAAAGGAACACAAAGGGTGACAGTAGATTGTTATAGTGGATGTCTCTCCCAAGAGTCGTCAGGCACATTTTCTCTGGTATTTCGTCAGGTATTTGCAATTTCATTTTGCAACGTGTAGTTGGAGTTTGCTCAAACAAATACTTCTCATCGCGTCTTTCATGTGATGGCCAGCGTCGATGGAAAGCGTTGATTTGCTTCCCCTTATTTTAGAGTAGAAGTGTACGCGCCCATTCGACAGAACGGTCCCAAATTAGTCTAGTCTGATATTTCTTTTGTCGATGCATATTGACATCGACAGCAAAACACGATGAATAACCAGTATTACAGCAGCGAGGGACCTTCCTCGCCCGCACTAACTGCTACAGCCATGCAGAAACGCCGCTCAATCGCTGCTGGAAAACTGATTATTCTCAGTGTTTTATTGTCTTTGTTAATACATATCGATAAAACGAGTAACGCTGTGGACTTATTTGGGATCGCTCTGTCGAGTGGGTACGTAAAATTTAGCTTTAAAAATAATTTTGTTTGTAATGGGGAACATACCGACTCTTTCTGTCAACTGTGGACGAGGCATGGAAGACCTGATGAGAGGCGTTTGTCTAAACTGACCGCATTTACGCACTACAAACACTAAATTACAAATATCTGCCGAAACACGAGAGATACTACACCTGGCGATCCATGAGAGAGACACCACGTACATCATCAAACTTCGAAAGATTAAAGTTTATAAGTTAAAAATATTAAAATTCACTCATCAGAAACAAAGAACTTGAAAAACGAGGTTCAGTGTCAGTATTAGAAACTTGTATCTACTCCGAGCTTCAAATAACAACTTGGTTCTCTAAATTATTCGAAGTTGTAAGTTTTTAGCCGCCGGGCGGCACAATTGTCAGGGGCGTTGCCTTCAATTCAATATTTCTTTCTTCTCCCCCCCCCCTCCTACCCTACCCCCCGCCACACCTTGATTAAAACGAGTAAACATGTATCATCACTTTTATCCTTAGTGGATTTTATTTATTACTCTTCCTAAAAGTTATTACGACATTTGATATTTTGTGGAGGTTATATGGATTTAAGCTTCATCCTATTTATATCACAAAATGCCGATGATTAGGCGTTAAATATTGCGGTAGTTTATATAAGCAGATGAAGACAAATGTCACAGACTTGAAGCACCGAATGGTGTGCAGGTATATTACGTTAAAATTAAGCCTGAGGTATAAATTTTGGAAATAAGATACATCCCCTGACAATAATGTAAAGCAAAACTTCACGGACTGAGACGGTATCGGATGTTATTTCAGCAATTACAAAGTCCCATTTACTTAGAAACTGGCAATATAAGCCCACCTATCAGTATGAGCGCGTCCCACGTATGGCGTGGATATATGCCTCTATTCGGCTGAAAAGTTTTCATGAAGCCGTTGTACTCTCTCCTGAGGCAAGTTGACCCACAACTGTTGCAACTCTCCCCCTGATAACCTGGACACTGGCAGTGGGACAGTTCTGACGTCCGACTTGGATCTGCAAACGTTCAATCAAAGACACATTTGGACATCTTACTAGCCGCAAGAGTACCCCAACATCAAGCAGGCAGTTGATAGAGAGTCGTTCCACGAACGAACGAGGATTGTCCTGTTACAAAATGGCACCACGATACTGCCGCATGAGCTGTAACACTTGAGGCCGCAAGATGCATACGATGTACCTTTTTTGTCGACACAGTTGGCTCAGTTACAACCCTCAGTGACCGTAAATGATGCCCGATGGTTCTCCATCCCATCGATAAGTACGCAACACATACGAAAAACTATATAGTACAATACATAAAATACACACTGAAGAGCCATAGACATTGGTACCTGTTCCCTGTCGGCCGGAGCACGCAGAAGCGACTCAACACGACGTGGAATGGACTTGACTAATGTCTGAAGTGGTGCTGGTGTCACACAATGAATCCTGCAGGGCTGCTGTCCATAAGTCCGTAAGAGCATGAAGGGGTGGAGACCTCTTCTGAATAACACGTTGCAAGGCATCCCAGATGTGCTCAATAATCTTCATGTCTGGGGATTTTGGCGGCCAACGGAAGTGCTTTAACTGAGAAGAGTGTTTCTCGAACCACACGAAGAAATTCTGGACGTGCGCGCTGTTGCATTGTCCTGGTGGAATTGCCCAAGTCCGTCGGAATGCACTAGGGACGTGAGTGGATACACGTGATGAAACAGGATGCTTACGTACGTGTCACTTGTCATAGTCGTATGCAGACGTATCAGGGGTCCCATATCACTCCAACTGCACACGCCCCACACCATTACAGAGCCTCCGCCAACTTGAACAGTTCCCCGCTTGCACGCAAGGTCCATGGATTCATGAGGTTGTCTCCATACACGGATACGTTCATCCACTTGATACAATTTGAAGCGAGACTCGTCCTACCAGGCAACTTGTTTCCAGTTGACAGTCCACTGTCAGTCATCACGAGCCAAAGTGGGGCGTAAAGCTTTGTGTCGTGCAGTCATCAAGGATACACGAGAGGGCCTTCGGCTCCGAAAGCCCATATCGATGATGTTTCGTTGAATGGTTCACACGCTGACACATTGAAATCTGAAGCAGTTTGCGGAAGGATTACACTTCTGCCACGTTGAACGATTCTCTTCAGTCGTTGTTGGTCCCGTTCTTACAGGATGTTTCACCATAGCCTCTAGATGCGTGGAACAGAAATTGTGGAACAATACATTATTCATTGACCGCGTACGTAAATACATTTCGTAGTGTCTGTTGTCGGATATTTGATGTTTTACCGGATTCCTGATATTCACTGAACACTCGTCGTACGGGAAAATCCCCACTTCATCGCTACCTCGAAGATGCAGTGTTTCATCGCCCGTGCGCTGACTATAACACCACGTTCAAAGTCAGTTAAATCTCTATAACCGGCACAGTAGCAGCAGTAACCGCTCGAACAACTGCGTCAGACACTTGTTGTCTTATATAGGCGTTGCAGACCGCAGCGTCATATCTGCCTGTTTACATATCTCTGTATTTGAGTACGCATACCTATACCAGTTTCTTTGGCATTTCAGTGTATGATTGTGGTAAATGTTGGAGTGATCATATAAGTTACGTGTTTCTGGGTCATCTAGCAGTGAGAGCTTGAAGGTATCAACCGACAGGCAGCTTCAGTACTTCATGGTCAGCAGGAGAAGAAGAATAAAAACAAGATGTTTGAGAGGAATGGTATTCTATGGGTGCTCAATAAGCAATGGGACACCTTTTCTGCCCAATTTCGATTGAAAAAAGTAAGGAATTCGTTGCGGGACATCGAGGATATTCCCGCTTCATACCGTATAGTTCTGATAGTTGGCGGTGCTATACGTAGCCTTCAAAAAGGGCGTCTACACCGGAAGTGAGTTCCAAGCATACAGCTGCCATTGTATTTCTTTTAGCGGGAAACTAATGTATCACAAAGTTGAAACAAATGAGCCCTCGGTCACAATTTTCAGTCTTATTACCCAGGTTTCAACACTTCTAAGAGTGCCTTCATCAGAATTTAAATGTTTAAAGTGGCCTGTAACATAATTACAAATTTGTACGAAAAGAAATTTTTTATGTAAAAGTGATAGTACTGACTAACAATACAAGACAGAGACAGTACTTACATGACACACATAAAATAAATAACAGGTCAGAAGGGCTTTAGTCACAATTTTTTTTAAATAATGCATGAAGGCGAGCCACTGTGGGCTGCTCATATCTGTAAAGCCACAGGTAGCAACGGAATGAGGCACCCGCGTTACCAAGTGCGGGCAGGTGAAAATGACACTAAGAGTGCCATCTGGTAGCCGTAGATATAAGTAGGATATTTAACATTTAAATATAGACAGCTGAATGTTAAAATGAACAGTACTTAGTACTTGAAATCACAGGCAAAGTTTTATATGACAACAGCAGGCATGGTAACATTTTGCTTGTGTAAAAGCATAGAAATACAGGATGAAAACTGAAAAATGGTTAAAAGTACAAAAAGAAGCAGTAATTACACATCACCTATAAAATAAATATAAAGCGAAACAGCTTCAGTCACAGTTTGAAGTAAAATGTGTGGAAGGCGAGCCACTACGGCATATACGAACACCAGTCACATGGATTGACGCCTGGGGACCTGGAAGGTCAAGCATGACGGAAGTGACGTTTCAACACTTGATACTCACCAGCCGATGTCTGCAACAGATATTTTACACAGGTAGCAATACGGCGTGGAGCGCCATACCGCGTAAAAGTCGTTGCTTTCAGCTGTTGTTTACCAATAATGCTGAGGATGATGCGATACTGTAACATGTCGGTGTACCTCGCACCCGTCTCCCTGGTAACTTGAAAAGCAGCACTCCGCATTTCTTCGAAGAAAAATGTTCCGATCACGCTTGTGTGATAAATCCACACCATACCGTGACTTTCTTGTTATGCAGTGGTGTTTCCACGATAGTTCTCGGATTTTCAATAGCCCAAATTCTGCGACTGTGGGTGCTGACGGACCCTCGAAGTGTGAAATGGGCTTCGCTGGTCCACTAAACGTTCGACAACCAGTCGTCATCTTCCCCCATTTCACCGTTCCAGCTTGTCGAACCGGTTGTTCCTCCTACTTTATAGCGATCTTAAAACAATGACTCCTCATGTAGCCCCCGAGACGAAGACGATTTCCAGAACGGAGAACTTTTGTACCAGACCAAGTCCGCTTATTAGTTTTTTCCACAACGTTGCGTCCAGATAGTCTCGGGGAAGGACTACAGAGTATGTTGACAACTGGGAAACAAAGACTGTTCAGGGCATCTTGCGATCGCACCACGAAAACTCTCAGATTGAGTAGCTAACCACATGGGAAAAGCACATAAAATGTCGATATCAGCACGACTCTTAATAAAGTGAATAAATTTTTAAGTAAGATGTGGATAAACTATTCCTAAAATTATGTTCCAATGTGAAACTTTATCCACTGTCTCTTCACCATAAGCTCTAGATGCGTGGAATAGCAGTTGTGGAATAATATCTTAGTCATTGACCGAATACGTAGATGAATTTCGTAGGGGCTGGAAGTGAAATATAATTCCAAGTTTTATTCACAACAAGTGCTTATTGAAACAGTTGATGTCTTCAGTACAGTCATAGGTAGAAAATGCGTTGGAATATTTTAAGCTGGATGCTAATGAAATATTTGTATTGGGTGTCCATAAAGAACTTAACGTTGTGAAACAGTTACATATTCACTAATGGTATTTATATGCTTTTGACGTTACGGAAGAAGATACATAGAAATTAATTGTCAGCGTTTAATTTTCTGTCATTGGAAGGCGATGTGCCACCAGTGACTAGAAGGTTTCGCTTACTTCTTTTCTATTGTATATGAAAGCGTAAAAACATTCAACGGCCCTATTCTTTACAAATACTCTGCTGTACATGGGCATCTATTGTGTATACGGTAAGTCATACGCAAATATAAAATGTACAGAGTCAATTGCTACAAAATCCTTTAAGCAATGTCTGCAGAGATTTGTTGTTATGGCGCTTGACAAAGATAGGTGAGTTTTACAAGTAGCCGGCCGCTGTGACCGAGTGGTTCTAGGCGCTTCAGTCTGGAACCGTGCGACCGCTACGGTCGCAGGTTCGAATCCTGCCTAGGGCATGGATGTGTGTGAAGTCCTTAGGTTCGTTAGGTTTAAGTAGTTCTAAGTTCTAGGGGACTGATGACCTCAGATGGTAAGTCCCATAGTGCTCAGAGCCGTTTGAACCATTTTCCAAGTACATCACACATCGCCTACGGCTGATTTTATCCCACCATTGACACGATGTAACGCGTTGAGCGGGTGGGAGACTGCACTTTCCTCGTCGGTAACAGACTATCTTTGGCAGGTACTGAGCGTTTGAGCTGATCTTCAGTGTGTGGAGGTAATATACAGGAGTTGGCATAAAATATGGAAACACCGCGAGAAAATCATGCTTCAACATAAATGCAGATTTGACCACGATTGGGACCTGTGGAGAGCCCTCAGTACGTTGCAAGCGTCAATAAAAAAATGTTCTGTGTACTTTTTAGTAGCTTAGTGACTTCGAACGTGGGCAAAATACACTCCTGGAAATGGAAAAAAGAACACATTGACACCGGTGTGTCAGACCCACCATACTTGCTCCGGACACTGCGAGAGGGCTGTACAAGCAATGATCACACGCACGGCACAGCGGACACACCAGGAACCGCGGTGTTGGCCGTCGAATGGCGCTAGCTGCGCAGCATTTGTGCACCGCCGCCGTCAGTGTCATCCAGTTTGCCGTGGCATACGGAGCTCCATCGCAGTCTTTAACACTGGTAGCATGCCGCGACAGCATGGACGTGAACCGTATGTGCAGTTGACGGACTTTGAGCGAGGGCGTATAGTGGGCATGCGGGAGGCCGGGTGGACGTACCGCCGAATTGCTCAACACGTGGGGCGTGAGGTCTCCACAGTACATCGATGTTGTCGCCAGTGGTCGGCGGAAGGTGCACGTGCCCGTCGACCTGGGACCGGACCGCAGCGACGCACGGATGCACGCCAAGACCGTAGGATCCTACGCAGTGCCGTAGGGGACCGCACCGCCACTTCCCAGCAAATTAGGGACACTGTTGCTCCTCGGGTATCGGCGAGGACCATTCGCAACCGTCACCATGAAGCTGGGCTACGGTCCCGCACACCGTTAGGCCGTCTTCCGCTCACGCCCCAACATCGTGCAGCCCGCCTCCAGTGGTGTCGCGACAGGCGTGAATGGAGGGACGAATGGAGACGTGTCGTCTTCAGCGATGAGAGTCGCTTCTGCCTTGGTGCCAATGACGGTCGTATGCGTGTTTGGCGCCGTGCAGGTGAGCGCCACAATCAGGACTGCATACGACCGAGGCACACAGGGCCAACACCCGGCATCATGGTGTGGGGAGCGATCTCCTACACTGGCCGTACACCACTGGTGATCGTCGAGGGGACACTGAATAGTGCACGGTACATCCAAACCGTCATCGAACCCATCGTTCTACCATTCCTAGACCGGCAAGGGAACTTGCTGTTCCAACAGGACAATGCACGTCCGCATGTATGCCGTGCCACCCAACGTGCTCTAGAAGGTGTAAGTCAACTACCCTGGCCAGCAAGATCTCCGGATCTGTCCCCCATTGAGCATGTTTGGGACTGGATGAAGCGTCGTCTCACGCGGTCTGCACGTCCAGCGCGAACGCTGGTCCAACTGAGGCGCCAGGTGGAAATGGCATGGCAAGCCGTTCCACAGGACTACATCCAGCATCTCTACGATCGTCTTCATGGGAGAATAGCAGCCTGCATTGCTGCGAAAGGTGGATATACACTGTACTAGTGCCGACATTGTGCATGCTCTGTTGCCTGTGTCTATGTGCCTGTGGTTCTGTCAGTGTGATCATGTGATGTATCTGACCCCAGGAATGTGTCAATAAAGTTTCCCCTTCCTGGGACAATGAATTCACGGTGTTCTTATTTCAGTTTCCAGGAGTGTAGTTGACGCTCGTGCGGCGGATGATTCCACAACGAGGGGAGCCGAACTATTACAGTGCTTCAAGCGGCACCGTATCGATGATGTATACCACATACAGCGAGAAAACTTGATCCGCTAAGTTGCAACGCGGACGAATGTGTGTGTTTTGAGTGATCGTGACGGACGTTCCTTGACGAGAATTGTGACGAGAAATAAGAGGAGGACAACTAGGAAAGTAACTACAGAAATGAATGTTGCACAGACGAACCCTGTCAGGACCAAAGTGACACGAACAGAGCTCCAGAGGCCAGAAACGGCAGGGCGAGCTGGGATTTCATAAGTACTTGTCAGTGACTCAAATGTTCGTAACAGCAAAACGTGGTGCCGAAAATATAAAACTTGGACAATGGGGCAATGAAAGAATGTCATGTGGTTGGGTGAGTCTCTTTGCACACTATATTAAACATCTGGCCGAGTTTACGTCCCAAGAGTGAAACTACCGCGGTTCGGTGCGATTTGGGCAACAATATCGTAGTATTCCGTGAGCCCCATCTGTTACTCTGCGAGGTCGCAATACTGCCAAGAATTACGTGGTCATTCTGGTTCAGGAGTTCCCATGGTACAGTGTTTGTGCCCCAGTGGTGAAGCAGTGTTCCAAGAGGACAGAGGCCTCTGTTCACAGAGCACGAATTGTCCAGGACTGGTTTTGCGAGCACGAGGATGAACTGTCGCGTCTCACCTGGCAGCCCCAGTCACTTGCTCTCAATATTATTAAACTTTTTCGGTCTGCTTTCAAGAGAACGATCCATTGTCGCTGTACACCTCCGTCATTGTTACCTGAACGTGCCACTATTTTCCAGGAAGAGTGATATCATATTTGGGCCCACATGCTGTCAACGTTGCTTCGACTATGCTGCAGAAGTTTCTCTGGGAAGCTGTTATAGCTCTTACATACAGTCAAGATCTCTCTCCATACGATTTATATATTTTTTGAGCCTTGAAAAACGACATTTGTGGCTGTCGATTTGTTTCAGACCAGTGAGTGGACGAGGGGTGCATTCATGGCTCCCGAGGAGTGTGACGAACCGGCCGCTGTGGCCGAGCGTTTCTAGGCTCTTCCGTCTGGAACCGCGCGACCTCTACGGTCGCAGGTTCGAATCCTGCCTCGGGCATGGATGTGCGTGATGTCCTTAGTTTAGTTAGGTTTAAGTAGTTCTAAGTTCTAGGGGACTGATGACCTCGGATGGTAAGTCCCATAGTGCTCAGAGCCACCTGAACCAGTTTTTGAGTGTGTGAGGAAGAAGCTGTTCTGTTGTTGTATTCTCAGGGTTATTTCCCTTTCCTCTTCTCTCTCATCAGCCATGTCACGTCTTTCTGCCTCACAACGAATACTGCAGCGATCCAGTTAGGAGTATTCTCTCCTCATGTGATCCATGTATAAACAGTCTTGAGTATTATAAGGTAGCAATATACATGGTAAATCACCTAAAACTTCCACCGCATATATATTCCAGGAATTGGATGTGCTATTGACGTGCGGTTTTCACAGAATGGATTAGTAGTCAGGGGCTCGTATTGTTAGCCATTCAACAGATTTAATAATACTTATGAATTGTATTTTTTGGGCAAACATACATAATTTTCATAGTGACGATTATTGAACAATGTAAAAAAAACGTAAATTACTTACAAATTACGGCGTGCACACACTTTATTAAAAATGTGAATGTCACTACAGGTATTCGGATTTGGATATGACATTTTCGATATGCCTCCCATCAAATGGTTCAAATGGCTCTGAGCACTATGGGACTCAACTGCTGAGGTCATTAGTCCCCTAGAACTTATAACTAGTTAAACCTAACTAACCTAAGGACATCACATACATCCATGCCCGAGGCAGGATTCGAACCTGCGACCGTAGCGGTCTTGCGGTTCCAGACTGCAGCGCCTTTAACCGCACGGCCACTTCGGCCGGCATGCCTCCCATCATTGGCGACGATGTGACGCAGACGAATAGCGAAATTCTGCATGACCCGCTGAACCGTCTGAACATCGATGCTGTCGACGACCTCTTGTATAGCTGTTTCCAGCTCAGCAATGGTTTTGGAGTTATTGTTAGAGACTTTGCTTTTAATATAGCCCCACAAAAAGGAGCCACATATGTTCAGAGTCTGGGAATATGGCGGCCAGTCGAGGCCCATGGCTGGCCGCGGTGGCCGTGCGGTTCTAGCGCTGCAGTCCGGAACCGCGGGATTGCTACGGTCGCAGGTTCGAATCCTGCCTCGGGCATTGGTGTGTGTGATGTCCTTAGGTTAGTTAGGTTTAAGTAGTTCTAAGTTCTAGGGGACTTATGACCTAAGATGCTGACTCCCATAGTGCTCAGAGTCATTCGAGGCCCATGCCAGTCTCATCTGGGTACCCCAGAGCCAGATAGTTGTCCCCAGACTTCTCCTCCAGGACATCAGACACTCTCCTGCTTCGATGGGGTCGATCTTCAGCTTGCATGAACCACATCTTGTCGGAATCAGGGTCACTTTAGATAATGGGGATGAAATCATCTTCCAAAACCTGCACGTACTATTCGGTAGACTCCGTGTAATCAAGAAATATCGCACCTGCTATTCCGTGACTGGCCATTGCACACCGCAGTGTCTCTCGTTGAGGGTGAAGAGCCTTCTTGATAGCGAAATGCGAATTCTCATTCCCCGAATGCACCAATTTTGCTTACTGACGAACATGTCCAAATGAAAGTGGGCTTCGTCGCTAAACCAAACCACACTAATCCTCATAATGCCCCGCGGTCAACTGTGAAATTTGAACGTCCTAACGCAAACCATCCATAAGTTATGACGATTTCATTTCCTGTAGTTCAATAATCGTTACCCCGTAAATGAATAATGCCTGTAGACATTAACAGACTAAAAGTAGGATAGATTACAATGTCAGAGATGTTTGTTGCAGGATACTCGTGCGCGTCGTTTACGAGATATTATGTTTTGAAAAATTCCCACACGAACACTTGTACGATAACTGTGGTAGCACACACTAAATAACAACGCAAGTGCATACATAATTATTTGGATCCTGATCAGTAAGAAGACAAATGACCATCACAGGTTGTGTTCAAAATGACCACCGGCAACAGCAATACACTTTTCCAGTTCGGTATGGAACGACTGCTGCACACGTGCTACCATTTCAGGGGAGATGTCCGAGCATTCAGCAGTAATCTCTCCCCTCTCTATTCGTTTAGTCGGTTCCGACTCTTCGTGACCCCATGAACCAAATCACGCCACTTTTTCCTGTCTTGCACTTTCTCCCGTAGACCTTCCAGGTTGGAACACATTGCTTCTGTGATGCCATCGATCCATCTCATCCTCTGACGTCCTCTTCTTCTAGTTCCTTCAATCTTCCCCAGCATTAATGTTTTTTCCAGCGAGGCATTCCTTCGCATTGTGTGTCCAAAGTAGGTCAGCTTTTGTTTTAACATTAAACCTTCCAGGGAGAAATCTAGTTTAATTTGCTCCAATATTGATCTGTTGGTTCTCTTTGCAGTCCATGGAACTCTAAGAAGTTTCCTCCAACACCACAGTTCGAAGGAGTCAATTCTTCGCCGTTCAGCCTTTCTAATGGTCCAGGTCTCACATCCGTACATCACAACTGGAAAGACCATAGCCCTCACAATCCGGATCTTTGTTGCTAGCGTTATATCTCTGGACCTTATAACCTTGTCAAGGTTTGACATCGCCTGTCTACAGAGCAACAGGCGTCTCCGGATTTCATGGCTGCAGTCGCCGTCAGCAGAGATCTGAGAACCGAGATAACTGAATGTGGTCATTACCTACATGGTTTCTCCTGCTATATCCCACGAATTGGTAGGTGTAGTTGCCATAATTTTCGTTTTCTTCACATTCAGCATAAGACCGGCCTTTTCACTTTCGTCTTTCACCTTCTGTAAGAGTGTTCTCAATTCTTCTTCACTTTCTGCCAACAGGATCGTATCATCCGCGTACCTGAGGTTGTTTACATTTATTCCAGCTATTTTAATTCCTGTTTCTCCTTCATCTAGCCTCGCATTCCTCATGACATGTTCTGCATACGGATTGAATAAGTACGGTGACAGTATGCAGCCTTGCCGGACCCCTTTCTGAATCTTTATCCATTTCGTTGTTCCATACATAGTTCTCACCGTGGCTTCTTGGTCAAGGTATAAACTCCGTATCAGATGAATGAGGTGATCTGGTACACCCATGTTTTTCAGTACGTTCCATAATTTGTTGTGATCGACGCAGTCAAAGGCTTTGGCGTAGTCAATAAAGCAGAGGTACACTTCTTTCTGGAATTCTCTCGCTTTTTCCATAATCCACCGTATGTTAGCAATTTGATCTCTAGTTCCTCTTCCTTTCCTAAATCCAGCTTGTTCCTCTGGTAGCTCTCGATCTAGATATTGGCGAAGTCTATTTTGTAAGATTTTCAACATAACTTTGCTAGCATGTGAAATAAGTGCGATTGTTCGGTAATCTGAGCATTCTTTAGAACTTTTCTTCTTTGGAATGGGGATGAATACTGATCTTTTCCATTCTTCTGGCCACTGCTGCGTGATCCATATTTTTTGACATATTGAGTGCAGCACTTTCACTGCATACTTTCCAGTGACTTTAAACAATTCTACTGGTATTTCATCATGTCCACTAGTTTTGTTATCAGCCATATTTTCAAGGGCCCACTAGATTTCGCTCTCCAAAATATCTGGCTCTAGTTCTAAATTAACATTAACATCAGCAGTAGGAGCCCTGTCATGATGCAGTTCTTTCTTGTATAGGTCTTCTACATATTCTGCCCATCTTTCCTTAACATCCTCTGCTTCACTCAGATCTTTCCCGTTTCTACCTTTTATCATTCCAATTTTTGCCTGGAATTTTCCTTTAATTTCTCTAATTTTCTTATAAAGATATCTTGTCTTCCCCATTACGTTACTATCTTCAACTTCCTTGCACTGTTCATTAAAGAATATATTTTTATCTCTTCTAGCTAATTTCTGAAAATCTTTATTTAATTCAAACATAGCTGATCTATCTCCCTTGATTTTTGCTTTCCTTCGCTCTTCTGCAACTTGCAGTGCCTCAACTGATAGCCATCTAGCCTTCTTACTGTTCCTTTTCTTGGGAATGTGTTTCTCTGCGGCCTCCTTGACAGTATTAGCTACTTCTGTCCACATCTCTTGCGAGCTTTTGTCCTCCAGCTGTAATACATTAAATCTGTTTTGTACCTCTACAGCATAGTGGGAGGGTATAGAGTTAAGGTCGTATCTGCAAGTTGGGATACTTTTTGCTACATTCTGAAGTTTCAGCCGAATTTTTGCAATCAGGAGCTCATGATCTGATCCGCAGTCAGCCCCAGGTCTTGTTGTAGCTGACTGAACCGCGCTCTTCCACCTCTGCGTACAAAGTATGTAATCAATTTGGTTCCGGTGTTGGCCATCTGGCGAAGTCCAGGTATATAGGCGTCGTTTTGGTAGTTGAAATAGTGTATTAGTAATTATCAATGAATTTTCTTGGCAGAATTCTAGGAGTCTCTGTCCAGCTTCATTAGTTGTACCAAGACCATGTTTCCCTGTTATACCTTCTACAGCTTCATTTCGCACTTTTGCATTCCAATCTCCAACTACGAAGACGATATCCTTTTTTGGTGTTGACAGTAGTAATTCTTGTAAATCTCCATAGAACTGGTCAATAATTTCCTTTTCCGCATCGGTTGTTGGTGCATAAACTTGAATTACTGTGATGTTGAGGGGCTGACCTTGAAGTCTGATGGACATCATTCTATCATTTTTATATTTGCATCCCATCACAGCTTTTCTCACTTTATCACTAACTATGAAGGCTACTCCATTACTTCTGTTGTTATCGTGCCCAGAATAATACACCATATGGCCATCCAAAGCAAATTCTCCCATGCCAGTCCACCTCATTTCACTTATTCCCAATATGTCGATGTTAATTTTCTCCATTTCTCTTTTCACTATGTCTAGTTTTCCTTGATACATGTATCTTACATTCCATGTTCCTATGCAGTGCTTCTCTTTGCACCATCTTACTCTTCGTGAAGCTCCTCTCAACCTGGTTCCCCCCGGAGATCCGATCGGGGAACTTGAAACTCCGGAACATTTTGAGCTGAGCGAAGCCATGGGGTTTTCTTGGGATAGTTCAGTGGTGGTTCCCCGATGCCTTCCACTGTCCTCCAGCTCCTACCTGCTCACCGACTCAGTTTCCCGCTGGAGTTGGTTACCCAACCTTCCGCTGAGTTGCTCGGCTTAACAGGGGCACCACGTGTAGGTAGGAAGTTGGAGAATTCAGGTGACAGAGGCTGTGAGAACTCTCTTGCTGAGTTCTTGTAATCACGTATCACCCCCATTTTATGCCAGAGTCTCATGATGTCTGCAGAGACCCCCGCAGGTCATTTCCTGGACCCCTCAGCAGTAATATGTCATTGCTTATCATCGGGTGTAGTTGGTATATCCTTGTAGACAGCCTGTTTCAGCTTTCTCCACAGAAAAAAGTCTACAGGCATCAAATGCGGTGAACTGGTCGGCAAAAGTACGAGTCCTTTGCGTCCAATCCATCGATTTGGAAACAATTCGTGAAGACATGCTGTGCTGTGGGCTGGTGACCCATCATATTGGTACCATAGGTCCCTCCTAGTATAGCGAGGAACGTCTTCCAGATTCCATGAATGTTAGGAGGCTGCAATGCTTGTGAGCGTTCAGTGTTCTGTCCATGAAAAGCGGACTTTTGAGCTTATGGTTCACAATCCCACTCCATGGGCGTTGACGTTCCACCTGCCGAAGCCAACGGGGATTGTCAACAGACTAATAGTGCGCGTAACAGCTATTCACCTGGTCACCATTACTAAATTCCGCTTCATCCCTAAACAAGACATATAATACATCTGTGATATCGTGTCTTAATGTCCATGTACAGAAGTTAACACCATTCTCATAATGGTGGATGCGACAGACATTGAAATTATGTCGATGGAGAATGCTTGGCTCATGCCACTTCCTCATGCATTTGCACGGGGGCTAACGTGCAGACAAACTGCAACAGCAACAAGAACCTTCATTTTCTCCTCTTCTGCCGTCACTTATTTCGTCCTGTTACGTTGTGTAGATGTTATACTCCACTTTCACGTAAATGGTTGAAGAGGTTGATAAATAATGCCGAGATGGCTGACGTCTGTTGGGATATCTTGCTGCATACACCATACAACAACTAATTGCATTCTTTACGGTCTGTGAGCATGTCGGCCTTCTCTGCGTCAGTAAATCCTTTCGTCCACTCACGACCTACTGCTTGGACTGTCACACAATAACTGACTTTCAAGTTACAATGCATGCATGGGACACACAAGCATCCTGCAAGAAAACATAACAACATATTCCCCAATAACTGAGTATATTGAATGGATTCGCACTGGAATCCTACCAAAAACGCCACTGACATCGCAACTGTCGTCGTAACTGCCGTCTGCTTCACGTCTGCTGTGCAGCGAGCTACCTTAATTTAAGTATTAACTGTATTTTTCTTACTTGTCACTTCTTTTTTCCGTGTGTTTTTGCTTTTAGGAAGCTTTAATTGTCGAGTGCTAGTAATAGTGTTCCATAGATTTTGTGTTTGTTTTGAATACAGTGAGAGAGAGTCCCTTTAGTCAACCATAGTGCCAGTAGTGCTAGTGTTTGTTTTTAATACAGTCCAGAGACAGGTAGTGCTATTTTCATTGTTTTCTACAAGGAGTGGCTAGCAACCACAGTTTAGTCAACAATCAGCCGCCTTTAGTGAATTAGCAGTCTAGTTAAAAGTTGATTAACTCTCTACAGTAAATTGATTTCTTAGGATGGATAGGATGTGTGACTGCTGTGTACGAACGCAGGAGGAGCTGGCCACTGTTCGCGAACAGCTGAATGTGTTGATGGCCGCGGTCAGCCGTCTTCAGGCTGCTGCCTCGGAATGTAGCGGCAGTGGGGAGTCTGGTGCGTCGCATGGTACACCCCAGGTGTTACATGCTTCACCCACTGTCCCTGCTGTCGAGACATCTTCGCGGGTACCGGGCGCGGTTGGGCCACCCTCTCCCCAAGGGGAGTGGCGGGATCAGCGGCGTTCGCGGCGCACGAGGCGGAGGGTAAATGTGGAGGCTGGCCGTGTGGCATCGCCCGCTCTGCCTGTGAGTGGACATGTAGCCGCTCCTTCAGCAAGGTCCGAGCAGGCACACGGGGGGAGGGGTTTATTAGTTATTGGGAGCTCCAACGTTAGGCGGGTGATGGAGACCCTTAGGGAAATAGCGGAAAGGTCGGGGAAGAAGGCCAGTGTTCACTCTGTCTGCTTGCCTGGAGGTCTCATCCCAGACGTGGAGGACGACCTGCCGGCGGCGATAGAGAGCACTGAATGCACCCGACTGTAAATTGTTCCTCATGCCGGCACCAATGCCTCCTGCCGTCTGGGTTCAGAGGTCATCCTCAGTTCATACAGGTGGTTGGCGGAGTTGGTGAAGTCGGAAAGCCTCGCTCGCGGGGTGGAATCAGAGCTAACTATTTGTAGTATCGTTCCCAGAACCGATCGCAGTCCTCTGGTTTGGAGCCGAGTGGAAGGCTTAAACCAGAGGCTCAGACGATTCTGCGGAGATCTGGGGTGCTAATTTCTCGACCTCCGCTATCGGGTGGAGAAATGTAGAGTCCCCCTGAATAGGTCAGGCGTGCGCTTCACGCAGGAAGCGGCTACAAGGGAAGCAGAGTACGTGTGGAGTGCACATGTGGGTTTTTTAGGTTAGAGAATTCCCTCCCTAGGCCCGACAATACGCCTCCTGAGACGCGGCAAGGTAGGAGTAGGCAAAATGCAACTGGGAATAACAATATTAATGTGCTAATAGTAAACTGCAGGAGCGTCTGTAGAATGGTCCCAGAACTGCTCTCATTAATAAACGGTCACAATGACCATATAGTACTAGGGAGAGAAAGTTGGCTGAAATCAGATGTAAACAGTAATGAAATCCTAAAGTCAGATTGGAATGTATACAACAGAGACAGGCTGGACAGTGAAGGGGGAGGCGTGTTTATAGCGATAAGAAGTGCAATAGTATCGAAGGAAATTGACTGAGATCCGAAATGTGAAATAATTTGGGTGAAGGTCACGGTTAAAGCAGGCGCAGACATGGTAATTGGATGTCTCTATAGGCCCCCTGGCTAAGCAGCTGTTGTGGCTGAGCACCTGAAGGATAATTGCAAAATATTTCTAGTAGATTTCCCCACCATGTTATAGTTCTGGGTGAAGATTTTAATTTGCCGGATATAGACTGGGAGACTCAAACGTTCATAACGGGTGGCAGGGACAGGGAATCCAGTGAATTTTTTTAAAGTGCTTTATCTGAATACTACCTTGAGCAGTTAAACAGAGAACCGACTGTTTGAAACAGTTAACGCAGAACAGGGAATCAGCGATCATAAAGCGGTTACTGCATCGATGATTTCAGCCGTAAGTAGAAATATTAAAAAAGGCAGGAAGATTTTTCTGTTTAGCAAAAGTGACAAAAAGCAGATTACAGAGTACCTGACGGCTCAACACAAAAGTTTTGTCTGAAGTACAGATTGTGTTGAGGATCAGTGGACAAAGTTCAAAACCATCGTACAATATGCGTTAAATAAGTATGTGCCAAGCAAGATCGTAAGAGATGGAAAGTAGCCACCGTGGTACAACAACCGAGTTAGAAAAATATTGCGGAGCAAAGGGAGCTTCACAGCAAACATAAACATAGCCAAAGCCTTGCAGACAAACAAAAATTACGCGAAGTGAAATGTAATGTGAGGAGGGCTATGCGAGAGGCGTTCAATGAATTCAAAAAGTAAAGTTCTATGTACTGACTTGGCAAAAAATCCTATGAAATTTTGGTCTTACGTCAAAGCGGTAGGTGGATCAAAACAAAATGTCCAGACACTCTGTGACCAAAATGGTACTGAAACAGAGGATGACAGACTAAAGGCCGAAATACTACATGTCTTTTTCCAAAGCTGTTTCACAGAGGAAGACTGCACTGTAGTTCCTTCTCTAGATTGTCGCACAGATGACAAAATGGTAGGTATCAAAATAGACGATAGAGGGATACAGAAACAATTAAAATCGCTCAAAAGAGGAAAGGCCGCTGGAACTAATGGGATACCAGTTCGATTTTACACAGAGTACGCGAAGGAACTTGCCCCCCTTCTTGCAGCGGTGTATCGTAGGTCTCTAGAAGAGCGTAGCGTTCCAAAGGATTGGAAAAGGGCACCGGTCATCCCCGTTTTCAAGAAGGGACGTCGAACAGATGTGCAGAACTATAGACCTATATCTCAAACGTCGATCAGTTGTAGAATTTTGTAACACTTATTATGTTCGAGTATAATGACTTTTCTGGAGACTAAAAATCTACTCTGTAGGAATCAGCATGGGTTTCGAAAAAGACGGTCGTGTGAAACCCAGCTTGCGCTATTCGTCCACGAGCTTCAGAGGGCCATAGGCACGGATTCACAGGTAGATGCAGTGTTTCTTGACTTCCGCAAGGCGTTCGATACAGTTCCCCACAGTCGTTTAATGAACAAAGTAAGAGCATATGGACTATCAGACCAATTGTGTGATTGGATTGAAGAGTTCCTAGATAACAGAACGCAGCATGTCATTCTCAATGGAGAGAAGTCTTCCGAAGTAAGAGTGATTTCAGGTGTGCCGCAGGGGAGTGTCATAGGATCGTTGCTATTCACAATATACATAAATGACCTTTTGGATGACTTCGGAAGTTCACTGAGGCTTTTTGCAGATGATGCTGTGATGTATCGAGAGGTTGTAACAATGGAAAATTGTACTGAAATACAGGAGGATCTGCAGCGAGTTGACGCATGGTGCTGGGAATGGCAATTCAATCTCAATGTAGACAAGTGTAATGTGCTGCGAATACACATAAAGATAGATCCCTTATCATTTAGCTACAAAATAGCAGGTCAGCAACTGGAAGCAGTAAATTCCATAAATTATCTGGGAGTACGCATTAGGAGTGATTTAAAATGGAATGATCATATAAAGTTGATCGTCGGCAAAGCAGATGCCACACTGAGATTCATTGGAAGAATCCTAAGGAAATGCAATCCGAAAACAAAGGAAGTAGGTTACAGTACGCTTGTTCGCCCACTGCTTGAATACTGCTCAGCAGTCTGGGATCCGTACCAGATAGGGTTGATAGAAGAGATAGAGAAGATCCAACGGAGAGCAGCGCGCTTCGTTACAGGATCATTTAGTAATCGCGAAAGCGTTACGGAGATGATAGATAAACTCCAGTGGAAGACTCTGCAGGAGAGACGCTCAGTAGCTCGGTACGGACTTTTGTTAAAGTTTCGAGAACATACCCTCACCGAAGAGTCAAGCAGTATATTGTCCCCTCCTACGTATATCTCGCGAATAGACCATGAGGATAAAATCAGAGAGATTAGAGCCCACACAGAAGCATACCGACAACCCTTCTTTCCACGAACTATACGAGACTGGAATAGAAGGGAGAACCGATAGAGGTACTCAGGGTACCCTCTGCCACACACCGTCAGGTGGCTTGCAGAGTATGGATGTAGATGTAGATGTAGATTTACAGTCCGTTGTGTCAATAAGCACTGTTCCACTTTAAAAATGTGTGTTTGCATAAAAAATACGCTTTCTAAGTATTATTACAAACTGTTGATCGGCTAACAGTACGATACCCTGACTCCAATTCAATCTGTGAAAATCACACATAAATAGCTCTTTCCATTTCCGCAATATATGCGGTGCAATTTTAGGTGATTTACCCTGCATGTTGCCATCTTATTACAACGAGGAGTGTTTATATATGGATCACACGAGGACAGCATAGTCTCATAAGAGTCGCCGCAGTATTCGTTGATAGACAGAAAAAGGCGACATGGCTGATGAGAGAGCGGAGGATAAAGAAACAGCTCTGAGAATGTAACAACAGAACAACTTGCTCGTCATTCGTTTTCCTGTGAAGTCCATGTACCCTCAGCAACGTTCAGATCATCACAACTTTCAGGCATGTATCATGTCGTCTCAATGATGCGTTACCTCACAGGTTCAGCTGGGGAACTACATCTGAAATCTGGTTTTATATCCGAAGGAGATTTTAAATCATAGATCGCACATTCCCAGCTTTCCCTGACGTAATGGAACTGATAAGGCCGCAAGAACTGCCATACCAACGGTCCAGAAACAACTAAGCTGTTTGGAAAATAGTGCAAACTGTTACTTACATAATTCACATGCGATCAGCCGTTTTCAACTATTCTTCCTCACTCATGCAATTAGGACATCAAACAGTAAGATGTGTCTCAAAAAGCTATACAGAATTATCTGGCCGTTGAGTAAACGCACTGATCACACCGGCATAACTAAGAACAAGGAGAAGACGACGATGGGGAAAAAGCTTGGTTGTTGACTTGTGTGATTGAAGGGACCAGACTACTAGGGAAGAAACAGGAAAAAAGGAGGCTGCCGCAAAGCTCGTTTAGGAATGAAGTGTTCCAGAGTTTGTGGATATAATTCACAAGTTGGAAGAATAAATTTGAATAATAAGAATAAATTTGTATAATAATGCTACTATGTAAAGTTTTTGCTGTAATAACACTACATACTATAATACGTAAAATTACTACCATAAAATGGGGTGAATAGAAACAATTTTTTAACTTTAAACGAAAAAACGATAATCCGAAAATAAATCAAAATCAAAAATATATGGGAGTACAAGTCTTGTCCCTAACTCTAAATCTATAATTGGATTTGGAACCTATCTTAAGGTTCTATAACATAAAAGAAATTTGCGTTCAGTTCAAGCTACAGAGTGGAGTGAATAGAAATAGCACTGTTAATATTGTTATTTTTTCTATTTATTGATGTTGGGGTTAAATAGGAACACGTAAAAATGTGTTTTGGGTCTAGAAAGAACAAGAAACAAAATTTGTCTGGCTCAGAAAAGTTCTTTCCAACGCAAAAACAAAAACATATTACATGCAATGTGGTTTTTTATTCTGTTTTCTGAATAAAAATTTCTGTGTCTACTTATACTGCACTGTAGCATTAAGCTGATGAATTTAGTTTGTTTGTTGATACATTAAGTCACTCACTTCATGTTTAAAAATGATTTCTTTGAATCTGAAAGTCGTACTCAACAGAAATAACGAAGCTCATTCGATCAGCACCTCCTTGACTAATAAATGACTTCGCATGTTTTGTAAAAACCGTCTTTAGTAGGCTTTGTGTTAAAAAAACCACCTATCCATTGCGTACTAAATAACCAAAATTTACATTTGTACAATCTAAAATACTACTCACTCTTTCTTTATAATTTAATCACAGCATATAATCATGGATGGAAAACATTGCCAGGTGGTTCCTCATTTCTGTCAAATCTTTCATCTTCTTAAGAAGAAACAGTGTTGGTTACTGTTTACATTCATCCCACAAATACCGGAAACACAAACCTACATCTTTAATAAGCCGAAACACAAGTAAGATTAAAATATGTTTTAAAACTGTACTTTTGGTTACAAAACGGGTCTGCAAGTTTGCTTACCATGTACTTAAATTAAATCTACAATCTTTATAACAGTACTTACAAACTGTCAAGCTAAACATCAGCTGACAGTGTCGCCAAATTTGAAATTCACACTTTCTCTGATAGATTCGTTCACAATAAACCTAGGAAAAGAAACATTTAAATGATATTCCCATTTGTCTACCGACATGATGGCACAGAACTATTTTAGAGGTTTCGTTGCTTTACACCCCATTACGAAATTTCGTAATTTCAAAGAATTGCTTCCTAGACGGAAATAGGTTAGGCATGGTATCTTCTGTCTCTCTAGCAATTTTCTGACCCCAAAAGGCGATGACTGAACCTGGAAGGAATGGAAGCTCTATTTCCACAAACATGAGACCATCCACGTGAATCATGTTGACCGAGGGCAATGGCGAGGCCCGTGCACGTTGACAGACACATTCATGTGTATGTGTGTGTGTGTGTGTGTGTGTGTGTGTGCGTGTGTGCCTGCGCGCAAGGAGACATGGGCGCCCGAGGACCATTCAACTGCGGTCGACCCTCGACCGAATGGCGTCGGGAGATTCCGTCCCACAGCGAAATAGGAATATCTGGGCTGGCGCAGCACCTCTGCTGAAGTGAAAGGTTTTCAATCAATCAGATAGCAGCGACTGCGACGCCGGTGGCGGTGGTGGTGGCGGAAGCGGCAGCTGAGGCTCCGCGGTAATCCCTGCCGCCTGTGCATATTTCTCGGGGGAGAACCGCGTGCAGTGTTGCCAATCTGCGGCGACGCCCGCACTGACGGATTGGCTCCCGCAGGGGAACTTCACGTGCCCCGCTGACCAGCTGCGGCCAGCGTAAGTGAAAGCACATCGAACTTCTCCTATCATAGTTGTTGCTCACAATCGCATCCGAAAAAGAAAACTGATCGGGCAATACAGTAGTCGACAGGCAGGATCCCCATGGAAGTAACAGTACAATATCTGAAGCATAAATGTATCAAATATATTATGAAAGTAGTAGAGACATATAAGACATAAACAGTCATGACAGAATTACATAGTTTCTTTCGTTCCACCAGCAACAAAATAAGATGCTAGCATTTCCTGTAAGGAAATTGGTATAAAGGTATTCATTGTCTTCTTGCTAGAGTTTCAAAATCTTGCAGTGAAATTGTCACCCACTCTTCAAGTATCTCTATTTTCAGCTTACATCGAGGCCTGAAATTGCTTTTCAATGCAATAAAAATGCTTTGCAAGTATTTCCCAAAGGTTTCCGAAGGGATTCAGATTCTGTCTACGTGCAGGCCAAGGTAAGATATTGATACTTTTACCTTCAATTCACTTTTTGGTTGTAGCAGGAACATGCACAGATACATTATCTCGTTGACACTTAAAACTTTCGTGCACTAGGTCCTCACACATTCTAATCAGTTCTGTATCTATTATTCAATGTACACGTTAGAGTTCATTTTAATGTTCAGCCAAGCAATGTGTGATTTACTGTGAGCGTAGATGGCTGCCCAAACCATAACACTTGCACCACCAAAATTTCTGGTTATTCTCGCTGACCAATCTTCTCTCAGATCATGCCAATAATACTGAAATCCAACAGGCTCATCTAAATTAAACTTCTTTTGGTGTCACCGCCAGACACCACACTTGCTAGGTGGTAGCTTTAAATCGGCCGCGGTCCATTAGTACATGTCGGACCCGCGTGTCGCCACTGTGTGATCGCAGACCGAGCGCCACCACAAGGCAGGTCTCGAGATACGGACTAGACACAACAATTTTTGGCGACGAGGATGGGATTCGAACCCACGCGTGCAAAGCACATTGGATTAGCAATATTTACAAACTGTTTGTGCGTCGGTCCCTACTGCTGCGAACTATCTGGACGATATTGTGATCTCCGGAAAGACGGCAGACGAGCATTTAGCACACCTACGAACATTATTTCAGGTATTGCGACAAAATGGTCTTCGCTTGCGGAAGGACAAATGTGTGTTTTTTGCTCGTGACTTACCATACCTGGGACATGTAATCAATGCCCAAGGCATACATCCGAGTCCAGAGCACCTCCGTGCCATACAAGACTTGCCTTCACCGCAGAATTTGAAGCAGCACAAAACTTGTGTCATTTTACGTTCTTCGTTCTTCTACTGCAGTGAACTTGTTTGGTTTAGATTTATTTCAATTGTTTAACATGTCTATAGTAAATTAGGTCCTATCAGTGACTCAGACTGTGCCTTCAGACAGTGTTTCTCGTCTGTGTGAAGAATTTGCAGACATTTTTGCACCGGGCTTAGGTTGCGCTCAGAACTATGAAGCACTCGCCCCAGTTGTACGGACGACGTAGCTAGCGATGCACACTGACGAAGCCTCGCTCCTTTGCCGAGCAGATAGTTAGAATAGCCTTCAGCTAAGTCAATGGCTACGACCTAGCAAGGCGCCATTAGTAACATTGCATGTATCTAAAGAGTCTCACTTGTATCGCCACAGTCTCCAGATGTACCAAAAGGATAGCATTCATTGAGCGTCCTGTTTCAGACTTCACGATATTCTGCGTGAGTTTATAGCGTGCATATCGGCCCCCTCAAAATAACACTGTGTCGGCACTTCTGTCGACACATCACTTCTTCCCTTCGCTGGAGACCATTTTATCCCATTCTCAAGTTCATGACATATGTTTTTAGCAAACTCTAACCTAGCCTGTTTACGTTTGTCTTGTGGAGCAGCTAATTGTAGGCGTTTCTTGAATGCAAGATGTTTGTCATGTCACAAAATTTGTGTTACCCGTCTGGCAGTTACTGGCAACCGTGAATCAGTAAGAAGGTGAGAAGATAACGGTTTGCGACAGTTACTTTGCGTAAAAGTAACCGTTTTTTACATCAGCTACCCTTTCTCGTTCTGTCTATATTGTGTACCCAGTCTAAAGAAATTATCACTGTACTTGAATGGTTGAATTTTGAGATCTGACGATTGGAGAGCGTCCCGTTTTCTTTTACGCACTTACTCTTGCGTTTTCATCACTTGATAACTGTTTTCCTCGTGGTACTGTTAAAATCGTGGTTTTTGTACACGCACTGTCTCTTTCCAATCTGAAGTAGAGGCACGTACACACACATTAACACCGCGCAGAGCGACTGCCGTTGTACCGAGTTCCAACCTCGGTGTCTCCACATCGAGAATGGGCTCTGCATACATGATACTTTTGAGATGGACCCGTTTTCAGAAATCGCACGGGTTGAGATCTGGTGAACGACCAGGCCATGCAACTTGAACGCCTCGTATGATCCATTGACCATGGAAGACACGACTGAGATGCATCCGGCGAATGGGCTGGAGCACCATCATGCAGCAGCTATATAAACCTTCGAATTACTAACGGCACTTCTTCCAGCAGGCAAGACCAAGTCATCCGCAAGAAACGCCAATATTGTCGGGCTCTTAGGCCGTCTCGTCAGATGATTATAGGGTAATATCAACAGCAGCAGCGGAAAATGGTATAACAGGAGTAGGATTCGTTATGAATAGGAAGTTAGGGCAGAGACTGTGTTTCAGTGAACAGTTCGTTCTTATCAGAATCGACAGTAAACCAACACCGACAACGATAGTTCAGGTACACATGTCGACGTTTCAAGCTGAAGATGAAGTGATAGAGAAAGAGCATGAAGATATTGAAAGGGTAATACAGTATGAAAAGGTGGATGAAAATCTAATAATCAAGTGGAACCGGAATGTAATTGTGAGGGAACTACTAGAAGAAAAGGTTACAGGAGAATATGGACTTGGAACGAGGAATGAGAGAGGAGAAAGACTAATTGAGTTCTGTAACAAGTTTCAGCTAGTAATAGCGAATACCCAGTTCGAGAATCACAAGAGGAGGAGGTACAATTGGAAAAGGCCGGGTGATAGGGGAAGATTTCAGTTACATTACGTCCTGTTCAGACAGAAATTCATAAACGAGATACTGGATTGTAAGGCGTACCCAGGAGCAGATATAGTCAAAGATCACAATATAGTAGTGATGAAGAGTAGGGTGAAGTTTAAGTCATTAGTGAGGAGAAATCAATGCGCAAAGAAGTGGGATACGGAACTTCTAAGAAATGACGCGATACGATTGAGGTTCTCTAAGGCTACAGATACAACAATAACGAATAGCTAGTAGACAGTATAGTTGAAGGGGAATGGACAACTCTAAAAAGGGCCATCACAGACATTCGGAAGGAAAACATAGGTACAAAGAAGGTAACCGCGAAGAAACCATGGGTAACAGAATGTCGGCCCCAATAGCTGCGTGGTCAGCGTTACGGATTGCCATCCAACGGGCCCGGGTTCGATTTCCGGATGGGGTGGTGATTTTCTCCGCTCAGAGACTAGGTGTTGTGTTGTCTTCATCATCATTTCCTCCAAGTCTAACGTCTAACAATTTCGGGTCGTCCTTCATGATCTCCTGCTTTCTGAAACGACCATGTCTCAGACAAACGGCGAAACACTGTTGCAAACAATGAATACTGTGGTGGTTGTCGGCGGGGATAGGTCTGCTGATACAACCCTGCTGCCCGCCGCTCGTTGCCATTTGCCTTTCCGCAAGTAAACA
Organism: Schistocerca serialis cubense; assembly: GCF_023864345.2. Taxonomy (NCBI): domain Eukaryota; kingdom Metazoa; phylum Arthropoda; class Insecta; order Orthoptera; family Acrididae; genus Schistocerca; species Schistocerca serialis. The sequence continues at coordinate 143,747,003 of NC_064641.1, read as the reverse complement.
CCATGTCAACAAGCTCTCGATTCGGAAACGGAACCATTGTGTACAACGCTTTGTGACATCCACTACAAGGTGAGTCAGCAAGAGATGTGAATCCAGCACAACATTACCAATTACTATTGGGAAGAGGTGGTGCTAGGGCATGACTTACGAGGAACAGTACCACCCTCTCGGTGGAAACCATGCATATTGTAACTGTGGCTACATGGTACCGCGAGTGTCAGACTGCAGTCTCGGTAACAAAGTATGATTGAATAAATGGTACTTAGCATGGATACCATGCATTTCCGGACATAAGTTCATTAGACCTTTTTTTGTTACATATCTCTTATCGATCAATCCCTAGAGTTTGTACACGGTAGAAAATATCACCCTGTGTATACAGAAGCTGAATCACCTATAGCTCGTACAGAAAATATTGCGGAAATGGAAAGTGCTATTGAGCTGCCATTTTCACAGAATGGATTGGTAGTCTGGGGCTCGTATTGCTAGCCAATAAATAGACTGCAATAATATGTAGAAAGTGTAATTTTGTGCACGCATATACTTTCTTAAATGGAACAATGCCTATTGACACTGACACGCTAAGAGTAGGGTAAATTAGAATTTCAGTGGTGTTTCCTGCATGATTATAGATGGGGTGAGATATTTTGGCCGGCCGTTGTGGCCGTGCGGTTTTGAGTTTTTGAGATATTCTGTTTTGTAAAGTTCCATTGCCGACACCTGTTTGTGCCATTCAAAATGAGTAGTTGGTAGGTATGTTTGCTTACACTGTGCTTGTGAATTCTTTTAGTGCTCTGCGACTTGCTAGTCAGCTAGTGTGTGACAGTCCAAGGAGTAGGTCGCGAGTGGACGATGGGATTTACCAACGCAGAAAAAGCCGATATGCTCACAGCTTATGGAGAGTGTGAAGAATACCATTCGTTATTGTATGGTGCATGCCGTAAGATAGCTCAATAGATGTCACCCATCTCGCCAATTATTTAACAACTCTTCAACCATTTATGAGAAAGGGGTAGTGTATCACCTACATAACGTAACAGAAGGAAACAAATGATATCAGAAGAGGGAGAAACTGATGACCTTGCCGCTGTTTACAGTTAATCCACACGTAAGCTCCCGCGCTATCACACGTGGAAATGGTACGAATCAAGCAAGTGTTCTATGCATACTCCAACGGCATAGGTTCCAATCCGTTTCACTTCCCTCTCCATCAAGAGCTGCATGGAAATAATTCTGAGAATGGTGTTAACTTCTGTACATGGGTATTAAGACAGGGTACTCCATCAGTATCATGTACCTTGTATAGCGATAAAACCACGTTTGCTAATCACGGCAGGTAAAACGGCAAAACTTGCGCTATTGGTCCGATGACAATCGCCATCGGCTTCGTCAGATGGAATGTCGGAGTCCATATAGTGTAAACGTGTGGTGTGGGATAGTGAACCATCAGATTATACGCAATGTTTCATAGACGGAACACCGAATGCGCACAATTATCGCAGTCTCCTGACAGACCCTCTTCCACGGATGCTAGAAGACGTTTCCATGTCGACTAGGAGGAACGTGTGCTACCAACATGATGGCTGTCCAGCCCGTAGTACACGAAGTAGTACAGCACATATTCATGAATATTTTCCAAATCGATGGATTGGATGCAGAGGACCTGTAACTTGGGCGATCCGCCTGTAGACTTTTTCCTGTGGAGAAATCTGAAACACGCTGTTTACAAAGACATACATACAATCTACAACCAATGACGTGCGACGTCACATTACTGGAGCCTGCTCGGATATCTCCGCTGAAATGCTAGCCCGTGTGCAGCAGGCGTCCCATTACCAGGCTGCAAGCGTGTATTGTCGCATTTGAATACAAGCTGTGACGCTCAGTTGTCTCGTTACTGATCAGAATACACTAACTAATGTATGAACTTGTATTGATCTTTAACTTGTGCTACCACAGGTATAGTACAAGTGTCCGTGTGACAACTTTTCAAAATACGATATCTCGTAAACGTCTTGCATTAAAATCCTGGAACAAACACCACTGACACTCTAATTTAACATACTTTTAGTTCAGTAATGTGAATAGTTATTATTCCATTTAAAATATATGTTCGAACAAACAACACACTTGGTAAGTATTGATACAATCTGTTAACTGATTAACAATACGAGCCCATGACTGCCAACCCATTCTGTGAAAATCACTCATCGACAGCACTTTTCAATGCCGCAGTATTTGCGGTGCAAGTTTTAGGTGATTAACCCTGTAAATATTACTACGTTCTGAACTGGGAAAACAGAAACTGATCTGGTATTCGAATATGAATATAACTGCAAGTACCGTTACTTTCAAACTTAGTTAATTAATGAGCAAGAGGAACATACTACCTATAGAGATGAAACGATTAAATCATATTACTTCTGATCGTTCAATTTTTAAGAACTGAACTGCGAAATGGGTTCAATTACATTAACATACGAATGAAACACAGTCGAATTTTTATTAATCGCCGTATGGGTTGTGTAATACAACATACAGCGTAAGAATTGTTGAACTACACGAAATAAAATCGCTATAACTTCTGAACGGTTTGCATCAGGAAATTCAAACTGTACGGTTGGCCGCGGAGCATGATGGGAATTAGTATGCGCAGTGCACTGTGGTTTAGCGAAGAAGACCACTTTCATTTGGATTGGTTCGTGGGTTCGTCATCAAGCAGAATTGGTGCATTTTTGGGCTGAAAATCCGCATTTCGCGATCGAAAATTCTCTCACCCTCGACGGGTGACAGTTTGGTGTGCAATGATCAGTCACAGAATAATCGGTGCGAAATTCCTTTATGGCACGGTGACTACCGAAGGGCATTTGAAGGTTTTGGAAGATGATTTCGTCTCCATTATCCAAAGCGACCCTGATTTCGATAAGACGGGGTCCATGCAAGACGGAGCTCGATCCAGTCGAAGCAGGAGAGTTTTTCATGTTCTGGAGGAGCACTTTGGGGACCGCATTTGGCTCTTGGGTACCCAGAGGCCACTGGCGTGCGCCTCGATTGGCCGCCATATTCTCCGGATCTGAACATATGCGACTCCTTTTTGTGGAGGTATATTAGAGACAAGGTGTAGACAAATAACCCCAAAACCATTCCTAAGCTTAAAACAGCCATTCAGGAGGTGATCGACAGCATCGATGTTGAGACACTACATCGGGTCATGCAGATGTTCGCTATTCGCCTGCGCCACATCATCGCCAATGCTGGCAGGCGTATCGAACATGTCATAACCTAAATCCGAGTATCTGTAGTGAAGTTTATATGATGAATAAAGTGTGTGCACTCCGTAGTTTGTAAGTAATTTAGGTTTTTTTCATGTAGTTCAACAATTTTGATCCCGCATATAACTCTGGTATGCGTTAGCCTCACTAGAAGTAGGGACGGCAAGAGTATTGTAAGTGCATCCTTCCGAATAACCGAGGCTCACGGCACATGTAATCCATAGAACTAAAAACAATTATATGGATTGACATATTATGACTCCCAAAGAAACTATAGCTACCTATTCGGCACTTGTATGAGCAGTTGTTGAAATAGAAGTATAAGAATGTGGATGACTAATACTACGGAGAGAAGGAGCAAGAGAGAGAGAGAGAGATAGGATGTGTCGTTCCTGTCTTTTGTCCAGAGAGGACCTTCCTTTATTCTTGGTGGTTTGTTTTGGAACCATCATCATCATCATCATCTTGGACAGTTTCCAGCCACTGGCTGGGTCTGTCGGGAACACAAGCCTCTCCATCGTGTTCTGTCTTTCCACCATTCCCCCTCTTCCACCTTCGTCCAGTTCTCTCCTCTTCTCGTCACACATTCCTTCACTCCCTTCACCCATCTATCTCTTGGTCTTCCCCTGGGCCTCTTCCCCTCCAGTTGCAGATCAAACATCCTCTTTGGAATTCTTCCCTCATCCATTCTCTTCACGTGTCCATACCACTGCAGACTTGATTTTTCTATCCGGTCCTGTACTGGTTCCTCCTTTAGTCTTTCCCTCATATACACATTTCGCAATCTGTCTCGTCTTGTTACACTCAACTTGCTCCTCTGGAACTTCATTTCACTAGCTTGTATTCTACTTTTGTCGCTTTTGTGCATTACCCATGTCTCACTTTCGTATGCCAATATGGGGACAAAGTAGGTTCGGTATATAATTCCCTTGGATTTCTGTGGCACCTCCTTGCTCCAAATAAGCCCCTTAATGCATTTGAAGAACTGACCTGCTTTTCTGCACCTTTCATTTATTTCCATTGCGTTTCCCCCCTTACTTTCAATCATGCTTCCCAGGTACTTGAAGTTCTCTACCACTTGTAGTTTTTCCCCTCCACAAGTTATATCCACATTTGGCCTATTCTTCTTCCTTGTTGTGACAATTATTTCACTTTTCTTTGCAGAGAAATGCATTCCATATTGTGCTGCCGTTGCCTCCCATACATCTAACTGCTCTTGCACCTCCTTCTCGCAATTTTCCCATAACACAGGTCATCGGCAAAAAGCACTGCTTTCATTTTATGATCTCCAATTGCATCTGATACTTGCTGTAGGATTTCATCCATAACAATAATAAACAATAAAGGGGAAAGTGCACTTCCCTGTCGCAGCCCATTTTCCAGCTTGAACCATGCAGTACGTTCCCTCCCCACTTTCACACAACTCTCACTTCCATCATACATTTTTCTGACTTTTCGTGTTATCTCTTCATCTATCCCTTTTGCGTTCAGCACATCCCAGAGCTTGTCCCTATAGATACTGTCATACGCCTTCTCAATATCTAAAAAGGCCATGATTAAGTCCTTCCCGTACTCATAGTGCCTTACCTGCAGTTGCCTTACCGCAAATATGAGGTCCGTTGTTGATCTTCCCGGTCTGAAACCATACTGCTCCTCTTGCAGTCTACTTTCAATACTGCTTCTTATTCTCTTCTCCAGGATCTTTTCATAGATTTTTCCACAGTGGCATAGCAGGGTGATTCCTCTGTAGTTCTCACATCTCCTTTTATCCCCTTTCTTGAAGATCGGGACTATAATTCCTTTCTTCCAATCCTCAGGAATTCTGTTCTCCTTCCACACCACCCTCAGCACTCTGTATAGCCACTGGGTTCCTACTTCTCCTGCTGCTCGTATCATATCCACTCATACTTCGTCCCAACCTGGTGCCTTGCCCCCTTTCATCCTCTTTATGGCTTCTTCCACTTCATTCCAAGTTAGATCATCAATTTCCCAACTATTATAATCGTCTGCTGCCTTAGGCTCTCCATCGCTGTTAGTTACCCGCTTGACGGCATTCAACAGATCTTCAAAGTACTCCTTCCAAATCTTTTTGAGCTCATGCATTTCCTCCACAACTCTTCCATTATTATCCATGATCCTCAGGCACTCGCTTCTGTCGTTCATCTTATTTCTTACCATGGTGTAAAGTACTTTTTTGTTCCCTTCACTGTCCTCTTCTAACATTCTTGTCCATTTTTCCATCCACTTCTTCTTCTCCGCCCTTACTATGGTCTGTGCCGCTTTCTTGCTTCCCTTATATTTTGCCCTAGCTTCCTCTGTTCGGGTCTGGAACCATTCTCTGAAGGCTTTGTTCTTTCGAAGTACTGCCTCTTTACATATGTTGTTCCACCATGGGGTTTCCTTACTTCTCCTCTTTGTGCTAGTTCTTCCACGCACAGTCTCAGCTGCAATAGGCCTAGCAAGGCAGTAGTGGATAAATCAACTGCTTTCAAAAAGGGAACATGTTTTGGAACCCCGCTTGTTTAAGTCTTTTCCTGAGACATGTCCGGTCGTTTAACTTTCTGTACCTTCAGTTCCTGGAGATTCATTTACCACTTCCACTGGTCATAGTGACTAGGTCTTACTCTTTCGCCAGTACTCGAGAAGCTGACTGGTCAGCCTACTGGTATACATCCTGCTGACGCATCCATCCGTTAGGTGTCTCTCCCTAGCCGTGTTTATGATTTTATCACAATATTTCCGGAGGTCCTGGGTTGTTCGTCTTTTTTATTCATTGCCTTCTCTTATTGGTGCCAGTACCTCCCTCATTATCTTTCCCGCCTGTGTTTCATCTGCGAGATCCTTCTTCTTGAGTAATAGACACACTGAAGCATACAGAGCTTGAGGGCGGATGATTGTTTGTTCATCTTTACGTTGTGGCAGGGAGAGTTCTTGGTGCAGGTGCTATGGGTCAGTTGGTATGCCAGTTCCAGCTTGTTTACTCGTGTTGATAGTTCTATATCTCATGGAAAGGTAGCGTCCAGCCAGTTTAGATTAGTCCCTACTTCATGTCTGGTGTGCCAAGAGACCCAGTCATATTCTTATTACGAATTTCTTTCAAATGTCGCATTTAGCCCTATTGTCCGGAACGTCTCCAGAGCCCTCTTCACTGGTCATCGGGTCTCACTTCGAAGCGGTACTCATCACTGAAGATAATTCTAATCCTCTCAATAAGATTTGAGGCCGAAGACGTGTCTGGAGACGCCACACACGTCGGAGGGATACCAACGCTGCTACCGCCCTCCGCATGGCCCCACAGGCAGGAGTGAAGGTCGGCGGTTCAAATGGTTCAAATGGCTCTGAGCACTATGGGACTTAACAGCTTTGGTCATCAGTCCCCTAGAACTTAGAACTACTTAAACCTAACTAACCTAAGGACACCACACAACACCCAGTCATCACGAGGCAGAGAAAATCTCTGACCCCGCCGGGAATCGAACCCGGGAACCCGGGCGTGGGAAGCGAGAACGCTACCGCACGACCACGGGCTGCGGACGAAGGTCGGCGGTACCATTTATTTTCATAGCAGGACCCCTTTTATTGCCATCCGCGCCACTGGTACAGCATAGCGGTACCTCTACAACAACCTTCGCTCCGCTTTGTTGCCCTTCATGGCAAGCTGTCCTGAGCTTGTATCTCAGCAATATAATGCCCCGCTACACAAAGCGAGAGTTCCTGCCCTTTGTCTTCGTGCTTGCCAAAACCTGTCTTGGCCTGCAAGGTCGCTGTATTTCTCCGCAACTGAGAACATTTTGAGCATTATAGGCAGGATCCTCCAACAAGCTCGGGAGTTGGACGATCTAACGCAGAATGGCTCTATGATATTAAAAATTTAGGACCGGAACATAAAAAATACAGTGTTTAACTTCTGCCAAATATCTACTACTGTGACGCAGTTCGGATGACACAAATAGTGACAATTCTAAACGAGTCAAGATGGCCACGAACGCATGTGTAACATTAGGAAATCTGAAAACGTTCCTCCCCCGCGTCTACATCTACATACATATTCCCAGGTCATCATACGATGTATGGCGGTGGGTATCTTGTCCACTATTACTCTTCCTTCCCTTCTCTGTTCCACTCGCAAATGCAGCGAGGGAGAAACGACTTTCTAATATGTATACGTATGAGCTCCGATTTTTCTTGTCTTCGCGGTCCGTACGAGAGGTAGGCGGGTGTAGGATTGTTCTGCAATCTGTCGCAAATGGTTGTAATAAAAGCTTTCTCAATGTAATTTCACGAAGAGAACACTCTTATATACATTTTGTACTATATACTATAGGATGATATAAGATGAACATCAACAGAAGCAAAACGAGGATAATGGAATGTAGTCGAATTAAGTCGGGTGATGCTGAGGGAGCCGGCCGGGGTGGTCTCGCGGTTCTAGGCGCGCAGTCCGGAGCCGTGCGACTGCTACGGTCGCAGGTTCGAATCCTGCCTCGGGCATGGATGTGTGTGATGTCCTTAGGTTAGTTAGGTTTAAGTAGTTCTAAGTTCTAGGGGACTGATGACCACAGCAGTTGAGTCCCATAGTGCTCAGAGCCATTTGATGCTGAGGGAATAAGATTAGGAAATGAGACACTTAAAGTAGTAAAGGAGTTTTGCTATTTGGGGAGCAAAATAACTGATGATGATCGAAGTAGAGAGGATATAAAATGTAGACTGGCTATGGCAAGGAAAGCGTTTCTGAAGAAGAGAAATTTGTTAACATCTTGTATAGATTTGTCAGGAAGTCGTTTCTGGAAGTAATTGTATGCAGTGTAGCCATGTATGGAAGTGAAACATGGACGATAAATAATTTGGACGAGAAGAGAATAGAAGCTTTTGAAATGTGGTGCTACAGAAGAATGCTGAAGATTATATGGGTAGATCACATAACTAATGAGGAGGATTGAATAGAATTGGGGAGAAGAGGAGTTTGTGGCACAACTTGACTAGAAGAAGGGACCGGTTGGTCGGACATGTTCTGAGGCATCTAGGGATCACAAATTTAGCATTGGAGGGCAGCGTGGAGGGTAAAAATCGTAGAGGGAGACCAACAGATGAATACACTAAATAGATGCAGAAGGATGTAGGTTGCAGTAAGTACTGGGAGATGAAGAAGCTTGCACAGGATAGAGTAGCATGGAGAGCTGCATCAAACCAGACTCAGGATTGAAGGCAACAACAACATTATATACTAAAATGTGACAAAATATGTTAACGTAACAAAAATTCTGCAATAACAATCTTCAAATTTATTTACATCACTACAACCATGAGGACATATAATGTGAGAATTTCAGCTTCAAGAATCAGACCCCTTGACACGAAGAACTGGAGCTAACTGTACGTGAAAAATAACCACTCTAGAAAGTTTATTCTAATCTTCTCCCCTCTCAAATCTTCATAAAAGACTAATGGGGACAGTAGCTCAAATAGGAAAGAGGGGGTAGAATACATGATGCTACCGAGATGGTAACAGAAACTGTTTCATCTCACCTCAAGTGCGGTGTAAATTGCTAGTCACTTTGTTCAGCGGATCTGGTGTTGAAATGGATGAATTGAAGAAAAATTTGGTGTCATGCACATGTACTCTTGGGATTCCCATCTGAGTTCACGGAACATTTTGGTAATACCGACATGTTGACTGAATCTACCGGTCACAAATTTGGCAGTGTGTCTCCTAAATTGCTAGTCACTTTGTTCAGCGGATCTGGTGTTGAAATGGATGAACTGAAGAAAAATTTGGTGTCATGCACATGTACTCTTGGGATTCCCATCTGAGTTCACGGAACATTTTGGTAATACCGACATGTTGACTGAATCTACCGGTCACAAATATAGCAGTGTGTCTCCTAATTGCTTCGACGTTTTTTTTTAAACTGGTCTAGAGGCGATCCCAAACACTCGATCTGTATTCAAGAGTAGGTCGCACAAGAGTTCCAGACGTGCTCTCCTCTACAAATGAGCTAGACTTCCCTGAATTCTCCCAACTGAGAAGTCGATGATTCACCGCCCCTACTACCGTCCCTGCCTGCTCGTTACATTTCATATCGCTTAGCAACGTTAACGCCTACATACTTAGTCTATGACACTCTCTGTTAAGCAGCACACCACAAACACTGTATTCAAACATTACCGAATTGCTTTTCTCACTCAGCTGCATTCGCTTATATCTATCCACATTTAGATGAAGCTGTCATTCATCATATGTAATAGAAATTCTGTCCAAGTCATCCTGTATCCCACTGTAGTCACTCAAAGACGTCATTGTTCCGTGCGCTACAGCGTAATCACCAAACATTCGCAAGATTGTTGCTCATCCTGTTCGTCAGGTAGTTTTTTCTTTTAAGAACACTCGATCCACTACCAAGTACTCCTCGGTTTTATAACTTCGAGCCACTTACAAATCTGAGAACATATTCCGTATGCTCCGGCCTCTGTTAACAGTCTGTGGTAGGGGCGTGTGTCAAACGTTTACCGGAAACCTAGCAATGTGCATCTGCATGTTCCATTCAGGCGTGATTCGCAGAATATCAGGCGAGAAAAGGGGAAGCTGAGTTTGGCACTATAGATTATAAATTCGTGTTGATTTGAGGGTAGAAAGTTTTCTCTCCCAAGAAAATTTATTACATTAGAATGAATATGCTCAAAAGTTCTTCAGCGAACCAATGTCAAGTATGTCGACCTATAATTTTGCGGGCCCGTTGTTGCAACCTGTTTTTTTATAGGTGTCACCTGCGCTTTTTACCAGTAGTTTCGGATGTTTTTAGTAACCGAGAGGCTCACGACAAATGCAAGTTAGTTAATGTGCTCATAGCGAGGATTACTCTCTTTAAAAACGGAGTTCTGGTTGAATATGTACCTGGCGAATTATTTGTTTTCTACTATTTCAACTACTTTTAAACAACAGAGATACCTGTTTCTACAAGAGTTATACAAAAATTTGGAAGCAAAGCTAGATATGTAGGCTTTAACAAAAGTGCAGATGGGACCAAGCTTGCAGGTAGCGCCGTTGTATTTGACCACCAACGTCATCTGTGCAATGTCTTCAATGTGTTTCAAGCGTCACCCGTTGTCAGAAGAGTGTTCTGTGTAGCTGGAAGTCCATTGTGTCGGAGCTAAGTGAATTCTAAAGTGGGAAAATTATTGGTGTTTGTACGGTGGGCGTTTCCCTAATCGAGATAACCGAAGTGTCCGCTGAGTCACAGCGCGAACGAATGTGTCTGTTGGGCGACGGACCGCCGTTAAAGAGGTTTTTGACGAAAAATAAGAAGAAAACAGCTCCAATAGTATCTGGAGAAATGAATGTTGCACTCCCGACCCCTGTCAGCACCAAAACAATACGAATAGATCTCCATAAGCAGGGAACACCACCACAAGCAAGAATTCCAAAACCTGTCATCGGTGTTCGAAGTGCTCGTAACGGGAAAACACGTGCCGAAGCCTTAAAACGTGGCCTGTGGAGCAATGGAAGAAAGCCATTTAGGTTTATGGTTCTTATTTCACAATGTTTCCAAACTGAGCTCGAGTTAACGTCCCGAGAGTGAATCATGGCATGGATTGGGTAATAATGTGGAAGCCATATCACGGTATCCCATGGATACTCTACAGTGTCGCATTACTGTGTCTATTTTGGCTTATCATCTCAATTCCCTGGTACAATGTTTGTTCCCCTAAGGTGAAGCTGTGTTGCAGCATGATAGGGCCCCAGTTGATACAGCTCGTATCGTTCAGGACTGATTTTATCGAACACAAGGATAAATAGTGTCACCTGCCCCGGACGCCACAGACACAAGGTCTCAATATTATGGGGCGTTTGTGGTCTACTTTGGAAAGAAGGGTACGCGATCGCCATTCATCTGAATCAACGTTACCTGACCCACTCTTTTACAGGAAGAATGGTACAAGGGTCCCTTGAGAACCTTACGGGACCTCTATTTATCCATTTCGAGACGGCTGGAAACTGTTTTTTATGCGAGCGGGTTCCCCAGGTCGTATTCGACATGGTAATGCCTTATGTTGTTGGTGTTTGCATATTTATGTCCAACCCCTGTACTTCTGTTTTGGAAGTCATCGTTTTCCTTACACCCTATCAGGCACGATAAAATGTTGTGTTTCGACAATTTTCCATACCCTATATGTTCTTCATAAGAAAGTTTGTGCGGTGGTCAAACGATGGTATGTCAGTACGATCCTAGTGCAGGACTCATATTTTACATCGGAAATTTAAAACTTCCTTTTTATCTTTTTTCTTCTAATACTACACGAGTATGATGAGGGAAAGCTGGCGTGGCACACGAGTGACTGAGTAGAATCCTTGTATCCTCTTAATATTATACATAGGGCCAGAATTTTCTAGGATTTTCCGCAACATTATTGACTGTGAAAGTTGTAGCATGCTCAATTACAGTGGATGTAACCAGATGGGTGACGTGATAAACAAACCACTGTATTTCTTTTATCTGCTTTTGGTCAATGTACTCTTTCAAATATCACTCCCCAGAAATAACTCAACTACCGGCTTTGAACAACTGCAGTACGATATATTGTATGTTAAAATGGTTCAAATGGCTCTGAGCACTATGGGACTTAACTTCTGAGGTCATCAGTCCCCTAGAACTTAGAACTATTTAAACCTAACTAACCTAAAGACATCACACACATCCATGTCCGAGGCAGGATTCGAACCTGCGACCGTAGCGGCCGCGCGGCGCCTAGAACGGCTCGGCCACCCTGGCCGGCATATTCTATGTCTAGCACTTTAGGAGTACATGTGCATGACACCAAATTTTTCTTCAATTCATCCATTTCAACACCAGATCCGTTGAACAAAGTGACTAGCAATTTACTCTGCACTTGAGGTGAGATGAAACTGTTTCTGTTACCATCTTGGTGGGATCATGTAATCCACCCCCTCTTTCCTATTTGAGCTATTGTTCCCATTAGTCTTTTATGAAAATTTGAGAGGGGAGAAGATTACAATAAATTTTGTAGATAAGTTATTTTTCAGGTACAGTTGGCTCCAGTTCTTCTTGTCTAGGGGTCTGATTCTTGAAGCTGAAATTCTCATATTTTATGTCCTAATGGTTGAAATGATGTAAATAAATTTGAAGATTGTTATTGCTGAATTTTTGTTATGTTAATATATTTTGTCACATTTCAGTATATAATACAAAATGTATATAAATATTTATTAAAAATCTTTTCATTTTTCACATTAACAAAGCCGTAATTACATTGTTCGCAGAAAATACAAAAATATTTCCGATCACGTCAGAGGAATTCTTACTACTGTCTCACTCAGCAAAAAATCTAAATTCCGCACGGTTTCCAATTTTTCTTGACAAATGAGTTTCTGTTAGATTCGATTATTATCTCACACATGAATCCAGAAAATACATAATAAACAGTACTACATTGCATAATTGCAGAGTAGAGAGGATATAAAATGTAGACTGGCAATGGCAAGGAAAGCGTTTCTGAAGAAGAGAGATTTGTTAACATTGGGTATAGATTTAAGTCAGGAAGACGTTTCTGAATGTATTTGTATGCAGTGTAGCCATGTATGGAAGTGAAACGTGGACGATAAATAGTTTAGACAAAAAGAGAATAGAAGCTTTCGAAATGTGGTGCTACAGGAGAAAGCTGAAGATTAGATGGGTAGATCACACAACTAATGTGGATATATTGAATAGAACTGGGGAGAAGAGAAATTTGTGGCACAACTTGACTAGAAGAAGGGATCGGTTGGTAGGACATGTTCTGAGGCATCAAGGGATCACAATTTAATATTGGAGGGCAGCGTGGAGGGTAAAAATCGTAGAGGGCGACCAAGAGATGAATACACTAAGAGGGTTCAGAAGGATGTAGGTTGCAGTAAGTACTGGGAGATGAAGAAGCTTGCACACGATAGAGTAACATGGAGAGCTGAAGACCACAACAACAACATGTGAAATTATATGAAAGTTTTCAGGAAAGCAGCTGAGATAACACTGATCTGTCCAAAATTCGAAATATAATATTGGTATCGGCAACCACGGTTGTGGAAAAGTAGTGCTAGAGGAGGTTGTCCCGTTACAATTCCTATTGTCATATCGAAGCAGTTTTCCTCCCGTCAATAGCGAACCGCTGTCTATGAGCCACTGTCAACATTCGTCCTGATTTTTTCATATCTGCGGCTTTCAGTCTTTCACTGCGGCTGCCAATCACAAGATACTACTAAACAATAATCCTGCGTGGGTTCAGCGGACAAGATGTCTGCTGAACGACAGCGAGCGCTAAAATATTCTGCGCAACAGGCACGCAGAATCGACTGCTGGTGCAATTTGGCACGACGCAGAGCCAATGCCCCGGCGTGCTATCGCGTACGAAGCTGCAGTTCTGCAAATGCTCTCCGCTGCTAGACGTACAGAGATCAGTCGTACTCGGCGAGCCGAGCCAAAGCAGAAGCGCAGTTAATTTGTGGTTGAAATCCAGCGACTGGCAAAATAAACACGGCGACTCACGGCCTTCTCCGGAAACGAGTGCCGCTTACTCGGGCTCAGAAATAGCTGCGGTAAAGCAGTCCAGGGCGACGCAACGTCTGCTCACAGCAAGCAGAACGCGCCGTCCAAAAACAGCAACCACTTCCACAGCGGGGGACTGCTTTGCGCTTCACCTGCCTGCTTACAGCCACTAGTATGTATCGGGTAACGAGACTATTTACTTTGTGATATACTCACATCGAAATATGCTGGACAGTCAAACGTATACTGAAATATTCGCTAGGTGTTTCCCCACACACCGTTCTTGAATAATTGGTTGTAGACGAGTTGTTTGGTTATTTATTTGCGAACGTATTTCGATTGTCATGCTTCCGTGGATTTGCGTTCTGTGATGGCTGGCCTGGAAGACTCAAACTCTAGAAAACACCAAATGTATAGGTGAGACTGGTACAAATCTTTCAAAAATGGATTATGCCGATCGTTCCGGTCGGCCGTAAATTTGTATTCTGCATAGCCATCAGACTGGCTGTATCGTGGCATCTAATTGTGGCATAATTAAGTGGGTAGTTTAAGTCTATATTAACGATTCTGTCAGCAGTGGCAATATTAGATTAGGCGATTAGTTTCGTCCTTACAGGTTCATTCTGAAGACTGTCCTACTGAGGCAACAGGCGCATTACATATTTTGTAGCCTCAGTAGGACAGCCTTCAAAATGAAGCTGTAAGGGCGAAACTAGTCCCCTAATCTAATATTGCAACTGCTGACAGAATCGTTAATATACGCTTTAAGTAGTTTAATAAACTTGCAGATTCTCTGTCAACAAAATGTTGTAAATGAAGCAAATGGATAGTACCTCAAGGCTTAGTGTTTAGACCGCTACTTCTTCTTAGAGAGTGATTCATCTGTCCGTACCGATTTCGTATTACGCAACCCAAAATGTAATATCTGGTCTTCAAAAACGACGCTCAAGGTTATCACATTCTCTTGATCGCTGTATGCAAATTGTTAGTCCTCCAAAGAAAGTGAACAGGGCCTTTCTGTAGGAAATTTAATGCAGTTAAATTTTGAACTGGGATATGTTTCACTGTAAGCCACAGTTTTCGAGATACTGAAGGAAAAAATAGAAAAGTGGCCTTCCAACGCGCCTCCAACCCCACACTTTTACATCATCACGCAGGTTTTCCAGTATGTTGTACTTCTCGCTCCATCCCATCATTGTATAAAAATTTCCAACTAATGAACTATTTCCAATATTCGGTCTTTTTTGTCTCTACTGACTGGGCAATTACGCCGCTAGAACAGTCGGCTATTTCATTAACGTTAATAATTTAAACGTGCCCATGAGTGTACTGAAAGAAAAACTACTTTTGTGAACGTTATGCTAAAGCGAATTACGTTGAGAGTTAGATCCAAACATAACCGTTACAAGCACAGTAGTTTCGTAGTCAGAAGGCCTGACGAATTCAGGGATGTAATTGATTTGGTGTTGTAATTGACAAAATTGATAGGTAAATTTACATAAACATCAATTTTAAATTTTCAAGTGCTCTACTAAGCCGCTGGCGCAATAAGGCCAGTCATTGAACACCGAAAAATGTCGAATGTGGGAAGTAATTTGTGAAGTCGCAAGATTTTGTGTAGTGGTAGGACGGAGCCCCACGAACAACGTACTACAAACCCTAACCGGTGACAGCCAAGCGTGGGAATAGGGGTGCGTTTCAAGGTAACTTTCGTACGTCTTATTTGAATAACTTGAAAACTACGGCCTCTAACGAAAGCATATACCTGTGTAAATTTTAACTGCATTAAATTCCCTGCAAAAAGGTCCCTTTCATTTTTCTGTAGGACTAATAGTTTGCGAGTATTCTACTAGAGAAAATGAAAATCGCGCCCGGTGTTTTTGAAGGCCACATATAATATTTCTACATCTACATCTACATCTACATTGATACTCCGCAAGCCACCCAACGGTGTGTGGCGGAGGGCACTTTACGTGCCACTGTCATTACCTCCCTTTCCTGTTCCAGTCGCGTATGGTTCGCGGGAAGAACGACTGTCTGAAAGCCTCCGTGCGCGCTCTAATCTCTCTAATTTTACATTCGTGATCTCCTCGGGAGGTATAAGTAGGGGGAAGCAATATATTCGATACCTCATCCAGAAACGCACCCTCTCGAAACCTGGACAGCAAGCTACACCGCGATGCAGAGCGCCTCTCTTGCAGAGTCTGCCACTTGAGTTTATTAAACATCTCCGTAACGCTATCACGGTTACCAAATAACCCGGTGACGAAACGCGCCGCTCTTCTTTGGATCTTTTCTATCTCCTCCGTCAACCCGACCTGGTACGGATCCCACACTGATGAGCAATACTCAAGTATAGGTCGAACGAGTGTTTTGTAAGCCACCTCCTTTGTTGATGGACTACATTTTCTATGCACTCTCCCAATGAATCTCAACCTGGTACCCGCCTTACCAACAATTAATTTTATATGATCATTCCACTTCAAATCGTTCCGTACGCATACTCCCAGATATTTTACAGAAGTAACTGCTACCAGTGTTTGTTCCGCTATCATATAATCATACAATAAAGGATCCTTCTTTCTATGTATTCGCAATACATTACATTTGTCTATGTTAAGGGTCAGTTGCCACTCCCTGCACCAAGTGCCTATCCGCTGCAGATCTTCCTGTATTTCGCTACAATTTTCTAATGCAGCAACTTCTCTGTATACTACAGCATCATCCGCGAAAAGCCGCATGGAACTTCCGACACTATCTACTAAGTCATTTATATATATTGTGAAAAGCAATGGTCCCATAACACTCCCCTGTGGCACGCCAGAGGTTACTTTAACGTCTGTAGACGTCTCTCCATTGATAACAACATGCTGTGTTCTGTTTGCTAAAAACTCTTCAATCCAGCCACACAGCTGGTCTGATATTCCGTAGGCTCTTACTTTGTTTATCAGGCGACAGTGCGGAACTGTATCGAACGCCTTCCGGAAGTCAAGAAAAATAGCATCTACCTGGGAGCCTGTATCTAATATTTTCTGGGTCTCATGAACAAATAAGGCGAGTTGGGTCTCACACGATCGCTGTTTCCGGAATCCATGTTGATTCCTACATAGTAGATTCTGGGTTTCCAGAAATGACATGATACGCGAACAAAAAACATGTTCTAAAATTCTACAAGAGATCGACGTAAGAGATATAGGTCTATAGTTTTGCGCATCTGCTCGACGACCCTTCTTGAAGACTGGGACTATCTGTGCTCTTTTCCAATCATTTGGAACCCTCCGTTCCTCTAGAGACTTGCGGTACACGGCTGTTAGAAGGGGGGCAAGTTCTTTCGCGTACTCTGTGTAGAATCGAATTGGTATCCCGTCAGGTCCAGTGGACTTTCCTCTATTGAGTGATTCCAGTTGCTTTTCTATTCCTTGGACACTTATTTCGATGTCAGCCATTTTTTCGTCTGTGCGAGGATTTAGAGAAGGAACTGCAGTGCGGTCTTCCTCTGTGAAACAGCTTTGGAAAAAGGTGTTTAGTATTTCAGCTTTACGCGTGTCATCCTCTGTTTCAATGCCATCATCATCCCGTAGTGTCTGGATATGCTGTTTCGAGCCACTTACTGATTTAACGTAAGACCTTAACTTCCTAGGATTTTCTGTCAAGTCGGTACATAGAATTTTACTTTCGAATTCAATGAACGCTTCACGCATAGCCCTCCTTACGCTAACTTCGATATCGTTTAGCTGCTGTTTGTCTGAGAGGTTTTGGCTGCGTTTAAACTTGGAGTGGAGCTCTCTTTGCTTTCGCAGTAGTTTCCTAACTTTGTTGTTGTACCACGGTGGGTTTTTCCCGTCCCTCACAGTTTCACTCGGCACGTACCTGTCTAAAACGCATTTTACGATTGCCTTGAACTTTTTCCATAAACACTCAACATTGTCAGTGTCGGAACAGAAATTTTCGTTTTGATCTGTTAGGTAGTCTGAAATCTGCCTTCTATTACTCTTGCTAAACAGATAAACCTTCCTCCCTTTTTTTATATTCCTATTAACTTCCATATTCAGGGATGCTGCAACGGCCTTATGATCACTGATTCCCTGTTCTGTACATACAGAGTCGAAAAGTTCGGGTCTATTTGTTATCAGTAGGTCCAAGATGTTATCTCCACGAGTCGGTTCTCTGTTTAATTGCTCGAGGTAATTTTCGGATAGTGCACTCAGTATAATGTCACTCGATGCTCTGTCCCTACTACTCGTCCTAAACATCTGAGTGTCCCAGTCTATATCTGGTAAACTGAAATCTCCACCTAAGAATATAACATGCTGAGAAAATTTATGTGAAATGTACTCCAAATTTTCTCTCAGTTGTTCTGCCACTAATGCTGCTGAGTCGGGAGGTCGGTAAAAGGAGCCAATTATTAACCTAGTTCGGTTGTTTAGTGTAACCTCCACCCATAATAATTCACAGGAACTATCCACTTCTACTTCACTACAGGATAAACTACTACTAACAGCGACGAACACTCCACCACCGGTTGCATGCAATCTATCCTTTCTAAACACCGTCTGTACCTTTGTAAAAATTTCGGCAGAATTTATCTCTGGCTTAAGCCAGCTTTCTGTACCTATAACGATTTCAGCTTCGGTGCTTTCTATCAGCGCTTGAAGTTCCGGTACTTTACCAACGCAGCTTTGACAGTTGACAATTACAATACCGATTGCTGCTTGGTCCCCGCATGTCCTGACTTTGCCCCACACCCGTTGAGGCTGTTGCCCTTTCTGTACTTGCCCAAGGCCATCTAACCTAAAAAACCGCCCAGCCCACGCCACACAACCCCTGCTACCCGTGTAGCCGCTTGTTGCGTGTAGTGGACTCCTGACCTATCCAGTGGAACCCGAAACCCCACCACCCTATGGCGCAAGTCGAGGAATCTGCAGCCCACACGGTCGCAGAACCGTCTCAGCCTCTGATTCAGACCCTCCACTCGGCTCTGTACCAAAGGTCCGCAGTCAGTCCTGTCGACGATGCTGCAGATGGTGAGCTCTGCTTTCATCCCGCTAGCGAGACTGGCAGTCTTCACCAAATCCGATAGCCGCCGGAAGCCAGAGAGGATTTCCTCCGATCCATAGCGACACACATCATTGGTGCCGACATGAGCGACCACCTGCAGATGGGTGCACCCTGTACCCTCCATGGCATCCGGAAGGACCCTTTCCACATCTGGAATGACTCCCCCCGGTATGCACACGGAGTGCACATTGGTTTTCTTCCCCTCTCTTGCTGCCATTTCCCTAAGGGGCCCCATTACGCGCCTGACGTTGGAGCTCCCAACTACCAGTAAGCCCACCCTCTGCGACTGCCCGGATCTTGCAGACTGAGGGGCAACCTCTGGAACAGGACAAGCAGCCATGTCAGGCCGAAGATCAGTATCAGCCTGAGACAGAGCCTGAAACCGGTTCGTCAGACAAACTGGAGAGGCTTTCCGTTCAGCCCTCCGGAATGTCTTTCGCCCCCTGCCACACCTTGAAACGACCTCCCACTCTACCACAGGTGAGGGATCAGCCTCAATGCGGGCAGTATCCCGGGCAACCACAGTCTTAGTCCGATCAGGGGATGCGTGGGACGAGCTGGCCGTCCCCGACAAACCCCCATCCGGACCCCCACAGTGATGCCCATTGGCAACAGCCTCAAGCTGTGTGACCGAAGCCAACACTGCCTGACGCTGGGAGCGAAGGGATGCCAACTCAGCCTGCATCCGAACACAGCAGTTGCAGTTGCAGGGTTACACAAAACGACATGGATAGGGGCAACCCTGTATAATTTGCCAGTTGATTCTAAAATATTTTTGTTTCCTAATAATATCAGCTTGATAGTCAAGGACGTTGAGTGAAACATAGGCAATGTATTAAATAGCGCAGTTCCAGACACAAGATTATGGCTTGTAGAAAATTGAAGCCAAATCATTGTAAGATTCAGTTTTTAACGTTTGTGACACACAGTTCAGCTAAAATCGGAATTTTGATTATAGATAATCCCAAGTGATTTATGAGTCCAAAAATCCAAATTCCTATCTGCTCAGATAGATGGTAAGCTGTCATGATAAACTCACCTTCAGGGTCATATTCAAAAATTGAAGCCTGCTATATTTACCACTACAAGTGTCTCTGCAAAAACTGATACTCCAACAATGAATTTTAGTCTACCTTTTGCTTATTTTCATTCACATTTGCATACGGCATTATATTGCGTTGTAACTCTTCCCATTCACAGAGAGTATGTTTGGCTCAGAAACGGGTAGTTAGAGCAATATGTGGTGAAAATACAGCAAACCCTTGTCGACCCCTGTTCAGGAATCGAGAAATTCTGACATCGGTCTCTCAATATACAGTGTATTCTCTTTACTGTCGTTTGTTGTTAAAAGTTTGTAAGTCAATATTAGATTATTTGGTCAGCTGAAGTTATGTAGGCCTCATATGGCAGTCGACTGGCAAATTTTTGAAAATACTATGAAGATCCGGTTATGTTGCATTCTGCGTTCAGTCATTGTTACACTTGCTATACTAGAACGCCTTCTATTGGATATATGCAGTTCTAAACCAACAGATGTTATAATTTTTGTAAGTATTGTACATGATGTTTATGTTCAGAGGTACAACTATTATTTTTCGTTTTTTTGTGGTATATGTATAATACATCTAGTCCTTTCTGTTTGTTCAGTCTTCCAGTTGACGATAAATGAAGTAACCAAATCTGTTCAAGAATAAAAGTAATATATACAATTGATGACAAAATTTTTCTTCTATTCTGCATCTTTGTCAAAAATATTGTTGTATATTAATGACATAGCAGGCTACCTCAGTAGCCATCTTAGATTGTTCGCAAATGAACGATTTAGATGAGATATCTGTATGGTGCAAAAATTGGCAATTGACCCTGAATAAAGGAAAGTGTGAAGTTTTTCACATGAGTACTAAACGAAATCCGTTAAATTTCGATTACGCTATAAGTCACACAAATCTGAAGGCTGTAAATTCAACTAAATATTCAGGGATTGCAATTACAGATACCCTAAATTGGAACGATCACGTAGATAATGCTGTGGGTAGAGCCAACCAAAGACAGCGACTCATTGCCAGAACTCTTAAAAGGTGCAACAGCTCTACTAAAGAGACTGCTTACACCAAGTTTGTCTGTGTGGTGTCACCGCCAGACACCACACTTGCTAGGTGGTAGCCTTTAAATCGGCCGCGGTCCGTTAGTATACGTCGGACCCGCGTGTCGCCACTATCAGTGATTGCAGACCGGGCGCCGCCACACGGCAGGCCTAGAGAGTCTTCCTAGCACTCGCCCCAGTTGTACAGCCGACTTTGCTAGCGATGGTTCACTGACAAATTACGCTCTCATTTGCCGAGACGATAGTTAGCATAGCCTTCAGCTACGTCATTTGCTACTACCTAGCAAGGCGCCATTATCATTTGCTATTTATCTTGTGATGCATGTACCGTCAGACCGATGTTTACCAATTATGGATTAAAGTTAAGTATTCCAGAAGCTACGTACTTTTTTTTACTAGACTCAACTCCTTTAACTGTTCCAGACCTCACGCCAGCCTGCGTGAACTTAAACGCGTGCCTTTCGGCTTCCTGTCCTAGTGGCTTGGCTGTCTTGCCAAGTCACAACAGTCTGCCCTATTCTGGAGTATTGCTGTGCGTTGCGGGATCCGCATCAGATGGGACTGACGGATGACAGGGGAAAAGTACCAAGAAGGGCAGCTCGTTTTTTATTATCAAGAAGTAGGGGAGGTAGTGAAATAGACATGATACATAGTTTGGAGAGGCTATCGTTAAAACAAACGCGGTTTTCATTGCGACGGGATCTTCTCATGAAATTTCAATCATCAGTTTTCTCCTCCGATTGGGAAAACATTCTGATGGCACCAATCTACATAGGGAGAAATGATCATCACGATAAAATAAGAAAAGTCAGGGCTCGCACAGAAAGATTGAAGTGCTCGTTTTTCCCGCGCGCCCTTCGAGAATGGAACGGTAGAGAGACAGCTTGAGGGTGGTTCATAGAACCCTCTGCCAGGCACTTTATTGTGAATAGCAGAGTAAACACGTAGATGTAGATGTTACATGTTATAGAATTTCAATATGTTTGCCTGCACCATTAATTTTTTTATTTATTTATTTTTGCACTTCAGTGTATGTATACGTACACACACCGAAATTCACCGTATAGTTCGTGGCGGAGGGTACGTTGTACCGCTATTATCGATTTCCTTTCCTTTTCCGCTCGCCAACAGAGCGAGGAAGAAACGACTGTGTATATGCTTCCATACGAGTCGTAATTTCTCTTAGCTTATCTTCGTGCGAAATGCACTTTGACGACTGCACAGTCGTTCTGCATCCACCTGCGAACACTGGTTCTCTTAATTTTCTGAATAGTGTTCCTCAAAGAAACAAAAAAAGTCGTCTTTTCTTATGGGATTTCCATTTGAGTTAACGAAGTATCTCTGTAATACTTGCGTCTTGATCGAATAAATCGAGCACCCCACCAGTCTTTTGCTTCAATGTCTTCCTTTAATTCAAAGTAGTGGGGATTCCAAATATTCGAGCAGTACCAAGGAAAGGGTTACACTTCTGTTTTATACGCAGTACCCTTTAGATATGAACTACACTTTCCTAAAATTCTACCAATAAACCGAGGTCGATCATTGGCTTTCTCTACTGCCGCCCTTGCGTGCTTGTTCCACTTCATATCGTTTTGCAGCGTTCCTCCTAGATATTTCATCGACGTGACTGTGTTAAGCAGTAAAGCGCTTTGCTGTATTCGAACATTACGGGATTGCATTCCCTACTCGTCTGCATTAACTTACATTTTTATACATTATTAGCAACCTGCCAGTCACCGCAACAACTAGAATTTTGTGTGAGTCATCTGGCATCCTCCTACCGTTACTCGAGGACGAGAACCCGCTGTGCACCACAGCGTCATCAGAAAACAACCGCAGACTGCTGCTCACCCTGTCCCATAGACAATTTATGTGTATTTACTCAGTCGATTCCATAACGCGAGATAGGTGGAGAAACAGAACATTTTGACTGTAATGTAACATATGAGACGTATACACAGTTGGGAAAATGGGCAACCATCTGCTGCATAATGGAATGACGAGAATAAAAATGTGTGCTGGACAGGCGCTCGACCCCGGATTTACCGCTTATCGTGAGCTGTCGACTAATCATTTGACTACCCAAGCACGAAACCCGACCGTACTCAAACTCCCATATGCCGTGAACCGTGACTCTACAACCTGTTCTCTTACATCAGTTACGTATATTCCCGTCATGGGAGGTATTTTAGTTGAAAGTCACTTTCCCGGAGTCAAATGGTTCAAATGGCTCTGAGCACTATGGGACTTAACATCTGAGGTCATCAGTCCCCTAGAACTTAGAACTACTTAAACCTAACTAACCTAAGGACATCACACACATCCATGCCCGAGGCAGGATTCGAACCTGCGACCGTAGCAGTCTCGCGGTTGCGGACTGAAGCGCCTAGAACCGCACGGCCACCTCGGCCTTCCCGGAGTCGGTGGATAAATAAGATATTGCAATGCCTGTGTTATTCCGAGTTATGATACAGTGTACCGTCGGAAATGCATGGCGACTACAGCCATTGTGAAAGGTATGAAACATATTCACAGTTACAAATATGTACAGTCATCTGCTGCATAGTGGATTGACGACAGTGAAAATCTTCGCCGAACCCCTACTCGAACCCGGATTTCCCGCTCTATCATTTGGCTATCCGGCGCGGTAGCCAAGTGGGAAGGCGACCACTGGCGTTAAACGGGAAATCTGGGTTCGAGTCCCACTCCAGCACATATTTTCATTGTCGTCGTTCCACTCTGCAGCAGATGGCTGTCCATATTCGTGTGTGTTAATACGTTTCATAACGGCTGTAGTCGGCGCAGTACTTGTTCCTTTGGACATATATGCATATCCGAAGGAACATTGCATCGTAATTCAGAATAACACAGGCACTGCAGTGTCGTATGTAATGTAATATTCCACACACAACATTACTTTCTAGGTGGCATACGTCTAATAAGCTTTTACTGGCTCCGAAGTGAAAGGATGATAAGCGATAACTCTATGATACTTAAATAATTATTTGCTCAGAATAGTCCTGTTGTTCCTCTTAACACCCCAGTGAACTTGAACAAAACAACCGTGTGTAGGGGAAGGAGCGAGACTTATATAGGACATCGAGACACAGTGGGCTCTTTGTACCTATACAGGAACTTGAACGGTATCGTGATATGCACATAAAATAGCAGAAAATGTTTTTCGATTGACAGTCACTTGATTTCTGTCAAATCAGTATACAAAATGACACGTAACTTATTGTACAATGTTAAACACAAGTTGCAAAAGAATTTCAATTTTCGCAGATATAAAATGTATGTAATGTAACATATAAGAAAGCAGACAATTCATTTCAGTTCAATATACAAACCCTCAAACGAAAAATGTATTTAATACGGTCTTTTCTTTCCAGGTAAGCGGTACGAACCTTTCGTAAGAGAGCCCCTTGTTAGTGAAGGAAGTACTATGTAAGTAGCCTCTTCAATTTTATTACAAAGACTATTATACTATTTATTTTCGGCAAAATCATTCTAATACCAGTTTGGTCCTTCAAGGATTTTAAATGTATTTTGCTACTTTATTATTTCTTCGAGAAACAGTTATTGCGATTTTCTACAAAATCAAATATGTGCATGTGATTTATTTCAAAAGGATGATTGGAACATGTCAGATAGTGCTGCCGTTAACGGCCGTTAACACTCTACTTGACTGCTTTTATTTAATTTGGAAAAATTTAACACAACTCGTGGTACTATCAATTACAGAAATATTTGTGTGCATGACATTCTGCTTGCGGTTTAATTCCTAAACCCAGTAATTTCTCAGCAACGGAACTGTAAGATGTAGATTCAGACCAGAAATATTCTTCTGAGCGGTGCATGTATTATTGATTTCACGTGAAATGCATAACCAATTCAGTATAATACACGAACTTCATGGAGGCAACCGCAGACAGACTTCAAAATCTGCTTTTTACGACTGAGCGTGTTATTAAATGAGACCATGGAATGGTTCCATTCAACCACAGGCGGTAAGGCATTTATCCCTCTGCGAGGTGGGACGATCAATTCCTGCTTCGCAGAACGCGGTCGACTGCTGACGCATCGCATCGACAACCGCACCCATTCTTGCGCTTCGTTGTCCGACAGAAACCAACGTCCATGCATGTCTTTCTTCAGCTCGCCAAAGATTTGAAAATCACACGATGAAAGATCCGGGATGTACGGAGGATGTTGCAGAGGTTCCCATCACATTCTCTGAAGTATGACTGCCCCTTGCACACTGAAGAGCCAAAGAAACTGGTACACCTGCCTAATATCGCATAGGGCCCCCGCAAGGCCTCAGAAGTGCCGCACCACGACGTGACATGGACTAGACTAATGTCTGAAGTAGTGCTGGAGGGAACTGACACCATGAAGCCTGCAGGGCTGTCCATAAATCCGTATGGGTACGAGGGGGTGGAGATCTCTTCCGAACAGCACGTTGAACGGCATCCCAGATATGCTCAATAATGTTCATGTCTGGGGTTTTGGTGTTTAACGAAAGTGCTTAAACTGATAAGAGTGTTCCTGGAGCCACTTCGTAGAAATTCTGGACGTGTGCGGTGTCGCATTGTCCTTCTGGAATTGCCCGAGTCCGTCGGAATGCATTATGGACGTAAGTGGATGCAGGTGATCAGACAGGATGCTTACGTACGTGTCACCTGTCAGAGTCGTATCTAGTTGTATCAGCGGTCCCATATCACTCCAACTGCACACGCCCCACACCATTACAGAGCCTCCACCAGCTTGAACAGTTCCCCGCTGACATGCAAGGCCCATGGATTCATGTGGTTGTCTGCATACGCGGACACGTCCTTAAGCTTGATGCAATTTGAAACGAGGCTCGTTCGACCAGGAAACATATTTACAGTCATCAGCAGTCCAAAGTCAGTGTTGGTAAGCCTAGGCTACGCGTAAAGCTTTGTGTGGAGCAGTCATCAAGGGTACACGAGCGGGCCTCCGGCCCCGGAACCCCATATCGATGATGTTTCGTTGAATGGTTCGCATGCCGACACTTGTTGATGGCCCAGCATTGAAATCTTCAGCAACTTGCGGAAGGGTTGCATTTCTGTCACGTTGAACGATTCTGTTTAGTCGCTTTCGGTCCCGTTCTTGCAGAATCTTTTTCCGCCCGCAGCGATGTCGGAGATTTGATGTTTAACCGGATTCCTGATATTCACGGTACACTCCTGTATTGATTGTACAGGAAAGTGGCCACTTCATCGCTACCTCGCAGATGCTGTCTCCCATCGCTCGTGCGCTATCTATAACACCACGTTCAAACTCACTTAAATCTTGATAACCTGCCGTTGTAGCAGCAACTCCACCAGACACTTGTCGTCTTATATAGGCTCCTCATTCTGCCTGTTTACATATCTCTGTATTTGAATATGCATGCCTGTATCACTTTTTTTGGCGCTTCAGTGTACTATTACTCGTACATTAAGTTTCCTAGCGAAATAAGTTTCAGTTCACACAACTGGAAATTTTGTCCAGGTCATTTTGTATCCTTCTGCACACAATGACAACACCTTCCTGTATATCATAGCAACAGAGGTGAGCAGGTGCAGATTCCTGCTCACCCTATCCGTCAGTATATAGGAGGCAGTGTTGACAGCGTGCAGCTACACTTCCTCGACGAAGCTCCACATACACAAGCTGGCACGCTGGCTTGACCTGTGACTGACTCGCAGTTGGCCCCTACTACTCCGCTCACTGAAACACCTATCACACAGTCATTTTAATCGATGTGTGAATGCAGTGTGTAAAGTAGCAACTACGTTGTGTATCATGGTATAACTATACCCCTTCTATTTTGAAATTTCGTTTAAGGACTTCAATAATAATTTCAATAATAATAATAACGCTATAGCGTCACTCAAATTTAAACGAAAGTAATTCAGGTGACCCATAAGGTGCAGTGAATTAATATATTTTCCTTATCAATGAAACTAAGTGTAAATGAGAGTATGCAGAAGGCACTGGGCAGGCATACGTCTAAGGATCTGTATAGAAGGCTCTGAGTCATCTCGAGCGGGAAGGTGCAATGGGAGACGCCGCCGAATGTAGACGGGAGTACCAGTTGCGCGGGTTTCTAGTACCTTCTAGAACAAATTTAGCGTAGTGATACCGTTCCGCAATTATGAATGCTGAGAGGAACACCCACCCCTGTAGATCTACGATGGCGATATTGCGAGATATCGGGGTCGAGGGAAAGTAGTCCCACTTGTTCCTAACCCTCGAGGTTAAGAAAAATATTTTTCAAATGTAATCTAATGCAGGTAATTGGGGACGGGGCTTAAGAAAACGCCCTACTCTCTTACACGCTATTTTCTTTCATTAGTTTATAAAATGCATAAGGACGTGATTACTCATCGGCGGGGAGGTACGAATAAAGTGGAGGGAATCGCTGGTTTTAGCGTTGGAACTTCCCCGTTAAAAAGTCGCTCTGGGTCCCTCATGATGACCGAGCGAGGTGGCGCAGTGGTTAGCACGCTGGACTCGCACTCGGGAGGACGCAGGTTCAATCCCGCGTCTGGCCATCCTGATTTAGGTTTTCCGTGATTTCCCTAAATCGCTCCAGGCAAATGCCGGGATGGTTCCTTTGAAAGGGCACGGCCGACTTCCTTCCCCGCCCTTCCATAATTCGATGAGATCGATGACCTCGCAGTCTGGTCTCTTCCCCCAAACAACCCAACCCTCCCTCATGATGCACAGACCGTATATGACTGCTCCGATGCAATACTGACTTTTTTCGGTCAGTAAGTACTTTTATGGTACAAGTGGCTTTCCAGACACTGCTCCGAGTGTCTGGAACAGCAGTTGAGCAGCGACAGGTTATTCCACAATGTAATACGCCAGTAAAAGCGTACGCTCGGCAGTGAATTTTGATTGGGTGATACAAAGTCTCACTGGAACTCCTATGAACTTTAGAACAACGGTAGGACCGTGTATCGCAATCAGAATGCGATCTCATCGTCATGGATACCTTATTTCTTGTATGGCTCTGCGCTGGTGTGAATTTCCTATAAGCCTTCAAGGTTTAGCTGTCTGTAATACGGCCGTAGAGTCGAGTGCAGTTAAACGAATCTAAGTTCATTGTGTAATGTGGTAATGTTCAGGCGAGCGAGTGTTTGTTGTAGTTGCATCATTAGAAGTCCCGCATGTCAGCGCAAAATTAATTGTTTAACTGTGAGTGAAACCGGTATCTAAATTCTATGTACTTAAAGAGAGGAGAGCGTGATCTAGAAGGGGCTAACGTTTATTGCATTGTTCTGAGAGATAAAACCTGATTCATTTTGAAGACAATTTATGAACATAAATGAGAGATGTGTCATCATAAGGTGCGTAAGGCAAGACATTTGCCTGATGCTCTGTCATTTGTGTGTTCTCGGATTAACTACAGGTGCCAAACATTACTGTAAAATCAATCCCTTGCAGTTGCAACGTGAGCTTTCCTTGGAGGACACTGCAACTCCGAATTATATTTTATTTATCACGGCAGTTCCGTGTTCTAATTTCCGCAATACCCTTTTTCCTTACAATATTACTTTGTTGATTTGTTGCTTCCCAAGATTGCTTGCAATGAGTAGCATCGCGTGCAGGGGAGGAGGACTACATTTGAGAGCCAAACATTTTCGAGTGGTCTGTGGTGCTTCCGACACGTAACAAAAGTTAAATGGACGTTGGCCCGCTGCGCGCCCGATTTAATACATTCTGTGTGGCACTAAGGCCCACAAGTGACTAACCACTGGCACCGAGACATTAGTAATAGCATGCCACTCGTTTCATGTCACCTTCTAGCATTCAGTTTAGTGCCGGCCTTGTTGGCCAGGCGGTTCTAGGCGTTACAGTCTGGAACCGCGCGACCGCTACGGTCGCAGGTTTGAATCCTGCCTCGGGCATGGATGTGGGTGATGTCCTTAGGTTAGTTAGGTTTAAATAGTTCTAAGTTCTAGGGGACTGATGACCTTGAAGGTAAGTCCCATAGTGCTCAGAGTCATTTTTTGAGCGATTCGGTTTAGTCATAATGGCGGTGAGGTGGAATAAATCTCAGAGTGATAAACTGCTCCACCGACCATGCTAACTTCCAAGTGCCCTGGAGGCGGTGAACAGTGTGTCGGAATGGTGCAGTGGAATCACGTGTCCCCTGTCGTTCCCGACTCCGGATAGGCCTCTGTCGGCGACGCGTACGCTGAGCTGGCGTCGGGCGGCGTTCGTCCGCGCCACACTGCCTCTGCCCGGTACCTGCTGGCGTTACCTTCAAAAAAAATGTTCAAATGTGTGTGAAATCTTATGGGACTTGACTGCTAAGGTCATCTGTCCCTAAGCTTACACACTACCTAACCTAAATTATCTTAAGGACAAACACACACACACCCATGCCCGAGGGAGGACTCGAACCTCCTTCGGGACCAGCCGCACAGTCCATGAATGTAGCACCCCAGACCGCTCGGCTAATCCCGCGCGGCGGCATTACCTTCAGCCGCAGCCTAATTACGACGTAGCGCTCTGAGGAACGAATTGGTCTGCACAGCCACCCGTCTGTTTCTGCAGGGCTACTGCTGCATTCCGGAACTTTGTCCACAAAATTTTTCTACCTTTACGGAAAGTTGCATCAAACCAGTCTCTCGACTGAAGACCACAACAACAACAACGAGACCTTCGATATGCCCTCCTCCACAATTGATACACCGTTCCCGCTGCCGTTTCCACTTGCGGAAGTAATCTTGGTACGACTCTTTTATCTCTTTTGTCGTTGCAAATCTTCGAACTTCAGTGGGGTTTCAACTTTGGAAATAAAAAATAAAATATCCAACAGTGATGGACGTGCGGGTGTGTTATCGTGATGCAAGAGCCATGAATTGTCCCGCCACATTTCAGGCCGTTTCCTTCTCACATTTTCTCGCACGTCCCGTGTAGTGTAACGACGTAAGTTTTGTATAAATGATTTTCTTTGGACATATGACCATGTGCAGACTTCGTCACCTACGTCAGTTACAACACACTTCAAAATTATTTAAACTCTTTTTAAATTTGTCTCTGAATGGTTCTTGAACGAAACAAAACTGTGATTAAAACATCATCATATGAGTCGTATGCGCAGAATTACGTCACTCAGGCCAATTGGTTTGCGTAAACTTTTTCAATTTAGATGTCGTTTGTATCTTCTCAGAAATTATATTAATGCAAGTGATCTGATTTAATAAATATTAGAACCACATTGAATAAACTTTCGAAATTCAAACTCACGATGAACGTTGTCAAAATTAATAATCTTATCAAATAAATTACGTAACATAATTCTTCATAAATAAATTCTCGGAACACGTATTTAAACTGTAGTAGCATCCACTAGTTTATTATCTTCCTACATATAGACGCGAACCTGAGCCTTGACAAGACAGAACTGAACATTTACAACATGATTGAACTTTCTATGACGTCATTGTTGTAGAAACATTACAAATTCTTATTTTCTTGATTTTTAGAAGCACGACGCAACAACTCGGTTTCAGGTTCTTCTGTTGCTCTTTGGCTGTCGACCCGCGACGTATAGTGGCCAGCAATTTTCTCTCTGGTCC
The DNA here is from genome assembly GCF_023864345.2 of Schistocerca serialis cubense. Taxonomy (NCBI): domain Eukaryota; kingdom Metazoa; phylum Arthropoda; class Insecta; order Orthoptera; family Acrididae; genus Schistocerca; species Schistocerca serialis. The sequence goes on along the minus strand of NC_064641.1, from coordinate 143,716,429 downwards.
CGGCAGCGAAGATGCTGTCTCCGTTCGTTGCGCTCCCTCTCCGTACATGAAACATAAAAAATAAATACAAACTTTAGATATTTCACAACAATTACAAATATTACAAAATACATTAACAAAAACCCTAAATTAAACTTATATTCACCTGCAAACTGGGCTGACACTGGTGGATGGGTGACGCTTCAATTTCGCGTCCCACTACATACCACACCCACAAGCTCAGTTTGTCAGGTTTTAACCGAAAATAAAACTTCTTCTATATACAATATTTAATTGTTAATATTATACATTTTTCTCACATTTCCGTAATTTAGAGTCCTTGCTCTTAGATATATTCAATCCTTTTACGAAAATATTGTTGTGACTATTTGTCATTCACTTTCAATTGTGCTATTATGGTAATTCACAACCGAATATGTGGAGATTACTCCTTTTCATTTAATAGTTGCTAGTAAATAATAATTTAGTACGTACTTTAACGTTGTTACATTAGCACAGAGCGTTCAAATTGTGATAGATTAGTTTCAGTTTTATTCATTTACTAGAGTTATTATTTCCAAAAATGTATATAACTAATAAGTTTCTCACAATAACTAATAGTACTATTTACTTTACGTCGTTCTTTTCCCTAATGCTTTATTTATGCCTGAGGTCAAGAAGAAATCAAGCAAAACTTTCTTTAGAATCTCGGCACGGTTTTCTTTACCATCGGACACTTTGTTGGGTAATGGCAATTTATTTAGGAGAAACAAGCGAGAGAGCCCCGTTTGGTGTGTTCTATATTAACACTATTACAAATCTCTATTAAAGGCACTCTGCTATTTTCTCGTGTGCCATATAGCTCTGGACGCCCATGGTCCCTAAAATTATTAACTATCCCCTTTGGTTCCTACTATCCGAGTGAATATAAAATATACAAAATTCCTTCTGACCTAATAACAAAACTTTCTTCCCTATAAATCCCCTTTTAGTTATCTTTTCCTTTTTGAAGTACCGTTAGATTATTGTAGAACACTTGTTTAAACTTCCTGTCATCTCTTTAAAAATAACACGTAACTATCACGAAAACTTCACATCAATAAACTATGAACGCTCTTCCGTATGTAACATATACTAAATATTAACTTATTTAGGAATGAAGGGTTTCATTTGATCAACACTATATAATCCTTTAATTACACCTGATGAAGGTTCCATAAGGAGTAACGCTTTGGGATGTACAATCTTATGAACAACATATGGACCTTCAAAGGTAAAGAAGAGTTTTCGACATTCCTTATTGATCTTCGAACCTTTAGGATGAGATCGTACTAAACAAAGTCTTCCTTTTCTCGTTCGGATGGACAATTCGTAGAATAACATTTTTCTTCCCTTTACATAATACGGTAACCTACTAATTAGGATACGTATTAAATGACTTTCAATAATTGGTTCTTCAATTAATTTAGCACGGTTTAAATACCATTTGAAGTAATTCCTATTACCTCTCCACCGTCTAGAATAAGAAGGAGGGTGTAGCAACTCTAAAGTTAAGTGTTGTTGTTTTCCTCTTGACGAATAATTTTGTTTAAACTGCTTAACAAAATCACCCCAGTCCATAAATACAGTTCTATGCAGTACTGCCCATTCCGCAGCTTCTGCTTCTAAATGTCCTATTACAAATTGAATCCGTTTTTCATTACTCCATTTAGCAGATAATGAAGTTTCAAAAGCTTTTATAAAGATTATAGGGTGAAGTTCGGCTCCTGGTTTGAATACAGGAAATCGACTTGCTACATTGGAATTTGTCGTTTGTCCCAACATTCTGCGAGAGACATTGTTGGATTTTGTTTAGATTGCAGAGACGGAGCTGCGTCGGATTTGCTTGCCGTGATTTCTTTATTTGTGTTGTTGTCGTCCGAGCTAGCAAACACGATGCGACTGTTGTCTCTGATTACGTTATTACTTCTACTACTTGAAATGTTTTCATTATTATCTAATTCCGATAACCGTTTAGTAATTTCCTGTATTCGCATTTCTGTGTCGGATACGCGGTTAGCTAATATCGATTCTTCACTGTGTTCACGATGTGAACGTTCTGTACCTTCGTCAGTGTTATTATCTTTGGAAGTCTCAAGGTTACTACATATTTCGGTAATTAAAAATTTCATGTTTTCTATTTCAGTATGATCTTTTTCTACTCGATGAGTTAATGTCTCTAACTCTACATTATCTATTGAAGAAATCTCTACAGGTTTGGTAGAAACCTCTTTAATAGATTCTAATAATTCTCTACGAACAGTTTCTGTTTGCATAGAAAATTCTTCTCGTAACTTATCGTTATTTTTCTCTATTCCATTTACAACTAAGACATTGACATTATCTAGTCTCTTGGCTAAGTCAGTAATATCATTTCGCATGCGAGCTTTTTCCTCACGCGATTCCTGGACATGTTCTTCTAACCTTTTACAATTATCAGCAATTTTATTACTAAGTCCTACAAGTTTTTTCTGCATTTCAAGTTTAGAAGCCTCTATTTTATTACTTAATTCTCGACTGATTTCATTAAGATGTACCTGTAACCTGTCTGTAGATTTTGTTAGCTCCCCTTTAAGTTCCTCTTTTAATCTAGCAGTAGATTCTTCGTTAGACTGTTTTAATTCCTGTTTTAGTTCCTCCTTTAATCTAGCAGTAGATTCTTCGTTAGACTGTTTTAATCTAGCAGTAGATTCTTCGTTAGACAGTTTTAATTCCTGTTTTAGTTCCTCTTTTAATCTAGCAGTGGATTCTTCGTTAGATTGTTTTAATTTAGCGATCGCCCTAATAAGGGATCTCATGCTCCTATCGGACATAGACTGCTCTTCGTCTGACATTTTACTTCCCGACATTATTGTAAGATATTAACTAGTTACACAAGCAGACTTGTAATCAACAATCCTATTAAAAGCACACTCCCTATGTACAACACTCCACTTCCAACTTGAAACAGACTCACCGGACACTAATATTGTAGTTTGTAGTTCTCGGTGATCAGTGTGCTTCTATGGGCTGCAGAAGTAACAGCCGTCGATGCAGCCGCCGAAATACTGCGACCCCGCTTCCGCAACCGGCAGGACGCTGAGTCGAACACCGGAGACGTCACTGGTTGCAACCACGCCCGGCCGCACCGAAGACAGGCGAAGCCCTCAGCAACACCTCTAATACCAGCCGGAGGACCGCCTCCCAGCTGACGTACTGGGCCTGTTAGTTTAGGGAGAAAAAGGTTGTCGGGGTTTGCAGCGTTCAGCTGCTGCCCAACAGATGCGCCTTCTTGTGGAATAACTGCGTGACCGTACTGCTTGGCTGCGCTCCGTCAGTTGCCCACACCCGCGAAGTCGCCGCTGGCTGGTAAAGGCTCCACGAAAACTCGCGTTGACTTCGGAAGGACTCTTGATGTTTTAATTGCTTCGTACCTGTGTGCCTTAGTTGCACACAAGTCCTGTCATGGTCGCCACGGTGTAGTGTAACGACGTAAGTTTTGTGTAAATGATTTTCTTTGGACATATGACCATGTGCAGACTTCGTCACCTACGTCAGTTACAACACACTTCAAAATTATTTAAACTCTTTTTAAATTTGTCTCTGAATGGTTCTTGAACGAAACAAAACTGTAATTGAAACATCATCATTTGATTCGTATACGCAGAATTACGTCACTCAGGCCAATTGGTTTGCGTAAACTTTTTCAATTTAGATGTCGTTTGTATCTTCTCAGAAATTATATTAATGCAAGTGATCTGATTTAATGAATATTAGAACCACATCGAATAAACTTTCGAGATTCAAACTCACGATGAACGTTGTCAAAATTAATAATCTTATCAAATAAATTACGTAACATAATTCTTCATAAATAAATTCTCGGAACACGTATTTAAACTTTAGTAACATCCACTAGTTTATTATCTTCCTACATATAGACGTGAACCTGAGCCTTGACAAGACAGAACCGCCGGCCGCGGTGGTCTAGCGGTTCAGGCGCTCAGTCCGGAACCGCGCGACTGCTGCGGTCGCAGGTTCGAATCCTGCCTCGGGCATGGATGTGTGTGATGTCCTTAGGTTAGTTAGGTTTAAGTAGTTCTAAGTTCTAGGGGACTGATGACCACAGATTTTAAGTCCCATAGTGCTCAGAACCATTTTTTGAAGACAGAACTGAACATTTACAACATGATTAAACTTTCTATGACGTCATTGTTGTAGAAACATTACAAATTCTTATTTTCTTGATTTTTAGAAGCGCGACGCAACAACTCGGTTTCAGGATCTTCCGTTGCTCTTTGGCTGTCGACCCGCGACGTATAGTGGCCAGCAATTTTCTCTCTGGTCCCGGCAGCGAAGATGCTGTCTCCGTTCGTTGCGCCGCCCTCTCCGTACATGAAACATAAAAAATAAATACAAACTTTAGATATTTCACAGCAATTACAAATATTACAAAATACATAAACAAAACCCTAAATCAAACTTATATTCACCTGCAAACTGGGCTGATACTGGTGGATGGGTGACGCTTCAATTTCACGTCCCACTACACCCGATACTGTCATCGATAAACAGTCTGTCCCTGTGGTACGAATTCATGATGATCTAATGCTTCAAAGTCAAAGAAAACTATCAGCATGGCTTTGACAACTGACTTGACGAGCTTTTCTTGTTTTGGAGAACCTTTCCCGACCCACTGTGAAGACTGAAGCTTTGTCTCAACATCATAGCCGTAGACCCACGTCTCATCACCAGTTCTGATTCTCTTAAGGACAATTTCGTTCTCATTTGCACGATCGAAAAGCTCTTCACAGATTGGGAGGCGAAGATCTGTCTGGTCTTGGCTCATGAGGCGTGGGACGAACTTGACGCCAATACGATGCATTCCAAGATGCTGTGTCAGGATAGCATGACTTGTTCCAGGTGAAATGTTACATTCTTCTGCAATCTCTCCGACAGTCAGTCTTCGATTGGCATTCATAATTTCGTTGACGATCCTGACGTGACCGTCTTCGGTGAAAGTCGAAGGCCGTCCTGAATGAGAGTCATCCTTAACTTCCGTCCGGCCATTTTTAAATCACGTGAAGCATTCGTAACACAGATTACGGCTTATGCACTCATCACCGTAGGCTTCCTACATCATTTTGTGTGTATCTGAAAAGGTTCCCTATAATTTCAAGCAAAATTTAATGCAGACGAGTTACTCCTCTAATTCTGCCATCTCAAATTTTGCAAACTGTGCGACATAATGTTCTCCTCCCAACTTGGTTGACAGATGATACATGGTGCCATCTCTTAGGTTACATCGACACACAAAAGAGCTGGGTAAACCATCATATTATCCAGAAAACACCATTGTTTGATGAAAATCTTGGAGTGTGGTGCGCGGTCAGCTTCAAGGGCTGTTGGTCCCATTTTCTCTGATACGACTGTAGACACTGAAGTTTATACGAGCATCTTCAATACATTTGTGCAGCACCTGGATAACGTCGAACTTACAGAGAAGTCAATGCTTCCAAGCAACTTGTAACCAGTTTCTTTTGTAACCGAACAGCAAGGCTGGAATTTGTACACCACTACCGCAGCTTGACGTCCACTAAGTGGCGACAGGTGGTCTTTACACGTGAACGATGTTTCATGCTCCATCGGACGGATGCCCGTTGGCATGTATTGCGTGAAACGTCTGAAAGGAAACACCCTGCAACGACCTTCTGAAGGATCCGGGCAGGAGGACGAAGTGTTATGGTCTGGGGAATGTTTTCGTGGCATTCTGGAAGGTCCAATAGATCAACACAAGTATGCATCTATCCTAGAGGACCATGTCCACCCGTACACACAGTTTGTATTTTTCCCCTGCATGACGGCAACTACCAGTAGGACTATGGTTTATGTCGTCTCGCTGCACTGTATACTGTACCATGGAAAGCAAGGAGAGGATGTTGTTTGGTGATTGGTGTCGTCTTTCTACAACACTAATGCACTCATGTATTAACAAGGTTCTTTATTAACTTAAAGACGAAGGTACTTAACATAGTCCAGGTATTGTGGTACAAGCCCTTCCGTAATAGCCCACATTAGCTTCACTGCTGGTGAAGTACAAGTCCCACTATGTACAGTACTCTGGTCGCTATGTGCTGCCTGAGACTGTCTGCAACTACAAGCGACTGGGCTGCGACTGAGGAGTCGATTCAGTGACTCACAGGATGGCTGAGTGGGCCGTACGGTCCGCGGTGGCGATCTGAATACTCTCCTGATAGGCTCGCTTGCTATGGCATCTATTATCAATCTTGTCGAAACCTCTTTGTGCCTGGAGAGCTGGTGACTTCCTACGCCAGCATATTATGCAACGTGTCACACAAATCATGTTGTACGTGTGTGGTTCAAAAATGGCTCGGAGCACCATGGGACTTAACATCTGAGGTCCGCTATAACTTAGAACTACTTAAACCTAACTAACCTAAGGACATCGCACACATCTATGTCCGAGGCAAGGTTCGAACCTGCGACCGTAGTGGTCGCGCGGTTCCGGACTGAAGCGCCTAGAACCGACGTGTGTGGTTCGAAGAGCGCAACGATGAATTTACCATACCTCCTGGCTACCAGATTCCCCAGATTGAAAGCCTGTCGCGCATCTGTGGGACCACCTCAATCGGGCTCCACGCTCCACCAATCCTCAACTGAGAAACCTAGTGCAGCTGTCTACAGCACTGGAGTCGGCACGTATCCACATTCCTGTCAGTACTTTCCAGCACTTCACTGATTCTCTTCCTGCATATTTCACAGACGTACACGCTGCGGAAGATGTTTATTCAGGCTTTTGACATGTGATCACATGAAGCTGAATGGGAGTCTCGATACAAGTAGATGATAAACAGCCATTGCTCAATTTCGGATTACTCAAGCGATCCGCATCGTTTCTATGGGACAAGCCGCAAGGAAATCGAAAAACACAAAATACGAACATAATTAATGGTAATTATTTCAGTCCCTAGACAGAGATTTGATGGAGCATGACAAAGAAAGTATCGAAGATTCGAATCACAAGTTATGGTAAAGAGCCATGAGTAGAAAGAGTTTACGAGCACACGGGCAGGGGCTGCACAACAAAGAGTTCCGAATTAACATTTATAAAACCATAGGGCTGATCTCTCGCGGTGCAAACCGAATAATTCCGCCTCAAACGATGTAGGCTTTGCCACAGCTGTTCTTTTGCGATAGACTTGCTAAAAACTGAGAATAACTATGCATTGTTGCTTCCTAGGCGATAGAGGCAAACACATGAATCGCAAAATGGCGGTCACTACGGTGCGACTGCTGGTCACGCATTTAAGTCTAGCAAGTATTGTCCCGAACTGAGACCGAGAATGCGTCTGTCAGTAGTTTCGTAAACTTGTGTCCTGGCGCTTTGTATGTTTTCGCCGAGGGAAAAAGTTCCTCGCTGCCAACATTAGCGTTGGCGACGGAATTCTGATGCTCGCTTAGGGTTTCAGCCGAGGTGGAGTGTGGCCCAGCCGCGGACGGATAGGTTGTCGGTAATTGGGGGCGCCACACCTACGGCCTTCCATCAGCGCAACCGTCATCTTATCGTGCCTTTTTTAAACCAAAGGCAACTGAATCTTCTATAGTTCTACTCCAGTTTGAGATATTCATGAATTAACTTATAGGTAAACTCAGAAATAACTACGTCAACACCGTTTGATAGACCTGTGCCGAGGCACGTTATGTGTGATTACAGATGTTGAGAAATTACTTTTAATGCATAAACGTGTGCTTTAAATTACATGTCTTTTTAATACTGGGATCTCTGCAGGCCCTTGCCTACTACCATTAAATTCGTAATTGTGTAAGCAACCCGAGTCTGCGACTGGAACGGCAGTTTTAGTTTTACTTTAATCTCTCTCTCTTTTTGTAGGACAGCTATGGAGAGTTTGACACGGGCTGTAAACGCCTCTGGAAAGTCTCTGTGTTACATCGTGATCCCCCACGCCTGACGTAAGACAGCAAATAAGTTGGTATGTCCGTCAAAGTAGTTTTTATGGATCAGCTAATTGAGACGGGTCGACGTGGACTCTGTGCCAGTACTGCAGAAACGAACTATGTTCTTTGGACGTGCATGTGACCAACCGTGAAACAAGTTCCTCCATTTCACGCTGTATTGAGGTGGTCAGTCTACTGACTAGAAAAAATTGTGTACCACTTGCAAACGTGTAGCACTTAGGAAGAACGTTCGCATAAATATTCTGACAAGGACTGGAGACCAGTGTCACACGTTGTCAGTGACAGTCAGTTTTAAACCTGTAGGGAACTGCTGCAGTTAGTGTGTAGGCCTACCTGTGTCTCTCAACGTACTCATTTATCTGCTCAGTAAATTGCGAAAATCCGCAACAAATACTCAATGTTCGGATGTGCATTTTCCCACCACCAGTCGCTACGTAAACAGAAGTGCGATATTGTGAATAACCTATATCAAGTCAGTTACACACGAATATAGACTGCAAGGAATAATTAGAGTTCAGCTGCCACGAATCCCATAAACAAAACTGATTCGTGAAGTGAAAAGTTACAATCCATAATCACTCTCACGATATTATTCCTAGTTCAATCAAATATTAATGTGTTTAACTCCTGGCCGCTTAGCCAGGCATGCTCTTTGACCAACTCATCAACATCGAACATTTGAGAAGGACGCAGTTCGAGGTAGTACCGACAAGTAAAAGATCTTGCGCTGCCTACCACTTTAAATACTTTCATACGTTCCATGACATTTGACACCACTGGATCGAAGATTCTTTAATTATGATCACCATTCAAATTTAAAGTTAATTACACATACACATATGCTACTACAGAACGGAGAAAATCATTGCGGTCACTCTCATGAAAATACTGACTCCGTATTGTAAAATCTCCTTATGTGTGACTTGCGTCTGAAAGTCAGATACGCCTGCAGTTGAGGAAGATTCTCGATTGGTTCGTTAGTCGCAGCACACAAAAGGGAAGAGGTACGAACAGGGTATGTCCTAGTGCCATATTTAATTATGATTATTTTTACAAAATAGGAAGAATACTTGTCTTGCCTTAAATCGGTATGCAGGAGACAGAGGTCTGCACTGATGACCTGATCTGTAGAAAACTATTATTACTTTTATGGTTTGACTGTGAAGCACACAGTTAAAGACACTGCAAGCTCTTGAAAAGGGAGAGAATTACACTCTTAATTTTTTCGTACCACGCAAACGGACATTTTGATACAATCCAAGTCACTCAGGAATGAATCTGTTTTCTCTTATATCCTTTTACAATCTCGAAGAATAGCTAATCTCCTTCACCTTTTTTACAGTAAAAGATATCATAGGACAATAATAATTTTGTACACCGATTTCTTCACGTGAGTGGCTGTTATTAAATAATGAACGGACATACTGCCATCTGTCCAAGCTCTATTCAGCGATATAGAATTAAAGATACCAGAAAGTGACAAAAAGATCAACTTGGACATATCTGTTGTTTTTCTTCAGAGATGGTAATATTCCATCTGGAACCGAAATTATTTATTGTAATGATTTAGTACTAAACGAAATATCAACAATATTCCCAGAGTACGTCTACATTTGGTCTTCAGACATGACGGAACATTATGCAAAAATATAACTACATATGAACTGGTGAATGGTGCGTATTTCACCATATGTAATATTAGGTAAGGGTATGGTAAACTGATAATGTCTTCATATTGTGTGTAGCTGCAACGGACTGATAGTATTGATACATGCCTGATTTGAATGTAGTTTGTTATGATGTTTACAAACGTCGTCAGCTTCCGTGCGAAATATCATATGATCTGATGGATCCATTTGTTTAGTTGTCATTAATTTCATAATCTATGGTAATAAAAAAAAGAATAAAAATGAGGATAGTGTAAGTTCGTCTCATCACTGAAGCTTTTCTGGTGTATTATTCTTTTGTATCACGTTCCTAGGGTCTGTTATGTAAATTCGTTGAGAATATGTTACACACCTTAACATTTCTTCCATCTTAGCTACCACTGTGTCGTTTCTAGACCTTTCAGCCTTGCACCAACCCTCGGGAAAATCCATTTCTGACCGCTCAATCATCAGCTTTACCTGTATTACTCAAATTCCTCTCCTGCCTTGGTCGTTTAGCCTCACTGGCCTGCTGGTCATCATGAGCCGTCAAACGTTCATCAACGCATCTCGCGCTGAAGCCGGCTCCACGTAATGTGACACGGAGCAACTCAGAAAAAACTTTGTATGAATCTGTACAGTAGACAGGGAATCCTGGCGCAGTTTCACCCAGCCATCTTCAATACCCATACGAGTTTTGTGAATAATTTTGTGTTACATACTTCTTTGGAGTGCAGTGTGGTGTTTGGTTGCTCCATTTACGTTTTGGGATGAAGTACTGTCGTTTTTCAATATAGAAGTGCAATGTTTATGAAATAATTGTTACTGTTTCTGCCACCTTTTACTAATGTTTAATGAACACAAGTTTCGGCTGCATGCTGTCATTATCAGTTTCATCAAGTGATGTATACATTACATTAGTCTGAAGTGTGATTCGGTTCATATGAGGGTGGCAGCATGGTGCCGAAACAGGTCGTGCTGATTAAATGTGCGTAAAAAAGTGCCTGAAGCAGTAGAAATTATTTCATAAATTTACCATATACTCTCAGTCCTTAAAAAATTCCACATAACATGGATAAATTTAAATGCAATATTTGTTGTCTCATCTGAGACGACAATATTTCACCTCATTCTGCCCGACGTAATTTGATATGGAACAAAATACCTGAACACGTAGCATGGTGGCGAAACGCGTGATGCGTAATTAATTTTGACAATTGAAGTGCTCGAATCGGAAAATGCGAGAGAATTGAGAAAAGGAAAAGCAGTAAGGGATTGCTACCGTCAGTCACACGCATTTCGTGTATTTTATGATGGCTTTTGAATGTGTAGACAGTTGTGAACTACATGAAATAATAGTTAATATGAGTGATGTGTTGGTAAATGTGCCAACACCTTGTAGATAAAGGAGGCCGAAAGGCACGCTATCTAACGCAGACGGGCGTGAATTCTGGAACAGGATAAGTAGTGAATTCTAATAAGAAAAGTATGCAGCTCCTCGAATACTTATCTTTTATTCTTTGATGTGAATACAGCATTCTTGATGAGACATTTCATACGATAGCTATCAAACTATGTAAGGCTAATGGCGCCTTGCTAGGTCGTAGCCATGGACTTAGCTGAAGGCTATTCTAACGGTCTCTCGGCAAATGAGAGAAAGGCTTCGTCAGTGTAGTCGCTAGCAAAGTCGTCGTACAACTGGGGCGAGTGCTAGTCCGTATCTTGAGACCTGCCTTGTGGTGGCGCTCGGTCTGCGATCACACAGTGGCGACACGCGGGTCCGACATGTACTAAATGGACCGCGGCCGATTTAAGCTACCACCTAGCAAGTGTGGTGTTTGGCGGTGACACCACAATGAGAGTATATGATCTAGGTATAATTAAGTCAACCCCCATGTCTAGGAAAAGATGCGATGCCTGACAACCACTCGTTCATACTGTAGTTCTTTCTTGGGCGACAAATAAGAGTGAGCGGTAGAACAGTTCCAATAAGTGTAGTAGAACGTACAGACTAATCTTTCAGATGGCAACATGATATGAACGTGAGAAACCAGCAGCTGGTGCTGAGTATTGCTTTGTGTGGTTTCTAGACATTAATGGTAAATTTTCAATGGCCAGCCGTAGACTTGTGTTTACCACTTCTTGCAGCTTCCCAGTATGCAGGTGATCGGAGGCTAATTCTACATCGATATTGCCCTGCACCATGAATACGTCTAGTTTTACACACACTCGTTGAGATGCATCATCACCTGAAGTGTGTTGTTGATATTTTATGTCGATGTCTTAGACCAGACAATCTGAATTTTCCTCTTCGCCGCAACGATCAGATGAACTTTTGCGCAATTGCATGGAAAATATTATCTCTCATGTAGACGATTCCTCGAAAAATTTTAGGGAACGCGGAATAATGAGGAAAAGGAGGTATTTTAACGTTTTGCATAAATAGGAAACAAAGGAAGAGCACTGGATCCGTTGGAAAAAAGAGACAGTGAAATTGTTGGAGGGATTATGCGAGCATTTTCTTCGAGCTTTGGAGGGGCGCAGCCACTTTGTTCGCTCTCTAAAAGGTATTCCTGAAACTGTTTGTTAACCTTTGAATTACCTCTGAGTTACCACATTCCACGAAATACTGAAGAAAGTAAATTTCTATGCTGTCTCACTAACCCGTAAAGGAAGCGGCTCTGCAAAGTGTACTTTGTATGTTTGAGTAATAAATACTTTTTGTTCAATAAAATTACGCGTGCTCTGTAACATGAGCAGTGCAGAAACTAGACTAATATGACACAAAACGTTACATGCGCCACGCGGCATTCGCAATATCTCACATACCGGTATTCGAGTTCCAGCAGCTAACTGCTGCCTTAGGCTATACCAATGTCCATTAGTTTTTATTCTGTATGTTAACATATCCATTTAAGATGTCGTTTTGTTCAGAGCTCTAGCTGTTCATCTCCTAAGTAGTGTGCGTCTGACGACGAGAAAGAAATCACTAAATATCCGTTTCAGTGTTGTTTCAATGTGCCTGTAGATTTCTATTACCTTAGTATAGTTGGAAGGATGAAATACTAAAATTTGTTTCCGTCCAGAGTAGTGAGCATATTTTAACGACAAAAGAAAGGCGAAAGACCTGTTTCGCAGTCGTTTAAGTATGGCGACATATTTCTGTTTTCGGAGTATAGTTGTAAGGAGAAACATTAAGGCAATTATGTACTGATTTCAATTTCGTGCCGTTATTATTACGATTATTATTACTACTCGGATAAGTTAGCGTTGAGAGTTGCAGTGTTTCACGAAAGAGCTGCAGGGATGCATTCTTGGCGAATTGAATTCATAACAACATTCCCAGGCTCATTATTCTCCAGGAAAGTGATAATAAATTGAATTTACAGAGCTGGAGAGTCAGATTAAGCGGTACTTGAGAAGAAAATTTCATCAGAATGGGGTCTATTCTCTTATAAACGTTTTCCATTTATTTGAACTTCCATTAGCCCCTTTGCTGTCCTTAATTGTTTCTCAATGGATTGCTCGATTCTCGGTTCTTAATGTACTCTTTTAATCTACTTCCCTTTGCAGTCCATTTCTTTTTATTTGCATTCTAATTGCATTTTATTTACAGAGTCCTTGATGAATAATTCATGTCGTCTCGTCCTACGTAATTCACTCATCTCAAGAGGCTTTGTGTACCGCGAAGTTAAAACGCCGCGAGGGAAGTGAAAAGTTCTTCGCGACACAACTTGAAAACATCAAAATTATTCCAGTTTCCTATTGCCGAACATCATAAGATATTGTAAAGCACCCACTTCTGGAAAACTTCAGCGGGTCTCACAAACAGTAAGACCGGGTAAAACTTGGTGTTTTTAAAAATGGTTCAAATGGCTCTGAGCACTACGGGACTTAACATCTATGGTCATCAGTCCCCTAGAACTTAGAACTACTTAAACCTAACTAACCTAAGGACATCACACAACACCCAGCCATCACGAGGCAGAGAAAATCCCTGACCCTGCCGGGAATCGAACCGGGGTGGTGTTTTTACCAAACACGAATAAGATAGATGTCGCTTGTGATATTCAGACTGGTCTGTTCCTAAGTCCAGTGGAGCGAAGACTGTCAAGGTTCTATTCTAGAAAGATTTTATTATTTAAGATTTCTGAATACATAATATGATAGATTTAGAAAACCCGTTGTGTTTGGAACGGAGTTCAAATAAATGATCATGACAGATGCAATCGTCTTTGCATGGGAAAGTCAACAGATCTTGCACATGACACTACATACTGACGACACAGAGGTCGAATATTTCGTCCTGCACATATGTACCGAATTTCTCGTAGCTGAAAAGAATGAGGGCACAACATTCAAGAGTGTAAGATCAACAGAATTCTTAATGACCCTTAGACAACAAGGTTAGCAGCAACATCCAGGGTAGAAGAGGATGTAAATAGAGAAAAATACTTTCCTTGGCCTTTCCGAAGAATTTAGTTCGGCATTTGGGATTTTAAGTGCGCTCTCCAGTGCATTAATCACTACGCCATCTCACTCTGTACGGGATACTTGTGATCATAAGACAAAGTCTCAAGACCTACAAAGAGACCAACGACAGTTGCAAATTTTGTAATCTTTTGTAAGTATACTACCTGAAGTTCAGAACACAAATGTCAATTACAGAAGTGTTAATTAGTATATATTTAATGAATTTTATATTTAATTGACGTATGTACTCGATTTCAATGTCAAAAACGGAAGAAATAATGACCGAACCGATACTCTAACCAACGAACCAGCAATTACCAGTCTCGAGCACAGTTGTTTCTTTCCCATCGACATGTATTTTGCTCTTCAGGTAAATACTCGGTAAACAACCACATTTTTCTGTCATGGAACTGAAAAAGAAAAGTAAAAATGCAGCAAAGTCCATTTTGATGGTTGGATATTCCTTCTCTCTCTTCCTTCTAAACATGAAATTTACACTTGTTTGTAAATGCGAGGAAATCCGACAAAAATGGTTAAATGGCTCTAAGCATTATGGGACTTAACAACTGAGGTCATCAGTCCCCTAGACTTAGAACTACTTAAACCTAACTAACCTAAGGACATCACTCACATCCATGCCCGAGGCAGGATTCGAACCTGCGACCGTGGCAGCAGCGCGGTTCCGGACTGAAGCGCCTATAGCCGCTCGGTCACAGGGGCCGGCGAAATCCGACATTTTTAATAAATTCAATCTCTTGTCATCCATAGAAAGTAAGAAATGAGTTTCTTGTTGCTTTCACAGGAAAATTAGATAAATAAATAAAAGTAAATTTCCTCTCCTTCGTTGTAGCATTTTTTTTGTCAAAATACAAGCAACACAGAGAGTGAAAGTGTTAATCTCAAGTACAGTGTAAAAGGAGAGTATTGTGCAGCATTGGTGTTAATGTTTATGATTTAGGGACACCATGCTCTTGCGTAGTTTGAAAACTTGCTTTTATAATTTAGTTTGTTCTGCAGTTCATTGTGTAAAGTTGTCGGTTTAAACTTGAATTCCATTAAACTCGGTGTTTCTGATGTTATCGCATAGTGAACGATTTGACCCGATAGCCACCCATAGAGCCACATGGCCTGTCGGAAAATCACCCTCACTCTTAGCTACTGAACATGCTCCGAAAACGTCAAATTCGATTTTCTCGAGAATTCTTGAGAGTTGCATCTAATTGTTTTACGTAGGTGATATCTGAGTTCTGAACTTCATGCACCATACATGTAAAGTATTATGTGTCTCTTTGTCAGGCAAATGACCATAACGCTCTGGATACTACTTTTATGTAGATGCCTGTTGGTTCTTTAATAATTGCTACTGCGAGACACTGTTAACGTTATAATCACAGGCGACCAGTGGAAAGTCTGTTTCAGAGAATTATTTTCTGTTGTCGTTAAGCATAAAGTAATCTTGTCCGCAGAGTCACGCTCGAATATAACGCAGGATGTATAGTGCGTTCCGGGACACTCACTAAAACTGATTTGTTAGATTTTTACCGTCACGTACGATACTGAATTTTACTCCCAGCAACTCCACTAATTCAGTGCTTTAGTTTTTCTGTAACTCTGCCGTACAAACAAATTACAATCTACTCTAAAATCGAAGCCACATTAAGTATGTGTATATTCGTGTATTCGGCTTACTACATTGCCACTCTCACATTTTTGAGTCATACGAATTATATTTCCAAATGTGAGGCTAGTTTTCAAGTTCAGGACTATTACATTTTCCCATTCACTGTAATTCCATACTTATGTGCCTTTGTGAAGTAAGAAAGGAAGAACAGTAATAAGTTCCCCTCGGCGACGGGGTCGTTAAGATGCCAGTACGAAGTAGGATCGGGGAAGGAAGAGAGACGAAATCAACCGTATCGTTTTTGAGCAAATCATTCCTACAGTTGCCTTAAACGACTGTGGGAAACATGGGAAAACACAGTTCTGCCAGACGGGAAATTGAACAGCCGAAAGTGAAGTGTGAATATTCAACTTGCTGTGTGATGACGTTGCTTATCAGCAAACGTCATTGTTGTTGTTGTGGTCTTCAGTGCGAGAACTGGTTTTATGCAGCTCTCCATGCTATTCTATTCCGTGCGAGCTACTTCATCTCCGAAAAATTACTGCAACCTAGATCTTTCTGAATCTGTTTACTGCATCCATCTCTTGGTCTCCCTCTACGATGTTTACCCTTCCCCACCCCCTACAGACACACACACACACACACACGCACACACACACACACACACACACACACACACACACACACACTTCCTTCCAGTACTAATTTGGTGATCCGTTGATGTCTCGGAATATGTCGTATCAACCGACCCCTTCTTTATGTTGTGACACAAATTTCATTTTTCCTAGTTCTGTTCAGTACTTCCTCATTAGTTAAATGATCGACCAATCTAATCTTTAGCCTACTTCTGTAGCACCGCATTTCTAAAGCTTCCATTCTCTTTTTATCTAAACTGTTTGTCATCCATGTTTCACTTGCATACATGGCTGCACTCCAAACAAGTACCTTCAGAAAAGACTTCCTAACGTTTTAATCTACATTCGATGTTACAAATGTCTCTTCTTCAGAAATGCTTTTCTTGCCACTGTCATTGTATATTTTATTTCCCCTCTACTTCAGCTACCACCAGTTATTTTGCTGTACAAATAGCAAAACTCGTGTACTACTTCAAGTGTCTTGTTTCCTAATCGGATTCCCTTAGCACCACCTGATTTAATTATACTACATTCTATTATCCTTGTTTTGCTTTTGTTGATGTTCATCTTACATCCTCCTTTCACGACACTGTCCATATCCCGTTCAACTGTTCTTTCAAGTACTTTGCTGTCTCTGACAGAATTACACTGTCATCAGCAAAACTCAGAGTTTCATTTCTTCTCTCTGAACCTTAATTTCAACTCCAAATTTCTCTTTAGTTTCCTTTAGTGCTTGACCACCGGCTGCTGTGGCCGTGCGGTTCTAGGCGCTTCAGTCCGGAACCGTGCTGCTGCTAATGTCGCAGGTATGAATCCTGCCTCGGGCATGGATGTGTGTGATGTCTTTAGGTTAGTTGGGTTTAAGTAGGTCTAAGACTAGGGGACTGATGACCTCAGATGTTAAATACCATAGTGCTTAGAGCCATCTGAACCATTTTTGAACTGCTTGTTCAACGTACATATTGGATAATAGCGGGGATAGGCTACAACTTTGTCTTACTCCTTTTTCAACCACTGCTTCCCTTGCATGCCCATCGACTCTTATATCTGCCGTCTGCTTCAAAAATGTTCAAATGTGTGTAAAATCTTATGGGACTAAACTGCTAAGGCCATCAGTCCCTAAGCTTACACACTAGTTAACATAAATTATCCTAAGGACAAACACACACACCCATGCCCGAGGGAGGACTCGAACTTCCGCTGAGACCAGCCGCACAGTCTATGACTGCAGCGCCTTAGACCCCTCGGCTAATCCTTCCGTCTGGTTTCTGTATAATTTGTAAATATGCTTTCCCTCCCTGTATTTTACACCTGCCACCTTCAGAATTTGAAAGAGAGTTTTCCAGTCGACATCGTCAAAGTTTTTCTCTAACTCTAGAAATGCTATAAACGTAAATTTGCCTATCCTTGACCTATCATCTATGAGTGGCCGTAGGGTCAGTATTGCCTTGCATGTACCTACATTTTTCAGGAATCCAAACTTCGGCTTCTACCAGTTTTTTCCATTCTGTTGTAAAGAATTCGTTTTAGTGCTTTGCAACCTTGACTTATTGAACTGATAATTAAATAATTTTTACATTTGTCAGCACCTGATTTCTTTGGAATTGGAATTATTGTATTTTTCTTGAATTCCGAGGGTATTTCACCTGTTTCATACGTCATGCTCACCAAACATAAGAGTTTTGTCAGGGATCTTCTTAGGCTACCAGTAGTTCTCTCGGAGTGTCGTCTACTGCCGGGGCCTTGTTTCGACATAGATTTTTCAGAGGTTTGCTAAATTTTTCTCCCAATATCATTACCACCATATTAACTAAGCATTACTGTATGAAGCGCACTTAACAGCGGTCCTAAAACGCTTCCCCAACAAGAGGCTAAGCGCAGCTATATATGTACACTATCTGATTACTTTATGTAATGTCTAACTGACACGTGGATGTCACGAGAAACGGATCCACCTGTATAAGAGGACGCGGGGATATTGTTTTGTCAGTAGAGAAGCAGAAATAGCGGAATAGATCTATCAGGAGTACTTAAAAGGGCTACAGTTAATAGGGCTCACTGACTACCGAAACAACAGTGACATTTTACTGAATCGCGCTTGAATACACCGGACTATGCTTGAATACCATTCTTCGACTGATACAGGTGGGGTGCCTGGTGGTATGCTGTCAACACCACTGTCACTAACCTCACGTGAATAATTACTTCCAAATCCATTTCTGTTTAGCCAATATAAATCAGTACGAAACAAATGCTTTCACTACATCTTCTGCCGTTGCAGATAACAGATGAGCTAAGTCCTCACACACACACACACTGTCTCACATACACAGAACAAATACAAATTACGATAACATTATGCCACGCGGTGTAGCCGCGCGGTCTAAGGGCGGCATGCCACGGTTCACGCGGCTCTCCCCGTCGGAGGTTCGGGTCCTCCCTCGGTCATGGATGTGTGTGTTGTCCTTAGTGTGCGTTAGTTTAAGTTAGATTAAATAGCGTTAGCCTAGAGATCGATGACCTCAGCAGTTTGGTGTCATAGGGACTTACCACCACCTACGATAACATACGTATTCATGAAGGTGAAACGAGTTACGTTTCGATTCTATCCGCCTTACTGTCTACCAATGCAGCTAATGTGATTTTCTTGTGTAAAATTGGGCGTCCTTAAACTGTTGTGAATTTACTGAATCTATTGAGCTATCTGTACGTAAAAATGATAATCGAATCTTGGTTCTTGCCTCTTGAATAATCTCTCATGCCATCTTCTCTCCTATGTTTTCTATATTCTTAATTTCAAATCTCGTTATCTCTTTCTAAAATATGGAGCTCCCTCGCAACAGTGAGCGTCTGGAAACTTCTCCATTCCGGTCGACTTTGCACTCTAAAACTGGTACCACTACTGTAAATTTCTTTTTCATTTTACAGTATCCGACTACTACCTGAAACAAAATGACTTCTCCAATGATAAAGAAACACGACCATTCCGTTCGTCTTTATACTTCAAGGTACCTTTTTCGCGCCTTCGACTTTATCTGACGCTTACGAAGTAATAAAAACTACAGCGATTTAACTTCATATGTCGTACTAAAGCACTCCTTTTACATGTACATGGCACAGAATACGTAAAATATGTGACTTACTAAACATAGTTTTCGTAAGACCTTCACCATACACAGAAGTAAATTTTCCAGAATCCGAATCAAGAACAGCTGTCAACATGTGTAACTTGGAATTGTACATTCTTGGAGTAGTGAAGCAACTTAAATTACTTAATAAAAGAAAGTCCTGCGTTTCAGACTGTGTAGCTTCTAGGTTCCTTTCAGAGTATGCTGATGCAGTAGTTCCATTCTTAACAATCATATACAACCACTCTCTCGACGACAGATCCGTACACAAAGACTGGAAAGTTGCACAGGTCACACCAATATCCAAGAAAGACGATAGGAGTAATCCACTAAATTACAGGGTCGTATCATTAACGTCGATATGCAGTAGGATTTGGGCACATATATTATGTTCGAACATTATGAATTGCCTTGAAGAGAACGACCCGTTGACGCTTACTCATCTAGAAAATTCGTTTTGTTCTTGTGAGAACTGGCTCTTTACTCACACGAAGTGTTGAATGCTATTGAGAAGGAATTTCAAATTGATTCCGTATTTCTAGATTTCCACAAGGCTTTTTACACTGTACCTCACAAGCGACTTGTAATCAAATTGGGAACATCGTCTCATTTATGCGACCGGATTCGTGATTTCCTGTAGGACAAGAGGCAGTTCGTAGTAACTGACGAAAAGTCATCGAGTAAAACAGAAGTGATTTCTGGCGTTACCCGTGCTACTGACATGCCCTCTGTTGTTCCTTATCTATATAAGCGATACAGGAAACAATCTGTGCATCCGCCTTCGGTTGTTGGCAGATGATTTTGAGGTTTATCGTCTAGTAAAGTCAACTGAAGATCGAAACAAATTTGCAAAACGATGTAGAAAATATATCCGTAAGGTAGGAAAATTGACAATTGACACTAAATAATGAAAAGTCTGAGGTCATCCACATGATCGCTAAAAGGAATCGGTTAAACTTTGGGATACATGATAAATAACACAAATTTAAAGGCCGTAAATTCAACGAAATACCTAGGGATTACAATTACGAACAACTTAAACGGGAAAGAACATATAGAAAACGTTGTGGGGAAGGCGAACGAAACACAGCGATTTATTGGCAAAATGCTTAGAAAATGTAACAGATCTACTAAGGAAACTGCCTTCACTTAGCTTGTCCGTCCTCTTTTAGAATACTGCTGCTCGGTCTGGGATCCTTATCAGATATGATTAAAGGTGTATGTCGAGGAAGTTCCCAGAAGGGCAGCACGTTATGTATTATCGAGAAATAGCGAAAAGTTTGTCATGGGCATGATCCAGGATTTCGGGTGGACATCATTAAAACAAAGGCGTTTCTCGTTGCGGCGGGATCTTCTCACTAAATTTCGATCGTCAACTTTCTCCTCCAAATGCGAAAATATTTTGTTGGTGCTGATCTACACGGGGAAAAACGATCATCATAATAAAATAAGGGAAATCAAAGCTCGTAGTAAAAGATATAGATGTTCGTTCATTGCGCGCCCCATGCAAGATTGGAATAACAGAGAATTGTGAAGGTGGTTCGGCGAACCCTCTACCAGGAACTTAAATGTAGATGAGTGTGAAGTGGAAACGCGAAGGACATCCACACTTAAAGCAAGACTTATAAGACCTCATGTACTTACAGGCATGGTCCGGCACCACTGCCGAGGTTGGATGTAGGCCAGGTAATCACTCATGAGTTCCAAAGTGTTTCCAGGAGTCCACCTCGTACAATGACTGTGCGTAGGTGGTTTAAAATAATGTGATACAGTGGTCGAGCAGCTCCTCATCAGCCATGCATTTCTATAGTGAATGCTAAGCGACGCTTCAGGTGGTGCAAAAAGGGCCGGCGATGGACAGTGGATGAATGGAAACGAGTGATTTCGAGTGCTCAATAACGCTATACCTTGTGGAAAGCCGATGGAAGGGTCTGGGTTTGGTGAATGTCTCTACACCGTCACCTCCCATCATGTTTAGCACCAACAGTTCAGTATGGAGGAGCTGATGTTACTGTATGGGGGTTTTTCTCGTGGTCTGGATGTGCTCCTTACTGCACATAGGTAAACCTGAGAAAAGATATGAACTCATTTTACGGCAGAGTCTACTGCGTTCAGTTGAAAAATATATCAGGTGCGGTGATTGTATCAAGACGACAATGCACGCTGCGACGCATGACAATGCACGTTGTGAAGCAATGGTTTGCAGACACTAATATTCCTGAAGTAGACTGGCTCACATAAAGCCCAGATATGAGCCCAATGGAACACCTCTGGAAAGGGAACCTCAAATTCGCTCCAGACCACAGCGTCCAATGCGATTACCTTCTCTAGCTTCGGCTCTTGAGGTGAATGGGCTTCCATTATTCCATAGACTTTTAGACATCTTATTGAAGATATCTCCAGGACGAGTCAAGCCGTCATAAATCCGAAGGGTGGACACACTCCAAATTAACTTCCACCAGTAGATGTCTGGATGCTTTTAATCAGTTAGTATGTATAGAGGGGTGGCCCTCTCGATCGTGACTAACATTTTACTAATCTAAGCAGTCAAAGAGTTATGATAACAGCACCAGACAACGTTTGTAGATAGCTGTCCTGTATGGGTGAAATTCGTCAACTTTGCTTACGGAATGTTACTTTGACTTGTGGTAGACTAAGATGCTTACCATCTACCTGGCTAACATCTTGCGATGTATTCTCAAACAGGACCCACTCTGCCCCACTAGCAGGTCGCCTGGTATTTACTAGAAAATAAAAGAGGCTCTGTGATGGGATGAATGTCAAACACGTTTTCGGGGTAGAGAATGTTCAGTGTAAATATGAAAAGGTACCATGCATGTCTGTTAGGTGTGCAAAGTCGCAGCCCTTTACTGTGAGCCGGTTATAAGTTCGCTCACAGAGAATTCCGTACTACATGTGTGGAAAATTACTCATGTCACGCTAGTATTCAATAAGGGCAATAGGAGAAAGCGGTTGAATCACTGGCCCATCCATCTAGATTATGAAGTACTTCGAGGGAAACAATTTATTAACACATAATGAGTACGCATTCAGAAAATATCGTTCTTGTGAAACACAACTACCTCTTTATACTCATGAAGTAATGACTGCTATGGACAATAGTGTGAAATTGATTCCATATTTTTAGATTTCCTGAAGGCTTTCAACACAATTCCTCATAAGCGTCTACTAACCAAACTGCGTGTTTATGGAATATCGCCTCAGTTATCTGACTGGATTCGTGATTTTCTGTCAGAAAGGACACAGTTCGTGGTAATAGACGGAAAGTCATCGAGTAAAATAGAAGTAAAATCTGGCGCTCCCCAAGGAAGTGTTATAGGCCCTCTATTGTTCCTGATTTATATTAACGACATAGGAGACAATCTGAGTATTTATGGAATATTGCCTCAGTTATCTGACTGGATTCGTGATTTTCTGTCAGAAAGGACACAGTTCGGGGTAATGGACGGAAAGTCAACGAGTAAAATAGAAGTAAAATCTGGCGTTCCCCAAGAAAGTGTTATAGGCCCTCTATTGTTCCTGATCTATATTAACGACATAGGGGAAAATCTGAATAGCCCTCTTAGACTGGTTGCAGATGATGCTGTCATTTACCGTCTTGTAAATTCATCAAACGACCAAGACGAATTGCAAAATGATTTAGATGAGATGTCTGCATGGTGCGAAAAGTGGCAATTGACCCTGAATAGAGAAAAGTGTGGAGTTATTCGCATGAGTACTAATAGAAATCCGCTAAATTTCGAATACGTGATAAGTCACACAAATATGAAGGCTGTAAATTAAACTACATACTTAGGGATTACAGTTACAAATAACCTGAATTGGAACGATCACATAGATAATGTTGTGGATAGAGCAAATCAAAGACTGCGATTCATTGTCAGAACACTTCGAATGTGCAGCGGGTCTACACAAGAGACTGCTTACACTACGCTTGTCCGCCCTATTCTGGAGTATTGCTGTGCGTTTTGGGATCTGCATCAGGTGGGACTGACGGATGACATCGAAAAAGTACAAAGAAGAGCAGCTCGTTTTGTATTATCGCGAAATAGGGGAGATAGTGTCACAGACATGATACGTGAATTGGAGTGGCAATCATTAAAACAAAGGCGTTTTTCGTAGCGACGGGATCTTCTCATGAAATTTCAATCACCAGTTTTCTCCTCCGATTGCGAAAACATTCTGTTGACACCCACCTACATAGGGAGAAATGATCACCACGATAAAATAAAAGAAATTGGGGCTCGCACAAATAAATTTAAGTGCTCGTTTCTCCCGCGCGCCTTTCGAGAGTGGAACGGTAGAGAGACAGCTTGAAGGTGGTTCATTGAACCCTCTGCCCGGCGCTTTATTATGAATAGTAGAGTAATCACATAGATATAGATGTATTTTTGTAGTGTGCTAGTTTAATACCTTAAAGGTTTAAACGGGAAACACCCTCTTACAGGTACTGAGCAACACTCGAAGCGGAATTGTTTGGTTTTCTACTCGGCTGACATGCCAAATGTCACCCCAGGGCATTGTTCCTGTTGATATTAGAGTCAACATATTACCGCACAGCCCAATGAGCACATTGTTAGACGCGGTATCACGTTGTTTTTGGAATGGAAACACTGGAACTCGCGACTGATTTAAAACTGATTCGTTGGCGTTAGCGTACTCTCTGGTCGCAGTTGGCATTATTAGTTCATGTACACTAGCTGTATGGTGCAACATTGCCGAAGGCCGACTAAATCTATTACGTAGCAATGAGTGTTTGTCTGTCGTCCAAACGTTGCTATACCATTCATCGGATTGCCATGCAAATTTGGAACTAGGTTAGTTATTGTGCGCACGCCTGCAGTTGTTTCTGAATCAGTAATATACGCTAGCCACCCCTATAGATGGTACTAGGAGTGGAAAGCTGAGACAAGTAAAAATATTTGATAACAACCGATATTAGTATCGATCCCGTAGTTTTCGAAGTCTTTACGCTCATTTGTTACGGTCCCGATTCCGTTTCATCGCTAGGTCTGTCGGGTGAAAAAATGGTGACGTATCAGCATACGACTGAAGTAGGTACTACCAAACTTGGCGTATGTACCACTTTCTTCATGGAAAAAAATACAGTGACAGTAAGATATCATCTAGCACTCCTCTGGTTGAGGATGGACGTGGAAAGGGGTGACAAGAAAATAATAAGTCACTGGCATCTGGAGGAGTTTCACCCAAATTTGGTATATATGAATTTTTGTTTGTACGAAACTGCTATGGAATTAATGTTAGGGCTTGGGGTTGGGAATCGGAAGGGGTGACATGTAAAAGTGTTCGAAAAGGAACTGTTGGTATTTCTTCCCTGTATCAGCTGACTTGGAATGCTTTGCGAAGTGCAATTTCTCTGTTACTGCTTCAACTCAGTTTGCCACCCAGATCGCGGAATGAGTCAATGCTGTTGTCAGCGTGTTTCGAGCCGAAAGTCGTTCCATACTGCTGAATACCACAGATGCATTTAACGTCGAGTCTGAATTCGCATTGCGTAAAACAGCAGAGATTCAGAAATTTGCCAGCGGTAGTTATTTTTCTAGGAAAAGAATCAGTTGTTGTTGTCGATATGCCTGAAACTAAACTGATGTCTATGGACTAGATTCAACGTGAAGGGATAAACTGAACTATTGCCTGTCCATTAAACAGTTTATCAACGATAGTAGAAGAAATGTGAACAACGTTAGCGAAGATGAATAAGTGCGCATAGCTCCTAAGGTGTACTCTTTAGAGACCACGTTTACCGAACTTTTTTACTTCGAATGATCGTTCCTGACATATACCTGAATATTGACCATTCTTCCTGGGACACCTTGTACACAGAAACATGTGTGAGGTATGGTAGTTTATGAGAAATATTTCTGACATACGCCGCGTACCCAGTCTACGCTAAGGGCAAACAGTTACTAAGTAAATAAAGAAATAGAATTTAAATTTGTATATTTCAATTACTTCTTTGAAATTCAGTTGCTTTTCTGACGAGCACAATACGAGTAGTTAATATTATAGAATGCATCTATTTTGTAAAGAATTAACGCTACATCTCTACCGAGAATATCTAGCACACCCTTATACCCTACGATCGCCGGTTCGAATCCTGCCTCGGGCATGGCTGTGTGTGATGTCCTTAGGTTAGTTAGGTTTAAGTAGTTATAAGTTCTAGGGGACTGATGACCTCAGCAGTTAAGTCCCATAGTGCTCAGAGCCATTTCTGAACACCCTTATGTAATATTTTATCGACGGTCAATAAATGGAAGCAGCAGTTGAGGATGGGGTGAGACAGGGACTTGACCTATCCTGGATGTTTATCAATGTGTTTCTGAGCAAACAGTAAAGAAAATCCAAGGAGAAGTTTGGAATGGGGATGAAAGTTTATTGAGAAGAAATAAATCTTTAAAATTTTGCCGATGACTTTGTAATTCTCTCAGAGATAGCACAGGATTTGGAAGTGCAGTTCAGCGGAATGGATAGCGTCTCGAAAAGAGGTCATAAGATGAACATCCACTAAATCAAAACAAGTGTAACGGAGTACAATCGAATTAGACTAGGAAATGAGAAACTAAAAGTAGCAGATGAGTTTTTCTGTTTGGGCAATAAGGTGGCTGAAGTTGAGAGGACACAAAATTCAGAGCGAAAAAAACTAGAGAAGGATTTCTGAAGGAGAGGGATTTTTCAACGTCTGGTACGAGAAATAGTACCTCTAACATCAAAGTAAGTCTTTGGACGTATTACACGAAGGTTTTATTATGGAATGTACACCGTACAGAAAAATATGGACGACCGGTGGTTCTGACGAGAAGAGAATTGAAGCTTTTGAAACTTGTTGCTATACAGTGTGGTCGGAAATTCTCGTTACAGACATGTAGGACTTGTAGAGGGGTGTGAGTAGATAGTATTTGCATAGTAACCCATGTTCGGAAACGTACCGTACCATGGTAGGGCCGTTTGAGAACACAAGTGCTAGGTAGAAACGCAACAGGGTAGTCATGGTGAGAATCGGCTGATGTCGGTTGACGTCTATCCCACCTCTCTGACCTGGTTCGAGCCTTAGTCACGTGTCTGTAAGTGTTAAAGCAACATGGTTGACTACACGTTTGCAGAACGTACCAATACGATCCTTCTGAAGGGCGAAGCTCACGGTAATGAAAGAGCTGCTCATCGCAATTATCAAGCTCGTTCTCCACAAGGTCCGACGGCATCGCGTACGCTTTTCGCAACAATTGCGCAACGGCTTCGAGAAGCGGAACCTTCACCGTCGACAAGTATGAGTGTGGCGCTCAAAGGAGACAGCAAACAACTGAACTGGAAAATGCCGTACTGCATATCGTTGAGGAGAGCCCGTCAACGGGAATACGAGCAATTTCTTTGGCTGTTAAGAAGTGGAAGTGTGAAACATGTGATGTACTGGGTCGCCCGTAATCAATTACTTGTATACGTGGTCGCGTTACCATTATGCTTTCATATGGTTGTAACATGGAAACGGTACACTTCTGGACATGGGTTCCAGCTCAAAATATTACCTACTCACTCCCGTCTACGAGTCCGAAAAATCTGTAAGGAGAATTGCCGGAAACCCTGTAGAAGAATGGAGAAGGTTAGATGGGTATATCGCGTGATTAAGGGGGGTAGGACGTCAAACGGGCCGACTTGGGGCAGGAGAGGCACCACAGGACATTTTAATTTCTACTGTATATACTTTTACAAATAAATTCATAAAACTTTGAAAGCATGACCAGGAAGCGTTCAGGATTCATGCTCATAGCAGTGGAAGTTCAAAAACGTAACATGATAATTTTTTTACATGTGAAATTTCATGATTTTTTTCACTTACTATTGTTGATGTAGGTACACTTTTCTTCCTTAGTAAGAGAGATTCTTCGATGAATTTTGCGCAGCATACAATCCATAGTTACAGGTGTATGAAACTCTAGAATTTATTTAATTTATGAACAAATGAATGAACTGTTACATTTTAAACTTCATGTTTAGAAAAAACTCAAATTTTATAGTTAATTATCTCAATTTTTATCACAGTTTTTTAGTAGATTTGGAAAATTCTAGAGTTTCATACACCTGTGAGATCTGTCTGTATGCTGGGCAAAATTCAGCGAAGAATCTCTCTCACTTAGGAAGAAAAGTATACTTATAGCAACAAATGCAGCCAGTAGTAAGTGAAAAAAATGATGAAATTACACGTGTAAAAAAAAGGTATTTTGCTACGTTTTTGTACTTCCACTGCTATGAGTGTGAGTCCTCAATCCTTCCTGGTCATGCTCACAAAGTTTTATGAATTTATTTGTAAAAGTATAGACAGTGGAAATTAAAATGTCCAGTGCTGCCTCTCCTGCACCAAGTCGGCCCGTTTGACGTCCTACCCCCCTTAATGAGGAGGTAGTGAATCACACTGGGAGAAGAGAAATTTGTGACTCAACTGAGCTAAGACAAGAGCTCGGTTGATAGGACTCATTTTGAGGTATCAAGGAATTGCTAATTTTGTAATGGGCGTAAGTGTGGAGAGGGAGACCAAGGCTTGAATACAGTAAACAGGTTGACACGGATGTAAGTTTGGGTAGTCACCCAGAGACGAGGAGGTTGCACTAGCATGTAAGGCAGCATCAAACCAGTCGTCGGACAGAAGCTCATCATCACTACAACAAGAACAAGAACAACAACAACAGCAACAAGATACTGTTCGTGTTGCAAGTAGGGTAGACGTACAGCCATCTGAACCTATTGTCGCCGTTGCCTTTAATACAGCAGCGGCGGGACACGCATCCATCTTATGTCCCGAAGCACGGGCGTTGAAGCGGTTGGCGCTTGTCACCAGCCGAGGCGCCGCTCGGCGCGGCGCATCCATTTCCCCGGACACGTACTCGGCGACGGCACAGGTGAGCGCGCGGGGGCTAACCGAGTTTGGAAGTGCGCGCCACGCAGTTAAGCCGTCCGTCACGCGGCCACCTGCTGAAACAAACGTGGTCCGCCCCCAGCCCCCGGCGCCGCCGGCCGCGCCATATCGACCGCCGCCCCCCGCCCCTCGGCCTGTGCCTGCAGCTGGTGGAAATTGCACTAACGCCACCTGACACGGCGCGTCATCAGATAAACATTTGCGTGCATCGCCTCTAATTCCGCGCCTGCTGTCGCGATGTTGTACCGGAATTTATTAAACAGCGCTCACCAAAAGCCGCGGCGACTATCGTGCACGTGTGAACTGGCAGCTGCGGCCGCTTTGACCGACCAGCTTTCACACTACTAGCCTTCATTACACCTGTCTCTCAAGCACATCCCTGTAACAGGTCTAAGAGATACTGCGATGTGTCACAAGAGCATCACTAGCAGAGTTTTGCAAAACGTCATCTACATTAACAAACGTGCGAAATAGTTTCCATCAGGTTCTATAAGAAATAGCGACATCCAGTATTGTTACATTCTTTTCGACAACAGCGTATCGCGTACATAATCGTTGCAACAACAGTAGGACGAGACGTTAGCTGGTCTTGCAATATACTAGCGAACGCGGCAGTGATTCGTAGTTGGTAAATATGTACGTAAACAAAGAACACTAAATCCCAGATTCAAGAGAAGTAAGAACGTAGCTGACAAAGAAAGGCTTAACGAAGCGAAAATGAGCTCAAGGAGGGCAACTAGAGAAGCGCTCGATGATTTTACAAGCAAGACGTTGTCAACCGACCTGAGTAAAAACCCTAAGATATTTTGGTCGTATATAAAGTCAGTAAGTGGCTCAAAATCATCATTCAGTCTTTCAACGACGACACCGGCACCGAAACAGAAGATAACAGAGAGATGGCCGAAATACTGAATTCGGTCTTCCGAAGCTGTTTCACCGCGGAAGATCATAACACTGTCCCTCCTTTCAATCGTTGTACGAACGTCGAAATGGCAGATACTGAGATAATCGATTGCGGAATTGAAAAGCAGATACAATTGCTTAGTAGTGTAAAAACGTCAGGACCAGATGAGATATCAATAAAGATTATGCAAAAGAACTTTCTTGAGCAAAGAAAGGTACCTAATGACTGGAAAAAAGCGCACGTCATTCCCGTTTTTAAGAAAGGCCGTAAGACCGATCCACACAATTGTAGACCTATATCGTTCACGTCAATCTGTTGTAGTATTACGGAACATGTTTCATGCTCAGTAATTATGACGTTTTTGGAAAATGAACATCTCTGTAAAAATCAACATGGATTCCGCAAACAGGGAATCTGCGAAACTCAACTCGCTATGTTTCTCCATGAGATCCACAGCACAGTGGAGAACGGTGCTCAGGTTGATGTCGTGTTCCTTGATTTCAGTAAGGGATTTGACACCTTCCGGCATTGCTGTTTAACGAAAAAAAAAATACGAGCTTACGGAGTATCGGAGCAGACTTGCGACTGAATTCAAGACCTTCTTGCAGACAGAACTCAACACTTTGCTCTTAACGGAACAAAGTTGACAGATGTAAAGGTAATATCCGGAGTGCCCGAGCGGTTGTAGGCGCTACGGTCTGGAACCGCGCGACCACTACGGTCGCAGGTTCGAATTCTGCCTCGGGCATGGATGTGTGTGATGTCCTTAGGTTAGTTAGGTTTAGGTAGTTCTACGTTCTAGGGAACCGATGACCTCAGAAGTTAAGTCCTATAGTGCTCAGAGCCGTTTGAACCATTTTTTTAAATATCCAGAGTATCACAGGGAAGAGTGATAGAACCGTCGCTGTTTACAATATACATAAATGATCTAGTAGAAAGCGCCGGATGCTCTTTAAAGCTATCGCAGATTATACAGTTGTCTAAGTATAGTAAGAATTTGCAGAACGACCTGCAGAGATTTGATGAATGCTGCAGGCTCTGACAGTAGACCCTGAACGTAAATAAACGTAATTGCGCATACATAAGTAAAGAAATCCACTACTGTACACTATTGATGACAAACAGCTGGAGACAGCGTCTGCCATAAAATATCTAGTAGCAGGTATCCTGAGAGACCTGAAGTGGAATGACCACTTAAAACAGACAGTGGGAAAGGCAGACACTAGACTCAGATTCATCGGAAGATTCTCAAGGAAATGTAACTCATCCACGAAAGAAGTGGCTTATAATGCGCTTGTTCGCCCGATTCTTCAGTATCGTTCATCTATCTGGGATCCCTATCAGGTAGGACTGTTAGAGAAGATCCAACGAAGAGCGGCGCGTTTCGTCACGGGATCGTTTACCTGGCGAGAGATCGTTACGGAGATGCTAAATAAATTCCACTGGCAGACGTTACAAGAGAGGCGTTGTGCATTATGGAGAGATTTACTATTGAAATTTCGGGACAGCACTTTTCAGGAGGAGTCGGACAACATATTACTTCCCCCCACATACATCACGCGTAATGACCACGAGGAGAAAATTCGTGAAATTAGAGCCCATACAGAGGATTACCGACAATCATTCTTCCCACGCACTATTCGAGAGTGGAACAGGGTTGGAGGGATCAATGGTACCGAAAGTACCCTCCACCAAGCACCATCAGGTGGCTTGCGGAGTATGATGTAGGTGTAGATGTATGGGAATTGGATATACGAACAAATCTCGTGTGCTCTTCTCGGATGAGAGGAGTTGTACTTCTAGAAGTGATTCTTAACGTGACGATATATGCCGCGAGGTGACAGAGCGTAATGCACACATGAACGTTGCCGAACATGATCGCTTTGTTGGTAAAGCTGTTAAGGTAACGGAAGGCATAATGTGGCATGGGCGCACTGACCTCCAAATGTTTTAACCGGTATACTCACTGGTCAACTTACGAGCGGCGTTTGAAAAGTCCGTGCAAAATCAAAAACTAGTGTTTGGGGTAAACCTTTTTTATTTTTCGACATAGTCTCCTTTTAGACTTACACACTTCGTCCAACGCTGTTCTAATTTATTGATCCCCTCCGAATAATAGGAATTGTCCAAGTCTGCAAAATAGCTATTAGTTGCTGCAATCACCTCCTCATTTGAATAAAATCTTTGTCCTGCCAGCGATTTTTTCAAATTGGGGAGCAAATAGCAGTCCGAGGGAACCAATTCTAGAGAATAGGGGGGATGTGAAACGAGTTGGAATCCCATTTCCATTAATTTTGTTACTACAACTGCTGAGGTGTGTGCTGGCGCATTGTCGTGATGGAAAAGGACTTTTTGTGGTCCAATCACCGGCGTTTTTCTTGCACATCAGTTTTCAAACGGTCCATTAAGGATGAATAAGATGCACCTGTATTAGTTTTACCATTTTCCAGATAGTCGATGAGGATTATCCCTTGCGAATCCCAAAAGACAGTCGCCATAACCTTTCCGGCCGAAGAAATGGTCTTCGCCTTTTTTGATGCAGATTCTCCCTTGGTAACCCATTGTTTAGATTGTTGTTTGGTCTCAGGAGTATAGTAATTTATCGATGTTTCATCCACAGTGACGAAATGACGCTTAGAGTCCTGCGGATTCTCCCTGAACAGTTGCAAACTATCCTTGCAACACCTTACACGATCCCTTTTTTGGTCAAGAGTGAGCAATCGCGGAACCCATCTTGTGGATGGTTTTCTAATGTCCAAATGCTTATGCAAAGTATTATGTACCAGTTTATTCGAGATCCCCACAGCACTAGCAATCTCAAACACCTTAACTCTTCTGTCATCCATCACCATATCATGGATTTTATCAATGATTTCTGGAGTCGTAACCTCCACAGGGCGTCCAGAACGTTCAACATCACTTGTGCCCATGTGGCCACTCCGAAAATTTTGAAACCACCAATAAACTGTTATAATCGAAGGTGCAGAGTTACCGTAATGTTTATCAAGCTTCTCTTTAGTCTACTAAGGCGTTTTGCCTGTCATAAAGTAATGTTTAATCACCACACGAAATTCTTTTTCGTCCATTTTTTGACAATCACTCGGCTTCCTTGACTCAAACGAATGCCAAACACAAAGAAATAGACCAATATGGCTGAAACGTGGTGTGAGTTCATTCCAGGGATGCTATTAACATATGCGCCGATGGTGCCATCTCTCGGACTTCGCATGGACTTTTCAATCGCCTCTCGTATAATGACACAGCACTCCTTCCCAGCGTGCGTCTTTCCACGGATGCGTGTTGCCGTGACTTCATTTTTATAGGTGACAACGCGCTGTTGTATCGAACATCACAGGTGGAAGAGTTATTCGAACGAGAGGATGTTCGGCGAATGGACTGGTGTTTCTGTTACCCCGACTTAAATCTTATCGACCACGTGTCGGATGTGTTGGGGAGACGTGCTGTAGTACGTCCACATGTACCAACGACCATCCGGCAGTTGTCAACCATGCAACTGGAGGAATGGAACGTCCTACCATCCCTACTAAACCTGTGGCCAGCATGTGACCATTTTGCCGAGGATTTATTGCTGTTCTTGCTGTTTACACACCTCATTAAGAACCAGGTCTGGCCCTTTTTTATGTCGAGGGAACCACCACAACCATTACATCACTGTAATTATTGTCACGGGATAAAAGTCTCATTCTTTTACATTTCGGTTCGTATTTCTGACCTCTGAACCATATGTAGCATTTTTTTCTATGTACAAGTATGGTCCAAGTTTAATCGATCTGTGTTACTTGACGGTGAAATTATTAGAAACTTACTTTCGTCCGTAATTTTTGCACAGCAATGTAGCATCGATGTGCGAGGGTCACAGTGCATCGGAACACTGTCACTCTCTAAAATCACGTGATTATAAATTTGTATATGTTACGGCGTAAAGTCCAGCGCTGTCACGCCACTCGGGAACGACAGAGCAGAGGGGGCTGTGAGAAAGCGTCAGGCAATTAATCGCACGCTGACCGACCCCTCTCCAGGAAGAGAACACAAGCGCGGCGCCCGACGGGACGCGGCCCAGTTCTACAGCAGCTTCAAGATTAACATCGACACTATTTACTTTACTTATACAATCTATGTAACCTGAACTTGGGAATTGTGTATATTAAAGAACATTTCTTATTTTGTATGTCGCTCTTTGCTTGCGACATCTCTGTGTAACACCAAGTTGAGTACTGAAATTTTTTTCTTTTTTTAATAAAACTCATTAATAAGATTTGTTTGAGTGTTGTCTCACGATCTGAGGAAGCAGGCTTCCTAGACGCCCCATAATATTGACGACGTAACTGGATTTAACACTATGGGCTCTAATTTCACTTGCGTTTCGAAAAACGGAAAATACGAGTAACTAACACGTTCATTGTAAATTTCAGCAAGTTTGTGGGTTTAAATGAAACGACTATTTTGCTTAGTTTCGGAATTTACTTTTTCTTAAAGGACGGCTATGGACAGAGCACTAGTGCAAACTTTAAAATTGCCACACTGAGTCGAGGGAAAAGGAAAATGTTTGAAGTTGACTTTTAGGAAACGAAGGCGATGAATAATGAAACCTCAAAGCGTTGCCTCTGTAAAAAAGGAAACCTAGAGACCACATGTTGACGAGCAGGAAGCTAAATCGTCACTACATACATTATGCAAACGCTCCCATCAAACAGACTTGATTAAATCGTTTTCCTTGCTTCGCATGCGGGTTTCCACGCGGTAGTCCATTGCTGCTTGCTTTAGCCTTTGCGCTTACCATGAAATGGAAGTCTGTAGAGGTATCCTTGAATGAATTTGCACCTGTGAGAATTCCAGCGGCAAGTCGATTTTTTTGTACACAAAATCGTTGTATATAATTCCGAGTATTTGCTGCCATTTGTATTTCATTTACGCAATAAATTACCCATAACTTTTACAGGTCTCGGCTGAGTAATATTGCTCTCTAAAACTCGTTATATAGTTTATAAAAAAATGTTCTGCGTACATCAACGAGTATCGTTAAATAAAACAATTTATTTTAGTATTAGATCGTTGTTCTGTGCTGAAACAAATTCCTTATGTTAGCAGAAGTTTTTATAGCTTTCATTCATAAAGTAACGTACTTGATGCTTTTTGTTTTTGTTATGGCAGGAGTCTATTTCACAGAACAAATTTATTTAGTTGGAAGCGTCTGGTTAACTATTATCCTTATGGGCTCCTTCTCAGTTCGGCACCCTAGTATAGTAACAGCTATCCGACTTACCGTAGTTTACATTCCACTACGGCTACGCCAATTACGCCAACTACCGAACTAACAGTTTAATAAGTCACGGTTGCAAAGTACTAACACGAATTCTTTATAGACGAATGGAAAAACTGGTAGAAGCCGACCTCGGGGAAGATGAGTTTGGATTCCGTAGAAATGTTGGAACATGTGAGGCTATACTGACCCTACGACTTATCTTAGATTAAGGAAAGGCAAACCTACGTTTCTAGCATTTGTAGACTTAGAGAAAGCTTTTGACAATGTTGACTAGAATACTCTCTTTCAAATTCTGAGGGTGGCAGGGGTAAAATATAGAGAACATTTGCAATTTGTACAGAAAGCAGATGTCAGTTATAAGAGTCGAGGGGCATGAAAGGGAAGCGATAGTTGACAAGGAGGTGAGACAGGGTTCTAGCATATCCCCGATGTTATTCAATCTGTATACTGAGCAAGCAGTAACTGAAACAAAAGAAAAAATTGGAGCAGAAATTAAAATCAATGGGCAAGAGACAAAAACTTTGAGGTTCGCCGATGACATTGTAATTCTGTCAGAGACAGCAAACGACCTGGAAGAGCAGTTAAAAGGAGGACATAAGATGAACATCAACAAAAGCAAAACGAGGATAATGGAAAGTAGTCGAAATAAATCGGGTAATGCTGAGGGAGTTAGATTAGGAAATGAGACGCTTAAAGTAGTAAATGAGTTTTCTATTTGGGGAGCAAAATAACTGATGATGGTCGAAGTAGAGAGAATATAAAATGAGGACTGGCAATGCCAAGGAAAGCGTTTCTGAAGACGAGAAATTTGATAACGTCGAGTATAGATTTAAGTGTCAGGAAATCGTTTCTGAAAGTGTTTGTGTGGAGTGTGGCTGTGTATGGAAGTGAAACGTGGACGATAAATCGCTTAGACTAGAAGAGAATAGAAGCTTTCGAAATGTGGTGCTACAGAATAATGCCGAAGATTAGACGGGTAGGTCACATAACTAATGAGGAGATATTGGTTAGAATGGAGGAGAAGAGAAATTTGTGGCAAAACTTGACTAGAAGAAGAGATCGCTTGGTAGGACATGTTCTGAGGCATCGAGGGATCACCGATTTTGCACTGGAGGGCAGCGTGGAGGAAAAGATCGTAGATGGAGACCAAGAGATGAATACACTTAACAGATTCAGAAGGATGTAGGTTGCAGTACGTACTGGGAGATGAAGAAGTTTGCACAGAATGGAGTGGCATGGAGAGCTGCATCAAACCAGTCTCTGGACGGAAGACCACAACAACAACAACGCCAATTATTCTCCTTTTTATTTAGTTTTCCCTGGTCTGTATGGTCATGCGTTCAAGCACTAATAACATAACTCTAAATTATCACAAGGTGAAGTACAGCAAACTGAAACCTCCCAAGCATGGTGAGATAGAAATGAAGTATGATAAGGAGAACAGTTAACGTAATGTTATGTTGTCACACTGTAAGCAACGGACAGATTATCTTTATATTAGAACGTAGTTTTTCGCTGTTAAATTCTTGAATAAATGTTTGCCGGATATGTATGAAAATTCAAGCTTTCTGCGACTTCTTCTTTCATCGTTGTCAGGATTTTTCTGCAGATACTGTGATACTTCCTTCTCTTATCCGAATTGTGTCATGGAGACCGAAAGTTAAGTGAGATCATTATTATGTACACAAATGATAATAGAACCAAAATAAGATCACTTAATATAATTTTCACATTATCAACATGATTTCAGTGTTGTGAGGCAGGAAGTCTCGTGCCGCAGCTATAACAAGACGTCTGCTAAAAACTCCTCTCCTATCTAAAAATAAGCGAGAAGCGCGTGCGGGGCATCTAGGCATATTTTATTTCGTATTTATTTTCGAATGTATGAAGTCTATGAGAAACGTCCCTGTCTTTTTTTCGAACGAATGGACATGTAGTGGTACAGAAATATTAATAATTGGTGTTGCTGATTAGATACTAATATTTGGTTGAGAGGAAAAAATATAATTATAGAAATATTTTGCAGAACAGTTTATGTGAAGAAAACATGATGTTCCCTAGGGTGACACAATTATACGGCAGATTTAGAGATTGAATGAAGGAGGACAGATTAAGTTTTAAAGTCCTGTAGGGCTCTTAACAAGCCTCTTAAGAAATCACGGAAGACATAAATCTGGATTTGAAGCGCCTGGATTTTGGCAGAGTGTCCATTAAATTATCACCATTAAGTCTTGCTCGATAGCTGGTCACTGAAACAGCAAAAAAAAAAAAAAGTTTATGTATTTAAAACGTGGGATACAGATGATGTAAATAGCGACATCTACACTGGTTAGTACACTGTTTGAAGCTGGAGGTGGACTACAGAATAAAGCAGGGACATCAAGAGTATCATTTACGAGACTGTTTGTAGTCTTTACTCTTTATACTCTTAAACATCCTGCAGTAATGCATTACTACGTCAGTCACACTACCCACGCTGGTTATAGTTTTCGAAGTGTTGCATGTTGAGGACTGCTCGTGCATTGAATGAACCGCAAAGGCAACTTCTAGCGCAATTCGCTTGATTCTTCCCTAGGAAATCAAGTAGAGGGTTTCTTAGCGTCTCTTCCAAATCTGTCTGCATCCAATTTATTCTAGTAGGCTGCGGCCTCTAACATTCGATTTAAAGACAGTGAATATCGAAGTGGCTCTTGGGGATACTGATATAACTCTACAATAAACTCTTGATACACATAGTCATAATTCATTTACAAGTCAAAACGAAGAAAAGGAAAATGAGTTTCCGCAATCAATTTTAAATGAGAGTCAGTCTGAAATGGTTATCGCAGTAGCCTAACGATCGTATTATCTGATTGTAGCCCTTAAAGCACCATAATATTCACAAAACAGTGGACTATATCTGATTCCACGTTTCGTTAGTTTAAATCGTCGCACAGTGCAGAATAAAACAGAATAAAACTTTAGGTTATTTTCTTAACTGAAATGTAAAGT
The DNA here is from genome assembly GCF_023864345.2 of Schistocerca serialis cubense. Classification (NCBI taxonomy): domain Eukaryota; kingdom Metazoa; phylum Arthropoda; class Insecta; order Orthoptera; family Acrididae; genus Schistocerca; species Schistocerca serialis. The sequence continues at coordinate 143,678,805 of NC_064641.1, read as the reverse complement.
GAAATGTGCTCATCATGACATACGTGTTCATAATCTGGATGGCAGTACTTCACCGTGTACAAAGGTTACCAGAGGCAGGGTTAAACATTAACAGTCTCTTAATGAAACGAAATAATCACTCACCGTATAAGTGTGTTGCCTGTTTTAAAGCTACTTTTCGACGCTGTAGGAGACTGTTCTACTACGAGAGGCTTTCAATAAGTAAGTACGATTGTTTTCTGAAAGCAGGTTGGTTTTATTCAGGATCACAATACACCATATTATTCCTCCCTCTTTTGGCTACGCTGACCGCTGTGGGCGAGCGGTTCTAGGCGCTTCAGTCCGGAACCGAGCGACTGCCACGGTCGCAGGTTCGAATCCTGCCTAGGGCATGTATATGTGTGATGCCCTTGAGTTAGTTGGGTTTAAGTAGTTCTAAGTTCTAGGGGACTGATTATCTCCGATGTCAAGTCCCATAGTACTCAGAGTCATTTGAACCATTTTTTTTCTTTTGTCTACAATACCCTGGTTTTCAATATAGTCTCCATTCAGTACGACGGCCTCTCGCCACTATACTTGGAGGGTCTGTATGACCTCGTGGTACCACTCTACTGGCCGATGTCGGAGCCAACCTCTTGCTGCATCAATGAAATCCCCATCATCCAAATACTGCTTCCCGTGGAATGCATCGTACATTGGGCCAGAGAGACGGAAGTGCGAAGGTGCGAAATCCGTGCTGTAGGAATGATGATTAAGAACACTCAAACGAAACTTTGTGAGCTCCTCACAGGTGCGCAGACGTGTGTGACGCTTTGCGTCGACAGGGAGAAGGAAAAGTTCGTTTGCATTTCTGTGGTGACGAACAAGCTGAAGTCGATTCTCCAGTTCCTGTTGGTTGCACAGTCCACTTCAGTGTTGATCGTTGCACCGTGAGGGAGGACTTCAGACACTTCATAAACTACCGTTTTGTTTCCTGTTAATCCATGTACTATCTGTTGTGACGATTTTCGACAGAAACGTGTCACTATCAGCCTCGTAATGCGGAAGCAATTTCGCACAGATGTTCCGTCGTTGCTCTTCAAGCGCTTCTCTTAGGTGGCGAGGGACACAGCGGAGACACTTTTGAGTACCTCACCTGGTGGATGAGTGTATCAGCACTACCAACAAAAAACATCTAGCTGTGTAGCGAGGGGTGTGTGATTATGATCCGTCGATAATCTCGAATGAGAGTCTACACACACTCCAACATTCCAGGAATCACAGCTGTGTGCGTCGGGCAGGCACGTGGGACGTCGGACAGGTTTGCGCGACCTTGTTGCGATGGTGACAGACACCTCATGCAACGATTCATCGTGCTTTTGTTCATTGCCAGGCCTCCGTAGACATTCTGCAAGCGCCTATGAATGTCTGCGATGCTCTGATGTTCCACCAAAAGAAATTACCCTATGCGGTGGGGAGGGTGCTTCGCCGCACCTAAACTGTCTGGCACAGCTCTCGCAACCCCTGGCGGAGAAAAAATGAAAATAAACTTGCTTCAGTTTGTGGATGAGGTAAACGTTAATAGGCCACCCGGATTTAGGCTTACTTCCGATCCAGTATCGGATCGTGGAATATATAAAATACATTCCTACTGGTAGCGGGTCTCTACTTTGTTACGATACTATGCGTATGTGCTAGGGATCGCAACACTACTAATAAAGAAAATCTAGAAAACATAGAGAGATGTATTCTGAATTAAAATAGAACAATACCCCACCACAATTTGCGGAATTCAGGAATGTGATTCAGGTACCATTTTATTTTGCACTTGAATAATGTGATTTTGAGGATTTAGCAGATACTGGTTTCGAAAAACGTACCTATTGTGTTGCTGTATAGTTTTTCAGGCATTTCGTTGAAGAACCTCATGTACTTTTTTAACGTTTGATGGAGTGCTAACTAAGAATAAGACAGTCGATTGTTTTCACGATCCTAATCACAGTGGTACGTAAAGCTTCTAAATAAAGTTGTAACAAATGATTCAAATGGCTCTGAGCACTATGGGACTTAACATCTGAGGTCATCAGTTCCTACAACTTAGAACTACTTAAACCTAATTAACCTAAGGACGTCACACACATCCGTACCCGAGGCAGGATTCGAACCTGCGACCGTAACGGTCGGGCCGTTCAGACTGAAGCGTCTAGAACTCGGCCACACCGTCCGGCTCAGGTGTCATACCAAATTCGTTTTGATAAAAGGGACTTCCTTCTGAGTACACATTGGAAAGAGAATGTTGGACCATGAACCATCAACCATCAACCATAGGCGCAAGAACCTTGGTGGTGGTGGGACGCTCCTTTCAAACTCGTATCTTTTCAACGTTTGCCGCCATCTTGAACAAAATATCTACTCGCCTCAAAATGACGGCTGTCGAATATAGCTTCCCCTATATGTCAGGAATTATTATTATGTCTCCTTTCCTCTCTAAAATTTCTCTAATACTTTAATTCACTCTTGAATTTCTATGTACTTTGTTATTAAATTCATATGTAAATTATGAATGCGACAGCGGGTTGTTGTTCATCAAAGGATCCCAGATCTGTCACCTCATATATTGTAAGGGACAGTCAAATGAAAGCGAAACATATAGAAACGAGTAAGTAAACTGTTTATTATATCAAAAGTATTCGTTATAACTCTTGAAACATTCATTCCACTGTTAGACAAGACGGTCAATGCCCTCATGGAAAAATGTTTGCGGGTGTCTGCCGCACTTAATTGTGTCCGGGGGTGCACCTCTTCGTCCGAAGCAAATCTACGGCTAGGAATGTCTTTCTTCGGGCCACCAAAATTACGGAAATTGCGTGGAGAGAGATCGGGATTGTATGACGAACGGGTAAGGGCTCCCCAGCGAAACTTCTGCAGTGTATTCGAAACGAACTTGGCGACGTTTGAGCGGGAATTTTGTTGACAGGTTGTTCCGACTACGGTGCAGCAGTTTCGCCGGGAAGCCTTTACACATCGTTCATACAATCTCGACCTTTTCCCATGGGATTTCCTTGTTTCTGGACACCTGGAGAAAGACATTTTGGACCATATATTTCCTTCGGACAAAGAGGTGTGTATATGGGTACAATCTTGCTGTTGCAGGCAACGACCAACAATTTTCCTTTACTGCACTGGCCGTCGTCTCTCAGACTGGGATACGTAGATAAACATTTATGGCGAATACTATTGGAACTAAAAGTACTCTTTATATTTTCTTTCGTCTGTCACGTGCTTATTTGAGTGACCATTACACTTGTCGATTTCTACTCCTTCGTTTTCGTCCGAATTCGGCCGTTGACGTGCACATCATGGCACGCGAGATTTTTGGGAGGGTTCCTTACACGTGGAGTCACAAGAGGTAGAAATGACTGACAATAAGAGTTCTCAACTATGTTACTGTCTATTTGGGAATAAACGGTTTGAAGGACTGAAACTGCTTCTTAGTTTTGTGTAGGTAGGTGTACGAGTACACATCTTTGAGTCGTTGAAACCACAGTGCGTCAACACGAATGCATAGGTGGCGACCACGTGGGAGAGGCGGGCGACACGTCAAGGGTCGCCGGGAGACGCAGGTGAGTCGGCGGCGAGCGGCAAAGCCGTGCGGAGACAAATGCAGGCGTATCGAGCGTGCAGCAGACAGCGGCGCCTGCCATAAGCCCCTGTTATGGGCTCTTCCGGGAGCTAACGTACGGCGCCCGGCCAGGCCCGTCGGGAAATCTATACTTTGCACACGCCGGCAACAGCCTGCTCCGCTCGCAACGTGTGACCTAGTCTGTGTCCCGCAGCAGCCCACACAGGACCCGCTGAGGCGCCACCCAGCCTGGCGTCCCACGCTTCCATAAAGTAGTCTAGCGTAGGAGATTCTGAGCATGGTGCACTGCAGCGGCCGGAGACTCTTCTTGGGAAATCGTTTGAACTTCGAAAACAAGGCGCCACCGATTCCTTAAAGACTCCCACTCCCACGTATAAAATAGCTTCAAGGGATTGATTTCTTCACAAATGAGTTAATGTTACATACTAGAGGCGTTCAATAAGTAAAGCAACACAGTGTTTCCTGAAAACAGGTTGGTTTTTTTCAGAATTCCGATACACCATATCGTTCCCCACACGTCTGGCTACATAACCCTATTTTTCAGCTTGATATCCGTTCAATGCGACGGCCTTTCGCAACCTTACTGGCAGGGTCTGTAAGGCCACCCGCTATCACTCTAATGGTAGGAGCCAACTTCTTGCTGCATCCCCATTATCCACATACTCCTTCCCGTGGAGTGCATCCTTCATTGATCCAAAGAGAGTGAAGTCGGAAGGTGCGAGATGCGGGCTGTAGCGGGGATGAGGAACAACAACCGCTGAAGTTTTGTGAGAATCTCTCTGGTGCGCAGAATTTTTAAGCCTTGCGTTATCATAGAGAATGAAAATTTCGAAACTTCCTGGCAGATTAAAACCGTGTGCCGGACCGAGACTCGAAAAAAATGGCTCTGAGCTCTATGGGACTTAATTTCTGATGTCATCAGTCCCCTAGAACTTAGAACTACTTAAACCTAAGTAACCTAAAGACATCACACACATCCATGCCCGAGGCAGGATTCGAACCTGCGGCGGCAGCGGTCGCGCGACTCTAGCGCCTAGAACCGCTCGGCCACTCCAGCCGGCCCGAGACTCGAACTCGGGACCTTAGCCTTTTGCGGACTTGTGCTCTACCACCGGAGCTACCCAAACACGACTCCCGACCCTTCCTCACAGCTTCAGTTCTGCCTGTACCTCGTCTCCTACCTTCCAAACTTCACAGAAGCTCTTCTGAGAACCATGCAGAACTAGCACTCCTGGAAGATAGGATATTGCGGAGACGTGGCTTACCCACAGCCTGGGGGATGTTTCCAGAGTGCAGTGCAGTGTACGCTGATATGAAACTGGTCCGGCACACAGTTTTAATCTGCCAGAAGTTTCATATCAGCGCACACTCCGCTGCAGAGAGAAAATTTCATTCTGGAATGAGAAGTTCGTTTGTATTGTTGTGGCGACGAACAGCCTGAAGTCTATTCTTCAATTTTCTGACGGGAGTAAATACACTTAAGAGACGATCGTTGCACCACGAGGGTGGACATCAAACAGAATAACCACTTCAGAGTCCCAGAAGACCACCGCCATCACTCTATTGGCTGCGTGTGCGGATCTGAACTCTTTATTAGGAGGACAGGTGGTGTAGGACCACTCAGTGGATTGCGTCTTGTTTCCTTTCGGTAGTGGTGAACCAATGTTTCATCGCCTGTGACGGTGTCCGGCAAAAATTGGTTACGATCAGCATAGAAACGCGCAAGCAGTTCCGCACAGATGCTCTTTCGTTGCTCTCTATGGTCTTCTGGCAGTCGGCGAGGAATCCGCGGACACACACCTTTGAGTAACCTAACTGGTGGACGAGTGTGTCGGCACTACCAACAAAGACACCCAGTTGCGCAACGAGGTATTTGATTGGGATCCACCAATCTCCTGAAATGAGAATGTCCGCACGTTCGAACATTGCAGGAGTGTGCGGCTGGCCACTACGCGAGACAACGGGCCGGTTTGTGTGACCTTGTTGCGATGATAACCGACACCTCGTCCAACCACTCGCCGTGCTTTTGTTCACTGCCGGGTCTCCGTAGACATTCTACAAGCGCCTATGAAAATCAGGGTTACTCTGGTTTTCCGCCAAAAGAAGCTCAATGGCAGCTCTCTGCTTTCAACGCATTTTCGTTACAGACGCCATTTTCAAGGCCACATATAGCGACGCCAGCTACTACTACTATAGAGACTGAAGCAGGAATATTCCAAAATGTCCCACAATAAATTCCACACTTTTTCAACCTAAAATGGCCGAGAAAACATGTGTTGCATTACTTACTGAACGCTTCTCGTAATTAACTGTAACCATGCAAGCGAGAAAAGCTTAGCAGAGGTTTGAAACTATGTTGGTTGCGACCAAAGTGCTCTCATTCTCAAATACTGAGTGCATATAGTCTGGAGATTTTGTAAATTGCGAGTGATGTTCCCTCAAGTCATATACAGTCTCAAACCGTAATATTTGTCTTAATGAGTAAATTGTAAGAGCATTTTAAATTTGTAGCTTTTGTCAGAAATTATATGAAACATCCGAAACTACATTTTAGTGGCGCTGAAAGCCGTTAAATAGGCAACCGACAACTCTTACTACGTACCATGAACCAGGTTAGGCGATTAGTGATATCGACAGTGGCAAGATTTACCTCTGTCACTTTCAACCACGCATTCTACATGTTTAACGTTGGATTAATCACGACCCACATGTCACGAAAAGTTTTCATTTAATATGGGATGGTCCTGCTGTTAACTTCACTAACTGTTCTGAGGCAGCCCTCCGCGCTACTCTATCACATACAAGACTATTGTTTCCTGAATTACAAGTACAACCTGCACCCATCTGAATGTGCTTACTGTATTCGTCTCTTTGTCTGCGTCTATTATTTTTGCCTCCCTCACACTTCCCTTCAGTAGAAAATTGGTGCTACGGTGACGTCTCAGAATGCGTCCTACCGTTCGACCCCTTCTTTTAGTCACGATGTGCAACGAATTTATTTTCTCCTCATTTCTAATTAGTATCTCCTCACTGGTTACAATATCTACCCACCTAATATTCGTCATCCTTCTGTTGCAACACATTTCAGAAGCTTCTATTTTCTTCTTATCTAAACCGTGTACTGTCCATGTTTCACTTCCATACAAGGCTACACTCCAGACAAATACCTTGGCAAATGACTTCCTAACACTTAAATCTATATCCTATGTTAACAAGTTTCTCTTCATCAGAAACGCTTTTCTTGCCAATGACAGTCTACATTTTATATCCTCTGTACTTCGGACATCATCAGTAATTTTACTGGCCAGAAAGAAAAACTCATCTACAACTCTTAGTGCCTCGTTTGCTAATCTAATGCCGTCAGCATTACCTGATTTAATTCTGATACATTCAGTCACCCTTGTTTCGCTTTTGTTGAGGTTAACCCTTACTCTCCTTTTACGACACCGTCTATTCCGTTCAAATGCTCTTCCAAGCTTTTTGCTACCTCTGACAGAATTACAATGTCGTCGACAAAACTCAAAGCTTTTATTTCTTCTCCATGAACTTTAATTACTTTCCCAGATTTTCTTTGGTTTGTCTTCTGAGTGTACAGATCGAATAACATCGGGAATCCTGTCTCACTTCCATCGAAAACACTGCTTCGCTTCATGGCCCTCTACCCGTATAACTGCCGTCTGGTTTCAGTAGAAGTTGTGTGTAGCCTTTCGTTGTATGTATTTTACCTCTACTACCATCAGAATTTCAAAGAGTGTAGCCCAGTCGACGTTCTCAAAAGCTTTCTTCTAATCTACAGGAGCTGTAAGCGTTGGGTTGCCTTTCTTTAAGCTGTCTTCCTAGATAAGGCGTAGTGTCAGTATTGCCTCGCCCGTTCCCACATTTCTGCGGAATCCAAACTGATATTCCACAAGGTATACTGCTGACAGGTTTTCCATTCTTCTGGTAGTAATTTGTGTTAGTGTTTTGCAACCATGACTTATTATATAGACAGCTGTGTAATATTCAGTCCAATCACACCTTTTTTCATTGGAATTGGAATTACTACATACTTCTTGAAGTCTCTGTTTCGCTTCTCTCATACATCTTGTACAGTAGATGGAATAGTTTCTTCGTATCAGTAGTTCTGAGGGAATGTCGTCCATTCCATGGGTCTAGTTTCGACTTAGGTCTTTCACTGATCTGTCAGATTCCATAACGCAGAACTACAATTGTAATATAAATAGCAGGAATTATTAGTAGCTATACAGGGTGATACAAATGTCCTGCCCATGGGTTTTATGGAACCAACACGCCTTCGCAACCGACTCACGACATTTTTAGCGTTCCCTCGCTCGTTATGTGCAAACTATTAGGTCTGCAGAAAAAATAAACAGCAGCTTTTGGTAGGAAATTTATTATAGCTAATTTCCTACTGGGACACGATTTTGCTAGACGCCACAGTTCCCGAGTGATTTAAGAAAAACTTTTTTGAAGGTAACTTTTGAATGGTTTTATTTATTTACTAATTTTTAATAACTCGAAAACTGCAGCCTCTAGTGAAAATGTACCCCAATAAAAAATTTCAGTACATTAAATTTCTTACAATAAGGTCTTGTTCATCTCTCCTAGAGAATTAAAATTTTGCACCTAGTGGTGCGAGAGAATAAGAATGTTTGCGCGTGGTATTTGAAGGTGTTGCCGGTTCCATGAAATCCGCGGTGAAACATCCTGTATATGAAGGAAACCTATTTTATATATTTGTTGATGAAAATTAGATCAAAGATAAAGTACAGGCAAATAAACTGAAACTGGGATCACTGACCGAAACGGGCGTTAGAGATTGGGTGAGTGTATGAGAGAGAGAGAGAGAGAGAGAGAGAGAGAGAGAGAGAGAGAGAGAGAGAGACCGACCTCCTAGAAAGCAAGTAATGATGAGAGGAGGAAAGAAACTGGCGTGACTGGTTGAGAAACGAAAAGAGAGAGACGCACGACGGCGAGAACATAGCCACATTTGCTTTACTGTTCGACTGTACTAGCTGCAGTGGTTTCGCAGATATGCTTGACGACGGTGGTCAGTGAGAATAGTGAACAGAAATAAGAGAGTATATGACGTACGAAAACTATTTAAATTTTAAGCCATGTCGAAGCCGTCTTCGTAGAAGTATATCAGATTTCGTGTTGTTGAACAAATTCGCCTACAATTTTCTTCTACGAGCAAAATGTTTGTTAATAGAATGTGTTATGTTATCCATCTCTTGCGTGAACAGCCGACTCTGCTTCTCTCTCATAACACAGCTAGTGGTTATTCCGTAGTATTTCACAAAGGTTATATATTTGTAAGCGCTCTCTTGTTATTTCGGTTGCTAACCTGTCTGTTCTCTTCCAGCTTTTCATTCTTCAACGAACTCTGATTTTTCCGCCTGTAGAGAACACTTTTATGTCAGTGGAAGCACCTAGCATTCATATCCGTATGTGATCGCTGGGCAGACTATTATCTTATAATGCGCTGCACATAACAATTGCTACACGATGAAGGTGACACGGAACAAACGCCAAATTTGCTTGAAGTATACTACCCGCTTCCATGCGCAAATGATAAGTATTTCTACAGAACTGCACATAGCAGGTACAAGGAACGAAGACCATACTCTGTACATAACGTATACCTACTTCAGCGTGTCAGCAGTTTTTGCCCTTCGTCTAACAGTCTTCCAGAAACACGTCACATATTTTACTGCCTGATGTTTTCTATCCTGTCATAACTGCACCACTAAGTAGACTCTACCTGTCAGTGTACGACAGTCAGTTTCAATCCACGAGTTCACATATCAAGACCTGTCCTGCAGCCCAGAGGTAAATAACATTATTGGTTTTATCTTGCCACATATACGTGGAAGCACTAACCAATCCGAAAGCATATAACGCCTAATAGCTATAATTATCAGTCTTCAAATAAAGTACAATAAATACCATATTTACCGGACTATAAGACTTTACGGACTCTAAGACGCATCTTTATTTCCAATCAACTTTTTTTAAATAACAGTTTTACCTATTTTATTATTAGATTGCAAAACCAGACTAAATAAGTTCTTTGTTCATAAAACCGAACTGACCTTTAAAATCCCTGAAAATCATTTGATCTTTCGTCTTCTTCTTCTTCCTCTTCGACATCATCGTTGTCCTCTTTACACATAAGATGTTCTTCACGCCGCTCTTCTTGAAAGATTTAACAATAATGTCTTCTCTCACCCTACACCACGACTATTTTGCCCATTGACACATTTGTCTGACTGTAGGTCTTTTTAAAGCTCCATTCGACGTGCATTCATGTAGGGTATTATCCATTTGTTCCATTTCTCTCTCATGCACACTTCAAATGGTGTATGTATCGGGACATCAAGAGTTTGCATTTGTGAAGAAAGTCCTTCCGGAATAACAGCCTGATTTGTATTTCCCTGTCTCAATTTCTCTTTCACAGAATTTTTCAAATGACTACTAAACTGATCTAGCAGAAAAAGAGAATTCTTCTTCAATAAAGCACCTGTCCTCCTCTCCCACGCTCTGTAACGCTAATCCATAATTTCATACCAGCCTCGCCTTCCAACCCTTATCATGTACGTGAACAGCAAAACCTGACGGTATTTCTAAAAGTTTTGCCATTGTTTTGCGCTTGAAAGTGATCATTGCATTAAGTTCAGTACCGTCAGCACGACATGAAAGGACAACAGTGTAGCTCAAATGGCTCTGAGCACTATGGGACTTAACATCTCTGGTCATCAGTCCCCTAGAACTTAGAACTACTTAAACCTAACTAACCTAAGGACATCACACACATCCATGCCCGAGGCAGGATTCGAACCTGCGACCGTAGCAGTCGCGCGGTTCCGGACTGAGCGCCTGAACCACTAGACCACCGCGGCCGGCAACAGTGTAGCACTTTTTTTCATGTCCACTTGTTTTTATAGTTACAGTCTTAGCACCTTTCATAGCAACAGTTTTGTTTCTCGGCACATCGAATGTCACAAGAGTTTCGTCCATATGCGCTACTTGGCTTACTTCCACACCCGCTTTCCATCGATGTTGAGTAATAAAGGGATAAAACAATAATATTTGGTCCTCATACTCTTGTGGCACTTCCTGAGATATTTTGGTTTTGGTTCGCATGCTAAATCCATGAAGCTTAATAATCCTGTAGCAGCAACCAACTGCACCCTTAAATTCTGTTAAGTTCCACTGTAGCGCTAGCGTAGGAGCGAGTATTTGAATCATTTTTGTATTAATTTTAATTCCATTACGACGGTGTCCTTGAATCCGTTTCAGTACGTCATCTTGTAATTATGGCCATTTTGCGTTCAGTCATCTATTTGCGCATTTAGTGTTCCGCATATCTTTCAGTTCTTCTTTATTAGCCCACCAATGGCGAATGTTTCTTTTTCTGTTGGTGGAGGGCCGAAATGCCGCTCAGCTGCTCTGTTTTCATGTTCTTCTGCATATGCCGTTACTTTCATTTCATAACCCGCATCACATCAATATCTTTTGTTTTTTGCATTAAGAAACAAGCTACTAACAAAAATATGTTAGTGTTACAGTCAACATAAATGATTTTCAATTCAAATTCACTGGCACCGTAGACTGCAATTACACATCATAGGCTACACATAGTTCTGGGTTTGGGATTCCGGGACAGGAGGGAGACAGTGAAAGTGAATGCCCGCAACTCATTTTAGTTGCATCGGTACATTGCTGCTGTCAGTTGAATCCAGATATAGGTAGGTTTCCCACGGCATCGAATGTATGGCCTTTTTTAAGACTGACCGGAGTTTTAAATCAAGTAAACTTCGAGTATAACACCCACCTGAATTTTCGGACCAGTTTTTCGTCCTTAAAATACGCTAGTAATGCAATGTTGTTCAGTAGACAGACTTCGGTTACCAATAAAGATATCCACACATTATACTTCGAACACCCTTTATAATGAAACGATGCATTTGCACAAGGTTTTTCTGTCATAAATCGGAGTTGAAGGATAGTTGTTGGTTCGTATTACGCCTCCTGTAAGAAGAAGAAATGTCTCCTACAAGTAGCCTGAATTCGACACTGGCAGAATTGAGGTCTATAGAGACTTATCGTTCAACGATATTGCTGACTGCGTTTGTCATGGTCTCACGGTTCTCATGCGAGCAGTCAACCGATAGTCGCAGGGTGAACGTCTCTGAGCCAAGCAGGATCTCAATGACTCTACTCCAGCAGCACCCGAGAGGAGAGACCTGTCGTTCGCTCGGCCGTGACTGATCGTACAGCCACGCGACGTATCTTCACTCATGATGGACTCAGGTTACGGGCTTATGTCAGGAAGGTAAATCTCCACACAGGCAGTTCGACGATAACTGTAGCATCATGGTCTGTCAGCACGGAGGCCACTGTTGCGACTTCATTACAGTGGATGCATAGTAACGCTCACCGACAGTGGTAAGACAGGCGATAACATCGGACAAAGTAGTGACTGGAAGTCATCTTTTCAGACGAGTCTAGGTCCAGAATTTAGAATCACCATAGAGCTATTCATCTCTGGATTCACGGGGAAGAGTAAACAAAGTCACACTGAGCAGCAGTTGCTACATTCGTGACATGGTAAGCCCGGCGACAGCGACCATGTTCGAGGTCCCAGCGACATTATGTTTCAACAAAATAACGCAAGGCCCTATACTGTTCGTGCCATCGTGACGTACACCAATACGCTGCATATTCGACTGTTTCCCTGACCAGAACGTTCTGCAAATCTCTCTCTCATCCATGAAAACATCTGATCACGGGTTGCCGAAATAGGCCACTCGCCAGCCACTACGACTGATGAATTTTAGCATGGAGCTGGAACAGTATGGAATGGCGTAGCCGTGCCTGTCATCCAGACTTTCAAAACAATGGTTCAAATGGCTCTGAGCACTATGCGACTTAACTTCTGAGGTCATCAGTCGCCTAGAACGTAGAACTAATTAAACCTACCTAACCTAAGGCCATCACACAAATCCATGCCCGAGGCAGGATTCGAAACTGCGACCGTAGCGGTCGCTCGGTTCCAGACTGTAGCGCCTAAAACCGTACGGCGACTCCGGCATCTAGACTTTGTTTGACTCGATACGCAAAAGGGCTGGAACAGTTCTTGCTACGAGAATTGGTACCACTGTGTACTACGTTTCGCACGCTTTGTACCCCTAAATCACCAGTAAGTGTAAGAAGCAGAATTCTGGTGCAGGCACAAGCGCTACGTAGCACATCGTTACGCGAACATTGTCAAACATGAAGTTCCACTGCAGATGATCCCTAGGTGTTGCCCTGCTGACCCAACCACATCGTCAGCTACTATTAGTCTAGGCACAAGACCATCAAGCCTGGATCGTGGATATTTGGCGTATAAACCACTTATCTAGCTACACCCAGTCGACAGGCGTGTCCGAGTACGCCGTCATGCAAACGAATGCCTGTATGAAACATGAACCGTGCCACAGACGTACGGCGGTTAATGGCAGTATTGTGTTAACCGGCATTCACTTGCACTTCTATGGGCCCGTGGTAATAATGAAAGACACGACGGCAGCTGTTCACTACGTCTGCATTGATGTGGTCAATCTGAACACCTTCATGCTTGATGTCTTCACAGACAGCGATAGCATCTTGCAATAGCACAGCTGTCCGTATCAATAAAAGCCCAATGGTGCTACCTAGATTGAGCAACATGGTAGTGAATAAATGTCAGTGCGTTGAGCGCCCAAGTTACCCAACCTGTACCCAATGGAACACATCTGTGACGTTATATGGCGCCAGATCTACACCCACAAACCACCGTTCCGTAATCTGCGGGAATCGCGACATATGTGCGTAGATGTCTGGTTTTACATTACCCCGGAAATCTACCAAAGACTTGAGCTATCCATGTCACAGATTATCACTTCTTTGTTGTGTTCTGAATGTGGATTAAAGCGTTACTAAACAGGTGGTCATGCTGTGTTTGGACATGAGCTACAATGAACACGAGAGTAGTGGTAGATTACAAATATTTGTCCGTATTTGTTGAAAGCACGCTAATTGGTGGTAACATCTGTGTAAATGCCGAGCGAGGTGTGGGCATTGTTTGAACATTGGGCTCGGAGGATAATATGGATTCAGTCGCCCTTACGGTCATTCAAATTAATTTTTCTGTGTTTTCCCGCAATCTTCCAGGTTGAATGCCGTGAGCGTCGTCGTGATCATGCAACAGGTGATTCCCCTCTTCACATTCGTCACTTCTTAGCTTGTGTTCGTTGTTGAAGAGATGTTTACATCTTCCTTCTTGCGAAGAAAGAAAGATTAAAGTTTAATCACCCGTCAACGGAACGGGCATTAGCGACGGAGCACATGCTCAGATTAGAAACGAACGAGAAAGAAAATAGCTGTGCCCTTTCCAAACTAACCATCCCGGGAAAAATGAAATGATGCTGTGACGTTGACGGCCAGGAGGCCACGCCCAGGGCAGTTCGACGGTCAGGTGCAAGTCTTATTTCAGCTGACACCACATTGGGCGACATCCGTGTCGGTGATGATGAGATGACGATAAGGACAATACAACACCCTTTCCATGGGCGGAGAAAATCTTCAACCTGGCCAGGAATCGAACACAGGTCCACAGCATGATAGGCAAGCATGTCAGCACTCAGCTAAGAAGGCGGAACCATCCTGGAATTTGCGTGAATTAGTCTAGGAAGATCAAGGAAAAGGTAAAGCTAAACGGTCGGACCTGAATTTCAACCCCCGTCCTCCAAAATGCGAGTCCACTGCGCCACCTCACTCTGTCCCATCCTACAGCATAGTCTACTTCGCAGTAGAATGGCGATGGAAGAAACTAATAAGTCATTTGCAATTTACATTGTCTAGTCCCATTAATGTGACCAACTGTCAACAGCATGAACAAATATCTTTTAGAGCACGGACCGCTGCGAGATGTGGAGGTTCAGGATGTGAGCGTGTGGGTGCTATTCTGTCATTCTGCGCAACGGATTAATCTGAGCTGTACCCTTTACCCTGTGGGTCCTGCAGAAGTCAGACAGACGCTCCTAACGTTCTAAAGAGAAATGCCTGAAAAACTTTCAGCAATAAATATCTTTTTGAGTCGTCTGCTGTAAGGAAATGACACAAAAATTCACAAAATTTCTTACGTAACTAGTGGGATGCTTGGGTACTAGAGTAGTGCTAGTTAGTGTAAGAAAAACACGAAACTAACGAAAATTATTATTTATTTTGCAAAAATTCTGAGAAACCGAAATGACACTTTTAGTTATGAAGTGAACAAGTTATTTCCGGGTTCTTTTCGGAATTTGAAGTTACCTCTTAAGGACAGGATTCGCTAATGAAATTTCTATACAAAGTTGAAGATTGTTATTGACTTGGCAGAATGGCTCAGAGCCACTCCTACTCAACTTGAATAATTATCCGTTAGAATGTTGCTAGGTATGGTTGAGGCTGTGAAGTGTACTGTTGTGGAGGAGATATGGGGCTCGCAAGAGCTGTAGCGCACAATACCCTAAGCTGCAATGACTGCTGTCTGTGCTGCTTGCTGCTGACAAATAAGATAACTCTCGTTCTATCTGGATTGACCTTCGCCAATCAAACTCTCCCTACGCCTCGATGAAGTCAAGGACTCCTATTCGCCCCTAGCCTAACTATTGGCGTGGTACACCGGTCAGGTAACCAGTCCACCGCGATGCCACTCAAAAATTCGCTTACAGGCGCTTAACTATAACTCTGTCCGTTCACACCGCACAATATGTGTGGCGGCCAACACAGTGAACACCACTTAATCACAAGGACTCAATATAGAGTCGCACACCAATTCACTCTCGACAGAGGTGCTCTCCCAGTGAAGTACTGAGGAGAGGCTTGTTCCTCGCTCTTTGAGTACACGTTTGCTGTCAGCTGAACATGGGGTCATTCTTCCTTTCACTCAGCCAAACGTTGTCTGCTCTACGGGCTGTCGCTGGCCGACGTAGATAGGTTAACTCGTCTTCTGAAGGGGCTGGCCTCCTAGCGTGCAGTTTGCTTCTCCCGAACTAAAAGCTCCTGTGACAGTCGTGTCTGGAATGTGTGTGTGTACGCCAGCCTCGAGTATTTCAATCTCAGTGCGCATTTGCAATTTACTAGTTATTTGCATATCGTTTACATAAATTCATACAACATTGACTTTATCTTATCTAGTTTGGGTTCGAATGAAGCGTCTTGATGTGCGGAATATGATTGTGAGGGCAGAATATGTAAGCAATGAAGGTCAGGAGACCACAAAGTCTTACAAGGAAAGTATCAAGAGGGATGTGGAGCCAGGCCGACTCTAGTGCCATGGCCAACTGCGTTAGGATATATGGCGCGAACATCAAGATTGTGGTGACCCCACAGATTCTCGATTAAGTTTAATTCCGGGGAGTTTGATAGCTAGGGGATTATAGTAAACTTTTCCTGGTGCACTTCGAATGATCCACGTAGACGTATAAGGGATCTGCGAAGCGAACAGGTCGATCGAGGTGGTCCCACAGATACTCGAATGGGTTTAAATCAGAGGAGTTTTGCATCCAGAGGAGTAAGGTGAACTCATTCTGGTACTCTTCGAACCATGCATGTACTCTACAAGCTGGGTGACATATTGCATTGTCCTGTTGGTAGATGCCATCATGCTGATGAACAACAAATTGTGTACAGAGGTGTACATTGTCCCCAAGAATAGATGAATGCTTCTGCTGATACTGTGTGCCTTCCAGAATGTCGAGTTCACCCAGAGAATGCCACGAAAACATTATCTAGACCATAACGCTCCCTCCTCTGGCATGGACCCTTGTTATAGGGTATTCGCTTTCAAACCTTGCACGCCGGCCGACCAGTGTGGCCACGCGGTTAAAGGCGCTTCAGTCTGGAACCGCGCGACAGCTACGGTCGCAGGTTCGAATCCTGCCTCGGGCATGGATGTGTGTGATGTCCTTCGGTTAGTTAGGTTTAAGTAGTTCTAAGTTCTAGGGGACTCATGACCCCAGATGTTAAGTCCCATAGTGCTCAGAGCCATTTGAACCATTTGAACCCTGCACGTCGTGCACGCCATAAAACGTGATTCATCTGAAAAAGCTACATGTCGCCACTCGGTAGATGTCCAGTTGCAATACTGGTGTACAAATTCCAGCTTTCGTTGCCAATGAACGGAAGTCTGTTGGGGTACATGAACCAGGCACCTGCTTTGGAGCCCCAAACACAGCAATGTTCACAGAAGAGTTATTGAGCAGACACTATTTAAAACGCCTCGGTTCACATGGGCAGTAGACTGCTGAACAGTTGCACGTCTATTCTCCCGTACACATCTCCTCAGCCGTCGTTCATCCCTGTCATCTATGGCCCATGCTTCCACCCTTTGCTCATAAACCAATGATCTTGTCGTTTTGGACATAGGGTAAGTCACTCCGTTTCCACATTACGACAACGACTGCAGTGTTTTACGCGTCCACCCGAAACTTTTTATACACCCTCCACTGCCAGTGCTGGCACATGCCGTCTGAGTGGTTATTGCACGTTGACGACAAACATACGCGGTGATCACATTAATGTAACTGGACCGTGTATAGTAAACACAAGGCCGTGCACGTTGACGACAAACATACGCGGTGATCACATTAATGTAACTGGACCGTGTATAGTAAACACAAGGCCATTTCTCTTCTCCTAAGCTTCACATACCACAAGATGCAAGTACACTCCCAGAGGTCAAATCATCATTTCGGTGTGGAATCAGAGCGTTCAAATCAAGTAGATAAACAGACTAATAGCTAAATTGTTTTCGCGGATAGATTCCGAATTATCGATTCGGGTCATAGTTTTGGTGTACCTTAACACTTTTTGACCTTTCTCGAGCGTAATGAAGACAGTAGAGACATCTGTAATATGTCAAACTGTAGGAATTATTGGAATTCCTCCCAGTTTATCTTAGTTTCGGGAATCCTATTCTGCTGTAGTGAAAGTTCCCATTTTTGATGTTCCCTCCTCTGGTAATTCTCTTCTGAGACTAGTGACAACATTGGAATAACAAGAGTTCTTAGAGCACAATGCATTTCCAAATCCATCCATGAAACTTTTCCTTGCCGACGATCACGTTTCATGACGGTTAGTGAACATTGTGTTTTGATTCATGCTGAGTGAGCTAAGAAAGAAAATTTTGAGATATAAGAAAATGTTCCGCTTTCGTTCTTCCCGTCGTATGCAGTCCGCCGTCTTCAAACGTCCTCCATAAGCTCTGCAGTAACGATGAAGGCTGCTTGGGAAATGAATAGATGAATTTTACGTCCTCCATTCACCGACCCGTCGTGTGAAGTCATAACATAAAATTCCTTCACGCTTTTCGTATCACTCAACGGACCGTGTTTTTTAATCGATTTCACGCGACGTTGTACATCAGTGGAGGCAGAGATCAGAAAAGCACTGGCTGCTTTCCAAAGGCAGTACTGTAGCATGCTACATTGCAAACTCCGTAACGTAACTCACCCTGTCAGGATTCATCTTTTCGTATAGCCACCCACGAAGTAGTAACCTTTTAATTGGGACAGGTGACAGATGATCAGCAACAATAGGAAACCACGCAACAGTACCCTTTTATTTACTCACCCAACTTTCGATTCTAACGTTTGTTTCTTAATGTCGTTGACCATAAAGCTTTCGTCAATGAAGTACGACGAAACAAGGTTTTCTTTGGCAGACAAAATTTAGACACAAGTCTCCATGATTTTTGACTCCAGAAAAAGGAGCGAGAAAGATAAAAAAGTTCTGTAGATGTGTAATAAGTGTCCCAGTTTAAAATAGTGTGCGGTGTAATTGCACTGAAAAGGCAAAGAAACTGGTACACCTATCTAATATCGGGCAGGACCCCGCGAGCACGCAGAAGTGCGACCACGTGATGTGGCATTGACTCGACTAATGTCTGAAGTAGTGCTGAGTGAACTGACAGGATGAATCCTGCAGGGCTGTCATAAATCCGTAAGAGAACGAGGGAGTAGAGATCAATTCTGAACAGCACGTTGCAGTGCACCCCAGATATGCTCAGTAATGTTCATGTCTGGGGAATTAAGTGGCCGGCGGAAGTGTTACACTCAGAAGAGTGTTCCTGGAGCCACTCTGTAGAAATTCTGAACGAGTGGGGTGCCGCACTGTCCTGCTGAAATTGCCCAAGTCCGTCGGAATGCACGCACGTGAATGAATGCAGGTGATCAGACAGGATGTTTACGTACATGTCACCTGTCAGAGTTGTATCTGGACGTATCAGGCGTGCCATATCGCTCCAATTGCACAGGTCCCTCACCATTACAGAGTCTACACCAGCTTGAACAGTCACATGCAGGGTCCATGGTTTTATGAGGTTGTCTCCATACCTATGCATGTCCATCAACCCCATACAATTTGAAACGAGACACGTTTCTACAGACAGCATGTTTTCAGTCATCAACAGACCTGTGTCGGTGTAGACGGGCCCAGGCGAGATGTATAGCATTGTGTTGTACAGTCATCAAGGGTACAAGTGTGGGCCTTCGGATCCGAAAGCTCATATCGATGGTGTATCGTTGAATGGTTAGCACGCTCATACTTGTTGACGACCCAGAATTGAAATCTGCAGAAATTTGCGGGAGGATTACACTTGAACGATTCTCTTCAGTCGTCGTTGGTCCCGTTCCTGCAGGATCTCTTGCTGGTCACAGCGATGTCGGATATCTGATGTCTTGCCAGATGCCTGATATTCGCGGTGTACTCGTGAAATGGTCGTATGGGAAAATCCCCACTTCCTCCCTACCTCGGAGATGCTGTGTCCCATTGCTCGTGCGCCGACTATAGCATCACGTTCAAACTCACTTAAATCTTGATAACCTGCAATTGTAGCAGCAGTAAGCGATCTAACAATTGCGCCAGACACTTGTATTATATAGGCATTGCGGACCGCAGCGCCGTATTCTGCCTGTCTACTTATCTCTGTATTTGAATACGCATGCCTATACGGGTTTCTTTGGCGCTTCAGTGTATATGCAACTGTACTGAAATCAGGTAAGCTGCATGTTTTAAAGATGCATTATGACCCCTAGAGCCTGCAAACTTATTACTTCATACAGGCCACAGTGCTACACACAGACGTCTTAGGCAGCATCAGGTGGAGGTGGGGCTGTGTGGAGTTCTTTTGTCTGTTATTTGGTATTATATTTTTGTAATATCAGTTTTATGTCGTCTCGTTGTCTCTGAAGAGTTCTACCACGGAAACCAAGTAGGAGAGTTGGTTGGTGGCTGGTATCCTCTTTCTAAAACACAAACAACGCGCATAGATTAATTACATTCTTTATTCATAAGAATGGTAAGTTACTTAAAATATTCGTTGTGGTACAAGCTCTTCTTTATAGTCCACGCCAGGCTCACGGCAGGTGAGGTACAAAGTCCGCTATGTACACTTTTGTGGTTGCCATGTGCTGCCTGTCTCTGAGTTAGCGGTTCCCAATGGGCTGCGACTGATGACAGTGGAACTTAGTCGGTGCGACAGACTCGAACAGACTAGCCCTTCAGTCTGCAGCAGCAATCTTAGATACTTGCTGCCGAGAGGGCGTTAGCGGCACTTTTTCTGGGAGTCTGTTTTTGGCCTCTGTCGACCTTGTCGCAACCTCTATGCCTCATCGAATGCAGGCACTGGCTTACGCCAGCACAATCATCTATTATACTTGTGGTTGTTGTTGTTGTTGTGGTAATCACTCCTCAGACTGGTTTGATGCAGCTCTCCATGCTACTCTATAGTGTGCAAGCTTCTTCATCTCCCAGTACCTACTGCAGCCTACATTCTTCTGAATCTGCTTAGTGTATTCATTTCTTGGTGTCCCTCTACGATTTTTACCCTCTACGCTGCCCTCCAGTACTAAACTGGTGATCCCTTGATGCCTCAGAACATGTTCTACCAAACGATCCCTTCTTCTAGTCAAGTTGTGCCACAAACTCCTCTTCTCCCCAATTCTATTCAATACCTCCTCATTAGTTATGTGATCTACCCTTCTAATCTTCAGCATTCTTCAGTAGCACCACATTTCGAAAGCATCTATTCAGTTCTTGTCTAAACTTTTTATCGTCCATGTTTCACTTCCATACATGACTACACTCCATACAAATACTTTCACAAACGATTTCCTGACACTTAAATCAATACTCGATGTTAACAAATTTCTCTTCTTCAGAAACGCTTTCCTTGCCGTTGCCAGTCTACATTTTATATCCTCTCTACTTTGACCATCATCAGTTATTTTGCTCCCCAAATAGCAAAACTCCTTTACTACTTTAAGTGTCTCATTTCCTAATCTAATTCCCTCAGCATCACCCGACTTAATTCGACTACATTCCATTATCCTCGTTTTGCATTTGTTGATGTTCTTCTTATACCCTCCTTTCAACACACCGTCCATTCCGTTCAACTGCTCTTCCAAGTCCTTTGCTGTCTCTGAAAGAATTATAATGTCATCGGCGAACCTCAAAGTTTTTATTTCTTCTCCGTGGATTTTAATACCTTCTCCAAACTTTTCTTTTGTTTCCTTTACTGCTTGCTCAATATACAGATTCAATAGCATCGGGGAGAGGTTACAACCCTGTTTCACTTCCTTCCCAACCACTGCTTCCGTTTCATGTCCCTCGACTCTTATAACTGCCATCTGCTTTCTGTACAAATTGTAAATAGCCTTTCGCTCCCTGTATTTTACCCCTGCCACCTTCAGAATTAGAAAAAGAGTATTCCAGTCAACGTTGGCACAAGCTTTCTCCAAGTCTACAAATGCTAGAAACGTAGGTTTGCCCTTCCTTAATCTTTCTTCTAAGATACGTCGTAGGGTCAGTATTGCCAAACGTGTCACAACATTTATACGGAATCCAAACTGATCTTCCCCGAGCTCGGCTTCTACCAGTTTTTCCATTCGTCTGTAAAGATTTCGCGTTAGTATTTTGCAGCTGTGACTTATTAAACTGATAGTTCGGTAATTTTCACATCTGTCAACACCTGCTATCTTTGAGATTGGAATTATTATATTCTTCTTGAAGTCTGAGGGAATTTCGCCTGTCTCATGAATCTTGCTCACCAGATGGTAGAGTATTGTCAGGACTGGCTCTCCCAAAGCTGTCAGTAGTTCTAATGGAATGTTGTCTACTCCTGGGGCCTTGTTTTGACTCAGGTGTTTCATTGCTCTGTCAAACTCTTCACGCAGTATCATATCTCCCATTTCATCTTCATCTACATCCTCTTCCATTTCCATAATACTGTCCTCAAGAACATCGCCCCTGTATAGACCCTCTATATATACTCCTTCCAACTTTCTGCTTTCCATTCTTTGCTTATGACTGGGTTTTCATCTGAGCTCTTGATATTCATGCAAGTGGTTCTTTTTTCTCCAAAGGTATCTTTAATTTTCCTGTAGGCAGTATCTGTCTTACCCCTCGTGAGATACATTTGTCCTCTAGCCATGCCTGCTTAGCCATTTTGCACTTCCTGTCGATCTCATTTTTGAGGCGTATATATTCCTTTTTACCTGCTTCACTTACTGCATTTTTGTATTGTCTCCTTACATCAATTAAATTCAGTATCTGTTCTGTTACCCAAGGATTTCTACTATCCCTTTTTACCTACTTAATCCTATGCTGCCTTCACTATCTCATTCCTCAAAGCTACCCATTCTTCTTCTACTGTATTTCTTTCCCCCATTCCTGTCAATTGTTTCCTTATGCTGTCCCTGAATCTCGGTACAATCTCTGGATTAGTCAGCTTATCCAGATCCCATCTCCTTAAATTCCCACCTTTTTGCAGTTTCTTCAGTTTTAATCTACATGTCATAGATTGTGGTCAGAGTCCACATCTGCCCCTGGAAATGTCTTACAATTTAAAACCTGGTTCATAAATCTCTGTCTTACCATTAGATAATCTATCTGAAACCTGTCAGTGTCTCCAGGCTTCTTCCATGTATACAGCCTTCTTTTATGATTCTTGAACCAAGTGTTAGCTATGATTAAGTTATGCTCTGCGCAAAATTCTACCAGGCGGCTTCCTCCTTCGTTTCTTACTCCCAATCCATATTCACCTACTACGTTTCCTTCTCTTCCTTTTCCTACTGTCGAATTACAGTAACCCATGACTATTAGATTTTCGTCTCCCTTCACTAGCCGGATAGTATCTTTTATCTCATCATACATTTCATCCATTTCTTCATCATCTGCATAGCTAGTTGGCATATAAACTTGTATTACTGTAGTAGGCGTGGGCTTCGTGTCTATCTTGGCCACAATAATGCCTTCACTATGCTGTTTGTAGTAGCTTACCCGCACTCCTATTTTTTTATTCATTATTGAACCTACTCCTGCCTTACCCCTATTTGATTTTGTATTTATAACCCTGTGTTCACCTGACCAAAAGTCTTGTTCCTCTTACCACCGAACTTCACTAATTCCCACTATATCTACATCTACATCTATACTCCGCGAGCCACCTTACGGTGTGTGGCGGAGGGTACTTATTGTACCACTATCTGATCCCCCCTTCCCTGTTCCATTCACGAATTGTGCGTGGGAAGAACGACTGCTTGTAAGTCTCCGTATTTGATCTAATTTCTCGGATCTTTTCGTTGTGATCATTACGCGAGATATATGTGGGCGGTAGTAATATGTTGCCCATCTCTTCCCGGAATGTGCTCTCTCGTAATTTCGATAATAAACCTCTCCGTATTGCGTAACGCCTTTCTTGAAGTGTCCGCCACTGGAGCTTGTTCAGCATCTCCGTAACGCTCTCGCGCTGACTAAATGTCCCCATGACGAATCGCGCTGCTTTTCGCTGGATCATGTCTATCTCTTCTATTAATCCAACCTGGTAAGGGTCCCATACTGATGAGCAATACTCAAGAATCGGACGAACAAGCGTTTTGTAAGCTACTTCTTTCGTCGATGAGTCACATTTTCTTAGAATTCTTCCTATGAATCTCAACCTGGCGCCTGCTTTTCCCACTATTTGTTTTATGTGATCATTCCACTTCAGATCGCTCCGGATAGTAACTCCTAAGTATTTTACGGTCGTTACCGCTTCCAATGATTTACCACCTATGGCATAATCGTACTGGAATGGATTTCTGCCCCTATGTATGCGCATTATATTACATTTATCTACGTTTAGGGAAAGCTGCCAGCTGTCGCACCATGCATTAATCCTCTGCAGGTCCTCCTGGAGTACGTACGAGTCTTCTGATGTTGCTACTTTCTTGTAGACAACCGTGTCATCTGCAAATAGCCTCACGGAGCTACCGATGTTGTCAACTAAGTCATTTATGTATATTGTAAACAATAACTTCAAGCTATCCATTTCCCTTTTTAAATTTTCTAACTTACCTGCCCGATTAAGGGATCTGACATTCCACGCTCCGATCCGTAGAACGCCAGTTTTCTTTCTCCTGATAACGACGTCCTCTTGAGTAGTCCCGCCCGGAGATCCGAATGGAGGACTATTTTACCTCCGGAATATTTTACCTAAGAAGACGCCTTCAAAGTATGCAGGTTTAGTGTATGATTAAATGATGAAGGCGTGCTAAATAGTGTCATATTTTAAGAACAGAACAAAAAGGAGACAGGATAAATTGATATAGATGTTGCTTCACCAACATCACCCTGGGAAGGAAGCTTGGTATATAACTTCCAGTCCAGTGCCCCTATCTTGTGCTGTTCATTTTAGTACTCAACGCATGAACTTCACTTCTCAGAAAAACTCGATATAACTTATGTTGGCGTTATTTGTTAGAGTGCTGAGAGAATTAATATTTTCTAGGCTACAAAACTACTACTCTGTTAGTAAGTAAACCAATTTTCCTTGGCTTTGGAACAACATCCTGCAAGAATCTGATCTAATTACGTCATGTACAGATCTTCGTGGTTGTAGAAAGAATTAACAACTACAACTAAACTAAAAATTGATTTTTTCACAACGAATTTGTATAATAAAACTAATTTGTTTGAGTAGTGTACTTGTATAGTATTTTGTATAGATTGCGGAATATCCATGACATTTCACTGTTGTATATTACTCTGTTTGAATTACTGTTGTCTGTTTGTATGTTACATTGTATTACATTTATTTGGCATTCATATTATTACATTTAGATGATGTGTTCATTTATGTTGTTACTTTAGCATGACGTGTACATGTTTAACGTGGAATCTAGAACAATATCTATCCTCCGACTATTCTAATTACTTCTACTTTTAATTACATTGATGGATAATGCTATTAAGATACCGAGAAGAGAAACTACTTTTTCAAGAGAAATGCTCCTTTTTAGGCGTTTGGAATTAACTGGCAGCGGCTTGTTATCACTAAGCGTTCAGCTGGTCGCTAGAAATGCATCGTACGTTTAGTATCAGAATATGCATCGTTGTGGAACACCCCTGTAAGACAAGTTTGTTATCAACTTGCAGACGACAGCGATGTTGCGCTTCTGTGGCTACGGCACACACACACACATGCACAAACGCACCCACCCGCCCACCCACCCTCCCACCCTCCCCTCCACCCACACACTCACACACACACACACACACACATACACACACACGCACACACACACAAAGACGCTGCTGTTATCAGGCTGGCGTTCGCCTGGCATGGGTAGCGGTGGCGGTGGGGGCGGGTGGGGGAAGACGCCGCCAAGATACCCAGACGGGTGCCCATAAGAAGTCGCCCGGCCGTGTTTCAAGTTGGGCGCGAGTTAGTCGCTGCGGTCCTCGGGACGGAGTTGAGTCGCTGCAGTTGGTGTTAAGTTGTCGGTGGACTCCGCTGGCGGCTGATAGATCCCTCGAGTTTGCGCAAACCGCGCGTGCAGGGCGAGCGGCCCGTCTCAGCGCGCTCGCGGTCTAGCCGCGTCTCCTCTGGCGCGTCTTCGCCCTCCAGAGCTGCAGGGGAGCTTCCTGCGCCACCGCCGACAGACTCTGCAACTGCAAGATAATGGCTTCACACCGAGTTACAGCCAACACACACATTCACTCACCGCGAGGCGCGGCTAGCCACTTCCTCTCTGCTCATCCTCGTTTGTGTCCCAGTCCAACGTTCCTCAGTTTCCTAACTGCTATGTCCTCCAGAACATACCACAGGGAGCCTTACGGCAAGGCTCACTTCCAAAGAGCCGCAGCGTAAATACACACCTCTACAAAAGTCTGAAATTTCATAGACTTTGCTACAGTGACTTCTTATAGTACACTGACATAAGTCTCAGTAAAAAACGGTGAGAACATTTATCTCATGATGATGATTATCAGTCTTTAGTAATGATTATCCTCCCTGCATACGGATGAGTTCTTCCACTCTGCGAGGCATGCTCTGGAAGAGACCATCAAGTATGAGGTCCCAATCCTCAAT
Source organism: Schistocerca serialis cubense (assembly GCF_023864345.2). Lineage (NCBI taxonomy): Eukaryota > Metazoa > Arthropoda > Insecta > Orthoptera > Acrididae > Schistocerca > Schistocerca serialis. The sequence continues at coordinate 143,652,781 of NC_064641.1, read as the reverse complement.
GGCAGCTTCAGTGAGGTCCTGAAGATTAACGGGTGGATTCGGACGCTTTCAAAAGGCCATCTTCAGCAGCTCCTAAGCAAGCTCAGTTGCATTCATGTCCGGGGACAGTGTTGGCCAATGCATTCGGCGGATGTTGCATCTCTGAAGATACCGAGACGCTGCTTAAGTATGGTGCTGTCTCGCATCGTTGTCGACTAGAATGAAGTTTTCACCGACTTCACGTCTGTGAGGCCTTACATTCTTCTGTAGGACCAGACACCGTAGTAATTAGAGGGGTCCGCCGTCCTATCATTATTGCCGCCCAAAATTTTACACTTCCATCTGCAAACGGGTGGACTTACTGAAGATATCAATTTTCATGATGTCATCTAGGGCTTCACCAAACCCCAACTCATATAGTGTCCGGCCGCAAACCAATCCTGATCTCGTCAGCGAACATTACGTTACTCCATTCTGCAATGATCTAGTGTTGACGTGCAAGAGCCGAGGTCATTCTATTGCGTCGGTCCCGTTGGTTCTGTGCAGAACTTCTCATTGATCTCCTCGAATGAAGACCAGTTCGATGCAATCTTATACGTACTGTTCGGTTTGAGGTACGAATCCCCGTTGCCCGGCGGAAGTCATTTCCAATATTTCTGGCAGCTGATGTTGGGCGCCTGCGAGCCGACAGTTAGAGGAAACGATCCTGCTTTCTTATTATCATACGGTGACGACCACTGCGAGGCCTATCGTTCTTATTTCCCGTCCCTATACTTACTTTACACCTTGGACGCACCACTTTGAGTGTCATGAAACCGATCGGCAACATCTTGCTTTGTATGACCTGCTGAAGGTAAAACCACTACCCTGACTGTATCAAAGTGTTTTATGCCTCTACCTGGCAGGTCACACAAACTGAATGAAGCTGTTATTGATACTGGACTGCTCGCGGAGTGCCGTTGCCGCATCGGTATGTTTACATGACTGGCAAACGGGCACAAAGCAAGCCAGTAGTAAACACCATCTAATATATGGGCTTTAACTAGATACAGTATGAAGTGCCTAGGTCAGTGAGACCTCTGGTATCGTATACTACATTTTACGATAGTATTCCAAACGTTTCCCATGGAGTGTATATTGAGTTGCCATAGCGGGCACACACAACGCGGACTTTGTTATACTTCCACCTTTTGTCATCCAAATAGTTCCTTAATCAATATTCTTCAGCCAAAAGCAGATATAAGCAAGCGGTTCAATTTTAAATGACCTGAGCAAGTCCATACTCGTAATCAAGATTCGCAGGTACGATGTGGCTGTAATTTAATCGTGTTCTGAGTGAGTCCTGCACGCACGAAACAGAAACATCGTACACATGTTCATTGACCGGTGCGCCGCACTCTGTAGCCGCCCGGTCTGAGGCACCTTGCCACGGTTCGTGCGGCTCCCCCCGACGGGGGTTCGAGTCCTCCCTCGGGCATGGGTATGTGCGTTGCCCTTAGCGTAGTTAGACTAAGTTCAAAATGGCTTTGAGCACTATGGGACTCAACATCTGAGGTCATCAGTCCCCTAGAACTTAGAACTACTTAAACCTAACTAACATAAGGACATCACACACATCCATGCCCGAGGCAGGATTCGAACCTGCGACCGTAACGCCTACAACCGCTCGGCCACTCCGGCCGGCCTAGTTAAGTAGTGTGCAAGCCTACGGACCTCGGCAGTTTGATCCCATAGGAACTTACCACAAATCTCCAAATTAACCGGTGCGATCACGGAATGTCCTGAAACAAATAATATTTCTACTAGAATGAGGTTTGGTTTCCCTCTTAAGCGGAGTGTGCGCTGATATGAAACTTCGTGGCAGATAAAAACTGTGTGCCGTACCGAGACTCGAAATCGAAACCTTTGCCTTTCGCGGGAAAGTGCTCAACCATCTGACCTACCGAAGCACAGCTCACGCCCCGTCACTAACAACTTTACTTCTCCCAGTACGTCGTCTCCTACCTTCCAAAATTTTCAGAAGCTCTCCTGCGAACCTTGCAGAACTAGCACGAGTTTCGGTCCGACACACAGTTTTAATCTGCCAGGAAGTTTCATATCAGCGCACACTCCACTGCAATCTCATCCTGGAAACATCCCCCAGGCTGTGGCTAAGCCATGTCTCCGCAATATCCTTTCATTCAGGAGTGCTAGTTCTGCAATGTTCGCAGGAGAGCTTCTGTAAAGTTTGGAAGCTAGGACACGAAGTACTGGCAGAAGTAAAGCTGTGAGGACGGGGCGTGAGTCATGCTTGGGTAGCTCAGATGGTAGAGCACTTGCCTGTGACAGGCAAATATACCGAGTTCGAGTCTCGGTCGGGCACACAGTTTTCATCTGCCAGGAAGTTTCATATCAGCGCACACTCCGCTGCAGAGTGAAAACCTCATTCTGGAAACATCCCCTAGGCTGTGGCTAAGCCATATCTCCGCAATATTCTTTTTTTCAGGAGTGCTAGTTCTGCAAGGTTCGAAGTTTGGAAGCTAAGAGACGAAGTACTGGCAGAAGTAAAGCTGTGAGGACGAGGCGTGAGCTGCAGTCATGGACTGTGCGGCTGGTCCCGGCGGAGGTTCGAGTCCTCCCTCGAGCATGGGTGTGTGTGTTTGTCCTTAGGATAGTTTAGGTTAAGTGGTGTGTAAGCTTAGCGACTGATGACCTTAGCAGTTAAGTCCCATAAGATTTCACACACATTCAGACGAGGCGTGAGTCATGCTTGGGTTGATGAGATGGTAGGGCACTTGCCTGCGAAAGTCAAAGGTCTCGACTTCGAGTCTCGGTCCGGCACACAGTTTTAATCTGCCAGGAAGCTTAATGTTTCTACTTTTTTCCATCAGGTGAAAATATGACGCAGTAAGCAGTCTGAATATGATTTTCTCCCTGTCTTAGAGTCAGTATGCTGTTTGTGGCTTTGCGATGCGTGTTGATTTTCTTTGCGAAGGGACAGTTGCTGCAAGGGATTAAGAAGACTTACCCTTTCGGTGCAAAGTGCAATGGATTTTGAAAAGAAATATCGTGCACAACTGGTAAAATTGTTTTATCATAATGGTAGCAATAGCAGCTCTGCATTCCGAGAACATAGTCGACAGGAATAGCTAGAAAGACGCCCTATGTCAATAAATGGACTAAAGAATATAATCAAGAAAACTGAAGAAATAGGTGAATTAGGTGGTGCAGCAGAGAGAAGGAAGCGGGCCATTCCTATGGCTGTTGTTGATGAAGTTACTGTAGCTGTAGCCGACCGTGCCGCACATGCCTCAAATTCTGCAGCCAGTGCTCGAACTGAGTCACAGAAATTGCCTCTCCTCTGGTCAAAAGCTCCAAATGTATATCAGTGGAATTTACACAGATATCCCTATAAGATCTGGAATGCGCACCAACTAAAGCCCCAATGCACGCTACAACGCCGTCACTTTGCCAATATTTTTTTGGCACACATGTAAATGCATGACAATCGTCCTGGGAATATTCTCTTGGTACGATAACGTGAATGCTCAGAACTGTTGTATATCTGATTCTACGGCGATACATGTTCTGCAGGAACATCCACTGCATTCAACTTGTTGTTTATGAAAAAAAGGCACATTACAAAAGCAAAGGATTAAACTAGTAGCTAACCTCTGAAAGTAACCACCGCCCTCTTGACAGCAGAATCTGAAAAATGAATGAAAAACCTCATCTTATCATCATTTCTTTCATTAATGATGACCGGTTATTACCTGATTACCACATCATCATCTGGTCCGGAGAAGCAAAGTGACAAACTGCACATTGCAGCACCAGATCTGAAGATGAGTTACTAGTTGGACAGTAACTGGTCATCATTAATAAAAGAAATACTGATACAGACAGCGTTTTTAATCTACACTCCTGGAAATGGAAAAAAGAACACATTGACACCGGTGTGTCAGACCCACCATACTTGCTCCGGACACTGCGAGAGGGCTGTACAAGCAATGATCACACGCACGGCACAGCGGACACACCAGGAACCGCGGTGTTGGCCGTCGAATGGCGCTAGCTGCGCAGCATTTGTGCACCGCCGCCGTCAGTGTCAGCCAGTTTGCCGTGGCATACGGAGCTCCATCGCAGTCTTTAACACTGGTAGCATGCCGCGACAGCGTGGACGTGAACCGTATGTGCAGTTGACGGACTTTGAGCGAGGGCGTATAGTGGGCATGCGGGAGGCCGGGTGGACGTACCGCCGAATTGCTCAACACGTGGGGCGTGAGGTCTCCACAGTACATCGATGTTGTCGCCAGTGGTCGGCGGAAGGTGCGCGTGCCCGTCGACCTGGGACCGGACCGCAGCGACGCACGGATGCACGCCAAGACCGTAGGATCCTACGCAGTGCCGTAGGGGACCGCACCGCCACTTCCCAGCAAATTAGGGACACTGTTGCTCCTGGGGTATCGGCGAGGACCATTCGCAACCGTCTCCATGAAGCTGGGCTACGGTCCCGCACACCGTTAGGGCGTCTTCCGCTCACGCCCCAACATCGTGCAGCCCGCCTCCAGTGGTGTCGCGACAGGCGTGAATGGAGGGACGAATGGAGACGTGTCGTCTTCAGCGATGAGAGTCGCTTCTGCCTTGGTGCCAATGATGGTCGTATGCGTGTTTGGCGCCGTGCAGGTGAGCGCCACAATCAGGACTGCATACGACCGAGGCACACAGGGCCAACACCCGGCATCATGGTGTGGGGAGCGATCTCCTACACTGGCCGTACACCACTGGTGATCGTCGAGGGGACACTGAATAGTGCACGGTACATCCAAACCGTCATCGAACCCATCGTTCTACCATTCCTAGACCGGCAAGGGAACTTGCTGTTCCAACAGGACAATGCACGTCCGCATGTATCCCGTGCCACCCAACGTGCTCTAGAAGGTGTAAGTCAACTACCCTGGCCAGCAAGATCTCCGGATCTGTCCCCCGTTGAGCATGTTTGGGACTGGATGAAGCGTCGTCTCACGCGGTCTGCACGTCCAGCACGAACGCTGGTCCAACTGAGGCGCCAGGTGGAAATGGCATGGCAAGCCGTTCCACAGGACTACATCCAGCATCTCTACGATCGTCTCCATGGGAGAATAGCAGCCTGCATTGCTGTTAAAGGTGGATATACACTGTACTAGTGCCGACATTGTGGATGCTCTGTTGCCTGTGTCTATGTGCCTGTGGTTCTGTCAGTGTGATCATGTGATGTATCTGACCCCAGGAATGTGTCAATAAAGTTTCCCCTTCCTGGGACAATGAATTCACGGTGTTCTTATTTCAATTTCCAGGAGTGTATTATAACGAGTGAGATCACAGTTTCCTGACACATGACGTCTATTATGAGGCTTCTGATGACACGGTACGGTACATGCACTATACAACTCCGACTCTTCATTAATATATATACAGCGTGATTCAGCTGCCTCTACCGTTTGGTTGTATGCAACCGTCAGTGCCTTCAAAAACCACGCTTTAGATTTTCATATTCTCTCACACACTACATGCAAATTATTATCCCTAAAGAAAAAATTAACAAGGCTTCTTTGTACGACGTTTTATGTAGTTAAATTTCGTATACTTAAATTTTTGTAATGGGGTACGTTTTTACTGGAGGCCACAATTTTCGAGTTATTCAAGAAAAACGCAGTTGAAGGTCACTCTTGTATGTTTTTGTTGAATAATTCGAAAACTGAAGCCTCTAGTGGAGACGTATCCCCGTACAAAATTTAGCTATATTAAATTTCCTACAAATGGTCACGTTCATTTGTTCTGTGGGACTAATACACTACTGGCCATTAAAATTGCTACACCAAGAAGAAATGCAGATGATAAAAGGGTATTCATTGGACAAATATATTACACTAGAACTGACATGCGATTACATTTTCAGGCAATTTGGGTGCATAGAACCTGAGAAATCCGTACTCAGAACAACCACCTCTGGCCGTAATAACGGCCTTGATACGCCTGGGCATTGAGTCAAACAGAGCTTGGATGGTGTGTACAGGTACAGCTGCCCAAGTAGCTTCAACACGATACCACTGTTCATCAAGAGTAGTGACTGGCGTATTGTGATCAGCCAGTTGCTCGGCCACCATTGACCAGACAATTTCAATTGGTGAGAGATCTGGAGAATGTGCTGGCCAGGGCAGCAGTCGAACATTTTCTGTATCCAGAAAGGCCCGTACAGTACCTGCAACATGCTGAAATGTAGGGTTTCGCAGGGATCGAATGAAGGGTAGAATCACGGGTCGTAACACATCTGAAATGTAACGTCCACTGTTTAAAGTGCCGTCAATGCGAACAAGAGGTGACCGAAACGTGTAACCAATGACACCCCATACCATCACGCCGGGTGATACGCCAGTATGGCGATGACGAATATACGCTTCCATGTGCATTCACCGCGATGTCGCCAAACACGGATGAGACCATCATGATGCTGTAAACAGAACCTGGAATCATTCGAAAAAATGACGTTTTGCCATTCGTGCACCTAGGTTCGTCGTTGAGTACACCATCACAGGCGCTGCTGCCTGTGATGTAGTGTCGAGGGTAACCGCAGCCATGGTCTCTGAGCTGATAGTCCATGCTGCTGCAAACGTCGTCCAACTCTTAGTGCAGATGGTTGTTCTCCTGCAAACGTCCCCATCTTGTGACTCAGGGATCGAGACGTGGCTGCACGATCCGCTACAGACATGCGGATAAGATGCCTGTCATCTCGACTGATAGTGATACGAGGCCGTTGGGATCCAGCACGACGTTCCGTATTACCCTCCTGAGCCCACAGATTCTATATCCTGCTAACAGTCACTGGATCTCGACCAACGCGAGCAGCAATGTCGCGATACGATAAACCGCAATTGTGGTAGGCTACAATCCGACCTTTATCAAAGTCGGAAACGTGATGATACCCATTTCTCCTCCTTACACGAGGCATCACAACAACGTTTCACCAGACAACGCCGGTCAACTGCTGTATGTGTATGAGAAATCGATTGGAAACTTTCCTTGTGTCAGCACGTTGTAGGTGTCGCCACCGGCGCCAACCTTATGTGATGCTCTGAAAAGCTAATCATTTGAATCATTTGCATATCACAGCATCTTCTTCCTGTCGTTTAAATTTCGCGTCTGTACCACGTCATCTTCGTGGTGTAGCAATTTTAATGGCCAGTAGTGTAGTTTGCACGTAGCAAGGAAGTGAATATTAAGACAATGTGAATCGGTTTTGAAGGTGTTGCGAGTTGCATAAAACCCAGACGCAGGGGCAGCTGAATGACCTACTACACGAATTCCCAGAAGTTTTGTGACAAACGTCGAGGGGTTGCAGAGGGACTCTTGAGGAACAAATCAAGGATAGGAACTAATGTCCGGAAATGTTATCGAACATCGCTACACAGCATGTCTTATGAGGCACTACCACCTCTCACTAAGCCAACACTCTGGCAGCAGACGTTACTTTGTACGCTGACAGACCATAGATGGAACATTTGTTTGTTAGTCGTGATCGCGACTGACTGCCATGATCACCAGCGGAGAATATGAAGCTATCTGTTACGTAGAAATATTTTCCTCTTGTGGTGCTATGCTGTGTTGCCTCCGTAGATAACTGTTTCAGTCACAGGCTTTCATCAATAGTCAATTTTCCTCCAGGAACCTTCTAAAATCTCCAGTGTTTCCCTGCATGTAGGAGAAAAATAAGCTGCAGATGAAAATTCATGTCCGAAACCGTCATCCACCAGGGCAACAGTGCGTCACATTCATAGAAGACAAGGCTTTTCCACCTGGCAGGTAGTTCCATCATCTCTGTTGGCGATCGTAGTTATCAGGCACTATCTCCGAATAATAAACAAGATTGCGAGACGTTCCGCCTACAGTCCATCAACGTACATGATCACGTCTGCTCCTGAATGGGTGGCCGATTACTTGGACGCTTGGAGTGCCTTTGGATGACATTTCTAGACAAGGGATCCTGTCCTCGATTTGTTCCTCAAGACAGCCTCTACAGCCCCTCGCCCTTAGTCGCAACATTTCTGGGACAACCGGTGTATAATCTCTTCGACCAGCAAGTTTTCATCAACACGCCCGTTATAAACAGTAATTTTCTGAAGGTTGTTGTCAAGAGCCCGACATGTTCGGTTTCAGTTACACTTTGGCTCTACACCATATTGTTCAGAATTATTTTTTTTTGTTTAGAATATTTTACGTGCTTGTATATGAGTTTCATTATTCCCCGCAATCATACAGATGATAAATTACCGCATTCATTCATATTCCATTAAAGTGGCCCGCATTGTGTGTTACAAGAGCTCTGCAATCGTCGTGTTTTCCAATATGTGAAGTAGGGCTCTATGATTAACACACGAGGTAATAAATTATTAGCCACAGAAACTTGTTGATTGCCGCGCGATGAGCGTAATAAATATCTCGTTATTATTCATACACATTTTAATGACTAAATCGGTAAATAATCGTCCAGCAGTGGATTACAGGTATTGAAACCGCTCCGTTCCCAATCCAGAGCTGGTGTGTTGGATGTTGCAAGGATGTGAAAAGTGAATTGAAATTCCACATTGCCGAGCGAGGCGGCGCAGTGGTTAGCACACTGGACCCGCAGTCGTGAGGATGACGGTTCAAACACGTAGCCGGCCATCCTGATTTCCGTTTTCCGTGATTTCCCTAAATAGATTCAGGCAAATGCCGGGGTGGTTCCTTTGAAAGGGCACGGCCAACTACATTCCCCATTCTTCCCTAATGCGATGGGACCGATGACCTCGCTGTTTGGTGCACTCCTCCAAATCAACCAACGAACCAAATTCCACGTTGATGAAACATTTAATAAGGGTGCAACACTAGAAAAACGGCCTGTAGTATCTCAATATCCTGATACATTAATTGAGAAAAAATTATCGCATGAGGCAAAACAATTATTCTTTTAATCTCAGCCGGCCGTGGTGGCCGTGTGGTTCTAGGCACTCCAGTCCGGAACCGCGTGACTGCTACGGTCGCAGGTTCGAATCCTGCCTCGGACATGGACGTGTGTGATGTCCTTAGGTTAATTAGGTTTAAGTAGTTCTAAGTTTTAGGGGACTGATGACCTCAGATGTTGAGTCCCACAGTGCTCAGAACCATTTGAACCATTTTTTTTAATCTCACTCTCTCCTCTGCATTTACAAAGTGAGTGAAAGGAACTGAAATTCAAATTCAGTCTATTCTTGGTATTGGATCAGTCTCCTTAAGTGTTGGAATTAAATCGGATCATAAGTAAACGTACTTAGTTCTCTTAAAGTAACAGTTATTTATATAACTTTACCTCTTAACAATTTCGATATATTTGTTGTTACTGAGGAAATCTGTGGAGAACTGTGTACGTCGAATAACGGGAATGTTGGGGAAATGCACAGTACTTAACAGTTACGTGTGTCGGAACATAGAGATATACATGTCGTTATGTCAATGGAAGATCTAAGCAAATGTGTCAAGGACATAGTTACTATTTGTCCAGTGCAGTTGGCTCGAACAGCCAAGTGATCGTATAAAATTTAATTACTAATATGAAATATGGAAGCACCGGAGTGTACAGTAGTAGTATCAGTGACACAACCCAGGTTTTCAGAGGTTGGCTTTCACTAGTTATATTCTATATTTTCGCCGCAGACAGTAACAGTAAATTGTTATATTTGTGGGGATGGAAAAACCAGAGATGAAACAAAGTGGATTATTAGTAAATCGAACCGAGCATAATACATCCGGAATGTATTTTCATGTTACTGCTATGATTGCAGGTACGACTATAAGTACGGTAACTAAACCTATGTAGTATTGAAAGCAGAAACCTTTAGCGTTTTTCCCCCGGAAAACCTAGCTGTTCTGAATAACACTTCAGATCCCACTTACAACGCAAATTTGTAAGGGTTGCCCTCTGCCTGCTTTTAAAACCCTACTGTTTTGTCAAGTTGCAGACCGAGGATCTGAATGGTGTCATTGCTCGCAAGAAAACGGTGTTTAAGATAATTGCATTTATTACTCACAACATAAGCAATTTCCATCTCTTTTGCGACTGTAGTTTATGTAATCTGGAGAGGAATACGGTGAATCCAGCATCGGGCTCAAGGTCGACGAGGACGCTGCTTCAGCACAGAGGGGAAGTCGATGTCACCCACGTGCGGTGGATTTCCTCGCCGGCGAGGTAGGGGCGCCGCGTTGGTAGCCCCGCTTTGAGATGGCGGCGACCGGCAAGTGTCTGTTTGGTTCACACGTCGTTTTGGGGAGTCATCAGTCAATACCAGATCATTGCCCGCTTTGTCCCATCACGTGGACTGCAGTGTCGCATGCCGCCATATGTAAGGGGCGTTCAAAAAGCAACGGGCTGGAGGCACAATTACAGAAACCAGCACCTTATTGTTAGAAATGTTGACCCTGGCTGTTGAGACACTTGCCCTACTGTGACACAAGGCGGTGAATGGATGTCTCATAAAATTCCCGGGGCTGTGATGTTAACCGGTTCCGCACGCACAGCTGGACATCGTCGTCCGAGGTGAATCGTTTGCCCCACAGAGCCACTTTAATAGGATCAGAAATGGCGTAATCACAGGTAGAGAGTTCCGGACTGTTTGGAGGGTGGCCGAGAACCTCCCATTTGAATTTCTGCAGGAGTGCCGCGACTGTGTTGGCCGTATGAGGCTTTTCATTGTCAAAATTTTATGAAAGTATGATGTAATACTAAAGCATTTTATATCTAAAACTATGAACACTGGTATTTTTCTAAGCAAATATCTGTTAGATGATGAATGTGTCTATGGAAATATAATCACAAGAAGTCAAAAGGAAGGGGTAACAAAGACCTCCGACTCCAGCTTCCAGAATCGCTTTTTGCTCAGAAGTACGTTTAGAAAAAGTAATGCTTCTATGGCTTTAATTAGCGCGAATAGCTTAGAAGATGTTGCAATTTGCGAAAAAAATAAAAATTTGATTAAAGAAAACCAAAAGGTATCTGTGCAGAACATACAGTCCACGTGAGCGAAGTAGCGAGCGCCAAGCTAGTGTAATGTAAACGTGAACAGGCATCTGAAGATGAAATTGTCAGTTCGAAACAAGTAACGGTGGTACCTTTCTTTCGTACGCAGCCACGGTCTCAAAAATCTCAGTTTTCGACAAAATAGCACGAGGAGTGTTTCTCTTCCAGGTGCCAGTAATAGTCAGGAACTACGTTTAATTATGATAACTGAAGTACAGAAACAGAGCATTATGCTTTTAACTAGAAGAACTGTAGTCAACATATATCGCTTCTACGAATTATTTAGGAATAAAGGGCGCGACTCACCGAAAGACAGAAGCGCCGGTAGGCACACAAAAATAGTAACAGAGACTGGTTAGCTTTCGGAATGCACTTCCTTTAACAACACTAGCGCACGCGCGCACACACACACACACACACACACACACACACACACACACACACACACACGCTCATACACACTCCTATTTCCCTACAATCAGTCTATATCTTCCAAAGTTTGGAACTGCTGAGGAAAGCACAGCTTGGCACAAAAAGCATGTGCTTCAGCTAACTCATGTTCAAAAGACTTTCTTCATGGTTTGGCACCTGGATCAAGTCTATGGACATGCAACAGAGAACCGAGAACACAACAGCAACGAGAATGAAACAAACGAAACATATTGCAAATACACAGGCGAAGTTATCCATACCTGTTCGATTACGCTATAAGCGAAAATATTACCGGAAACTGTAATAATTGTCAAATTCCAAGGAATAATTATACGGAACTACTTGAACAGGTATGACCACGTAATACTATCTGTATGCCAAGCTGAGATTCACGGAAAAATCTTAAGAACACATAAGTTACCCACGAACACTTCTTACTTTCGTTCTTGGGTACTGCTAATGTGCCTGCGTATGAGGTTCTTTGTTCCAAGAGAGAGAGCGACACGGTGGTGATCAATAAACGGTAGTGGTAAACGCTACAAGAGAGGCAGCGTGTATCACAGAGAGGTTTACTGTTGTAGTTCTGAGAGTGTACAGTTCAATATTGTACTTGCCAACACATTTCCCTTACGAAATGACCAAGACGAGAAAAATTAGAGATATTGAAGCTCATACGGAGGTTTATAGACAGTTGCTCTTCCCACGCACCATTCTTGAGTGGAATAGGAAATCGGGCATCACATAGTGGTAACAGGAGTGCCATCCGCCACAAATACTAAAGTGGCTTGCGAAGTACTCACGTAGATGCAGATAAAGATGTAGAATAATCAGGTCCCACGAGTGATTGTTCCCTACAGGCTCCGATTCAGTTTCTTGCATTGCCTCTGCTGCGGCGTATTTCTTGTTCTTTTATGTAATAGCCACTATGAACTACGGTTACTTCTTCTGCTTCTCCTTTCTTTTCTTCCACGTTTCTCTCATCATTTTAGATGTTTCTCTTCTCGTTCTTCTGTTCAAGTGGCTCTATTCTTCTTCTCGGCGTTTTCATGGAAACCTTTAGAAACTTGCAATCTCTCTCTGAGTGACAGTCGTTCCTCAATATCGTGTGGAGTAATTCAGAGACCGTCCATATCCCTTCCAATTCCTTTTCACCGTGTGTTATCCATTTTTAATTTCCCAAAATACGTGAAAAGTCTTTCCGTCAGTCGGTGGGGGGGTTCGTCCTTTGTATGTGGTCATCGGAAGCTATTATTATTTTCCTAATCATGCCTGTACTTCCTCAATATGCCTAAAAAGTCCACTTTTATGACGTCTTCTGCACTGTTCTTTTCTCTTTATTATATTTTCCTCACAATTTTTCTTTGTGTGCTATCCAGTGCTGCATCATCGACGAGTTTTTGTTTAAACATTCTGCTGCATGAAGTACTTCTGTGCGAATTGCAATAGAGTAGTGTCTAAGTTTAGCATTAAGGGATATTGATTTCTTATTATACCTTACGTCCTTAGTGAGATAGTACGCTTTTTCGTCTCATCAACTCTTTCTTTAATGTCTTTCTTTCTTCGAAATGCCTTGTTCAATAACTTCTCTTAGACAGTTCAACTTGTTAATTATCTCATTATTGGCATACTAGATTTCAGTATACTGGGGAATGTCATCATTTTAAATGCAAACGTTTTTAGTTATCCTTTGTCGTGTCTGTCAGAGTTTTAGAGTGAACAAAAAGTTTTCTGCCGCTAGTCACAAATTATTTTCATAACGGGACTCAATATCAGGTGGATTTACGTGGTTTAATACGACATGTACGTATGGTGACGGACTTCGGGATAGTAAAAACAAAACACTGTTGTTTCATTCGGCTGCCTTGATGTTTGTCATACATATGGTTTTACGAAATTTGATTAGCAACCCTATTATATTAGTTACTTCTTTCAGCGATTCTACCCGTTAACTGGCTGTTTCCATTAAATCTGAAAAAGATTCTAGACGATCTATTTGTAGGTTGTCCATTTTGTAGCTTAATCGGACTCATTGATTTTTCTTTCTGGTAATGACATTCTGGATTCCCTTACCATATTTTCTAGAACACATTTAAAGAGCACTGTGAGACACAAATTCCCTGTCCGATTGCAGTTTTCATCTCAGGACTTCTAGTAATTTCTGGTGTAAATTTAATTTGAGATTGCGAGTTTGTTACTGTTTGCTTAACTGCAACTGTGGTTTTTCCATCCAAGCACAACACACTGCCTTTAGGAGAACCCTATTAGTAGCTTCTATTCTCCTCTTTAGTACAAATCAGTATTGTGAAAGAAGACGACGGTAATTTTTTTCGTTATTTTAGCTCGTACCACAATGTCAGTTAGTTCCTTACATTTTCCATAGATCATTCGAACGATTCTTTTATCGAAATGATATGGAACGAGTCATCTTACAGGATACATATAAATGATTAGTGTTAACATTAATGAACATATTATCATTCAGTTCCTTCTCAGGTAACAACACTTATAATTAACATTTATTTATTTACATTACTAGCTGTCAGTTATTAAATAGAAGATCGTCAAAGAATAGAGGAGTTGACCAGGAGAAATGATGTTAAATTAGATTTGAAACTTGCTTCTGTACCTGTCAGACATTTTATATTATTGGGCAAATAATCAAAAATTCCATTTGTTGCTTATTTGACAACTCTCTGAGCCACTGTCAGTTTTAATAATGGGGAATGAAGGTTATTTTTCCCTCTAGTGTTGTAGTTATGTACATCACTGTTCTCCTTATATTGTAATGAATTATTTATAACAAATTTAATTTGCGAATTTATGTATTGTGATGGCGCAGTTAAAATTCTGAACTCCTTAAAATGTTGCCAGCATGACGTCTGTGGGTAAACACCACATAAAATTCTTATTTTTTACTTTTGTGGAATCAGTACATTCTTCATGAGTGATGAGTTATCCCAGAAAATTATTCCGTACATCGTTACTGAATGGAAAAATGCAAAATATGTCAGGAGCTTGAGATATTTGCTTCCAAGGTTAACAATTATACAAAGAGCAAGTTTTTGTCCATATGTACGCCTAGAAATATGGAGTATTGTACCTTACATACCGATTCCTGCTCATGTGCTACATATTTTGTTGATATGAGTGTATTTGTTGTCAGAACTGAATGTAGTGTGTTCTTTCAAAATTTACAGGAGTCCATTTTCGGAGAACCACTTAATAAAACTTTGTAAAACATTATTTACTAACTCTTCAGTGGCTTCCTCTCTAAGGGGATTTATTATAACACTATAATCGTCTGTGAAATGTACGAATTATGCTTGATGCATGTTAAGTGATAGGTCACTCACATATATAAGAAATAGGAGTGGACACAAAATTGAACCCTGTGGTACACTCCTTTGTTATTTCAAAAAAATGTTCAAATGTGTGTCAAATCTTATGGGACTTAACCGCTAAGGTCATCAGTCCCTATGCTTACACACTACTTAACCTAAATTATCCTAAGGACAAACACCCACACCCATGCCCGAGGGAGGACTGGAACCTCCGCTGGGACCAGCCGCACAGTCCATGACTGCAGTGCCCTAGACCGCTCGGCTAACCCCGCTCGGCTTTGTTATTTAAACCCAGTCATTGAAATGTTCGACTTACCCGACATTGTTTGAATTAATCAGCACAGCCTTTTGCACTCTGTTTGTCAATTACGATTCGAACCAACTGCGTGTAAAGACATCATTTCCATAGAATTTTTCCATCAGGGTAACATGATCTACACAGTCGAAGGCCTTGGAGAGCTTATATACAAGACGAACGGATGATACATTATTATTGAACGCTTGTACCACTTGGTGAGTGAATGTAGAAATAGCACTAGATAGAATAGCAACACACTATGATGATAAATACGCATAATAGGGTTCTGTCAAAGTAAACGCTGTGTGTGGATCATGGAGGCGGTAGGCAGCCAGAAACCGACACCTCGAAGCAGCACAGTGGTATCCTTGTGGGAGGGTGGGGGCGGAGCTTTAGGCAGGGCATGGTCCGCTTGTCTGGGGGCTATTTTACATGCGGCACGGCGACCGCAGGAAATTGGGGAGTGTGATTCACGCTGCCGAGGGCGAGGTCGGTGCCGGCGAAGACCCGACCCTACACACACACACACACACACACACACACACACACACACACCAACACACATAGTCATACACATGGCCGCACGCGCGCACGTAAGAAGCGAGCACAGGAAAGCGACCCGCGTCACGACCCCTCGTACGGTCGCCAAGTGAGACTCCACCACCAGGCGCGGACGCGAGATAAGGTCAGCAGTGATACGTTCAGCGGCTGGAAGAAAACTTACAGGGATTTCCAGGATCTATTCTTCCTGCTCTCTGTCGCTCACCGGCCGCTACCGCAAACTCTGCGCAGAAGTGTACCTCGAATCTTTCACTCAAGACAGTGAGCAGAAATCTCACAAGTTTCATCGTAGCCACTGGTCTTGAAACAGAGTTAGCAACGTCCTTTAGCTCTTATTATTTTAGATCTCTCCATCCATGCACCTACTGTACTTAACACCTGCACCAGTAGTATGTACGTATACAATCCTTCGCCATGATCGCGCTGTACAGTGCCGAAAAAGGTATTTAGAGGATGTACTGTTCTCTCAGTACCACTTCATTTGAATGCTTTCTGTCCCGCTTAAAATTTCAAGACTTCTGTACTACTCTACCTTTCAGATTATGTCTACTATACTTTACTTCAAACTAGACCGGGTTCTCTCATATCACGTCCAAAAAATTCGTCTTATTGGTATATCACTTATATTAACAAATGTTAGTATCACTGTATAGAGCATTATGCGTACTGTTGACTTAACTTTTACGTTTCACTTACTTATCTCTTCAGTGTCTCGTCTGTATCTGCGAAAAAGATAAGCAAGGTCACATCTTTTAATGATTGTTTTAGTAGTTGTCAGACTCCGTGTTACCCAGCCAGGTGAAGCAGCTGGAAATTGGCATTCTTGGTTTAACAAAATTGCCCGGCCATCTATATTTAAATTTCATACCTGTCTTTAAATCGTTTTAGGCAGAAAGCAAAAATAGCGGGATGGTTCTTTTAAAAATCAGTAGCTTTACCATTAACTATTTAAATTTAAAATTTATTCATGATTTGTGGAATAGATTGAGGTTAGCGACTATATTACACATTTAAGAAAAATTTACTGCTTTCTTCGCTTCTTGCTAATACGTTTTAGCACGAATCATTTCGGCAGCATGCTGCCAACATAAGGTTCTTTACAGTTACATCCGTGGTTTATAGTCAGTTGTTTACATTTGGAATGTAAAGAGTTGAACGTTAAAAGTGCTGAGTGACGGGGCTGTTCCTATTCTTGAGCTCTGTGTGTGCCAGATAAACGCTTGTTCAACAAGAATGTAAATAAATGAACGAGTAAGTTGAATTGAACATATAATTCACTCAAAGTACACACAGAAGTAGACCATTCTTTCTCTAGAGGGGCACATTTAGGTACACAGCCTCACCGGTAGACCCAGGTAATAAAACTCATCACACTACAACGGAATGTCACGTACTCCACAGACGTTTTTCTATTTTCATGCCTCACTGTTCTTAAAATTATCTATGATGCGTGGAATAGGATGAAGTCAGTGACGATATTACAATATTTATAAAACCATTTTTCTGCTTTAGTCATGTCCTGCTGTTATTCATTAGCTCTGTGCGTTTCGGCATCATACTGTCAACATTGTATTATTTGCAAAGGATAAAGTAATCTTTACCTAGGTTTCAATAGATATAAATCTATCTTCTTCAGAAGACGCCTGGGGACAATGAACATCGTAATATATATTAAGGTATGAAACATGAGTCAAGAATAAAGTTTAACATATATTAGGAAAATATTGTATTACAAGATGTGAGAAAGATTCTTGGTACTTACAGTATTATAACAACATGAAGTGATATGTCCTTATCGTTTAGGCAAACATCTGCATAGTTACATTAATCATATAAAATATAGCCCTGACAACAGGGTTTGTCAAACAAATAAAATAGGTACATAGAAGTTGCAGAGCGCCTAAGCGACTGAGTAAAATCGGCCAGCGTAGTAGCACAGCGGCCAGGGCAGGTGGCGCTCATGTCGCGAACTATGTGCCGATAGGCGTACTGAAGTAACATCTGAAACATCAATTTTAAATGCGTTCTTAAATAGAGTGATAATAAATAAATTGGCAAGCATTTGACACTCCCGTTATGACATTGTGGGAGGTATAGGAACAATAACGTAGATACATACACCAAAAAGACAGGTGGCGCTTCCGCCGTGAGTTACATGCAGTGGTCTATATAGCCATATGTAGGATAGACAGGTCAAAGGACGGAGACTAGATCTGTGGGAAGAGCTATTTATTTTTAAACATCTAGAGCTCAAAGACGGCAATATTCTGAATGATCAGTTGAACCTTGCCTGTAAACAATTTTTCGAAGGCTTTAAACCCGTACTGTGTAATATATAACATTAATGTTAGTAACCTCAGTAGTCTATTTCCTCAGGAAGCTATAATGCACTTTCAAATCCTCCAGTTTACTATCGTTTATATAATGTGTTCTTTTCACGATATATGGCTGCCACTACAGCGGCCCTCATGTAATTTTCTCTTATTCTATATTACGTAGTAACTGGATTGTAGACCAGGTCTCGTAATTTTCTTAAAAGCCATTACTGATTGTTCTTGATGGTTTGACTTATATACGTTCTATGGGCTTCACTAATATGGTAATATAACTTTATATTTTGGCTATATAGACCACTGCATGTAACTCACGGCGGAAGCGCCACCTGTCTTTTTGGTGTATGTATCTACGTTATTGTTCCTATACCTCCCACAATGTCATAACGGGAGTGTCAAATGCTTGCCAATTTATTTATTATCACTCTATTTAAGAACGCATTTAAAATTGATGTTTCAAATGTTACTTCAGTACGCCTATCGGCACATAGTTCGCGACATGAGCGCCACCTGCCCTGGCCGCTGTGCTACTACGCTGGCCGATTTTACTCAGTCGCTTAGGCGCTCTGCAACTTCTATGTACCTATTTTATTTGTTTGACAAACCCTGTTGTCAGGGCTATATTTTATATGATTAATGTAACTATGCAGATGTTTGCCTAAACGATAAGGACATATCACTTCATGTTGTTATAATACTGTAAGTACCAAGAATCTTTCTCACATCTTGTAATACAATATTTTCCTAATATATGTTAAACTTTATTCTTGACTCATGTTTCATACCTTAATATATATTACGATGTTCATTGTCCCCAGGCGTCTTCTGAAGAAGATAGATTTATATCTATTGAAACCTAGGTAAAGATTACTTTATCCTTTGCAACTGGTCGGCTGTTCTTAGTCTGTTTTACGTGGAACCATTGCTGTAGCGCAGCTATGTTTAAAGTATTGTATTATTTAGTTACCTGTACCTTAGTTAGAATATTCTGTTGGAGTGTGACAAAAATTATTTACTGGGTATGTCGATGGAGCAGTGAATCCGAATTTGTCCCAGTACAGGAAGATTAGTTAATGTTTTGGCGTGTACTTCGAGTCTATTATATGTTTATATCATCTCACTGACGTCTGTAAGTTGTTGATTATGTGTTTGTCTGCACAGGGCGCAGGAACAGGCACAATGCCGTCACTGAGAAATATCACATTCATTTGATTATTTTTACAAATGTAAGCAACTAAATGGAAACAACTGATTTAACTGTAAAGCACCTGAGGACTGCAGCATGATACTAAAACACATAGTGCAAGTAAAATATTAGTAAAAATTGACTAAACCAATGAAAATTACTTCATAAAGTAACTAATTACTAACAGTACACTCTAGATCATGTTTTATTACCGGTTACTACCGATTTCTGCTGAATTACATCATCTGCAGATTTAACACAAAACTGTTGTTAGAAGCGGCATAAACTGATTTGCATCATCATAAGTGGAGTCGCAGCTTCTACATTGACAATATTGAAGTTCCTGTGTCCATCACCAAGCGAGGTACAGTGTTCATTTACTCACTTATCTAGGTATATTTCTCTTTCTGGTTTATCTATCGATTAAATGATTTTCCGTTATGATATCTTTGAAAAGGAGAAGGTCTAAATCCTTCCTCTGTCCGAGTAAATTGTCCGTACTGACGACCACGTCGCCGACGGATCGTAAAACCCTCTAATTCTCTGCAACCAATCTTTGAGCTTCGTTACGTATGTATTTAACTTTCTTCTGCGTTTTATGAATCTCTGATATATTATAGAATACTGAAGTAATGATTTTTAAATAGAATGATGCGTTGAAATGGTCAGAGCGGTGGAATAAAACCTAAACTTACCTTCCTAGGAAGACGGACGTTAAGAGGGGTAAATAACATTTGCATAGAGATAACAAATATGCGCTGTAATGGAACCTTTGACGAGACAGTCTGGTGGCATCTCACAAACCGATTAGTGTATGTAGCGGAAATTCATATTTCCATCTTGGAAGTGTCGTTTGTTTTCTTGTTGCGATGGTTCCAGCTTTAACACTGTATGCGTAGCGGCCTCGACAATGTATTACAAGAATATATGCGGCAAGTTTGCCATCGTCGAAAAGCTTGCGAGTGAGCCTAGTGCGTACACGAATAACAACGCAGTTATTGCGTGCACAAAAACGTACCGATTACCAAGTGACCTGCTCAAAATCCCGCTTCGAGGAGTACTGAATATTTATGAGATGCCTCGGAACAGCAACTTAGTGCCACGGCACGTAGACTTGAATCAATGCCTATCACCGTGCCATCTATGAGCAAAGTGTCGGACTCCGTTCCATAGAAAATGTGCCGCGTCATAACCGGTAGTAACTGCAACAAAGAGAATGTATGCGTCAGACCACGACTAGACTCCAGTGAATGTCACGAACGACACACACTATTTACTTAGGGTCTCAGGATGCCTTTTGTAGGACGGTGTGTTGTAACGCGGATTAACGCATTTTTTGTGGGCATCTCCGTCACAGATCCTGATTTTTCAATAAATGGAATCGTCAGAAAGAAGACAGGAACGCTTTACATAGCATTCGACTCAGTAAAGGTCTAGTGTCACAGTAACGGTTTTTAATCTGAAAATTCACTCAAATCTCGCTTGCATGGCGCAGGTCATGTGACATTCCAAGGAAACCATTTCGATACGTGAACTATTATTTATTACAAATCTAAGTAACAAAGGAAGATTTAGAATACCCAGATAATAAATAGGAGCGCTTAAAAGATGACAGTATTGAACACGTTATATACCGGGTGTATCTCCTAAGACTGATCAGCTGCGTTTTCTCCGGTGTTTCAGCATATATATGAAATTTCGAATTTGCATTATGTAGCTGGTGTCAGCCCAAACAAATAGTGCTCAACACGTCTTTCATGCGACAGCCAGCGTCAACGGAAACTGTTGTTTTCTTCCCGTTACAAATAAAATTATTTGTAAAGCGAAAATTTACGTACCTTTTCATAGAGCGGTCCCGAATTAATCCCGTAAGATATGATTTTTATCGATATGTGTTAACAGAGACAGAAAACTTTAAGCAGCAACAGCACTGCCTTGGCGCATGCTGGCTACTACCGCCAAGCATGCAGTGGTAGCACTGCTGAAAAACTTGTCATTCTTCATATATTACTGATTCTGATAAGGGAAGATGTATGACAAAATTACTAAAACATTCGGATTTTTTTATTGCGTAATTTATTAGATTGATTCGTTATGAATAACATCGCAGAGTTTCATAAACTAATACTGGCTAGAAATATGTTTAAAACTGTTTGGGCGTCTGCGCTTGCCACAACCCCTCTTTCTATGCTGTGATTCACACCTCCTTTAGACTAAAAATTTTTTGGTGGTTAAGTTTTCATTCACACAATCGAAACGAAGACGATTCTACTAGGCTGTGAGGAAGATTGTATTAGCTTGTTCCTTTGTTTTTGAATAGTACCTGCTACAAACGTATTTCAGTTTCTAGTTTGGCATATTTCAACCTTATTAGCTCGAAATGGGTCGTAACAGCGGACGCATATTCAAGAAAGTGAGTAATCGTCGAATTTCGCGTGTAGAAGGTAAAGGAAATTTAAATAACAGCGTTGCAGATGCTGCTCATAAGCGTGAAGAACAATTTTCAACAATTTACAGAGTTCATCGAAGAAGAAAAATAGTGAAGGAATGGATGATGCTATGTACAGCGTCAAAGGCGAGTTTTAATGTGGATTTAGGTTAACTGACTTAGAAATACTTGCCCATGTGATTAACGTTTCATGTGCTTATGGTAAGTAGGGGTCAAAGTGCCTTAGACTGTATGATGACGGTGACATCCGCTCACATGGGTTTAACGAAAACTGTACACATTATCATATGTAGATATCACTAGACAGGTATCTGCCAATCCCTTACACACTTGGCAAGCCAGTTAAGGGTTAAGTGCCGGCAGAGCCTAGGGTTCCATACAGGTGCATTCACTCTGAAGGTACTTAGAAGCACTGATGAAGCGCAACTGGAGAAAGCTCAGGCAGCAGAAGGAGAAATGCAAAAGTTGGCTAGGCAAAGGAAGCAGGGGGAAGGAATTACTCCAGGAAGTCGAGGAGGAGAATAAAGATTATGGATATGGACAGTATTCGCCACTAGAGGTATAGCAATATTGTCAAAAATTGAATAATAAAACTTTAAATGAGAATTCCCATTCACTGACTTTTTTGAGCTAGAGTGTACCTTTTCTTAGAAACTACACTATGTGATCAAAAGTATCCGAACACCTGGCTGAAAATGACTTACGAATTCGTGGCGCCCTCCATCAGTAGTGCAGGAATTCAATATGATTTTGGCCCACCCTTAGCCTTGAAGACAGCTTCCACTCTCTCAGGAATACCTTCAGTCAGGTGCTGGAAAGTTTCTTGAGGAATGACAGCCCATTGTTCACGGAGTGCTGCACTGACAAGAGGTAACGATATCGGTCGGTGAGGTCTAGCGCGAAGTCGGCGTTCCAAAACATTTCAAAGGTCTTCTATAGAATTCAGATCAAGTCCTGTGAAACTTCTGTGAAGTTTGGAAGGTAGGAAACGAGCTACTGGCAGAATTGAAGCTGTGAGGACCGGTCGTGAGTCGTGCTTGGGTAGCTCAGATGGTAGAGCACTTGCTTACGAAAGGCAAAGGTCCCGAGTTCGAGTCTTGGTCCGGCACACAGTTTTAATCTGCTGAGAAGTTTCATATCAGCCCACACTTTGCTTCAGAGTGAAAATCTCATTCTGTGTGCTCAATAATGTT
This sequence comes from Schistocerca serialis cubense, assembly GCF_023864345.2. Lineage (NCBI taxonomy): Eukaryota > Metazoa > Arthropoda > Insecta > Orthoptera > Acrididae > Schistocerca > Schistocerca serialis. The sequence continues at coordinate 143,629,965 of NC_064641.1, read as the reverse complement.
TATGTCTGGGGAGCTTAGTGGCCCGCCAAAGTGTTTAAATTAAGAAGAGTGTACCTGGAGCCACTCCGTAGCAATTCTGGACTGTAGGGTGTCGCATTGTCCTACTGGAATCGCCCAAGTCCATCGAAATGCACAATGAACATAAATGGATGCAGGTCTTCAGAGAAGATGCTAACGTACATATCACTTGTCAGAGTCGTATCTAGACGTATCAGGGCTCCCATATCACTCCAACTGCACACGCCCCACACCATTACAGAGCATCCACCAGCTTGAACAGTCCACCGCTGACATGCAGGATCCATGGATTCATGAGGTTGTCTCCATATCAGTAGACGTCCATCCACTCGATACAATTTGAAACGAGACTCGTCCGACCAGGCCACATGTTCCCAGGCACCAACAGTCTAATGTCAGAGTTGACGGACCTAGGCGAGGCGTAAAGCTTACTGTCGCACATTCATCAAGGGTACACGAGTGAGCCTTCGGCCCTGAATGCCCATATCGCTGATGTTTCGTCGAATGGTTCGCACGCTGACACTTGTTGATGGACCATCATTGAAATCTGCAGTAAATTGCGGAAAGGTTGTACTTCTGTCACGTTGAACGATTCTCGTCAGTCGTCGATCGTCCCGTTCTTGCAGGATCTGTTACGGGAAGCAGCGATGTCGGAGATTTGATGTTTTACCGGATTCCTGATATTCACGGTACACTCGTGAAACTGTCATACGGAAAAATACAGGGTGTTTCAAAAATGACCGGTATATTTGAAACGGCAATAAAAACTAAACGAGCAGCGATAGAAATACACCGTTTGTTGCAATGTGCTTGGGACAACAGTACATTTTCAGGCAGACAAACTTTCGAAATTACAGTAGTTACAATTTTCAACAACAGATGGCGCTGCGGTCTGGGAAACTCTATAGTACGATATTTTCCACATATCCACCATGCGTAGCAATAATATGGCGTACTTTCTGAATGAAATTACCCGAAACCTTTGACAACGTGTCTGGCGGAATGGCTTCACATGCAGATGAAATGTACTGCTTCAGCTGTTCAATTGTTTCTGGATTCTGGCGGTACACCTGGTCTTTCAAGTGTCCCCACAGAAAGAAGTCACAGGGGTTCATGTCTGGCGAATAGGGAGGCCAATCCACGCCGCCTCCTGTATGTTTAGGATAGCCCAAAGCAATCACACGATCATCGAAATATTCATTCTGGAAATTAAAGACGTCGGCCGTGCGATGTGGCCGGGCACCATCTTGCATAAACCACGAGGTGTTCGCAGTGTCGTCTAAGGCAGTTTGTACCGCCACAAATTCACGAAGAATGTCCAGATAGCGTGATGCAGTAATCGTTTCGGATCTGAAAAATGGGCCAATGATTCCTTTGGAAGAAATGGCGGCCCAGACCAGTACTTTTTGAGGATGCAGGGACGATGGGACTGCAACATGGGGCTTTTCGGTTCCCCATATGCGCCAGTTCTGTTTATTGACGAAGCTGTCCAGGTAAAAATAACCTTCGTCAGTAAACCAAATGCTGCCCACATGCATATCGCCGTCATCAATCCTGTGCACTATATCGTTAGCGAATGTTTCTCGTGCAGCAATGGTAGCGGCGCTGAGGGGTTGCCGCGTTTCAATTTTGTATGGATAGAGGTGTAAACTCTGGCGCATGAGATGATACGTGGACGTTGGCGTCATTTGGACCGCAGCTGCAACACGGCGAACGGAAACCCGAGGCCGCTGTTGGATCACCTGCTGCACTAGCTGCGCGTTGCCCTCTGTGGTTGCCGTACGCAGTCGCCCTACCTTTCCAGCACGTTCATCCGTCACGTTCCCAGTCCGTTAAAATTTTTCAAACAGATCCTTTATTGTATCGGTTTTCGGTCCTTTGGTTACATTAAACCTCCGTTGAAAACTTCGTCTTGTTGCAACAACACTGTGTTCTAGGCGGTGGAATTCCAACACCAGAAAAATCCTCTGTTCTAAGGAATAAACCATGTTGTCTACAGCACACTTGCACGTTGTGAACAGCACACGCTTACAGCAGAAAGACGATGCACAGAATGGCGCACCCGCAGACTGCGTTGTCTTCTATATCTTTCACATCACTTGCTGCGCCATCTGTTGTTGAAAATTGTAGCTACTGTAATTTCGTAAGTTTGTCCGCCTGAAAATGTACTGTTGTCCCAAGCATATTGCAACAAACGGTGTATTTCTATCGCTGCTCGTTTAGTTTTTATTGCCGTTTCAAATATACCGGTCATTTTTGAAACACCCTGTACATACTTCATCGCTATCTCAGTGATGCTGTGTCCCACCTCTCGTGCACCGATTGTAACGCCGCGTTCAAACTCACTTAAATCCTGTTAGCCTGCCATTGTAGTAGCAGTAACCGATCTTATAACTGCACCGGACACTTGTTGTCGGATAGAGGCGTTGCCGACCGCAGCGCTTATTCTGCTTGTTTACATATGAGTGTACGTATTTGAATACACATACCTATACCAGTGCCTTTGGCGCTTGAGTTTAAATTTCAACTGTTTGCTGAAACACAATAGACAGTGCGCCGGACGACTCTTAGGATGCGCACCCTGCATACGGCAGCAGACGGAACTTTTACATGGAGCAATAGTTTTTAATGTTAACCATCTGAATAGTTGCTGAAGTCAGCACCGGGCGTGGAACCTGAGAGTCGTTGATTATTGTATCACACAGTGCTGTACACTAAGCGTGTAACATTGCAAGACTTCTGAAAACGTGTGCGTATGTATTGAAACCTGAGTAAGTTGTGGTATATGTAGATAAAATTAAAAAACAAAAATGGGGTTAAAATTGTAACTAACACGTCTTCAAAATGTTACATTTTGTAGTACTTCTGAATCCCTTTAGTGTGTACTAGGTATTAATATCCTCACGTGTGACTGATATAATTTTTTCGAGATACAATATAGATTTTATAAATATGTTTCGTGAAATATCTAATATCATGCGCAGTTTACTGCATTGAATTTTTCCGTGAGTTCGGGTTGCGTGGAGCTATCGGATATTCCATATTGCAGGATATCAGGTAACACGGGTAGTGGCGGGTCGGATCATCGAATTGTTCTGGCCAATCAAGTGAAATTAGCGGAACAATTAAGGACGGTCCGGTGACACGCACACAAATGGATGTGTACGTTTGGCGTAAGTGTGTGTTTGTGGGTGGGGGTAGGGGGGGGTTGAGGGTTTGGCGCGTGGGAGAGGGGCGCATTCGGGCGTTGTTTGACTGTACTATGGCTGCCACTGATTCGACCAATGTCACCCAAAACCCTAAATTCAGCATCAGCAGTTAAAGATACAGATGGTGGTTGTGATCCTATCTGTTGGATGGCTATGTGATAACAGATCTGTAAAATCGGAGCTACGCGGCAACGTTATTGATGGAAAATTTAAGTGGAGGATTCTTTACCAACAATAAATTAATTCGGTCTATGAACGTTATGACAAACAATAAAGTGTGACCACAATTTGCTTTGAGGAAAAGAGGGAGGGAGGGAGAGGGAGAGAGAGAGAGAGAGAGAGAGAGAGAGAGAGAGAGCAGTGGCAGCTGTAGCAGTTATAAAGCTAAGTACTGACGAGGTGTAAACCCCCGGTAGCTGAGTGGTTAAAAAAGAAAAAGGAAAGTGGTCATCACGACAGAATGTCAATCCTAAGCACCCGGATTCGATTCCCAGCTGGGTCGGAGATTTTCTCCGCTCGGGGATTGGGTGTTGTGTTGTCCTAGTTATTATTTCATCCCCATCGACGCGCAAGTCGCTGAAGTGACGTCAAAACGAAAGACTTGCTCCCGGCGAACGGTCTACACGGCGGGAGGCGGTAGTCACAAGACATTTATTTTTACTGACAAAGTTATTAGTGCACTGTTATACAGTTATTAAATTTAATAGATTTCAACGCTGTTTCATGCTGTTTCTGGCGAAATAACGATTTAATAAACTTTTGGAAACGTTTGCTCGCTGTGTTCTTTGGAGTTTTCTGTGAGTTGAAGTCCTGTAATAAATTTCATGCGGTAGTTTGCAGCTGACGTTTCTTATTGTTTTTAATGGAATAGTTGAGTACAATTTTAATTCACTTCGTTGAGCGTTCCAGTGGTCACTTGAAGTTTTGGTTTTAGCTAGTAAATTTTGAGAAGTTTTGCTGGTACTGGTATTAGTTGTAGTTTAGTAGTATTAACAACAGTTGTTGCTTTCTTAGTAGAGAGAGAATTTCGAGAGCGATATTGTAAATTCTATAAATAATTCTACTGATGTACCTTAACTTAGGTCACGTAGACATTTAGTTTTTTTCGGTAAATGTAAAATTTTACCATGAGTTAGAGGTGTGGGCTCTGTCGTAGGTTTGTGAGTAGTGGGTTATGGTGTGGGATTTGTTCAAAGTATTTTCACGGGGGGGGGGAATGCAGTGGGGAAGACAGATGGCATTATAGAAATAAGTTGATATAAGAGCAGGAGCGTAAGATCTGTGTCCTTCAGGTGCAGTTACAACACGCAAAGGAGGAACTAAATAGTTTGAGGAGGATGGGGAATGAGACGTGGCAGTTGGAAAGAAGGCAACTAGGAGGAGGAGGTGATCAGACATTATTACTTTGCGTATATGCCATAGATGTGACCAACTTTCAGAGTTGAGTGGAGAGGAGCCTCTTGTAGCTGTAGGTGTAGGAAACATGTGGCAGTCCTCAGGAGGTAGGAGGCCTAAGACAGTTGCAGAGTCTAACAGAAAGAAGAAGCTTCTGCTGCTAGGTAGTTCGCACGGTAGAGGTGTAGGCCAGCAGTTGCAGGAAGTGTTGGGGAATGAGAACCACGTCACCAGCATTGTGAAGCCTAGTGCAGGGTTGGCTCAGTTGACTGACAGCGTAGGGGAGCTATAAAGGAATTTTACGAAGGAGGATCAGGTAGTGATCGTGGGTGGAGCAGGAACAGTCTTGATAGGTACGGGAAATATGTTGTAGATGGTGACCTGGTAGAGATATCTACTCAAACTGATGGCACTAATGTGCATTTCGTGCAACTGTTTCAGCGTCATGATCAGCCTCATGTTAATGTCCCTGTTAGAGCTGCAACTGTTTTAGACTGAAATCAACTGATAGATATACCTGCTCAAAGGAAGTCCCTCTAAGTAATCACCTTCAGAGAACGTCATGTTTCCAAGTAGAGAAGGAATTAACATATTTCATCAAAATATAAGAGGTATTAGAGATAAAGTTAGTGAACGGTTTATAGATGTTGACTCTTAAATTATTGGTATACCGAGCACCACTTAAATAATTTGATAATTCAGAAGCTTCCTTTACCAGTATACAGATTAGCTGGCTGTTTTTGATGGAGTTCCTGGCGAAGTGGGGGAGTGGCCATGTGCGAACAAAACAGTATTCCGTTTGAATCCATATATGTATCACTTCACTGCACTGAACAGATATTTGAATGTTATGCATATAATTACAAACTATGTAGGAAAGCTAATCTAACGGTAATAGTGTTTTTTAAACCTCGTCAAGGAACATGAGTGGCACGATGTTTACAATATCGATAACAGAGATATCAAATATAATGCTTTTATTATCACATTTCTCATGCTCTTTGAGAGTTGCTTTCCATTACAATGTTCTAAACGGGACACTAGCAGTAAAAGGAAGCCTGGTTGGCTAACTAGTGGGTGAGGATATCATGTAGAACAAAGCAGGAATTACATCAGAATGTTAGAAGTAGTCACAATCAAGTTACAGAAGCCCATTACAAACAGTATTGTAAGGTCGTTGAAAATGTTAATAGGAAGGCAAAGACTATGTGGTACGCAAACAGAGTAGCTAATTCACAAGATAAAATTAAAACTATAATGTCAGCTGTGAAGGAAATGTCTGGTCAGCAGCACAAGGTCGACGATATAAAGTCATCTACATCTATATCTACATAATTACTCTGCAATTCACATTTAAGTGCTTGGCAGAGGGTTGTCAGTTCGTAGTATATATATTTATGTTACTGATAAATGAGATATATGTACAGTATTTAACAACCTTTTTCTGAGCATCGCTGGTGAATTGCATAAAATGTTAGTTTCTACAGGGAATCATATAACTCTCTTGGCAAATACTTTTCCGAGATTGATGTCTGAAATACTCCTCTGTGATACTGACAAGGGAGAGATTGAGTCAATAAATAAATCACTGAAGACTAAGGATTCTCATGGATATGATGGAGTGCCTAGCAGAATATTAAGAACTGTGCTGCACATGCCAGCCCTGTACTTAGCCATATTTGTAATTTTCCATTTAGGAATAGTCAATTTTCTGAACATTTAAAGTAATCAGTAGTAAAGCCGCTTTATAAAAAGGAAGAAATGGATAATGTAGACCATTTTAGACCTGTTTCTATGCCATCAGTTTCTGCTAAAGTTATTGAAAAGGCTGTGTATGTAAGTATAATTGGTTAATGTACATCACATAGTTTGCTATCAAACGTACAGTTCGGCTTTAGAAGTCGTTTAAACCTGAAAATGCTATATTCTCATTTCTCTGTGAGGTAATGGATGGGTTAAACGAAAGGTTTCGAACGCTATGCATTTTTTTTGAATTAACTAATGGGTTTGATTGTGTTGATCTTAAAATGTTGCTCCAGAAGTCAGACCATTACAGAATATGGGGAGTAGCTCACAATTGGATCACATCTTACTTTAACAGCAGACAGCAAAATGTCATTATACAGTGTTCAGAATGGCTGTGATGTGGGGTCTGAGTGGGGTATGGTTAAGTGGGGGTGCCACAGGGATCAGTATTGGCTCTCTTTATTTTAACGAGTAACTCTAAAATATTCCGGTTTGTTGATGACACTTGTTTGGTAGCAAAGGATATTGTGTGCAACATTAGCTCTGTTTCAAATAGTGCAGTTCATGACATACGTTCATGGTTTGCAGAAAAAAAACTAACGCTAAATCACAGTAAGACTGAGTTTTTATGGTTTCTAACACACAATTCAACAAAACCCGACGTTTTAATTTCACAGTATGGGCATATGATTAGTGAAACTGAACAGTTCAAATTTCTAGGTGTTCAGATAGATAGTAAACTGTCATGGAACGTCCATGTGAAGGATCTTGTTCAAAGACTTAATGCTGCTATGTTTACTATTTGAACGGTATCTGAAGTAACTGATCGTTCGTTAGTGTACTTCGTGTATTTTCATTTGCTTATGTCATATGGTATTATATTTTGGGGCAACTCTTCCCATTTTAAAAGTATATTTTTGGCTCAGAAACAGGCGGTTCGGGCAATAAAAAGTGTAAGTTCGCGAACCTATTTTCGACTCCTGTTCAATAGTCTGGGTATTTTGACATTGGACTCTCAATATATATGTTCATTACTGTCGTTTCTTGTTAACAATATCAGCTTATTTCCTAGTATAATCAGCTTTCACTGAATTAAAACTGGGCAGAAATGCTGCCTACATTTTTATCGGACTTCCTTAACTCTTGTGCAGAAAGGTCTGCAGTATGCTGCTGCACCCGTTTTCATTAAGCTACTACAATGATTCAAAAATTTTAACAGTAATCCACGAAGTTTCAAATCTAAACTGAAAATAGTATGAAGGCTTTCACGACCGGATGACATATCTTCTGGTAAACCTTCCGGGATGTAAGGTCATGGTCCATGAAACTCTTCAGCTCCTAACGTTTCGTCCAGAGCTGCGCTGGACATCTTCAGTCGGCAAGGTTCACCGGAGGAGATAAACCCCTCTGAAGATGTCCAGCGCAGCTCTGGACGAAACGTTAGGAGCTGAAGAGTTTCATGGACCATGACCTTACATCCCGGAAGGGTTACCTAAACTGAAAAGTTTCCTCATGGGTCACTCCTTCTATTCTGTTGAGGAGTTCCTTTAAAAATTTAGCTGATTCTTGTGTTATATAGTTGATTGCGTCTACTTGGACTTATGGCTTCTCTTTTTTTTGGGGGGGGGGGGGTTCGTAAACATTTCATTTTTATCTGTTATTGCTCGTATGTTATAATTCCATATACTGACACGTTACATGACCTTGGAGATTTACTCCTCATTTGGGTACTACGGAGCTCGATGAGTAAATAAAAGAAAGAAGATTGACATAGAGACAGAAATAGAGATGGAGATAGAGATACCACACTCCATGGTGAGTGTAATGGGTATAACTGCAGATGTTTTTGATGGTGACTGAAGACAGCGTACTGTAGAATGTTACATCAGACTAATAATTATAGCTATTACAGGTGGTTCGTTTTTGGGTTGGGTAATAACTCCAAGTTCATGTGGCAAGAGCAAGTTATTATTCTTATTTCTCTCGGGTAGCAGGTCGGGTGTTGAAGGGGGCTATGGCGGGGTGGGGTCGGTCGTCTGCGATTTTGTTTACGCTATCGCTCAGTTCACCTACATCGATGGGATTCTTGCCGATGTTCCTTCACTCTGTGGTAGCAGATACGTGCTAGGCAGTGTAAAGCAGAGTTGATGAAACCACCACCTAATACCTACCACACAGAAGCCGCGTAACTCTACTTGAAAGTCAGTTCCTGAATGTTCATGATTGAGAAATCGGGCGTTCGGGATCTTCAGTCTACTTGCAGAAAAGCGTTTAAAATTAGATTAACTCTGCTTTTCATTGATACTGAAAGAAATGAAATGGCTATCAAGTCCTTATTTCATACGATAAAACGTTGTTCAGGGTTCATTGTCTGTATATCAAATATTCACCCGAAAAGCAGCCGCAATTTTAGAAAGTCCGACCCGACTAACTTTCACGTTCTACCAGTCACAGACCCACTACTATTCGCGAATTAAACATTCGGTCGTTTCAGTGGTCTTATTCGTAAGAGGTGCTGGCCAAAATATTCCGTACAGAGTAGGAAACACGCCACGTGGAGTTGATATTACGACCTGAAAGTACACACGCTCATATCTCTCAGACTATGTAATTTAGAAACACTAAACTTTCATTAAAATGTTCGTATCTCCAGTCGCTTCAGTCACAATATGTTCGAACCGAAATTAACTCACTATTTCCTCATCTTACAGAGTATTTTTAAGGATCGATCTAACCTCGTGTTATCTGTAGACCGCCTAGCAACCTATTCTTCTCGAGGTACTCTCCTATATGTCCACTGCTCTTTCGTGCGGGAACGGCTTAATTTTGAGTGGCTGTTGATCTAAACCACCAATCAGAAGGTTCCTTCTAGATCATACTTGCGTTGAAACTTGCCTTATCACAAACGTTATAGTAATTAATGTCAGCAAAACTTCAATTTCTTATATTTTGTTTAATCAAAATAAACGAAGTGCAAAATATTCCTCAAATTGATAAATAAACTTATTCTGCCTCAAACTTCCATTCTGGCTACTCTTATACAAAGGCAAGCACACACCGACATACGTCACCTGAATCGTGGTTGCAACATATCTTTCCCACGGTTCGTTGTACAAGGTTTTACGAAAAATGAAGTATTAAATTTTAACGTATTTTCCACATACACTCTCTCAATCATTCTCACGCACTCACGCGGCAAAATATAATCAAATAATAATTTTGATCGATCTTTGTATTACGTAATGCACAGTGACTAAAGTTTTAAAAAGAAAACTGTAATTAATTGATTTTCATGCACTGATAACTTTGGAATGACTTCAAATGACAATGAAAGTCAATCTATTATTGTTCCTAACATGGTTTAAAAAAACCAGCGTAGGTTTTAGGAGTTTTAGGTAATTTTCTTTATCTCCAGAACTAATAAATAAAATTCTGAAATTTTAACAGCATCATTCCATTGGTAACAAAAGGCTGTGTACCAAATTTGAACAAAATCGGATAATAACTAATATGGATTATTTAGATTCGTAGAGGGTATGGATCTTTGTATTGACTGACTGTTACGCTATGCAGATCTCACGGCAGGCAGCGTCAGCTGTGCTGTGAGCAAAGTGAGAAACAAAAAAAGCATAGCCGTGCTGCAGCCACGATACTGGACGGCTGCGTGCCTACTGCAACGTATGTCATTTCGTAATAACTTGCTGTGTTGGGTGTATGGATGCTAAATTTTGTGTTGGGCGCTAGGATGCTAAATGCTTTGTCTGTAATGACTGCTGTTGTCCAGTTAGTGGCGCAATTACGACCATACAGAAAACATTAGGTAGTAAAATAAAGTGGCATGTTTTTAGGAAAACTATTCGACGCAGCGATAAAAGCACCCATCACTCTGATGTGCGCACATGTTAAGGTACCACACGCAAAAACATCTGCACTTGTACCTGTTGCACCCTGGACTTTTAACTACTAATCAGGAGACAGTTGCACACTGCTTGTCTAATGGATGACACGAGCAACATAAATTTTACTTCCAATATTTTGTACGTTTATTGATCAAATTTAGTAACGTAAAATGTTGTCGTAATCTACTCATTAAGAGGTATAACATTATATTACAGGTTTAACACGGCAAAACAAGTACAACAACCTGAAACTGTATATACGTCTTGACTCAGCATAATTCGCAGAATGCAGAAACCCGGAATATTTACATCCAGTACTTGAGAATGAAAGCACTTAGTGACTTGCTTCATACTTAACACGTATTTTCAAACTTTTAGGAAACATTTTGTCGCTGGCACCCTACAAAAATTGATGAAAGCAAACAATTTGTTGTTTACTCCATTTTCGCCGTTGATATAAACTTGAACATGACGGAAAGCGATTTAATTTATGGGTTTTGTACTATGGACTCCATTCGCAACACGTTTTGTGGTTGGTATCCACATGCACCACTGAATGTACCTACAAAGCTATATCATTGTACGACGCACAGTTCAGGAGAGAAACGCCATAGACATTTAGATGCTTATAAAAACTAGCTGTTGCTTGAAGCGGAGAGCAAATAACCCAGGCGATATTCATCCAGTGTTTGATGATAAGAGCACTCAGCGACTTCCAACTAACGGTACAAGTAATTTCAAACGTTTTCTAAACTTTTCTCGCTTATATGTTAATCGTCAAACATTCAACAAATTAATTAATATGTAAAGTAACCAGCAGTATGAAGCCGTTTTTCACATGGGAAATTGATTCTTTAAATAATCACGGGCTTACTGATATTAACCAGATGGAATGACCATGGTGCAATAATGAACGTGTACTGATTGTTGGACATCAAGAGGCCACAGGTAATTACTAATACAATGTATTTAATCTAATTACTAATATTGTGAAGCAAGAGATTGCCCATTAACCAGTATTTACATTCCCTTAGTCTACTTACCCATTCAGCTAATAATAAAATTTATCTCTTGCCCACATTGCTTCATAATCTTTCATAAATTCCTATGTGTTTCGGAATTAAACCATTTTCAAAAGGATCTAAGTGAAAAACGGTGTAACATACAGTAAGAAGCATATCAGAAATAACGTTGAATGAAATATGAAAAAGCATACACTGAGAAACACGTGGAATACGGTATGAACATAGCATAGCTTGAATCTGCCTATATCATAATGACACAAAATATTGCGTCGAAATTAATTTGATTTAGTGTAAGTTCAAAGTTACTTACATCTGAACATGAACTAGAAGCAAAGCAGCTCCGCCAAATCGCGTTAACGTACAAAGATGGCATTGTCTTGTTGTGAATTCATAAAAAACGTTAAAATATGTATTCATTACAAGGCAGTGCCATCTTTTGTGCGTTAACGCTGTGTAGCGGAGCTGTCTTACTTGTAGTTTCACCTCAGTGCTTAAGCCAGTTCGCTCTTACGCGTCAAGAAATAGAATGCGACGTGATATTATGTACGATAAGATTTAAGTAGATACACTTTCTGTTGTTTTCATATTGTTTTCCATGCTATTGCCCACATATTTCTCAATGTAAACTTTTTCATTTTTCATGTAATATTATTGCTTACATTTTTCTCACTGCATGCTGATTCATTTTTCGTTTAGATCATTAGAAAATGGCCTAATACGAAAAGCGTAAGGGATAAAACATAATAAAGAATTATGATCAAGACAGCATAATACCACCACCTTTCACAAAGATTTTACGCAATATGTGCCATTCACCTAAACAGACATCAAATCAGACGTATAAACTTTCTTGGTGAGACACCTGAGCGTCGTATGAGGAGAGGCTGAGGAGATGCAGCTGAAACGGCTACGAGGACTCCAGAACAGGTGCCTCCCATCCGTGAGAGATTCCAATGGATTGCGCAGGTCTTCTACTAGAAGAAAGCTCAGTACGCAGATCTTCACATACGCACGTTGGGACACACGTGCAAAGTCTGAACACTACGAGATGGCCCCACCTGCTAGGTGAACGTGTCTCGATACGCAGCTGCTAGAAACATGCATCGAGTCACAGACGCATAACACTGGGGGCTGTGTTATGCTACGGGCGACATTCAGCTGGGTCTCCATGGGACCTAAGGTTTTTATCAGAGGTACCATGACAGCTGTTGTCTACATGAACATCATTGAGCACCATCTGTACCCTTTACTGCTTGATGTCTTTTCTGGCGCTCAGACAGATGTCTTGACCATCAAGTTCTCCTGATGTTAACCCGATTGAACACATATGGTATGTTATCGGGTGCCAGCTCGGCCCGTAACTTCCGAGAATTGCGTTCCCTGAGCGTAGACATCTGGTGCCACTTATATCCAGAACCTGCAAAGAACACGAGTCCATGCAGTATAGAATCGCTGCTGTATTGCGTTTTTAAGATGTGTTCCAACACACACTTAATCAGGTGATCACAATATTTTGGTTAGTCAATGAATATATACTAGAAAGGATAGCTCACGAATTATCTATTAACTGAAAGTCCAACGGAACAGGAGTTAAGTAGACGAATTACAGCGTCTCACCAAATCTAAACCACCTCAGGCAAATCTAGGTTGCATCAGTGGACCATTAGCCCCCAAGACCAAGTGGCTTATGGAAACAGTGCCGTCTTCCATACAGTTCGCATAATAAATGTTATGGCAGTGAATCAGAGTTTGCCACATCTCACCACATTACTTTTGCTTGCAGTACATTTTATAATACACTGCAGGCTTTGAAAGTCAGTTAACATTTTGAGGTGATTTGGAGGGCGACAGAGTCTCTTACCATTTGCCCCTCGAACTAGAGTACAACTTTGATTAATAAACAGTATACACAGAAGAAGCCTACATGTAGGACTGTGTTTCGCGGACTCAGTTTTTTGAAGGGGACCTCCCAGAGCGAGCAACAGTTCCACCTGTCGTTAGCAGTCTTCCCTTATATAGAATGGATGTGACAATGAAATAATTATCTTGCTTATCTATGCATGGCCAACACTTACTGCCTCTGAACTACACAACTGGCCATTAACATTGCTACACCAAGAAGAAATGCAGATGATAAACGGGTATTCATTGAACAAATATATTATACTAGAACTGACATGTAATTACATTTTCACGCAATTTGGGTGCATAGATCCTGAGCAATCCGTACCCAGAACAACCACCTCTGGCCGTAATAACGGCCTAAATACGACTGGGCATTGAGCCAAAGAGCTTGGATGGCGTGTACAGGTACAGCTGCCCATGCACTTTCAACACGGTACCACAGTTCATCAAGAGTAGTGACTGACGTATTGTGACGAGCCAGTTGCACGGCCACCATTGACCAGACGTTTTCAATTGGTGAGTGATCTGGAGAATGTGCTGGCCAGGGCAGCAGTCGAACATTTTCTTTATCCAGAAAGGCCCGTACATGTCCTGTAACATGCGGTCGTGCATTATCCTGCTGAAATGTATGGTTTCGCAGGGATTGAATGAAGGGTAGAGCCACGGGTCGTAACATCTGAAATGTAACGTCCACTGTTCAAAGTGCTGTCAGTGCGGACAAGAGGTGACCGAGACGTGTAACTAGTGGCACCTCACACCACCACGCCGGGTGATACGCCAGTATGGCGAAGACGAATACACGCTTCCAATGTGCGTTTACCGCGATGTCGCCAAACACGGATGAAACCATCATGATGCAGTAAACAGAACTAGCATTCATCCGAAAAAATGACGTTTTGCCATTATTGCACCCAAGTTTAGTACACCATCGCAGGCGCTCCTGTCTGCGATGCAGCGTCAAGGGTAACCACAGCCATGGTCTCTTAGCTGATAGTCCATGCTGCTGCAAACGTCGTCCAACTCTTCGTGCAGATGGTTGTTGTCCTGCAAACGTCCCCATCTGTTGACTCAGGGATCGAGACGTGGCTGCACAATCCGTTACAGCCATGAGGATAAGATGCCTGTCATTTCGACTCCTACTAGTGATACGAGGCCGCTGGGATCCAGCACGGCGTCCCGTATTACCCTCCTGAACCCACCGATTCCATATTCTGCTAACAGTCATTGCATCTCGACCAATGCGAGCACCAATGTCGGCGATACGATAAATCGCAATCGCAATAGGCTACAATCCGACCTTTATCAAAGTCGGAAACGTGATGGTACGCATTTCTCCTCCTTACACGAGGCATCACAACAAAGTTTCACCAGGCAACGCCGGTCAACTGCTATTTGTGTATGAGAAATCGGTTGGAAACTTTCCTCATGTCAGCACGTTGTAGGTGTCGCCATCGGCGCCAACCTTGTGTGAATGCTGTGAAAAGCTAATCATTTGCATATCACAGCATCTTCTTCCTGTCGGTTACATTTCGCGTCTGTAGCACGTCATCTTCGTGGTGTAGCAATTTTAATGGCCAGTAGTGTAACATTCACATTATGCACTATCCGATCAGAAGTATCCGAACACATGTACCTAATGCAAATAACAAGATTTCACGAGTGGTGGACATCCAATCTGAAAGGAAACGGGAAGTCTTGAGTTGACATTATAGAAGCTGCAGCAGCAGAATGGATGAGTCAGGATTGCTCAATGGCTTCGATCGTCGACTAGTCGTTGGATGTCATCTGAGTATCAAATCAATCAGGGACCAATTCAACTATTGTGATGCTGCCTATTGTGATTGTGAACAGGAAACAAGACGGAAAAACCACACATAAACCAGGAACAAGTCGATCATGTGTTCTGACGGACAGGGACCATCGATCATTGTGGACGGTGGTTGTAGAAATCGGATGAAGGCATCGAAAGGAAACACTCGTGAGTTCCAAAGCACTACCAGCGTCGAACTAGCACGATGACTGTTTTGAAAAAAATGTGGTTAAGAGGTCGGGCAGCTACTCACAAACCGACCCATTCCTGTAGTCAGTGCTAAGAAATACTTGATGTGGTGTAAAGAGCAACGGTGCTGGACAGTGGATGACAGAAAACGGGTGATTTGGAGTACTGAATCACGCTACAACATCTGGCAAGAAGATGGCAGGGTTTGTGTTCGGCGTACGCTCGGAGAACTTCACGTTCCATCACGTGTAGTGCCAAAAGTGAAGTACAGAAAATGTGATGTTACGGTATGGAGATGTTTGATCGTCGTTATGGTGTGCTCCCCTTTTCACGCTTAAGGAAACGCTAAAAGCGGATGGTTCAAATGGTTCAAATGGCTCTGAGCACTATGGGGCTTAACATCTATGATCATCAGTCCCCTAGAACTTAGAACTACTTAAACCTAACTAAGCTAAGGACATCACACACGTCCATGCCCTAGGCAGGATCCGAACCTGCGACCGTAGCACCAGTGCGGTTCCGGACTGAATCGCCTAGAACAGCTCGGCCACAGCGGCTTGCGGAAAGTTCAAGCTGTCATAAAGGCGAGGGGTCGACACACACCATATTAATGTCCACTGCTAGGTGCCCGGTTTATTTTAATCACGTAATGCATACGAGTGGAACAAAATATCTGGAGGGAAAACGAAGTCTTGTCTGTTTCTACACATGCATACATATTTCGCAAGCCACTTTATGGTGCGTGGCGGAGGTTATCTTGTAGCACTACTAGTCATTTCCTTACCTGTCCCAATCGCAAATAGAGCTAATAGAGCCGATTACTGACTACATGTCTCCGTAAAGCCCAAATTTCTCTTATCTTCGTGATTCTTTGGCGGTAATAAAATCGTTCTGAACTCAGCTTCAAATGCCGGTTCTCAAAATTTTCTCAGTAATGTTCAACGTCGCTGAGCCGTGCGTGGCTCGTGTTCCTGCCATAATGTATTTTACACAATGTTTTTAACGTACTTCCACCTCAGTACGTTAAATTCAATTTCTACTGTCACTGAGTTGCTTCTTTGCCTGACGGTGTGCGGCGTTAGCAGCGCTTATCAATATATCCCCTCTTGCAGTATCTTTGGATGACTGCTATTACTTCCCGGTTGTTGTCTGATGTATGGGAGTTGGTCGTCAGTTCGCGTCGGGAGTTCGTGGCGAGTTCGGGTCTGCCAGTCAGTTGGAACGCGTCTGGAGTGCAGTCCGAGCCTGTGATGTGGCACTAGGGCGGTTGGATTGGAGCAGCAGTGAGGTCTGCATCGACATGGCTCGCCCAAACATTGCCGCCATGCATTACTTGGACCAGGCCACGGTCTTGGTGGATAGTCGGTCGATCGTCCTACTCGACGACGCGTTTGGGCTCGCCGATCGTTCATGAGCCGACTGTGTGTGTGTGTGTGTGTGTGTGTGTGTGTGTGTGTGTGTGTGTGTGTGTGTGTCCGCGCATCGACTCCCGATTTGTGCTGGTGCGTGCTTCGTTCTGTTGAGTATCGTTCAGGTCTTCGTGCAAGTTTTTGTCAGGTTGTGTGTGTAGTTGTCCTTATTTTTAGGCGACAATTTTAGATATTGTCGGCATTCTGCGGCTAGTCGGTAAGTTGCTGCGGAGTTTCCTGTGAACAACAACTAGTGTTTGAAGTGGTCGAAATAGCCGCCGTAAGGTGGAATTAATCAAATTAGTTTACTACTGTTCAAGTGCATCAGCGGAATTTTTTCTGCCTTGTGGCCGTTAGTTTTCTGGTTACCTGCCCCGGCCGCTAACGTAATTTTAGGCAGTGTCCTTTGCTAATCTGTTGCTGCTGTCCAACATGGTGTGTAGTTTTGGCAGCTTAGCACACACATGTATTTGACTCTTTCGTGGCAAGCAAGCGGTTTGTTTGTCGGTCCGTGACTGTCCCCTGGTTGGGTTCCGACGGATCAAGTATAGTTGGGCTCACCACCTGTCTCACCTAAGTGAACGAGGGCAGACCGACCTCCCTGGAGGCCTTCTGAGTGCCACCGGTGTTTAATTATCTATTGTCATCTATTTAAATTTTAGGCTTGTGGTTTTTGTATGTTTCGTAAAATGTTCCAGAATTAAATTTTAAATTTATCTTTCAAGTTTAAACCTTGCGGCCTTCTGACTTTAAAGATTATGGTAATATATTTTGAAATTTTGAAGTTTGATTGTGGCCCTCAGCCATTTGTGTTGCACCTTGTGTATGTTGCCTTTTGGGTTTTAAATTATTTTATTGCTATCTTAATTGAATTTTGATTTTATTTTTGATTTCTTGTTGGCATACTGCCTTTAAATATCTATGGTAATATATTCTAAAATTTTGTAAATTAATTGTCGCCCTCAGCTATTTGTATAGCACTTTGCGTATGTTTTTTTAATGATTTTATTGGTATCTTGATTGGATTTTTATGTTGATAAGATTTCTTGTTGGAGGCCTCCAGCCGTCAAAGAGTAGCAAAATTACAATAAATGACAATTAGAAGCAGAAAGTACTTCAGCCCTTGGCCCCTTTCCACAATCCTATCACCTGTTCTGCCCAGGCAGACAATAAATGACAATTAGAAGCAGAAAGTACTTCAGCCCTTGGCCCCTTTCCACAGTCCTATCACCTGTTCTGCCCAGCGGGTTTTGCGGGCGTATCAGTTGCCTTCTCTCCAGGGACTGCCGTTTGAGTTCCCAAAGCATCTCCGTAATACTTATCCTTTTTAATTGAAACTGCCTGTAACATATCTAGCAGCCTGCCTTTGAAATCCTTCGTTGTCTTCCTTTAATTCCACTTGATTCAGATCCCAAATACTGGACCAGTACATGAGAATGGGTCGCACCAACGTCCTATATGTGGTCTGCGTTACAAATGAACCATACTTTCCTAAAATCCTCCCAATAAACCGAAGTCGACCATTCGTCTTCCCCATCACAATCCTTACATACTTGCAAGTTCATTACATTTCACATCGCTTTGAAACGTTACGCCGCTGTATTTAATTGACAAGTGACTGTCACAAGCAGCACAATACTAATTTGTATTCGAAACTTACCGGTCTGTTTTTCCTACTCACCAGCATGACGTTATATTTTTCTGCATTCTGTTAGTTGTATTCATCACACCAACTAGCAATTTTTTCAAACAAGGTGTGGTCTCCAGCGGCTGTAACGACATTTCGAAATCATGTTTATATGATAGAGGTTAGGATCCCAACTATCACAACCTACAGCCATTCACCCTACTGAGTCCTCGCTCACGAGTAATCGAATATTTTTTTAAAATATCATGTAGTTTTCAATAGTTCTAAAAAAGGGGTACTACACAGATAGGTTCTAAAGCGTAATGGTTAGTTACACGCCTCATCTGCAAAAGCCTGTGGGTTCAAGTCTCGTGATGTACATTGAAATTTTTAATTCTACATCAAAATGACTTTGGTTATTATTTTTCTTTAGTTAATTGAGTTGAATGATTTTCTTTATTTCTATTCCATTGCACATCGTTTTAATCATCGTATTAAGTTTCTCTATTGCTCCCATATTTTCTTCGTTTCATTCGTTGTCCACTTGGGATCTTAGTGCCTGCGAATATAATACCATAATACTTAAACATTTGAAACTGCCGAATTATAGGTTGAAAAACAAAAGACGAAATAATCTGTGCAATCGCGTCAAAATGTGTTTTTCGTAACAATGTGTAGATTTTTGGGTAGTAACTCTCATACAAAAATGTCAAACATAAATTCATGTTACGCTATTGACACAGTAAACTAGACGAATATTTAAAGGAAATAAAGGGTTGTAAATAAAACGAAATTCAAGCAAAATGAGGAAAAAAATTATGTGTCTAATAACATGGACAAACACATGGGATCGTAAAACGGAAGGTGTTACATCACATTAGTACATAAAAATAACAAAAGCCACACGAACCAAGTTTCCAAGTGGAAAAAGTGCAGAAGGAAGATAAATGAGAGCAAAATAAAAATTAATAAGACGATTAAAAGATCAAGACAAAGCAATAAAAATAAAAAATAAAAAAAACACTTTTAGAACAATTAATGGGTTAAAAATAATGATCAAAATCATTACGATAAAGATGGAAAAATAAAGATTTTTCGAACCACCTGACGAGATTTCAAACCTACGTATTCAGTTACTCGCAAACGGGGGCCTACCAGAGTGAATGGCTGCAGTGTCTGATATCTGTGACGTAACCCTACATCACTGAATAGATGACTTCAGTAAGTCGGTCCCACCGCTTAGGACGTCTTCTTATAGGTCATCTTGTATGCTCCTAAAGTCACTCAACGACGTAGCCTTCTCGCTCACCACAGCACCATCAACAAACAGCCGCAGATTACTCGTCAGCCTGTCCGTCTGTTTACGTGTATGTAGGCTGCGAAACGTACGCAGAAATGAAGAGGACTGTACTGGGTGGAGTACCATAGAGACTACAATGAACCAGTCTTCTGACAGAAGACAATAGCAGACAACAGCACCAAGAGTGCGAGGTGCGTTCGCCGGTACACGCTGACAAGCGAGCAAGTGGTTATGGATAGCGTGGCCACTCTGCCGGCTGCATCGCCTCTTGGTGACGCCGCACTAACGCGCGCACACATCCAGAAGCGCGAGTTTTTAGTTCTCCCAACGGGAAACAAAAAGAGAAGAGAGTCAGCGGAAAAATGAACACGGCGCAGAGGCTTGTACAGTGCGCGCGAGCGACAAGTTTTTATTGCCCCATTTGACCGGCTCACAGACGGATGCGGTCGCGTAACGGCCCGCACTAAGCGCGCTATCATAACGCGGGCAATTGTTGAAACAAATTGGCATTTTATTCGGCGCCGGGCTGGTGGCATTGTCATTGGCTGGTGCGATCCGCCGCCGGACTGGGTAGCTTATAATAGTGCGTCCCGCACGCTCCGTTGGGCTTTCAGCGCACAGGGCGAAGTCCTGCACCCGAAACTCGATTGACGCGCCAGCGGTCGCCGCTCCATAGGTCCTGGACCGATGCGGGTGCACTGCTGTCGGGACAACAGAGGGAAAATATCGTGCGTAGGGCGTCGGCGTGTGTGGCGACGCCAGCGCGTGAGCGACAGACGGATGAGGGGGGGTGGCGGTTGCCCGGAGTGGCGTCTCGTGTTCTCTCGGAATGCGTGAAGGCTCGCGTCAGAAATGGCAATAAGGCGGCGTGGAACTGGTCCTCAAGACTGTGGCAGGAATGTGCCGCGCGCTGCTTTCTCAAAGGTTGCACCATGCTGTGTTAAATAGTTGATGATAGACGCCTGACTACTTAGCAACATTAAGAGCATGACAGGCCAGACAACTACCGGTCCATGCACGACAGTGCAGGGTACTAATACACTGAGGTGACTTTAAATCATGGGGGGGGGGGGGGGGGGAGGGGAAGGTTTCCCATGTGATTATGACAGCACGACGGGAATTAGCCAACTTTGAACGCGGATTGGTAGTTGAAGCTAGAGGAAGCATTCAATTTCCGAAATAGTTAGAGGATTCAATATTCTTAGATCCACGGGGTCAAAAGTGTGCCGAGATTACCAAATTTCAGGCATTACTTCTCACCACGGACAACGCGGTGGCCGACAGCTTTCACTTAACGACCGAGAGCAGCGGCGTTTGCTTACAATTGTCAGTGGTAACGTTCAACCAACAGTGCATGAAGTAACTGCAGAAAGCAAAGTGGGATGCACGATGACCGTATGCGTTATGACAGTGTGGTGAAATATGTTGCTGATGGGCTATAGCAGCAGAAGACCGACGCGAATATTTTTCAACAACGAGACATCGTCTGCAGCGCCTCTTCTGGACTTGTGACCATATCTGTTGGACCCTTGACATCTAGATAATCGTGACCTGGTCAGGTAAGAGCTGATAGTAGAGTTGCAGAGTGGCGTGGATCCCTACGTTTCAACAAGCCACTGTGGAAACTAGTGGTGGCTCCATAATGGTATGGGTTTTGTTCACATGTAACGCACTGGGTCCTCTGGTTCAAGTGAACCGATGATTGGCTGCTTCGTTATGTTATGTTCGGCTAATTGGAGACCATTTGCAGCCGTTCATGAACTTCATGTTCCCAAAGATTGATGTCTTGCCACCGGACCACAGTTCGCTAATGGTTTGAAGAATATCCCGGACAACTGGAGCGAATAGTTTCGCCACCCAGTTCGCCGACATGAATCCCATCGAACATGTATGGGACATAATCGAGAGGTCAGTTCGTGCACAGAAGTATACACCAGCAACACTTTCGCTATTACGGACGGCTATAGAGGCAGCATGAATCATTATTTCTGCAGCGGACTTGCAACGACTTGTCGAGTCTATGTTACGTCGAGTTGCTGCACCATGCAGGGAAAAAGGAGGTCCGACGCAATATTTGGAAGTATACCATGTATCTTCTCACTTCAGTGTATCTTCCAAAATACCGCATACAAAAATGCGATTTTTCATGATGTCTATCGTGGGTTCTATTAACCACAGAGAAAAAGAATTAAGTTTTTTGGATAGCCATTGGCCTAGCGGTTATTTGTATCCCTATCGGAAGAATAGACATACTGTATCTATTTATCACACAGCACAGGGTCAAAATTGAGGAAATCGTTTGTTTCTTATGGATTAGATGTTGTTCAGAATGTACTTCAGGCGGCTTATAAAAGTGTCATATGTTCATGGGTAGTTCCTGAGAAAACCCAAAGAACCGCGGTTTTTGGGTACAGTTTTGGCAATGAGCACTTCTATTATTTCTAGTCAGGGCATATCGTCTATGTTTTTATCTTAGGTTCTTAAGACTATATTATTTTGGCACTTAGAAAATTTTTCGATTTCATTATCCATTACCGAAACCCAGACACTCGCAGTTATCATACTTGTCTATATAAAAGATCCACATAATATCCAGTTTGGGGTGTAAATGTGATTTTAACTAACGTTGAGATCACACGGCAAGGGTTCTGCGTTCATCACACGGGTTCTAAGGTCACCAAACTATGTTTTTAGTCGCAATTTTTTCACTAATAAAATTTTATACAGGCTGCCTGACAGCGTAAACACCTTACAAAATTTGCTTTGTCATACGAAACTGTCTGTACCTGAATATAAAAAGCCGCCTTTTATTTTGTACTATGAGTGTAGTCTAAAAGTGTGCATTTTATGCAAAGCAGTGTAATGTGTACTTGCTTTGCATGGGAGACGATTGTGTGTTAATCTTATATTATACATACTTGTTTGTTTTTTGTATGTGTCAAAGTATGTAAATGTGTCGAAGTATATAAACACATTTCGGAACCGCGCGACTGCTACGGTCGCAGGTTCGAATCCTGCCTCGGGCATGGATGTGTGTGATGTCCTTGGGTTAGTTAGGTTTAAGTAGTTCTAAGTTCAAGGGGACTGATGATCACAGTAGTTAAGTCCCATAGTGCTCAGAGCCATTTGAACCAACCAACACATTGTCAAAATTTTACTGATCTGCTGAACTGTTTCTGTATACCCTGCTGTAACAGGGAAAAGAAATACACCAGCTGAAAAACGCTCATGTTAGAGCCCAAAAAATGCGAACATGCAAGAAAAGCTTGTCTTTTGAGTGCCATGTGGAATGCTGCATTGTCGCGCGGAACATCCCCTTTGCTAAATTTTTCATACCTTTCTTTTTCTCGCACAGTACTATTGGCGTTAATGGTTGTACCCTTTGCAGTAAACTGTGTGTACGCAACTCCTTCGCGATCGAAGAAAACGGTGGACATGCCCTCCCCTGCTGATGATACAACCTTGCATTTCTTCCGTAGAGGCGAGAGAGTGTGTCTCCATGCCATAGACGGTCTCTTTGTTGCATGCGTAAAATGATAGAACTTAGTCACACCTCCCGTAATGGAGCGGCCTCGCATATTATCACGTTCCACGAAGAAGCGCTCAAGAAAGTCCGGGGACCCATAAACCTTGTGCCTTTGTGTGCAGGTGTCAGTGGTCGTGGAAAGCACGTGAGCGCTGTATCTGATACCGCAGGTGACCCAGGTTGGAATTATCACTATCTACTGAACTGAGTGTGCACTGAGTAATGTCTGCTGCGTTCACTCTGCGACTGCCGCGAATCACTCAGCGATGGCCTACACAGTGTCATCTGCGGCCGACATTGATGGCCGCCCTTCCCGATCATCGTTACTCACGCCTCCGTGGCCAAGGTCAAATTATGGTCACCATTTCCGACAGCATTTGATCCGTATACCGGCAGCATTTAGCCGCGAATCTGTGTACGATTTAGACTTTCTTCCCACAAGAATCATTCTGTCTCACTTACTTCATCTTTGGAGAATGTTTCCAGTCGACATTGCATTTCACTCACAAATTGTGATGCACCTGGTGGAGTCTGCACTGAATACCATGGCCGGTAGATGGCACAGTTGGTAGGGCACGCCTAGACAGAGCAGTGGTGGTAGGGGTGGCAGGAGGAGCGGTAGGGGAAATACCGAGAGCTGGAGGGGAAGTGCCATTCTAAACTGAAGCCCAAACTCAATTTTTTTTTGTATATATTCAGTGGAGCCTCATCACACCCACACTTGCATGGTGACCAAACCACTGCTTTGGTTATCATATAAAAAAAAGGCCACTGAAAATGCAACAAAAATACCGATTTAAATTCGCCTGGCTTTTTAACCATTTGTAACTTAACAGAGAAACGACGTGTGTGGCGAATTTGGAGTAAATCATACATTTCGCTTCTAGCCACGTTAAAATTTGCTTATTTTGTCAAAACACAGCGGAGTTTACAAATGTCACCTCGCTAACATATAGTGCAGACCCAGTTGTGAGAGAATTCTGAAACAGTGGTTATTAAGTGAGAAACTGAGGAAAAGTAAGGTCAGTAGATTATGAAAAAGTGTATCCTCGATATTACAGTAAACCCACAAGATTTCTCAGTGCTCCTGCTATTGGTGGGCCTTAAAAATTACATTCTTTCATCTAGAACGTATGTAGTTAGTGAAATAATACAGTAGATAAGAAGATTCGCATAATAACCAAATGGCAAAATACTCTCGTCTTTTTGTGCTATCACTTGCCAAAATCTCATTTCGATATCTCGAACTATTTATGAAATATGAGAAATGTTATGGCTATTTCATTCTCGCCTTATCACTGGCGAGCGTGGTCACAAATAAGTGTGCTACATCGGATGAATTTACTTGCGTCTGGTGACAGATAGAGACCTCCACCCAAGTCTAAAGAAAAATTCAATATGTTAGCTAATTTTATACGCAGCAACATATTATGTAATATGCACCCAACGCAAAATCAGAGAATCTCCTATTTATAATTGCAAACATTTTCGATTTTCTCATAGTGTGTTACTTCAGTGTAAATAACAACTATAGCCATTAGCGACATCGTGAGCACGTGATCATGAAGCTGACATATAAAGCCATAAGTAAGGCAAAAATTATTTTCGTTACCGAATGGTGTCTGTAAAATCGTTTGAGAAGGACTGCAGGGAGTGCGCATCTATTCTGTCATCGCAGAGCGTCGCCGACCGACCTGAAGCGGGTGTTGGCTTTCGCTTCCGAACAAACGAATGAACTGGCCGACCGCTTTCGACGAAAACTGGTCACTGCACATGGGCTACCGTATCCCGTGCGGACTTTTATCCGTCCATCAGCAGAATGGTGTCTACAAGGAACTTGTAACACGTTCTCTCTTCTGACAGTGCATCACTCTTGTTGTACTGTGGTCTTAGTGGGGGTCGACTTGTGTAGCATACTTTCTGAACTCCCTGCGTAATGCGGTTTTTCAGCTAATCATCTTCTGTGCTTCAAGAATCATCTTTTATACTTCTATGCTCCTAGGTTCCAACCCCAAAAAATTTAATTACTTGCTCCTCCTGTATTTCTTACATGTGCCAATCAGCATATTCTTTCTCAATTACTTTCGTTTGTACGACAATGTTTAGAATTTAAAGGTTTTTCTCACCTTCACAAATTTCCTTCTTTGATCGTCCAGTCTTTCAGATTATAGCAAATTTTGGATAAATAACCTAAGTTTCCGATAACTCACAAAGCTGGACATAAAAATAACGTCATAGGGGTGGAAGGGAAATTCGAATGAAGAGTACTGCATGTTTGATATAAAAATGATTAGCATTTTCCAGTCATACCTGCAGTACTCTTCACTCGAATTTCCCTTGCGCCCTTTTTACATTGCTACTTTTGTGGCCAGTACTGTAACTGCACAACGTATACAGGAATAACATTGAGCCGTGCTCACTCCCAACTATATGCTTTCGTGAACTTCGCTGTCTATCAGTGTTTGGTTTCCCGCCCTTCTTGCAGTTATGTTGTGGTTCTTCTTCCTTCTACGCGTGTCAGCAGTGATGTGTATCGATATTTGCGCCGTGTACCAT
Source organism: Schistocerca serialis cubense (assembly GCF_023864345.2). Classification (NCBI taxonomy): domain Eukaryota; kingdom Metazoa; phylum Arthropoda; class Insecta; order Orthoptera; family Acrididae; genus Schistocerca; species Schistocerca serialis. Next base: position 143,604,351 of record NC_064641.1, on the reverse strand, counting down.
CTTTGGTTTGTTGCAAATAGTTTCCAGCTGGGGGGTCTGGAGGGTGTCGGTCAGTTGTTGCGGATGAAGGAAGTTATCTCCACGCGGTGCAGTCGGCTGGGACCGCTGGCAGCCCCAGCGCAGTGTCGAAGCGTGTATGGAGCTGTCCGATCGCTACGAGCTTCGTGGTTCACCGACCCAGGATATCAAAGTTGAGTAGTGGTTTCAACTACCTAAGCCACGCCCATTTCATGTTGTGGTGGTTCGTTTCGGTGGTTTGCTGTTGGGGAGGTTTTACTTTGAGCAACACCGACTGTTTCTACTGCTGAAATTTAGCCGCCTTGCGGTGCAATTAACTATTTTAGTCGACTACAATTTGAGTGCACCAGTGGAATTACCTGTCTTGTGGCTGTTAGTGCTCTGGTTACCTGCCCTGGGCACTGATGTAAATTCAGGCTGTGTTCTTTTGAGTGAAGTTAAATTTATTACCGTGTTTCAAACTCAAGTGTACCAACGGAATTTTCTGCCTGGTGGCCGTTAGCATTCCGGTTACTTGCCCTGGTCACTAATGTAATTTCAGGCAGCGTCCTTTCCTCACCTGTTGTGGCTGTCCATCATGGTGTGTAATTTTGACAGCTAATACATACTCCATTGTTGATTATCACGTTTGTAACACCTCCAGTTTGAGTTCTCATGTACTGATAGACGGGAAGCAAGTCGTTGTGTCGGTCAGTCCGTGGCAGTCCGTGGCTCTGGTTGGGTTCCGACAGATCAAGTATAGTTAGGTTCACCACCTGCCTCGCTTAACTGAACGAGGGCAGACCGACCTTCCTGGAGGCTTCTGAGCCCCACCAGTGTTTAACTATCTGTTGTCAGCTACTTTAAAATTAAGGCTTATGTTTTTTTTAATTTTCTTAATAATCTTAGAAAATTAATTTTTAAATTTATCTTTCAAGCTTAAACATTGCAGCCTTCTGCCTTTAAAAGATTATGGTAATATATTTTAAAATTTTCAAACTTAGTTGTGGCCTTCAGCCATTGGTATTGCACCTTGCATATGTATGTTTTATCTGCTTAGCCTTAAGGCTTTCCACGTAGCCCTGATACTTTTTTTAATTTTATCTTATTTGCCTCTTTAATCGCATTTTAATCTTGTTGATTTTTAAGATTTCTTGTTGTTAGACATTCTGGCCTTCCGCCTTTAAAAGTCTATGGGAATATATTCTAAAATTTTGAAATTTAATTGTGGCCGTCAGCCATTTGTATTGGACTTTGCATATGTTTGCTGTTTTTTTAATTATTTTATTGCTATCTTAATTAGATTTTTATCTTATTTATTTGTTAAGATTTCTTGTTTGGAGGCCTTCAGCCGTCGAATAGTTGCATTCGGTAATGGTCCGGCTATGTGCTGCTTTGGTTGTAAAGGTTATTAAATTATAATAAATGACAATTAGAAGAAGAAACTGACCTCAGCCTTTCGCCCTTTCCACAATCCTATTTCCTGTTCTGCCCAGCGGGTTTGAGTGGGCGTATCAGACATCATTCACAATAATACAAATTTGGTAAGTTTATTTACATATGTATCTATCTAGGTACATGTTTGTGTTTACATATGTATGTACGTATTTTCCACATCTTCTCCTATACCATTAGATCGATTTCAATTGCTACACATATCATTTGACGTCTGGAAGGAAATACTGTGGAGGTAAGAACCACCGACCAATCAAAGGGGAGGGTGGGGTCGCGATGAAAAATCAGTGTAGCCAACGATGCGAGAATACACAGTATTTGAAAATGGAGCACTTGTAGACTTACAACGAATTTACAAATAATTTCAAACCTTCATATAACTTTTCTCGCTGACGATCCCAATAAAATCGCTTACTATCTTTTTCATGTTATCGCTATAAAACTGCCACATGAAGCATGACGTTTAAATTTATTACTTCTTTACTAATAAATGTACCGTAATACATTTCGCAGGGAATATTCATACACTGAAACGCCAAAGAAACTCGTATAGGCACACCTATTCAAATAATGAGATATGCAAAAAGGCAGAATACGGCGCTGCGGTCAGCGACGCGTGTATATGACAAACGTCTGGCGCAGTTGTTCGAACGGTTACTGCTGCTGCAATGGCAGGCTATCAAGATTTATGTGAGTTTGAACGTGGTGTTATAATCGCCACCCGAGCGATGGGACACAGCATCTCCTAGGAAGCGATGAGGTAGGGAGTTTCCCGTATGACCACTTCATGAATGTACCTTGAATATCAGGAATCCGGGAAAACATCAAATCTCTTACATCGATGCGGTCGGAGAAAGATCCTGCAATAACGAGACCAACGACAACTTACGAGAATCGTTCAACGTAACAGAAGTGAAACCTGTACGCAGACTGCTGCACATTTCAATGGTGACCATCATCAAGTCTCATCATGCGAACGATTCAACGAAACATCATCCATATGGGCGTTCGGAGCCGAAGGCCCATTTGTGTACTCTTGATGACTGCAGGACACAAAGCTTCATGCCGAAATAGGACTGCTGATGACTGGAAACATGTTACCCGGTCTGACGAGTCTCGTTTCAAATCGTATCGAGTAGGGGCTTGTACGAGTATGGAGACAACCCCATAAATCCATGAGCCCAGCATGTCAGCAGGGTACCGTTCAAGCTAGTGGAGGCTCTGTAAGGGTTAGGGGGATGTGCAGTTGCAGTGATATGGGACCCCCGATACATCCACATACGGCTCTGGCGGGTGACACATTTGTAAGCATCGTGTCCGGTCACCTGCAACCATTCATATCAGTTGTGCGTTCCGGCCGACTTGGGCAATTCCAGCAGGACAATGTGACACCCACGAGTCCAGAATTTCTACGGGGTGGCTCCAGGAATACTCTTCTGAGCTTAAACACTACCGCTGGCCACCAAACTCCCTAGATATGTACATTATTGAGCATAACTGAGATGTCTTGCAGCTTGCTGTTCAGAAGAGATCTCCATCCCCTCGAACTCTTATGGATTTATGGACAGCCCTGTAGGATTCATGGTGTCTGTTCCCTCCAGCACTACTTCACCAATAGTCGAGTCCATGCCACGTCTTGTTGGGCGGCTTCTGCGTGCCCGCGGGTGCCCTACACGATATTAGGCAGCTGTACCAGTTTCTTTGGCTCTTAAGTATTTATACTCGTACATTATGTGATCAAAAGTTTCCGAAACATAGCTGAAAATGACTTAAAAATTCGAGATGTCCTCCATCGCTAATGCTGGAATTCAGTGTGGTGTTGGCCTACCCTTAGCCTTGATCTACTCTTGCAGGCACCCGTTCAATCAGGTGCTGGAGTGTTATTGGGAAATGGTACCATTCTTCACGGAGTGCTGCACTGAGGAGAGGTATCGATGTCGGTCGGTGAGGCCTGACACTAAGTTGGCATTCCAAAACAACCCAAAGGTTTCCTACAGGATTCGGGTCAGTACTCTGAGCAGGCCAGTCCGTTACAGCGATGTTATTATCGTGTAGCCACTCCGCTACAGGCCGTGCATTATGAACAGGTGGTCGATAGCGTTGAAATGTGCAGTCACCAGCCCCAAATTGGTCTTCAAAGGTGCTTAAAACATCAATGTAGGCTATTACTGTGATAGTACCACGCAAAACAACAAGCGGTGCAAACAACCCCCCCCCCCCCCTCGCCACACACAATAGCACCATAGTACATGCGCTGGCAGATGACGTTCACTGGGCATTCGCCATATCCACACCCTGCCATCGGATCGCCACATTGTGTACCGTGATTCGTCACTCCACACGCCCCTTATAACAAGTGAGGCGTCGATTGGCATTTACCGGCGTGATGTGTGGCTTTTGTGCTGTACGTGTCACTTCACGTTTCCACTTCACTATCACATCGGAAAATGTGGAGCTAGGGATGTTTAGGAGCGTGGAAATCTCACGTACAGACGTATGACACAAGTGACACCCAAAATATCTGACCACGTTCGAAGTCCGTGAGTTCAGCTGAGCACCCCATTGTGCTCTCTCACCATGTGTAATGAATGACTACTGAGGTCGCTGATATGGAGTACTTAGCAGTAGGTGGCAGCACAATGCACCTAATATGAAAAACGTATGTTTTTGGAGGCGTCCGGATACTTTTGATCACATAGTGTAGCACTAAATCTACCCGAAAAATTACATCATTGTACGACACTTACTTCACGAGATATGACGTCATAAACCCTTAAATGACTGAAAAACCACCGCATCATGCAAGATCTGTAAAGTTATTAGTTCTTTACTTCCAGTTCTACTCACAACATATTTCGCTGAAGATATGCATATATGCCTCTGAATGTACCAAGGAAACTATATCATTGAGTGACAGATAGTTCAGGAGATATGACAAATACTGAGAAGCGTAAGAAAGTGCCGCATCATGCATGACGTTTTAATTTATTTCTCCATTCATAACACATTTCGCAGACAGTAGGCACATATACCACTGGATGTATCTGCAATATTATGTCATTGTGCAAGGGTTAGGTCAGGAGACACATCATAAACATTGAGTTGTGTGGAAATGAAACTGCAGGTCGAAATCCGTTAGACATAACAGATAAATATGTTTTCAAATACACGTGAAATTTGTTATACGTGTGAGAAACAGATTCGTCATGTTCAGTCACTCCAGAGGTGTGCTATCTGGACTGAGTTTCTTGAATGCACGTAACAAACCGACGTTACCGATACGTAAATAACTGCTACATGCAAGATACCATCTCCAGTGGAAAGTATAGGGTTTGTCAGTATGGTAATGAATGGGGATAAAGCTGTATGAGGTAAGAGATATATTTTATTTACCTGAGGCTTGCTATTAAAGTTCTGTCAGTTAATGCACTAGCTGTAAACGGCTGCCAAGTCTTAGGCATTATGCCTATGATAAACACAACAGGGATGGAACTTCTGCGTCTTCAGGAACTTGCATTTTCTAAACTGACTGGCATACTCACGTAGAGAAGAGATTGTTAACCTAGTGCCTCGATAAACTGTAGTTTTCATTATCCTGTGTCATGGACATTTGAATTTTGAAGTGTAAATAAGCTGTCAGAGTATACTAATGACTACAACGCATCATTTTCCTTTCTATGAGCCTGGGTAGGGGAAGGGGAGAGGGCGAGTTGTGAAAGCCCCTCTTTGCTCCCAGGCAAGGGCGCCGTTGATTGGAGGTTACCTCCTGTGAGGAGAAAAGAACCTGTCACATGCACGGATATGTCGTGAAGTGAAGCAAACGAAATATTCAGTACATGCCACTGAAATGCTGCTACTTGTAGAACTTTATTCTGCTGCAACTATTACGTAATCTTCTGAAAGACGTCAAACCTGAATTCGTTAGTACCACACGACCATTGTTGCAATATACTCAGTGTATTTCAAAACCAGAGGTCCTAATTTCAGGAATGTATTATTCATATATAGACAGTTAAAAAAATCATTACAATACGTGTCGGGAAATCCTTTGGTTCCGAATTACAGCCATCAAAACCGTGACATTCAATGGAACGTTTTTCTTCTCCCAGGGAGTTTCCGTTATAGAAGATGTGCAAGATGTCCACTTCCTGCCTGAATACAGGCCTCACATTGACGTCTTATGGCCTGAAAACACGATCCCAAATCCCAAGAGTACTGTATATTTTCTCAAAGCCAACCAAAATTATTTTGCGAAGGGACGGCATTTCGGGTGCGGGAGACGAAGACCAATGATTTTAAATATTCTCGCATATAGAAATGGACAGGATTAGAACTGGGTAGCGTGGAAGTCAAACTACAATCGATCGGTGAGCTTTTGATCCAAGTATTGGCGAGCCGTACCACTTCAGTGTGCAGGAGTGTCATCATGCAAGAAGTAAGCTTGTTGATGAATGGGCAGTGCGCTGTCTTCAAAAACATTAAGTGCGGTGTTTTCCAGGAAATTCGTGTACTCATATGGGTTTTCATTTTTTCACACATGGTAAGTGTGGAAGCATATAATGCATTCTCGTGCGCTTCATCTGCGAATGATACAAAGGTAGAAAATTTCGGATACGTAGCACACTGCTGCAAGAACCACTGGCAGAACACAACTTGTGCAAGACACTCTGCTGGTAACAGGGCATGTTTAGTATTGTTTTGGCAGAAAAGCCAACACCGTGTTACTAGTGGAGGCCGAAATGCAAGCGTTTTAGCTCACGCAGGCTGGCGTGAGGAGGGAAGAACTATACTGACGTGAGATCTGGAACATGAGAAGGAATTAGATTTCAGAAATCGGACGTAATTAGTTTGATACTTAACTTTAATCCATTAATGATGAATGTCACTCTTGACAGTACATGATTCACAATATTATCTGTTCAGAATACATTCATAGTAACCGAATATGGCGCCTTGCTAGGTCGTAGCAAATGACGTAGCTGAAGGCTATGCTAAACTGTCGTCTCTCCAAATGAGAGCGTATGTAGTGAGTGAACCATCGCTACAAAGTCGGCTGTACAACTGGGGCGAGTGCTAGGGAGTCTCTCTAGACTAGACCTGCCGTACGGCGGCGCTCGGTCTGCAATCACTGATAGTGGCGACACGCTGGTGCGACGTATACTAACGGACCGCGGCCGGTTTAAAGGCTACCACCTAGCAAGTGTAGTGTCTGGTGGTGACACCACATTTAGGTTCCAAATGAAAAAGGAAACAAATGTGGCTCTCGTAATACTCTCCATGTTATCGTATGAGAAAGTATTACTTCCAATCCTAACCTTCGGATGCTGATAGTCACATTCACAGAAAACATTACCTCCTCCTCTACATCTGGAGTTGTATATCTTGGTCGTTCCCTATGTGAACCAGATCACTTAAGTTTCCCAACGACACACAGCCGGCTAAGGAGACCTTAGAGTTACTTCCGAACTGGACGTCTCCACTGTGGGTACCTCTCCCGGTACAAAGGACGAGCCAGCGTAGCATTGCCGCTCGTCTTATCGTACATGAAGAACACATCTGACAGCTTCTGAAATGAGTAAATGCTTAACACCAAACACAACATTCAGTGTACCCTTCGCCTCGGAATTAACTGTCCCGTTGATATTTACTGTCACGGCCATTACCCGCGGGAAGAAAGTTTCCTATGAATGGCGCTATTTTGAATCCCATAACCCGTAAACCAAGCATTTTTGGACACATATTGACATGAACTTATTTAACTGTGTACACACGGTAAATACATACTTGAAATTACGCCCTCTACTTTTTCAATTCCCTGTGTAGCACACAAGTTAATCTTGAGGAAGCAAGTGGCTTGGTGTGTTGCACATCATCAGACACCAGAACCACGACCTGATATTGTTGCATAACGTACTCCTCTCAGGAACGAGTAGTTTCAAGAGCTTTCATAGTGCAATATAACCCCTCATAGCCTTACAAATAACGACAAGCAGTGTCACATGGCTACGCTACATGAGGCAGTGACAATACAAATGACACATAAGACTGAAGGAAAAGTGTGAATGGGTCCAAGAAAATCCTGAGCTGACGATCCATAAGGAAAATGCATAATATTTTTCGAAAAACTGAACAAAAAGACCCGAAGAAAGAGTTTCTGCTGTTGAAACTGCCGATAATTTAAACCCTCTACATTTCGCTCACATAGGGACCATGAGGATGTGATGTAATAACGGCTAGTGTATAAATATGCACGGTGTAGTGACCACCGCCTATGCTCGACTTCAACGTGCAATAACTACTCACAGACAGCAAGAGACTCAGTAGGAGTGGAGGGTGCATGAAGTGTGTCGGATGGATGCGGGGAACAGTGCAGTCGTTGTCGTAATAGAGAAACTGAGCGATGTATTTGACGTCCAAAAGCGAATGACCATTGGTTTTCAGGCAAAGAGTGGAAGCATTTCCGAAACAGCTAAGTTAGAAAGTTGTTCTCATGTCGCCGTGTTTAAAGTGTACCTTGCATTGGAAAACAGCGCCATCTAAAACCGGCGCCGAAACAACTGTGGTGCACCATGGGCCATAGATGACAAGGATGACGGTTGTGGAGACGTAACAGGTGAATAGACGTGCAACCGTTGAGCAATTGATAGCCCAGATGAACGAAGGGACCACCAAAAGTGTCTTCTCAACGACTGTTCAGCGAACGTTGCTGCGGATGGGCCTCCGTATAAGGCGACTGGTTCGTGCACCAATGATAACTGCTGTTCATTGGCGAGGAAGGGTGGAATTTGTTGTATGATACCGCAGCTGAGTGACGACTGGTGGATCTTTCAGATGAATCACATTTCATGCTCCACAGTACACATGGCTGTTGGCGTGTACGGCGTAAAACGTCAGAAAGCAAACATCCGAAACAGTTACGGTTTGCGGAATGTTTTCTTGGAATTAGCTGTGTGATCTCATCTTTCTCGAAGACACAATGGATCTATGCATATATCCTTAGGACTACGTCCACTACTATATGCAGTTCGTTTTTCCTCGTCGCTATGGCATCTACCAGCAGGATAATGCGACGTGTCACACAGCTTGCAGTGTAAGTGCGTGGTTCGAATAGCACCAGGAAGATTTTGCCATACTGAGCTTTCCATGAAACACGCTGAATTTAAAACCAGTCGAGGATCTTCTCGGCCTCGATCGGGTTGTTCGCGCCGTGGATCCTAAACCGAGAAACCAGGACCAGCTGGCCACGACACAAGAGTCGATTTGGCTCCACATCCTGGCTGGTATCTTCCAGAACCTCACGGCCTCTCTTCATGCACATCTCTTAATTAAATCTGTGAGATATTGAAGTGCATTACAACTGCTGTAGGTAAGTTGCACTTTCGTATGCAATTAATGTAACAGAGATGCCAATATTATTATTTCTTGTACACGAAACTGTATGACGTTCAGTACTGGACCCACCACTTAGTAATATTTTATCCGGTTTAAGTACAAGCTGGCTCTTCCTCACTCTTTTTCCTTCTCAGTCAGTGGCAGCTCCAGACACGTCTTGACTGAAGTAGAGCTGCTATCAGTAGCGAATCCGGCTTCGAGTTGAACCCCGATGCTCAGCGAAGGCCTTCCTTGAGACGTCTCGGACAGTGGTGTCACACCAGCCGGACTGTCGTCCGCCATGCGAACCGACAACCAGGACTGATGGTCTGGCGTGCCATTCAAGACCTTAATGTCAGCGACGGCGGAGAAGGAAAACTTCGGAACGGCGTAGCTGGCAGCAGAGGCAACCCTCCTTTCTGGGGATTAAATGAGAAGGGAACCACTGCCTTGTGGTGGAGGAGAAACTCCAAAGGCTAAGGGAGACAACAGCAACAGAAAATCCTTTCGTGCGTTAGGCCTATCAAGCCAGTAGGAAATTCTCCATATATTGCTCTGAAAACACAGACGAGCCTCGGAGCGAACCACTCAGGATTTGACCCCACTGCTTCTTCAAGTACTGGTGCGAATGATGGGAGACCTGGTGATATTCATCAGTACAAGGAGATGAAACCAACTGGACTAAAAAATAACCTAAATATTGGCACCCTTAATATATTAACCCTCAATGGAAAAATGGAAGAAATGACAGATGTACTAACAGAGAGAAAGTTAGACATATTGGGATTAAGCGAAACAAAGTGGAAGGGAAAAGGTGAGAAGAATTTGAGAGGAGGAGGAAAACTGTACTGCAGTGAGAATAACAGGTTTGGGAGAAACGGTGTGGCAGTGATGGTGAATAAGAATGTACAAAGCTGCATTGAAAGTGTGAGATATATATCAGACAGGATCATAATCTTAAACCTGAGATCCTAAAAAGAAACACTAAAAGTAATCCATATTTATTCACCTCAAGTGTCATGTAGCGAAGAAGAGAGGATGGGCTTTGAAAATGAGCTAGAAAACCATATACAGAGGGCTAATATAGCGATGGAAGATTTTAATGCACAGGTAGGCAAAGACAGAAAGGGATTTGAGCAAGTGTTGGGATGTTTTGGATACGGAGTCAGAAATGAAGAAGGGGAAAGACCCCTGGATTTGTGCCAGAGGAACGGAATGAAAATAGCAAACAGCTAGTTTATGAAGAGAGAAAGTCATGTTATCACCAGATACAGTTGGGATGGAAGAAACAAGAGTGTAACTGATTATATTCTAGTAGATAAGGAATGGGGAGAGAAAGTAACAAATGTGAAGGTAATTCCAAGTGTGAGTGCAGATGAAGACCATAGATTACTAGTGGGACAATGGACAATGAATCAATGTGTGAAAAATAGAAAACAGAAGAAAGTGATGAGGATATGGGATTGGAAACTGAAGGAGAGTGAAAGTGCTGAGAAGTGCAGAGAATTAATCACACAAAATTTTCCAAAAGTTCTGCAATGTAAAAAAAGAATGGAGTTCATTCACAGACACTTTAGTCGAAGCAGCACAAAAAGTATGTGGTAGAACATCTGGAAAGGAAAAAGTAAGACAAGTTGGTGGGATGATACCACAATCTAAGCAGTTAGAAGAAGAAATGGAGCATGGAGAAAGTGGTGGAAGACTAAAAATGACGAAGACCATAAGAGATATATAGAGGAAAAGAATAAGTGCTAAGAAATAGTGGATGCAGTAAATAAAAAGGCATGGGAACAGTTTACTAAAAAAAGAATTAGAAGAAGCTGTGAACAGGAATAAGAAAATGTTCTATAAAATGATGGAAAATAAAAGGAAGGCTTCTGAAGCACCAGTAAAGATGGAAACAGAGGACTGTACCGTGTTTGAATATCCAGGGAATATAAAATATCTCTGGAAAGAACATTTTAAGACACTGTTAAACGCTGAGGAGCAGGTACACGAAGAAACAACAAATAATGGAAAAATTGAGAGAAGTTGCGAAGCAGAATTAGGACAAATTACACTTGGAGAAATGGAAATATCTGTGAAGAAGATGAATGGGGGAAAAGCCCCAGGACCTGATGACGTATCGGTGGACATGATAAGAGTAGCGGGTTCAGTGGGAATGCAGTGGCTGTATAGTGTACTATCAAGTGTGTGGAGAAATAGTACAATTCCTGACGATTGGAGAAGAGGAGACATTGTTCCCATCTTCAAAAAAGGCAATAAAAAAATTTTTAAAATCTACAGAGGAATAACCCTTATGAGTCAGAAAGCCAAGATTTTTTTAAAGAATTTTACTAAATCGAGTAAGTAACAAGATAGAAAAGGAGCTCAGTGAAGAACAGCATGGGCTTAGGAAAGGAAGAAGCACGATCGACCTGATGTTTTCAATCTGTCAACTGATGCAAAAAAGTTGGGAGTATAACAAAAGGGTGATAATGGGTTTTATAGACATAGAAAAGGCATACGACTCAGTTAACAGGGAAAGACTCTGGGAGGAAATGAAGAAGATAGATATAGAAGACGGATACATTAAAGTAATAAGGACAATGTAAAGAGGACACAATTGTAGAATTAGAACACCACTGAGGAACTCTGTAGACTTCGAAATAAGACAACCGGTCCCTTCTTCTTGTGAAGTTCTGCCACAAATTCCTCTTCTCCCCAATTCTATTCAATACCTCCTCATTAGTTATGTGATCTACCCATCTAATCTTCAGCATTCTTCTGTAGCACCACATTTCGAAAGCTTCTATTCTCTTCTTGCCCAAATTATTTATTGTACATGTTTCACTTCCATACAAGGCTACTCTCCATACAACTACTTTCAGAAAAGACTTCCTGACACTTAAATCTATACTCGATATTAACAAATTTTTCTTCTTCAGAAGCACTTTCCTTGCCATTGCCAGTCTACGTTTTATATGTTCTCTACTTCGACCATCATCAGTTTTTTGCTCCCCGGATAGCAAAACTTCTTTACTACTTTAAGTGTCTCATTTCCTAATCTAATACCCTCAGCATCACCCGAATTAATTCGACTACATTCCATTATCCTCGTTTTCTTTTGTTGATGTTCATCTTATATCCTCCTTTCAAGACAATGTCCATTCCGTTCGACTGTTCTTCCATGTCTTTTGCTGTCTCTGGCAGAATTACAATGTCATCGGCGAACCTCAAAGGTTTCGTATCTTCTCCATGGATTTTAGTACCTACTACAAACTTTTCTTTTGTTTCCCTTACTGCTTGCCCAATATACAGCTTGAATAACATCGGCGAGAGGCTACAATCCTGTCTCACTCCCTTTCCAACCACTGCTTCCCTTTCATGCCCCTCGACTCTAATAACTGCCATCTGGTTTCTGTACAAATTGTAAATAGCCTTTCGCTCCCTGTATCTTACCCCTGCCACCTTCAGAATTTGAAAGAGAGTATTGCAGATAACATTTTCAAAAGCTTTCTCTAGGTCTACAAATGCTAGAAACGTAGGGTTCCCTTTCCATAATCTTTCTTCTAAAATAAGTTGTAAGGTCAGTATTGCCTCACGTGTTCCAACATTTCTACGGAATCCAAACTGATCTTCCCCGAGGCCAGCTTTTACCAGTTTTTCCATTCGACTGTAAAGGATTCGCGTTAGTATTTTGCAGCTGTGACACATTAAACTGATAGTTCGTTAATTTTCACATCTGTCAACACCTGCTTTCTTTGGGATTGGAATTATTATATTCTTCTTGAAGTCTGAGGGTATTTCGCCTGTTTCATACATGTTGCTCACCAGATGGTAGGGTCTTGTGATGACTGGCTCTCCCAAGGCTGTCAGTCGTTCTAATGGAATGTTGTATACTTCCGGGGCCTTGTTTCGAATCAGGTGGTTCAGTGCTCTGTCAAACTCTTCACGCAGTATCGTATCTCCCATTTCATCTTCAACTACATTCTCTTCCATTTCCATAATTTTTTCCTCATGTACATCGCCCTTGTATAGACCCTCTATATACTCCTTCCACCTTTCTGCTTTCCCTTCTTTGCTTAGAACTGGGTTTCCATCTGAGCTCTTGACATTCATAGAAGTGGTTCTCTTTTCTCCAAAGGTATCTTTAATTTTCCTATAGGCAGTATCTATCTTACCCCTAGTGAGATAACTCTCTACATCCTTACATTTGTCCTCTAGCCATCCCTGCTTAGCCGTTTCGCACTTCCAGTCTGTCTCATTTTTGAGACGTTTGTATTCCTTTTTGCCTGCTTCATTTACTGCATTTTATATTTTCTCCTTTCATCAATTCAATTCAATATTTCTTCTGTTACCCAAGGATTTCTACTTGCCCTCGTCTTTTTACCTACTTAATCCTCTGCTGCCTTCTCAACTTCATCCCTCAGAGCTACCCATTCTTCTTATACTGTATTTCTTTCCCACATTCCTGTCAATTGTTCCCTTATGCTCTCCCTGAAACTCTGTAAAACCTCTGGTTTAGTCAGTTTATCCAGGTCCCATCTCCTTAAATTCCCACCTTTTTGCAGTTTCTTCAGTTTAAATCTACAGTTCATAACCAATAGATTGTGGTCAGAGTCCACATCTGCCCCTGGAAATGTCTTACAATTTAAAACCTGATTCCTAAATCTCTGTCTTACCATTATAAAATCTGTCTGATACCTTCTAGTATATCCAGGATTCTTCCATGTATACAACCTTTTTTCATGATTCTTGAACCAAGTGTTATCTATGATTAAGTTATACTCTGTGCAAAATTCTACCAGATGGCTTCCTCTTTCATTTCTTCCCCCCAATCCATATTCACCTACTATGTTTCCTTCTCTCCCTTTTCCTACTTTCGAATTCCAGTCACCCATGACTATTAAATTTTCGTCTCCCTTCGCTACCTGAATAATTTCTTTTATCTCATCATACATTTCATCAATTTCTTCATCATCTGCAGAGCTAGTTGGCATATAAACTTGTACTACTGTAGTAGTCGTGGGCTTCGTGTCTATCTTGGCCACAATAATGCCTTCACTATGCTGTTTGTAGTAGCTTACCCGCACTCCTGTTTTTTTATTCATTATTGAACCTACTCCTGCCTTACCCCTATTTGATTTTGTATTTATAACCCTGTGTTCACTTGACCAAAAGTCTTGTTCCTCTTGCCACCGAACTTCACTAATTCCCACTATATCTAACATTAAGCTATCCATTTCCCTTTTTAAATTTTCTTACTTACCTGCCCGATTAAGGGATCTGACATTCCACGCTTCGATCCGTAGAACGGCAGTTTTCTTTCTCCTGATAACTACGTCCTCTTGAGTAGTCCTCTCCCGGAGATTCGAGTGTGTGTCTATTTTACCTCCGGAGTATTTTACCCAAGAGGACGCCATCATCATTAAACCATACAGTAAAGCTGCATGCAGGGGAATTGAAATTTCTCAGAGAAGTTAAGAGTAAAACAAGAATGAATGGAGTAAGGAATATAGATATTAGAAAGGACCTTAACCAAGAATGTATGAGAGAAGAAATCGAAAAAAAAATGAGATTGAGATGGGCATGTTAAGAGGATGCATGGGCAGAGACTCCTCAAAATTATGGAAGAACTAAGGATTGGAAAAGACCTAGAGGGCGCCCAAGAACACGGTGGAAAATGGGAGTGAGAATATCTGTGGAAAGGAGAGGTGTGACCTGTCAGCAAGTGGAGAAAGAAAGGTGGTGGGAGGACCGAACCAAATGGAGAGGACTCGTCTGCACCCAGATCCGTGCAGTAGGGAGAGCGCGATCCGGATATAGATAGATAGTGGCAGCTCCAGACATGTTTTCGGCCTGTAATCCCATTGACTGAAGTAGAGCTGCTGAATCCGGCTTCGAGCTGAACCCCGACGCTCAGGAAAGGCCTTCCTGGAGACATCCCGGACAGTGGTGTCACACCAGCCTGACTGGTCAGCGAGATCTCTGGATCTCTCGCCGATTGAGAACGTTTGGAGCATCAGGGCCCTTCAACTGTTTCGGGACTTTGACGACCTAATGCGCCAATTGGACAGAATTTGGCACGATCTCCGTCAGGAAGACGCCCAACAAGTCTGTCAATCAATGCAAAACCGAATAACTGCTAGTGTAAGGGTCAGAGGAGGACCAACACGTTATTGACTTGTTCGTTCTCTTGAATAAGTCATCCAGTGTTTCTGACACTGTAATCATTTGTTTGGCCCTACATGCACATAACATCTACCAATTTCCGTCTCATTGAGAGTGAGGCTTTCGTGGTTCGTCGTTTCTTTGTTGTTTTTGTATATGGGTGGGTGTTATCAGTACCCGCATACATCTTGTAACCAAAGGATATCACCGAAATACCTCCGTTGGAACTATAGCACTTGAGCCGTAAGGTCCACGTGAGCGCACATTTCATATTTAACAATGTAGTATGAAGTACAGTAGCTTCTAATACCATTGTGGTTACTAAATATCAATGATAATTGATTCATATGAACAAGACAGTTTGCGTTAAGTAAGATAGTCTATATCTTTATATTTGACTTCAACTACGAAAGAAATAAAGTAACGAACCTGAATTTCCAGTTTACACATGGCACGATTTAGATTATCGAAAAATCAAACGCGCAAATAACTTTCTGACCCAATTTTCCGAGAAAATGTTGCTAATCTTCATATGTGCTTTTCATAATTAACACTGCGCTTTATTCCGTGTTTCTTTCGTAGTCGATACAGAGAAAATACATCGTTATTCACCAGCCTGCTGTACAAATGTCGACTGCATAACACCCGCTTTTGTCATCAGAGATGGCGAGTCACACTCCTTTTTTCTACTTTTTGATAGCAGTTCGCAAAATCTATCCAGTATTTAAAAGCGAAACAGAGCCTCCGTTTCATTATTTTGCCAGATAATTAGAATTTCATCTTGAAGGCTTGTCTGCGTAATATTGCTGGAAAAGAGAGGTACAACACAGGGGTGAAAGTGTTCTAACTGGTAATTCATCCGTAGTCCTGATTGCTGTATATAGAGAAATAATTCTAAATTTATTAAATAAAAAATCTACGTGCAGAATGTGACTTGCCCTTTCAAAAGATGCTGCTTTTTAAGAGACACTACTTTTGTCTCGGTTCTTTTGCTTTCGCAGTTGCACAAGAAAATTTTGTGTCTTCACCCTCAATTCCGCACCTCCTCTAAGAAAAGATTTGTAAAGACCTTTGTATAGAGTGTCCTCACGTACTGATATGAAACCTGGACGTTAGCTAAGCAGGAGGAAACTCGCCTCGAAGGTGCGGAAATGTGGATATGGAGGAAAATTGCAGGAACTAGCTGGACTGACAAAAACAAATGAGATAGTACTATAAGAAATAGGAGAGGAAAGAACTACAGAAAATTATAGGGCAGCGGAAGAAAAACTCATTACTCACTTTGTGAGACATGACATTCTTCTACAAAAATCTTCGAGGGCAACATCGTAGGTAAGAAAACGAGCTGACAGCCTAGAACACCCTTTTTCAAAAATATCGACAGTAATATGGGGCGTTCTTCACACATGGAGACGAAGACAACTGATGAAAACAGGAAGCTGTGGCTGCAGAGACAAGGCTAAACCTTTTTGAAAGGAGGTGAAGCACGAAAGCACTAATTCGCTTATAGGAGAATCGGTTTTCACCTAGAAATACGTTCCTAACAATATTTGGACATTCCTCTGAATGAACAGCGTAACAAACACCCGGCCGTCAACAACAGAGCATAAGCAGCCGTAAAACAGGGCGCTGCATCTAATTTAACATTCATTTACTTTACTTCAGTTTACTAAACGAGGTTAAAGGGACCTGGACGTTAATAGAGCTGAAAAAAAGATTTTTTTTTATTTTTATTTAGTTATATCTGTGATCCTTCTGGATCATAAAGACATATAACTCATGTATAGTACCCCATCATTTTCGTGTGTACATGGCTTCTTAAAGCACAAGTGGAGCAGGTCTTTTAAATATCTAGCTGTCATACTAACGTCAGATTCTAAGCCTTGCCTAAAATGTCTCGTTATTTAATTCTGGCGCCGATATTTCCATAGCATCTCGTTTGTGTAATGTCCTTGAAGAGCATATCGACTGTACGGAGAAATGAGATTCATTGTAATCGAAATTTCTCTCAAAGCAACTATTTTACCTAATGTTGCTTAAGTTTTCCGTGCGCGTTCGTGTTGTAAACTTCTTGTTGTTAGTGTTTCAGACGTATTTCAACGATGTTGCATCACAAAATGCCCCAAACTAAGAAGTCTAATCGCAGTTGTTAATTTTACTGTAATCCACTCAAGCTTATTGTTGGAAATCGTATTAATAGCGAAGCCTTTACCGAACAGGAAACCCTTCATGTTACAAGTACAACAGGTGTAAAGCAAATCGACAAAAACATAACATGCACACCCCATGCCAGAAACTGTTAAGTAGAACTTAATCCAATACATAGTGGTTTTTCAAATTATAATCCCCTAAAAGTACGATTACTTGACAAACCGCGGAACTCAAATGTAAGTATCCATAGTTGCATTTGGGGGAGGTTGCCAAAAATTGTCACATAACAGTGTGCTGATCGGAAAACTTAACTCTTGAGTAGAAGTAACAGTGACGACTATGAAGTTTGCTTTCAACACCCAGTACCGCGAATATAAGGAAAAATTTCCTTGAGAAACGGGGCACCTAATAAACGTCACACGCAAATGCAGTTCATAGTATTCACATCCTCCATTTTGATAACTAACTGTATTAATTACACTATACCTAATCATGAGATCAAAACGTTTCTTACACCAAAATTATAAAAAAAATAGAGCCCTCATCAAATTAAGTAGTTTGTTGGTAATACAGAAGATAATTAGACTTTACACTTTGAAACTATGGAATCAGAAATAAGTACCAGAGTCTGCTTACAGTGAGGAACACTGATGTTGATAGCATCTTCATGTGAATGTCAGTTTCGTATCGATGACAACCACTCGTAGAGCCCTCGACTGAGCATCGCATTCGAATAATGAAGCGGAAAATTTAATTGTCTTTCGTTCATATGTTTCCATTAGCCCAAGTAATTGAATGTGGTGCGCTGTTAATTTCTTGAGTTGAACCATTTCAGTGCAGTTGATTTTAAGAGAATATTGCGTTTCAAGAACTGGAAAGCGGATTTGATAGATTTACTAATGTAATTTATAGGCTACATTAAATATGCCATTTTGCATTCGTAAATAGAACAACTCTTCACGCATTATGTGTACTCTAATATCTGGAATTAATGTAACTCAGCAACTAACCCTATATTCACCTTGATTATTTATATCATTTATCTTCATAGCACACAAAATTAGGGGTGCTCGAATCTAAGCCAGTTTTATAATTGTTCGTAAGTAGTTTAGACGCTTGTCAGGAATTTTGAGATGCTTTTTGAACGATTTACAGTTGATTGACAAACCTTCTACGACACACCAGAAAACTTACAACCGAAATCGCCTCACAAACAAGACAGAATATTGCTCACAAAGAAGTAAACATAGGAACAGCAAATCATGCTTTGAATTATACATTAAAATATTGCATTTATTAAAATACAAGGTTTCGTCTACAGCACACTACGTTAAATTAAACATTTTAAAAAACACAACGAGTGAATAGTAACTTGCCAACATGTCTATCAGAATTTGACAACGATTGAAGATTTGTTCACCAAATGCCTCCCATAGCATCGGAAGATGGCCATTAGTGGCCAAACCGGATATGAATGTGTCATAAAAAATTTGAATGTGCCGAGAGTAAAACAACGCTTTAGAAGCGCTTTAGTCAGTAACTACATTTCGAATGCGGAGCCCATACTTGACCGTTGTGATATGACACTCGAATCGAAAAGCAAGTAATAATTTCACAAAACTCTCACCATTTCACAGGGTCTCTTGAAATGTAAAATTTTCAACGTACCGCTACATCTCCAGAATCTTTACATTGATCTAATGACTTTTTACCTTTTTTAGTGAATTGCATTCCCCGAACACAATTCGCTCTTCTAAATTACTAATTCATGAACCACATTTTTGGAATTGCATAGTTTAGGCGTTGTTGTGTATTGAAGTTTGAGAAATATTGGGACATAGTGATGCGTCGGTGTTCAACGTTTCGATAGTAAACCCACCAAGAGCGTCACACCATGCAGTACAAAATTTTGATTCCAACTCTATAAAAGAACAGCGAATGTACAGTCTGCAGTGAAGTTGGAAGTCAATATTTTAAACTCCTTTTTCTAACGTACCACACAACGTTATCTTCATGTTCGGTTTAAAAACGAAATCTGGAACACAAAATCATCATCCTATTCGAATCGTTCTGTAACTATGACACCAACTGAGCGCAAACGACGAGTTACCAGACGTGAATTCCGAATTAAGAAAATGAGAGTTTACCGCTCCGGTCAGTATATACGTATTATCGGTACTGCAGTATCTGCGTTGCCCAGAATATACCGGGTGGTCAAAAAGTCAGTATAAATTTGGAAACTGAGTAAATCACGGAATAATGTAGATAGAGAGGTACAAATTGACACACATGCTTGGAATGGGATTTTATTAGAACCAAAAAATACAAAGTTCATAAAATGTCCGACAGATGGCGCTTCATCTGATCAGAATAGCAATAATTAGAATAATAAAGTAAGACAAAGCAAAGATGATGTTCTTTACAGTAAATATTTCCACCATCATACCTCAACAATAGCTGTAGTCGAGGAACAATGTTGTGAACAGCACTGTAAAGCATGTCCGGAGTTATGGAGAGGCATTGGCGTCGGATGTTGTCTTTCAGCATCCCTAGAGATGTCGCTCGATCACGATACACTTGCGACTTCAGGTAACCCCAGAGCCAATAATCGCACGGACTCAGGTCTGAGGACCTGCGAGGCCAAGAACGACGAACGTGGCGGCTGAGCACACGATCGTCAACAAACGACGCGAGCAAGAGATCTTTCACGGGTCTAGCAATACTCTGTTTTGTTGTTGTTGTTGTTCTAATAAAACCCCATGTCATTCCAAGCATGTGTGTCAATTTTTACCTCTCTATCTACATTATTCCGTGGTTTATTAAGTTTTCAAATTTATACTGACTTTTTGGTCACCCGGTATATTATTTATCGGCCCGTAGCAGGCAGTGACTATCAAATAAAATGCCTACCGCCTTGTACTGGAATTACGTAATGTGTACGAGTGCAGGTTGTGACGCACGAATGACGACCCATGGATGTTTCCGCCTGGAAGTGAGTCGTGCACTAATAGCCCAAGCGTCCTGTCGCCTTAAGTGGGAAATCCGGGTTCGAATCCCGGTCTGCAACAAATTTTAATTGTTGTCATTCTTTCACACAGCTTGCGGTCGTCCACATTCGCAGGCCTCACGAACGTCAGTTTGATAGCCCATTTGTGTATTTATCACTCTCGGTTTGGCTATGAAAATTCGGACAAGAACTTACTGTGGAATTTATAGGGAGTCTTGTTTCTGCTGCGTTCAGGCAACTGGTCAGTAGACAAACTGCCTGTTAGCTTGTGTCATGGCTTCTTCCGCCGATGTTTATCTGATGATTTTTCTGACGTTTCGCCAGCACGAGTGGCTGGAATTGTCGAAATTTCACCCTCCACTGCTGGTTGTGGACTGGAGCCGAGCTCGCGGCCGCAGACCCAACGTCCAAGGGCTTTTCCGCTGTCATAACCGGTGCGGTTCTCCTCTTGCTACCTGCAACAGTCGTTGGCCGCAGCAAGGGAATCCTGGATCCGTTTACCTAGAGGCTTCCTTCTTTCTTGTTGAAGCTAGGCTCGTGTTTGTGTATTTATATAGCTTCTCCGAACAAGCGGGTGTGGTAGCTCTTCTCTACAGCCAGAACTTCGGTGTAGGCGGATTTTATTTACTACGTGGTGGGTCTCACACAGCGGTTGCTCAGCCACGGCCGCTTTCTCCACCCGCCCCAGCTTGCTACGTCGCTTATATTCTGTGACCCTGTTGTTGATTGATCGTCCAGTCATACAAACATAAACCATTCCGCATGTGCATGGTAAGCAGTATATTCGCGATATTGGAAGTGGGTTCGTTTTCTGCTTTGCCTGCTAAGGAAACTTTGACAATGACAGCTACTCGTCTCGCGAAACATCGGAAAAATCACCAGAAAAACGTCGGCCGAAGAACCGGAGATCGAAGCCAACAGGCAGTTTGTCAACAACTGGGCACCAAAGTCTTAACAATTTCGTATCTGACAAACTTATTGGTCGGCTGATACGACTGATCCCGAGACGTAACGGAAAAGCCAGTTTGGTAATGGAAGTTTGGCAAAAATTGTAATTCGAGATCAAGGGTTAACTACATTAACCAGGTTCAAGAGAAATGGATACAGGTTGCAGTAGCTAGGCGAGAGATATAACATTGCTAGTACAGGATATACACTGAAGCGCCAAAAAACTGGTATAAGCATGCGTATTCAAATACAGAGATATGTAAACCGGAGGCAGAATACGGCGCTGCAATTGGCCACGCATATAAGTGTCTGGCGCAAGTGTTAGATAGGTTACTGCTGCTACTATGACAGGTTATCAACATTTAAATGAGTTTGAACGTGATGTTATAGTCGGCGCACGAGCGATGGGACTCAGCATCTCAGAAGTAGCGATAAACGAGGGATTCTCCAGTATGACAATTTCACGAGTGTACCGTGAATATCAGGAATCCGATCAGATATCAAATCTCTGACATCGCTGCGGCCGGAAAAATACCCTGTAAGAACGGGACCAACGACGACTGAAGAGAATCGTTCAACGTGACAGAAGTGCAACCCTTTCGCAAATTGCTGAAGATTTCAATGCTGGGCCATCAACAAATGTCAACGTGCCAACCACTGAACGAAACATCATCGGAGCCGAAGTTGCACTCCTGTGTCGTTGGTGACGACACGAAACAAAGCCTTACGCCCGTCAACACCGACATTGGACTGTGGATGACTGGAAAAATGTTACCTGGACGGACGAATCTCGTTTCAAATTGTATCGAGCGGATGAACGTGTGCGTGTATGGAGATAATCTCATGAATCCACGGAATCTGCGTGTCAGAAGGTGACTGTTCAAGATGGTGGAAGCTCTGCAATGGTGTGGGGCATGTCCGGTTGGAGTGATGTTGTATCCCTGACATGTCTCTCTGATTACCTACATCCACTCATGTCCATTGTGCAGTCCGACGGGCTTGGCCAATTTCAGCAGGACAGTGCGACACCCCACACCACGAGAGTTGCTACAGAGCGGCTCCAGGAACACTCTTCCGAGTTTAAACTCATCCGCTAGCCACCAAACTCCCCAGATATGAACATTATTTTGCAACGTGCAGTTCACAAGAGATCTCTTAGCCCATCGTACTCTTACAGGTTTATGGACAGGCCTGCAGGATTCGTGGTGTCATTTCCCTCCGTCGCTACTTTTGACATTAGTCGAGTCCATGCCAAGTCGTGTTGCTGCACGTATGCTTGGTCGCGGGGATCCTATACGATATTAGTCAGGTATACCAGTTTCTTTGGCTCTTCAGTATATTATCGAAAAGAGCTGCATCAAATCAGTTACAATAACGGCTACAACAGCTTTTATATTTCCACAGTCTGACATGAAGCGCTGCTGAGTCTGTTTAATTAGCTTTATTTTTCACACGCAAATCTTTACATGCCGCCTGCTATTTTCTACAGCAGCTCAAAAATGGTTCAAATGGCTCTGAGCTCTATGGGACTTCACATCTGAGGTCATCAGTCCCCTAGAACTTAGATCTACTTAAACCTAACTAACCTAAGGACATCACACACATCCATGCCCGACGCAGGATTCGAACCTGCGGCCGTAGCAGTCGTGCGGTTCCGAACTGAAGCGCCTAAAACCGCTCGGTCACCGCGGCCGGCTGACAGCAGCTCATCAGCACCCTCTAGTAGAGACGCGGAAACGCGCGAAGGATGGTGAACTGGGTCATGCAACGGAGGCGTGAACAGTGCTTGCGGATACGTCAGGAGCTGCGGGCGGCAGCTGCCTGCCACGGCAGTTTATTTAACACGATTGGAGCTGGTCCGCAATTATTGCGGCGGAACAGTTGTAGCGCGGGCTGCGGGCATCAGTCAGCTTTCGGCGTCGGCCATTGTGGCAGCCGTGCTGCGGGCAGAGTGCTGGCGCTCCCTGTGGCCGACGCCGGCACGCTGTAGGCGGCGGTGGCGCGGCTAATTACCGGCCCAAGAGTGGCGGTAATCAATCAGCAGCCAATGGCAGAGCCGACCAGAGGGCAGAGCGCCCAGTCCCGGCACCTGGCGCGCTCTGCAACAAAGGCCCGCGCTAATGCACTCGCCGGGAAATATCGCGTGGCGCCCGGCGACGGCTGCGCTTCCGCTACCTGCAGGTAGGGGACCCCCCGTCTCTCCGAAGAGAACACCGTGCCACAGGAAAGGCGGTTCCCGCTGAAACAACCGGTTCTCGGTTATATCGTACCTTCCCCACACCAGTTGAACCTGTTTTAACCGCTCGAAATACGCGGTTTCTTAAATAACAGATTCTCGGTTTTCTTTATACTTCTTATTTCCTGTAATAACCGTAAGAATCAATATTTTGAATTACATACATGAATAAAAAGAACTAAGTCCGCCCACAGTTCGCTGCTTTCCTCGAAAATGGTATGTGGTTGAATACTACAAAAATCACCAGTACTCTTCTACTGACTCTAATCTTTTGAAACTCTGCTCAAAAATCGTGTTGTAATTGGGGATCATATCAGGACTTGGTCATTAGGAATAGTCAGTGCTAAAAAGTGATAACTGAGGTCGAAGAACTACATTTTTCGTATTAAACTGTCCGATTTCAAGGGCTACTGAACTGTGATTTTTTTTTTTTACTTTCAAAATCTTTTCTTATGGAATTTACTTTATTTACTAGCGATTCATCAAGAACATTAACACACTATGTGGAAGTAGTTGCCAAGGAGTAATTGATGGAAACAAATTAAATTTCAACCAATGGATATTTTATTCATAAGAGCCTTTTTCAAACACACATTTAAAATTTAGAAGCAGAAAGCACCCTCGAAACATCAAGTTGCAATTTAACAAATGTGAATTTTATTCCCAAAAGCTTTTTCAAAACAGATTTAAAATTATAAGCAGAAAAGCACCCTCGAAATACCAAGTTACAGTAGGAGCCTTCGGGCTGTGAAGGTTCCGCTCCCTTTCAACACGGCAGTAGTCACGACCGCTCACAACGACCTCTGAAAACTACAGTGGTGCAAATGTGCAACACACCTGATTACTTTTACTAAAAATTTTAACAACTCACACAAACACATTAACTATGCACCCCGTAAGCGGGATGAAAATGGTACAAACACTCACACAAAGAAATTATTTTCCACCAAAAGTGCAATTGGTTTTTAAAAGGGCTCTTACGGCGTAAGGGTGGGAACTTTATAAAAATGACTATTTAAATAAAACCCATGAAATTCAGACTTACATAAAGTGTACAACATACTCTACATTACACATATACCGCCTCGCAAGATGATAGGCAAGATAGAAACATATTTTAGGAATTCGGCCGTTACACTTCAAGCAATAAATTCTTTAACACCGAATCCGACAAACATGACACAGGCAGCTATTAACGTATGGCAGATTGACAGACTGACTGACAGACACTAACAAGTGTACTGTGCTTACACTAACTGCCTAACAGACAGACGAGCAAGCTGGAGACGAAAGACTGACCAAGAAAACAAGCAGAATTTAACAAGTAAATGAAACAACATGTCAAGAATCACTTAACTTCTAGTAAACTGCGATGTCTGGCGGAAGGCCTGGCGCAGCACCCCCAAAACGCTCTCCCGAACCGTCCGCTGCCAGCCGCTTCAACGGACGCAGCAAGGCGCGCCGATCTCCCGTCTCACGGCGTCGCAGCTCGCGCTGGCCAGACCGATGTCGTAGGTTGGCTCCAGTTGCTCTCGTGTCGGCCGCGAAGCCACTACCTCTCGCTACACGGCGCGGCCCACTGGACTCACGTGGCGACCTCACATTCGCCGACGCTCAAGACGGACAAGTCATCTTGTGTCTCAGTGCGCGACCGACCAACCGATTGATCCAACCGCCAATGCCCATTGCCTGAGCAAACTCGAGCAGACTGGTGGCCTAACTCATACTAGCACTCCGGACGACAGATAGGAACTGACTGCCCCATACTGAGCCGGCTGACCAACTGACCACTCGCCGAGACTGACAGACTGACCTAGCCACACTCCTACCGACCGACCTACTAGACTCGCCGAGACTGAGAGACTCCCACTGGCGAGCTCATAGCGCCCCTTCAATACACGTGAACAGGCAGCCTTTTCCCTTTTCCACCAGAGGGAGATACCAAAGCTGCCATTGCCACAGCGGCGCCACCGCCAGAAACGGAGGGCGACTTCTTCACACTACCCGCTGCGGCGCGCTCTTCAAATCAGCTAACTTTACCACGGCTCACCTACAAGCAGATAAAGGCATATTATGTAGACAACGACAGGAAATAAGCTACTTTCTATTTTTATTGTACGCTACGAATGAATTATTGTTAAGTTTTTATTACTGTTGCCATATCTCCTTCCTCATCTGTATTTCCTAGAAATGGCAGACAAATCTTCGGCCTTTTGAAGCAAATGAAGCAGTGTTCTTCATTCCTACGTCATTTCCTAAAAATATTTCCAGACTAGGGTAGGTGCCATTCTGAAGTACAACAGATTTCCAACAACGACAGCGAGAAACCACCACATAGACCATGCGGGGACTTGCACACTGCATGTACACGACACACGGCAATAGGAAAGGTGTAGTCACAGGAAGGCTGTACCAATTCTTTCGTCACATACTTTTTGATAGTTTTTGTTGGCAGTGTTGTTGGAACAGCACTGATCCCTTTTTCGATTTTCTATAGTAATGCAGTATTTGAAACCAAGTCAAATTTTACGAAAAAATTTCTCATTTCTTTTAAAAAAGGTTTATTAAAAATGTAAAAGGAAAAATTTAGCTCTGTTATTTTGGTGAATTTGTATTTTGGTTTTTTACTCGTTTATTAGCAAAAAAACACCACGTGTTATAATCAACACCAAAAGATACCGAAAATACCGAGATTCAGTTTTTCACTCTGCAGCAGAGTCTGCGCTGATATGAAAATTCCTGGCAGATGAAAACTGTGTGCCGAACCGAGACTCAAACTTGGGAGCATTTGTACGCGAAAGGCAAAGGTCCTGAGTTCGAGTCTCGGTCCGGCACACAGTTTAAATCTGCCAGAAAGTTATTCAGAACTAAAATTCTGGTATCGGATTTAACTAGTCGGTTTTTTCCATCCTTACCTGTAGGTAGAGGATCGCCCATCTCTCTGGAGAGAAAGATGTGGCGTACAAGGATGGTATTCTAGATCTGTAGGGGGCATAACCATCGGATGAGCACATGTTACACGCTATCTTCCGGGAACACATAGACGAGAAATTTAATTTCCTCCAACACATAAGGCTAACGAGGGACAAAGAAGAAAAAAAAACACTACATAAATCGGTGGGGCTAAATTAAAAACGGTACAGACTACCTCTACCAGTGATACAGAAGTATCTCTGCGTTCTCTTCTAACCAGTACCCAGCTTCGCTGCTTGCACGTGGGCACGCAGAGTGAACCTCGTGAACAAAAAGTCACGAATCAGACGAGCGCATAGAACTGTCCCCCTTAGGCTAACAATAGCCTTCAGCACCACCTCGGTGGTTGCACTGTGTGTCGTGCTCGGAATACGCCCGATGGAGATCAGGAAGAAATACAGAGCTCCAAGGTACTGGTTAAAGATGGGGAGGGAAGATAAGGTACACCAAGATCTTGTGTACCGATACACATGAGACGTCACCTTAAGAGTTGGTGTTTGGAAACATGGCAAGATGAGTGGTTTGTAAATGATAAGCGATGTAGACCTCATCCCTGATATTAGGCAGTGGCTGAGTACGAAACATATAGATCCCAGATTGAAATTTTTACTCTGCAGCAGAGTGCGCGGTGATATGAAACTTGCAGGCAGATTAAAACTGTGTGCCGGACCGAGACTGCAACTCGGGACCTCTGCCTTTCGCGAGCAAGTGCTCCATCGTCTGAGCTACAATAGCATTAATCAAAACCTGTACTCACAGCCTTAATTCCACCGGCATCTCGTCTCCTACTTCATAAACTTCGCAGAAGCTCTTAAGCAGGCTTTGCAGAATTAGTACTCCTAGAAGAAAGCACATTACAGAGACATGGTTTAGCCACATCCTAGGGTATTTTCTCAGACTGAAATTTTCACTCTCCCCCAAGCTGGGTCTCCGCAATATCCTTTCTTCTAGGAGAGCTACATACAACAGGATAAGGAACTCAGACAACCTCTCCCCGTTAGAGCCGATGTTCCACTCAAATGGAGTACTTCTGGGAGACTCAAATAAGTCCACTATTATTTACCCTTGCAGAGGAAGAAATTGTAAGAACACTACTGGCCATTAAAATAGCTACACCAAGAAGAAATGCAGACGATAAACGGGTATTCATTGTACAAATATATTATACTAGAACTGACATGTGATTACACTTTCACGCATTTTGGGTGCATAGATCCTGAGAAATCAGTATCCTGAACAACCACCTCTGGCCGTAATAACGGCCTCGATACGCCTGGGCATTGAGTCAAACAGAGCTTGGATGGCGTGTACAGGTACAGCTGCCCATGAAGTTTCAACACGATACCACAGTTTATCAAGAATAGTGACTGGCGTATTGTGACGAGCCAGTTGCTCGGCCACCATTGACAAGCCGTTTCCAGTTGGTGAGAGATCTGCAGAATGTGCTAGCCAGGGCAGCAGTCGAACATTTTCTGTATCCAGAAAGGCCCGTACTGGACCTGAAACACGCGGTCGTACATTGTCCTGCTGAAATGTAGGGTTTCGCAGGGATCGAATGAAGCATAGCTACGGGTCGTAACACATCTGGAATGTAACGTCCACTGTTCAAAGTGCCGACAAAGCGAACAAGAGGTGACCGGGCGTGTAACCAATGGCACCCCATACCATCACGCCGGGTGATACGCCAGTATATCGATGACGAATACGCGCTTCCAATGTGCGTTCACCACGATGTCGCCAAACACGGATGCGACCATGATGATGCTGTAAACAGAACCTGGATTCATCCGAACAAATGACGTTTCACAATTCGTGCACCCAGGTTCGTCGTTGAGTACACCATTGCAGGCGCTCCTGTCTGTGATGCAGCGCCAAGGGTAACCGCAGCCATTGTCTCCGAGTTTATAGTCCATGCTGCTGCGAACGTCGTCTAACTGTTCGTGCAAATGGTTGTAGTCTTACAATCGTCCCCCTCTGTTGACTCAGGGATCGAGACGTGTCTGCACGATCCGTTACGGCCATGCGGATAAGATGCCTGTCATCTCGACTGCTAGTGATACGAGGCCGTTGGGATCCAGAACGGCGTTGCGTATTACCCTCCTCAACCCATCGATTCCATTTTCTGCTAACAGTCATTGGATCTCGACCATCGCGAGCATCAATGTCGCGATACGATAAACCGCAATCGCGATAGGCTACAATCCGACTTTTATCAACGTCGTAAACGTGACGGTACGCATTTCTCCTCCTTACACGAGGCATCACAACAACGTTTCACCAGGCAACGCCGGTCAACTGCTGTTTGTGTATGACAAATCGGTTGGAAACTTTCCTCATGTCAGCACGTTGTAGGTGTTGCCACCGGCGACAACCCTGTGTGAATGCTTTGAAAAGCTAATCATTTGCATATCACAGCATCTTCTTTCTGTCGGTTAAATTTCGCGTCTGTAGCACGTCATCTTCGTGGTGTAGCAATTTTAATGACCAGTAGTGTATATACCAATGGAAGGGTGTAATCTCATATACATGTTCAGACGATGTTGTAATACACTCCAAAGTCTTTACAAAGCTACAAGAAACGATAAACTATATGGAAGATGGGGATGACTTCGAAAGAAATGTAGCAATAAACAGAAATGGTGATGCTCGGAGGAAAGTACCTGTTTAGGCAGAGATCCTCTTGCCGGACAAAAAACTGAAAATCGTCCCATATTTTCAAAGACAGCATGTCCTTTCTGTTTATTCAATCGATCAGACATTTCCAGGCTATATGTTGTATGAGCGGTTGTACTCTGAATGTTACTGTAGCTAGTTGCTTGAATACATTACAGGTGGAAGAGCGAAATGCTTGTTTTGTCCGACGGCCGCGGTTGTAGCAGGTGATGCTTAATGGTGCTGGTTTGGAGAATACAGCAAGTGTTATTACCCGGGCTGGCGCATTTGCATAGCGTAAGCCGCTACAGAGGACATGACCTAAGCCATGGAGAGCGCGAATTGGGCCCACAACGTATTCATTCTGTAGTCAGAGGAAAAACTGCTTTTTCCTAGCTGCGATTGACTGAGGGAATGCCAATTGTACGTGGCTGAGTCAAAATGCAATTTTTCCTTTTTCTTTTTTTTTAAGGTCACGTAAACGCGCGAGTCATACTGGTTTTAGCTTTTCGGCGCAGACACTACGTGGACCTTCTGGTGCACTTGGATGTAGTGTGTGGTGGCAATGGTGATCCGATCGCGAACTGCTGAGGAGAGTACTCGACTCGATCTTGAAGAAGTGATTCGGTTTTAAACTCAGAGCCTTGGCGCGAAGGTGGATCAGAACGAAAGGAGGAGGCGGAGGTCAGACATAAGGCTGTTGATAAAATATCGGTAATTAGACATATCGATATTATTTCAAAAAAACATCGATGCAAGTAAGAAATATATTTCCTCCCGATATATCGATATGAGAATACCAATATCTAGTGCTGATATTTTGTATTATATTATACACCTTCACATTTTTCGGGAAATATATGAAGTTGTTCTTTTGAAATTGTAGTAGAACGTATATTTACTTTCACTGGGTGGAGGAGCCTTGTAAGTAGGCTGTTTAGGTTTTTATATTGGTAACGCCACGTAGCGCACTGTATGAAAATCACTGGCTGTGCTTTGTGCAGTCTGCGTTGGGTTTGCTCTGTTGTGGCCCATTACCTGTCTGCATGTCAAGAGTCAGCACTGTCTTTCCGTTGAAGGGACAACACTACTTCTTCAAGAGTGCATGGAAATCCTCTACTTCTTTGTGCAATTTCTTTTACTAATGAGATTTTGTGAAAAAAACTGTAATTACTATTGTGATAAATGATCAGGACTGTCTTTATGAGAATAAGTTTAGCTTTTGACCAACATTGTATCGATAAGTGTGTGCATTTGATTTCTTTGTTATTGTAATTATGAATTTTTTTTTCAAATCTGTATTGGCCATGGCCCAAAACTATTTGTAAAATCTTTTGTGGGGAGCATGAGGGCTATGTAAGTAGGCTGTTTAGGTTTTTATATTGGTAACGCCACGTAGCGCTCTGTATGAAAATCACTGGCTGTTCTGTGTGCAGTCTGTGGCTGGTTTGCATTGTTGTTGGCTATTGTGGTTGATGTGTTGGTAAATGTGCCAACACCTTGTAGATAAAGGAGGCCTAAATGCACGCTATCTAACGCAGACGGGCGTGAATTCTGGAACAGGATAAGTAGTGAATGTTTATAAGAAACGTATGCAGCTCCTCGAATACTTAACTTTTATTTCTTGTTGTGGATACAACGTTCTTGATGAGACATTTCATACGATCACTATCAAACTATGTAAGGCTAATGGCGCCTTGCTAGGTCGTAGCCATGCACTTAGCTGAAGGCTATTCTAACTGTCTCTCGGCAAATGAGAGAAAGGCTTCGTCAGTGTAGTCGCTAGCAAAGTCGTCGTACAACTGGGGCGAGTGATATCCCGTATCTCGAGACCTGCCTTGTGGTGGCGCTCGGTCTGCGATCACACAGTGGCGACACGCGGGTCCGACATGTACTAAATGGACCGCGGCCGATTTAAGCTACCACCTAGCAAGTGTGGTGTCTGGCGGTGACACCACAGTGGTGTTGGGCTGTTGGCTGTTAACAGCGCGTAGCGTTGCGCAGTTGGAGGTGAGTCGCCAGCAGTGGTGGATGTGGGGAAGTGAGATAGCGGATTTTTGAGAGCGGATGATCTGGATGTGTGTCCATCAGAAACAGTACATTTGTAAGTATGGATGTCATGAACTGCTATGTATATTATGACTTTTGAACACTATTAAGGTAAATACATTCTTTGTTCTCTATCAAAATCTTTCATTTGCTAACTATGCCTATCATTAGTTAGTGCCTTCAGTAGTTTGAATCTTATATTTAGCTGGCAGTAGTGGCGCTCGCTGTATTGCAGTAGTTGAAGTAACGAAGATTTTTGTGAGGTAAGTGTATTGTGAAAGGTATATGTTAATGTTAGTCAGGGCCATTCTTTTGTAGGGATTATTGAAAGTCAGATTGCGTTGCGCTAAAAAATATTGTGTGTCAGTTTAGTGTTGATTAGAATAGGTAAAGAGCGAAATGTCTGAGTACGTTCAGTTTGTTCAGCTGTTTGAAAATCAAATAATGTAAGAGATCTATCTGCATAGTAATTCACTAAATTTTCTAAGGGGACGTTTCAGCCTTACTACACTCTTGCTCATAAATCAAGGATAATTGCAGAATGTGATGCCACACAACGTGGCACTACATAAAACAGGCGCTAATAGCAAGAGCACATAGGGAACACACATCCCGACATCAATATGGGATATGATCACCATGCACACGTACACAGGCCGCACAACGGCTTGGCATACTCTGGATCAGGTGGTTGAGCAGCTGCTGGGGTATGGCCTCCCATTCTTGTATCAGTGCCTGTCGAAACTCCTGAAGTGTCGTAGTTGTTTGAAGACGTGCAGCGATACGTCGACAGAGAGCATCCCAGACGTGCTCGATGGGGCTTAGGTCTGGAGAACAGGCAGGCCACTCCATTCGCCTGATATCTTCTGTTTCAGGTACTCCTCCAAGATGGCAGCTCGGTGGGGCCGTGCGTTATCATCCATAAGGAGGAAGGTGGGACACACTGCACCCCTGAAAAGGTGGACATACTGGTAGAAAATGATGTCCCGAGACACCTGACCTGTTACAGTTCTTCTGTCAAAAATATACAGGGGTGTACGTGAACCAATCATAATCCCACCCCACACAATCAAACCACGACCTCCATACAGGTCTCTTTCAAGAACATTAGGGGGATGGTATCTGGTTCCTGGTTCACTCCAGATGAAAAGGCCTCATCCGTGAACATAACCTGGGACTACTGTTCCAATGACCATGTACTGTGTTCTTGACACCAGGCTTTACGGGCTCTCCTGTGACCAGGGGTCAGTGGAATGCACCTTACAGGTCTCCAGACGAATAAATCATGTCTGTTCTGTCGTCTGCAGACTGTGTGTCTGGAGACAACTGTTCCAGTGGCTGCGGTAAGGTCGCGAGCAAGGCACCTGCAGTAAGTACTCCGTGGCCGTCTGCGGGCACTGATGGTGAGATATCGGTCTTCTTGTGGTGTTGTACACTGTGGACGTCCCGTACTGTAGCGCCTGGACACGTTTCCTGTCTGTTGTAACCGTTGCCATAATCGTGATATCACATTTTGTGGCACACGGAGGGCACGTGATACGACCTGCTGTGTTTGACCAGCCTCCAATCGCCCTAGTATTCTACCCCTCAAAACGTCACCAATATGTGTTCTTTGAACCATTTTCAACACACAGTCACCATTAGCACGTCTGGAAACGTCTGCACACTTACTCCCTGCACCGTTCTCTGGCATGAACCACACCACTGCGTATGTGGAGTGCTAACAGCGCCACACCGACCGACGACCGCAGATCAGATGCACCACATGGTCATCCCCCGAGGTGATTTAAACCCGCAAACTGCCTAACAGAGCGTTGTTTCACCTTGGATCAGGATTATCCTTAATTTGTGAGCATGAGTGTACTTGTTGAGCTGTGATCACTTCCAATGTGTCTCTTTGAATGTGTTAAGCAAGTATAAGTGGCACGAAAGAACAAGTACGATTGTACTGGGGAGTGACGGTGTGAATGGAATAACAAGATTTCCGATGTGAAGAAATGGCACACCAGCTGCGTTAGGAAACAAATTTTAACGCAACTAATGTGCTATTTCTTCACAACGGCATGCTTCAAAAACAGTTTCTGAAACTGATGAACAAAAATCTGATTGACACTATTAGTCTTTGCGGTGGGTGGTGATGTGTGAGGGGAAATGCTGACGTAATCGACGCTCGGTGCTACCAACAGGAACTGAAACGTTTAACTTCACCACGCAGTTTCGACACTACAACTGCTATGTCGCTGGTGTTGGCAGAAATGAAAAAAAAAAGAAAAAACAGACAACAGGAAATTCGACATGAAGTGTTCCGGAAAAATACGATATGCGACGAAACCGAACGACGGACCCATCAGACACCTTTCAATGTACCACTTACTCGCAGTTACCATTGTTAGCAAAGTGGTTATCACCAAGGTGAACGTGCATCGTTTTCCTTTCAATTCTTGCTCTTAGGGCGATAAACAGACCGCTAGCTTGTTGAACTACAGAATATCTAATTATAAATCAATTCTTAAATATAGAGCTCTAAAACCTGCAGTATATTTACAATGTGCAGCCGATACTTTTACAGGTCGTTACGTCGATATGTTTTCGGTTGATATACCGATACTTTCTACGACATATCGAGAGCCGATGATGGTCTCTTTTTAAATATCGATGTATCGGATACCCGATAGCTTTAAAAATATCAACAGTCATAGACTACTATTCGACGAAATACCAGGGCACACTGCGCACCGCAACACGAGATTTCTGCAATTACACGGTGAGCATTTCGCAGAACCAACACTCGGAAATTTTATAAAGTGAATATCTCTTATTTCATCACACGCTCACAGCAGCAGCAGTAGCTGTCCGATTGAAGCGCATTGCGTTAGTTTGTTTCAGAGTATAGTTCACAATCATCGCGATTCGTTTTCATCACAGTCAGATAGTGTTATTCAATTTTTAAGTCAGAATTAGATTCATGTCACCATGCTTTGTTCATCTTTGTCAGCTATCTATCAGAACACGTCACTTTACAAAAACGAACAAGAATATAATCGATGTGTTGTGTTGAACTATGCAACATTTAACTCATTTCTTCTAGAAATAAATCGGTCGTGATATTGAATTCCACTTGTTGTTCAAGAAGACAAGATTTCTTGATCCACTTTATTAGTTTTAGCTGTCTATGTTGTTGTAATGCGAGTAGTCTTGGAATATAAATACAATATGTCGTCTTCATTTTCGCTACACAGGGCCACATTTCTCGTCATTCGCACTTAAAATCCGTTGCGTAACCTTTCACAGTTCGATCACTGAAGGGGCTGCTCTGTGTCTCAGAGATAATCAGAGGCAGAAGTTCGTTAGAAGTACCTACATGTCTGCCCACCGGAGAGACACTTTGTAATTTCGGATACCTAGACATCTCGATACAAACAAGCACAAAATGTTTCACAAAACATGTAACACAGCAAGTGACGCAAACAATAACGGAAATATACGAAATAGAACAATATTTTGCCAGTACTGACGTACTGCATAGAAATCATCTGACCACACTTCACAACCAAAAATCTAATAACACTACAAAGAGGAAAGGCGACCTATGTAAAGAAAGCGATAGGAGTGACCATAACTTTGCTGTCTAGACTCATAGTCCCACTGGCGAGGGCATCCATCCTCATTTTAGTCCGACGGACAAACCTGATACTACCCAAGATCAGCAGTTCGAACACTCTGATAGAAAACTACCCAAGATCAGCAGTTCGAACACTCTGATAGAAACATTGGAGGAGAAAAGGGAAGGCATAGCTCCAAAATTTTGCGGCAAAGGGTCATGATTTACCGAACATGGGCGAAGGAAAGCGTCGAGGTGAGAACGTGACTGCCAGAATGGTAGCTGAAGTGTTTTTCTTGTTGTTTTAGAGTTTTATATAGCTGCTGGCCCGCTCTCTCACTCCTTGTAGCTGAAGCTGAGTCAGGACCCTTCGTTAAATCTGTCACCCGACGTAATATCAGACGTATTTACCTCTCCTTGTGCGGTCGCCGCAGTTGATTCTCTTGATTATTTCGAAGTAGAGGTCCTTTTAATCAGTGTGTCTGGAATCCCGTGAACAGCCGTGGAAAGGTTTGACTTCTTCACTCTATGCATCTGTTATTGGAGCAACAGAAGATAACTTCTACTCATCTTACGAAAAAGTATGCCGATTACTTTCCTTTTACAAACATGTACTCGCTTAAATGGGTGTACAGGTCATTAGAGTGACTCGTGAATTAGAGTACAGCACAAATTATAATACGACATAAGCCTCAAAAGCTCAACATGGCAGTCAAGATTACAATATATTTTGTCACAAAACCGTCTTGTCTTTTGTTTTCATTTTTGGAGAGCGTTGTTGCCCTTTGACGGTCAAGGCACCGCTAAGCAGCGACGCCAAAATGTAAAACGCCCTGCCCTCAGCAGGTGAAGCTGTTTACTTGTCGTCACAGCTAGCCGTTTTCTTGTATGCCACGCCTGCCGTTTAATGTCTGCACATACGTAAACAGACACGTGTGCACAGTATGCGTTCCGCGTCTCACCCCCTACCTAATATTATTGTCTTTCTAACATTTTTCCTTGTACCACACAGGGGTGTGAAATGTCGTCTGCCTAAACGACATGTAAGACTTCAAAGTCCGTGGTTTGCACCATCTTATCTATCTGCAACATATAACGAATCAAACGCAGCGCATGAGTGTAAATTGTGTCGGTAAATATGTGAACGTTAGTATATGGCACTGTGCGCGAAAAGCGGGTCAGTAAGTACTATGGAAATCACAAAGAGAACAATTCTCAATTTCTTGCGTTATCATAATTGCTCTTTGAACATACATTGCTATTTGGCAGCAATAAATGTATTATTATTGTAGAGTACACAGCTCAGATATCATTGTGTCACCATTTTGCGTGTTGTGAAGCGGGAGATTTGAAAGCAGTCGGAATTTGAATCTCATTTTTCTTCCAAACATTACATGGGCTGCTTACAAAAACTTTACCGACTATGTCCTCTCTGCAATCCCAGAAGCATGTAATAGGGCTTTGCGAAACGTTGTATCGTCAATGGACATCAGAATGTCTAATCTATGAGTAGCTGATTATAACATCTTAAGTACATCTCCTTGTTTATTGGAGTAGGAAACAGTATGCTAAAAACTCATCGGATTACGTATGTTACGGCCCACACGTAGCAAAGTAAAAATCATGTTATTAAGAAACGACAGTGTCACCGTTGTATGTACTTAAACGCAGGGAACCATCAGACACCATGTGAGACGAAGTTATGCAAGTAACATATATAGACAAACAGCTTAAACTATTACACATACCGAGGAGAAAAAAATCATGAAATGCCTCCTAATATCTTGTAGGATCTCCTTTTGCTCGGCCTAGTGCAACAACTAGACGTAGCACTGGCTCAGAAAGTTGTTTGAAGTCCCTGTGCAGAAAACTGAGCATGCTGTCTTTACAGCCGTCCACAATTATGAAAGTTCTGCCGATGTAGCATTCTGTGCACGAATTGACTTCGGATTACGTCCGCTAAATGTTAGATGGGAATCATGCCGGGCGATCTTGGTGCCCAGACTGTTATCCAAACCAATGGCGAGCAATTGTCTCCCGGTGAAATGGCACATTGTCATACATAGACGTTCCATCTTTGTTTGGGAACAAGAAGTCCATAGATGGCTGCAAATGGTCTGCAAGTAGCCGAACATAACCATTTCCAGTCAACGATCGGTTCAGTTGGATGAGAGGACCCAGTCCAAGTAGACACAGGCCACAGCATTATCGAACCACCACTAGCTTGCACTGTGCCTTGCTAACAACTCTGGTCCATGGCTGCGT
The DNA here is from genome assembly GCF_023864345.2 of Schistocerca serialis cubense. Lineage (NCBI taxonomy): Eukaryota > Metazoa > Arthropoda > Insecta > Orthoptera > Acrididae > Schistocerca > Schistocerca serialis. Next base: position 143,567,493 of record NC_064641.1, on the reverse strand, counting down.
CGGGTCTGCACCATACTCCACCCCACTATCAGCTCTTAACAATAGAAATCCGAACTCATCTGACGATATGGTCACGAGCTCAAGAGAGACGCTGCAGGCGACGTCGTGCTGTTAGCAAAGGCCCTCGTGTCGTTCGTCTTCTACGGAAGCACACTAACGCCAAACTTCGGCACAGTGCCCTAACGGTTACGTTCGACGTACGTCCCACATGTTTTCTGCGATTGTTACAAGCAGTGTTGCTTGTGTATTAGCAGTGGAAACTCTACGCAAACACCGCTGCTCTCGGTCGTTAAGTGAAAACCGTGCGCCACTACTTTCTCCTCGGTGAGACGTAATGCGTGAAATCTAGTATTATCGCCACACTCTTGACACTGCGTACGGCTGAATATTCAGTCCTCTAACGATTTCTGAAATGGAATGTTCGATGAGTAGCTCCAGCTGCCAGTCTACGTTCAAAGTCTGTTAATTCCTATCGTGCGATCATAATCACGTCGGAAACCTTTTCACCTGGATCACTTGATTACAAATTACAGATCCGTCAATGCACTGCCCTTTTCTGCCTTTTGTACGCGATGTTACGTCATGCGTATATGTGCATATCACTATGTTATGACCCTTTTTTATCTCAGTGTAAAATGTATAATCAAAGTAGAAGCTAATTATAATTTCCTGTCTATAACTCCTTGTATGCTGGTATTGGAAACAAAATGTTACAAGTCATTGGACTATGCGTGTTACGGCTCGCATGTAGCAAAGTAAATATCACTTTATGAATCACAGTGTCACCGTCGCCTCTATGCTAGCACAGGGGACCATCCGACATCATGTGAAAAGTAACTCGCAGGTAACATCTAGAGATGGGCAGCCTAAACTATGCACACATTAGTATAATAACATACATTGGACATGCTCTAAGACTCTCCAGGCCACAAGTAAACATCGTTAACAGTCAGACACGCTACCGTAGACCTCGGAGAACTTCCCGCAACAAATAGAGCTTACATTACAGAGTTAATGACCATTAATTAACAAAGTTTAGAACAGGTTAAGTATTGACCTGTGCTGTCATTTGGTCGTATGACCAAACACGACACAGAACTTCGCTTGTTCTATACTTCACTTAATCCTCACAATTCCAGTGCTCCCGAAACTCTCCGTTACTTTCGATCCTCCATTATTTCTGTACTTACCTGTTTTATTGTAAATGGCTTTGTACTCCATAATACATTCTGTTGTAGTAGTTGTCAAATGTATCTTTTACTATGTTTCTGTATCATTTTCCATGCGCAAAGCACCTTCAAGCTATTCTATAGTACGCCTGTCAAGTACATATTTTATGTTATTGCGATAGTTAATTTAACTTAAAGTGCTATACAGGCACTGTTTTTCGAGTCTGGTGTTAATTTTTTCCAGTTTTCTGTCTTCATTTACTGTTCAGCGAATACTGTCCCTTCTTTGACGACGATAATCGGTTAAAGTTTGATGACTGCCTTGTAAACTGAACACTGGTTAAACAAATAAATTAATCCGGTAAAAACCCACAAAATACTGTGGTTTTCGTTTGTAATGATGTTTTTCTATCAAGAAGCGACTCTGTGTTCTGTGTTCTATAATATGTACGAACAATAACTAAAATTTCATTGTTTACTGTCCTTCCTGGAGTTGCTGATTTGGTGGCCAGCACGTTTCATATGTTTCCTTGAACAGTGCTATCTTCATAACAAATCTGGACATAGCACATGGATTAGAGATTTTATTCACTGAGGAGTCAGACACCGAGCTACATATAGTGAAGTGGTAACTATTTTAGATATTTCTAAAATTCAGCGATAGTATGTTTTACGACCATGTGATACATTATGCGCATATGTATATATAAATAGTTTTATAATAATGAAAATCCAGTTTTGTTCTATCACGTTGTCGCATAACCAACCCATACACGTTTAGGAAAAATTAAACGGAAAGACCTCCAAGGAAGTGTTTGCTCGGTTGAATTTACCGATATTTTAAGGACTCTAGATTTCACTCCCAGAGGTATCGTGAAGATATGATATAATATCGGCGAGTGTGCAGATATATATGGTCCAGTCACATTAATATGACTATCGGTTATGTCCAACGACTACGTGCAATAGCCACTCACAGATAGCCAGTGGCAGCACTAGCAGTGGAGAGTATATAAAGCATGTCGTGGGGATGCGAAATACAGTGCGGTCGTTGTCGTAATGCGGAAAAGGAGAGATTTATATGACGTCCAAAGGGCATGATCATTGGCTTTCGGACCAAGGGTGGAACAATCTGAGAAAGGCTAAGTTAGTAAACTGTTCGCGTACCACCGTGGTCAAAGTATACCGTACATGGCAACATGGCGCTATCAAGAACCGGCGCCGAGACAACTGTGGTCCACCACGGTCCATAGGTGACAAAGGTGAACGACGGATACGGATATGTGTACGGGCGAACAGACGTGCAACTTTTGAGCAGCTGACCGCCCAGATTAACCAAGGGGTGCAGCTGACAGTATCTACTCAATGGCCGTTTAGGTAACGTTGTTGCGTATGGGCCTCCGTAGCCGGCGCCAGGTTCATGCACCCATGCTGACTGCTGTTCATCGTAGACAGAGGCTGGAATTTGCACTCCAGTACCGCAACTGCAGGTCCACAGAGCGGCTACACAGGTGGCCTTTTCAGATTAATCATTTTTCATGCTCCATCAGATAGAGCTGCTGGAGTGTGCGGAGTGAATCGTCTGAACGTAATCAGCCTGCAACAATTTTCGGAACTGCCCAGGCCGGTGGATGGGGCGTTATACTCTGGCGAAGGATACAGGCGTCTACAAACAAAGACAGGTGAGCACTTTTTTTTCAATCTTAGAAAGTTAATGCAGTAGTTTTCTTTTTCAGTTGAATAGGGCTGTTTACCTCTATGAAATATGCGATAAGCGGGAAACCCGACTCGAGTCCCCGTCAGGCATACATTTTCATTGTCGTCATTCCACCAGACAGCTGATGGTTGTCGGTATTCGCAACTGCGGCACATCATTACACTACTGGCCATTAAAACTGCTACACCACGAAGATGACGTGCTACAGACGTGAAATTTTACCTACGGGAAGAAGATGCTGTGATATGCAAATGATTAGCTTTTCAGAGCATTAACACAAGGTTGCCGCCGGTGGCGACACCTACAACTAGCTGACATGAGGAAAGTTTCCAGCTGATTTTTCATACACAAACAGCTGTTGACCGGCGTTTCCTGGTGAAACGTTGTTGTGATGCCTCGTGTAAGGAGGAGAAATGCATACCATCGGATTGCAGCCTATCGCGATTGCGGTTTATGGTATCGCGACATTGCTGCTCACGTTGGTCGAGATCCAATGACTGTTAGCAGAATATGGAATCGGTGGGTTGAGGAGGGTAATACGGAACGCCGTGCAGGATCCCAACGGCCTCGTATCACTAGCAGTCGAGATGACAGGCATCTTATCAGCATGGCTGTAACGGATCGTGCAGCCACGTCTCGATCCCTGAGTCAACAGATGGGGACGTTTGCAAGAAAACAACCATCTGCACGAACAGTTCGACGAAGTTTGGAGCAGCATGGACTATAACCTCGGAGACCATGGCTGCGGTTACACTTGACGCTGCATCACACACAGGAACGCCTGCGATGGTGTACTCAACGACAAACCTGGGTGCACGAAAGGCCGAACTTCATTTTTTCGGATGAATCCAGGTTCTCTTTACAGCATCATCATGGTTGCATCCGTGTTTGGCGACATGGTGGTGAACGCACATCGTCATACAGGCCAGTCACCCGGCGTCATGGTATGGGGTGCCATTGGTTACACGTCTCAGTCACCTCTTGTTCGCACTGACGGCACTTTGAACAATGGACGTTACATTACAGTTGTGTTACGACCCGTGGCTCTACCCTTCATTCGATCCCTGCGAAACCCTACATTTCAGAAGGATAATGCACGACGGTATATTGCAGGTCCTGTACGGGCCGTTCTGCATACAGAAAATTTTCGACTTCTGTCCTGGCCAGCACATTCTCCAGATCTTTCACCAACTGAAAACGTATGGTCAATGGTGGCCGAGCAACTGGCTCGTCACAATACGCCACTCACTCCTCTTGATGAACTGTGGTATCGTGTTGAAGCTGCATGGACAGCTGTACCTGTACACGCCATCCAAGCTGTGTTTGACTCAAGTTCCAGGCGTCTCAAGGTCGTTATTACGGCCAGAGGTGGTTGTTCTGTGTACCGATTTCTCAGGATCTATGCACCCATATTGCGTGAAAATGTAATCACATGTCAGTTCTAGTATATTACATTTGTCCAATGAATACCCATTTATCATCTGCATTTCTTCTTAGTGTAGCAACTTTAATGGCCAGTAGCGTACTTCTACAAATGTAGTGCATTGTGTCAGTCACTTGCAGTGTTCAAAGCAAAAGTCGGTGCCGAGATCCTGCTACGTCATTGTAGAAGATTGTGAAATGCGTTTTTATCTGTAGCATTCATATCGCGGAAAGATAAAGTAAGTATAGCTAACGCTATTTCAATGTATATTCGGGTTTGTTATTGCCTTTATGAGAAGATACGAAATGTAACCACTGTGGAGTACGTAATTTTGTTACATAATTTTTGCTCGTTATTTAGAACTCTTAATTTGTTTCAGGCATTATGAGGTCATGCAAGTTTCAATTTGAGATTGTGTTTAGGAAAAGTGCGAATTTTCTTTCTAACACAGAGTGATTCTTATTTACTTTTAAAAACCTACCGAATAGACGTAGATAATGCTAAGACAAGTAATTTAATGCAAGACAAAGGGTATAACACTAACGTGTCGTGAAACACGCTAATGTTACCCTCTGCGTGGATTTCGAAGTTCGACCGCGCGTGTGCCTAATGGACAAGGGTGTCTTACTATAATTTCTAATTTGGTGAAATTAACAGAAAAATCAAACGGGCTTCAACCTTGGTAATTGACAAAAGTGGTAAAATCATAAATGAATGAAAAAAATGAACGGTCAGCAGCCTAATTAGGCACATTAATTTGCAAATATATATTTGAGAAAACTGAATATTAGTCACTTTTTCAGAGATTTCCCTTTGAATAGGATACAAAGTGACAAGTGCACTCTGTACCGTGTGTATCAGCAGTTACCAATGACACACACACACACGCACCGATAAATTATGGGGAGCAAATTTGCACCGAGCACATACTAATGACAGCCGCACTCAAGAACATTACTTAACCAAATGCTGCAACGTCACTGCATGAAGCACAGAACTAATTTTGCACATGAGGGGTTTCTATCTCGACTAACATGAAAAACACAAATAAAGATTAATAACATCTTAAACACACTGTTTAAGCTCCTCTACATACAGCTGTTTCTCTTAGCAACTGTAGTAGTTCAATTTTTTCTTAACAGGTGGAGAATATGATGGGGACCCAGAAACTTGTATAGTTGCACCAGTCTTTGATTATTCCAATAGTAATGACCAGCTCTAAAAGCTAATCATTCACTTAAATTACTTTGCAAGACAATGAAATAACTTCAAAAATGGACCCTTCATGATGGGTACCAAAACTACACCATCATTTAAAATGTGCATAATTTTACTTCTAACGGTACTACCGTGAATCTGTGCATTAAAGATTTATATGTACTTGAACTTTAATCACCTGTGAAGCAGGTATTCTTTGCATTAATATTTACGCAATTTTGCACTGTAATCCTACAAAACAATATTTTATTGTAAATTAAGGATACTTCAGCAAAAGCCTATCCTACTTCACTTTTGTGGTTTTAACTTTTAAGTAATTAAGGTTTTCACTTGCCTATTAATTGACCTTTGAATTTTTGTACTTAAACTTCCGACCTTATCAACTTCACTTGGAGTAGTTCATTAACAAAGCATACAGATGTTACTCTTACTATAAATTTTACTAATCCTTTTACTTTAGACAAAAAATCACTTTTAAACACATGAATGCAAGAATTGTTCATTTAAATCAGGATACTCTGTTTTAGTAGCATTTAGGTGAACACTCAGGTTCGTGATCAGGATTGAAATTATGGTTCCGGACACGAATTTATGTTTTATGTTATTGTTATTGTTATTTAAACAACACACAAGTTAACTGGTCCATGCTCATGTACAATACTTAACTGAATGTATGAAGTTTGTGAAGCTGTGTCGAAGATTTGTGGCAGCCGCAATGGCAGGTGACTGTACTAACGGCTCTTGATGTGCGTATGCTGTACATGTTCTCTTCTTGGGGTCGGATTTTCAACATATTAGAATCATTCTATTACTCCGTGAATACTAAATTATAGCCAGATGCACAGTCGAGGCAAATCCCTTATAATGCAGTTTCCAAATGCCTGTCCTTGCACCGTCGAAGTGTACCATGGTAAGGCTAACCATATACTGCGTGTCGCTTACGCACAGGAGCCGCTCAGTTCGACCGCCAAGCCCACCTTTTACATCGTGGCATGCCACTTTCGTTGCGGAGGGACTTCCCTACAACGTTTACATGATTCAAATACATGTTCCCTAAGAATAAACCAGCTTTTAACAAACGTACTCTTTCTCAAAAGGTACTAATATTATAATAATTTAAAATATCATCACATTCTTTTGCCTTTTTCATTTATACATTACAAAATTCTAATTTTGTTGCAATACATCAAGGAGTTTAAACAACACAAAATACACATTTGATAAATTGCAGATACACAGCTGAATAAAATAAACCTACTCCTAATCGATATAAATGTCACAAAGGAACCGCATGTGTCAGGAAAAACCCCAAAAGTGAATGACAGATGTTGAACGTGTCACATCACCAGATGATCTACCTCGCCGATTTGTCGTACTGTAGTTTGCAATAAACGAGAGGAGGCTAAAAGGCGAGTAAATAAAATAATTAACCGTAAGTAATGTAAGCACAGAAATATCTAAAACAGTGAAGGGAATACTGCCTCCGATATGCTAAATTCGAACCCTGATCCCCACGCACTAAGGTCTTGCACCCACCCTCGGGGCCATAGTGTTGTGGATACATGACTTGGTTTGGGCTGATCAGACGCAACAGGCCGGTAGTCTCGAACGTGCGACGTGCGGCGAGACATACGTCACACATTCAACATTTTTCACCTAACTTTGGGTCATTTCCCAACCTTTTTGGCCCAAAGTGTCAATAAATTACTTGTTTCAGCGTCGGCTGCGTCGCGTCGGAGTTATTTGAACGTTTATAAGAATTACCCTGTATATCATATAAATGACAGATAGTTGAAAACTGTGTGTCCTAGTGGTTCCAAAGTCAAGCAACCACTTACAAGCAATTTAATGTTTACAGTTTACATTTTTTTCTTGTGTTCGTTGATTACTATGATAATAAAGATTAACTCTTAGCTTCTCAGGTCATTTTTTGTCTCCCTCTGTGCCAGATGCGCTCTGACAGACCGTTACATTTAAATATCAATGGAAAATGCATTCAGCAATTTCTGTGAAACCAGTTTTTTATGTAAAAGGTAGCATTAATACCAACCAAAAAATACATTTCCATTAATATTAAAGTTTATTTTCAGGAAAACACCGTATCTAAACAGAAAACTGCACAAAATGAACATAATATTACATGATAATGTCACTGTGACTAAAACTCAAATATCCTGCCCTTTAAATTTTAATTTTTTCTATATTTTTATTGTTAATTATATATGTAACAATAAAAACATAAAAAGCTCCCTTAAAACATTCAAACAATGAAAATTATACTAGTACTACTCAAGTTTTTAATTTCCTTCTCAGAGGTTTTCTTCTGCACCAAATTTTTGTTGCGAATTCAACTTAGATGAGCTTCTTGCAACACTGACAAATAAAAGGCGTCTTTCTCTTATTTCTGAGTCGACAGGTGGAGCATGCCTTGCGTTTTTCCAATCGTTCCACAACGACTTCTACTCTTGGTTCTGCTACACCCAAAATACGGTGAAGGATACACGAACTTCATAGGGTATGTGGTACTTGGTGACTCGCTTTTTCTATAGTGTATCACCAGCGAGTCTGCAAGTTTCTTCAAAAACTTAATGCGATACACCTAAGTATTGTCTTTTCAGGACTTGTGAAGAACAAACGGATTCACCGAACATGTGACCAGTGTGCGGAAAATCCGCGCCATTGATCATCTTTGGTAGATACTCCGACAACCAGCGATATTTGTGTCGACCAAATAGATTTCTAGCAGAATGCTAGCTAAAGCTACAGTCCCAATACTTCTTATTTCATCATTTTCATCACATGCTTCATTCGAGGAATTCGCAGCTGGCAAAGTAAATTCGTCCTCACTTTCTCACTGTTCTGTTCTCAATTACCTTCACTTTCAATTACGTCGTCACTATTTCATCCAACATCACGTCCTACACTGTTCTCAAACCATTTTAAAACAGTGTCCTCAAAGTCAGCGTCTGTAGTACAAACAGTAAACGAAAACCTAGCAACTGAATCCATAACCCACAGTACCAGGTGCGGCCTCAAATATTGCTAGCACAAAACAAGCAGTAAAAATATGGGTCCACATCATATTCAAGTTTCTACCGACAGAGGAAACTACTGCAACTTCGGGAAAGAACGACTAGATAAAGCTGTAATCTCCTAATCGACATGGTCCCGTAACACCTTACCAAAAATTTCCAAATTTTTACTAATCCTGCCCTACGTATTAGCAACAGAGTAACAATCGATGCTAGCGGTCTGTGAGACCGCACCTGAGACGTTAAGGTTTTGTATGTCCATCCTTCTGACTGGAGGTCTGGGGGGACTATGGCCGTTCACTATTGTTAAAAAAAATGAAACACCTACAGCCGTCCTTCTGGTGTCATTTATTGCATGGCTACCAGCTTCAGCGCTTCAGTGTACTATCTTCAGGACTTAGCTGGTGCTTAAGGGGGTAAAATGCGTATACACCATGCATCAGTGGCCAACAAAACTGGTTTACGCAGACTACCTGTAACTGTGATGTTGCCTTTGCAACTGGGACGTTAAGGTTTAAATTTGCTAAAAATTTTAACAGAATGTTCCAAAGTGAAACCACCTTCTTAAAACATTTGAATGTTTGATTTTCCATAGTTTCGTGTTGCATGCTTACCATGCTTGGCAACGGCCTTGTCGCAGTGAATACACCGGTTCCCGTGAGATCACCGAAGTTAAGCGCTGTCGGGCGTGGTCGGCACTTGGATGAGTGACCATCCAGGCCACCATGCGCTGTTGCCATTTTTCGGGGTGCACTCAGCCTCGTGATGCCAATTGAGGAGCTACTCGACCGAATAGTAGCGGCTTCGGTCAAGAATACCATCATGACGACCGGGAGAGCGGTGTGCTGACCCCACGCCCCTCCTATCCGCATCCTCCATTGAGGATGACACCGCGGCCGGATGGTCCTGGTAGGTCACTCGTGGCCTGAAGATGGAGTGCTAAAAAAAAGAAATAGCTTACCATGCTTACTGTGATAAACATTATTTTTGTGAAAAATACGAGTATTGAGGGCTCTCAAAGGGTTAAGGACATTCCTTGGAAACCAAATGTTATTTGTCCACAGCACATGGTCTATTGGCTAGTCTTACTTCCTCTGTATCACGGGATCCCGGGTTCGATTCTCGGCCGGGTCGGGGATTTTCTCCGCTCGGGGACTGGGTGTCCGCGTTGCCCGCATCATTTCATCATCATTTATGAAAAAGGCGAGTCTGGGCTGTGTAAGGATTGGGAATTTGTACCGGTGCTGATGTGTGCACAGTTGAGCGCCCCTTAAACCAATTGTCATTATCGTCATCCAAATGTTATTTGCGCCACAGTGATGGAAAGCGTGCTTTATTAAAGCGTCAGTTAAATAATATAATAGGCGTTACCACTCACTGGAACATCTTCATTTTTAATTTGTCAGTTTTGCGAAGACTGCTTAAGGATATCCCTCGGAAACCAAATGTTATTTGCCCCATTGTGACGGAACGCATGTATTATTCGGGAGAAATTTGTACACTGTACAATAAACCACAGGGATTTGACAACTAGTTACATTAAATCAACAAGCTGCCATAATTATCTGACGCGCTTCAACTATTCCCCTAATTCATCGGTTTCCCACACGAACGCCATGGCCATTTGATGGTTACTAGTAATGACTCTTTTTGCAATCGGATTTAATTGAAAGAATCACAGATCGGCTAGACCGGCAAAACTAACTTTTAACGAATGTGCCATTTTACGATTGCGGCCAGCCTGTTTGGCTTTCGGCGCGACCAATGCGGAGCCGTGCGTGAATCATGAATGCGTGACGCAGAAATACCGGGGCGCACGCACGTCACGTGAATTTAATATAGAATATTGATTGTGTTGGGCCGGTCGTTCTGCGCATGATGATGATATATGATCTTGCTATGAATAAATAACATCGCTTCGTTTAAAGCAACGCGCGCGAAAAGTGCTGTGTATTTTTAATTTGTTTCTCGCAGCGCGTAAATGCGATAGCCGGCAGCAATTGAAATGCGCTGCCTCGCGAATTATGTATCAGAATTCGCGGATTTCATTCCTGCGAAAGCAATTACGGCCTTTGTTTCCTTGCGCCGCGGCCGAATGCTTTATGCCCGCCAGTACAGTGTGGCGCGAATCCTGCAGCAACCTGTCGCGCTCTTTTTAACACAGCATGTGGACCGTCATTTTTTCGGAAGGGGAAAGAAGAGCAAAACTTTAACTGAAAAGTGACGTCGTTCGATCATAGGGTGTCTCCGTAGCAAATAAAGGGATACGTCAAGTTTTTATTTGTACTACCTTTGTTTTCGTGGGTTCATATCAGTATAATTGTCCTAATTGATAGAAGTCATGACGGAAAATTGCGTTGACTAATACATTAGTCGCTAATATTATGTTACTAGTTACTAATTACATATGTCCCAAGTGATGGGGAAGATTTTATGATCATCTGCTTAATAGCCTGTCGGAACATCTGCATGGCAGTACTGCAGAGATTCTGCGTGGTGGTGGTTTCAAGCCCTTGGTACGTTTCTCAAGATATATTGAAAGACACCTACTGTTTATTGAGTAAACAAAACGTTTAAATAGTGGTAGTTAGTTCTTTGGTGGGACTCTATTTTGTTATATAACATGCCTTTTCATAGCCACGAGCTTCCTGTTGAATGTAACGGTGCTTGAGCGGCGATGTTCATAAAATTGACTGAAAGTTTCAATTTTTTTTATTTGTTAGTAGAATTCATGGACAATAAGGTTAAAAATAATATGATTCTAGAGCTGCTTCACTCTTGATGTTAATAGAGTCAATGGTTATTATTAATGATGAAATCGCATCCGAAGCGCCTGAAATATAATGAAAAGTGTGACGCCACCTTCTAGCCATGCCCCCTTTTAGAAGAAACACTTCAGTACTAGCATAGTGAACAACGATTCCATGGATTACTTTCAATAAAACTTTCACGGGGTGCACTTATAAGGCTGTGCTGTATACTCTTTGGCTCTATAGATCATCTATGACTCTTTTCAGTGTTATAAGAGGCAAAAGTTGGAAGGTGGGAAAGGCGTTGGTGGACACGAGAGACTCACAGAGATGATAGAAATTCTTCAAGTGTATTGTGACAAAGATATCCGACAACTGACCCCTAACATAGACAAATGTAATGTATTGCGAATACATAGAAAGAAGGATCCTTTATTGTATGATTATATGATAGCGGAACAAACACTGGTAGCAGCTACTTCTGTAAAATATCTGGGAGTATGCGTGCGGAACAATTTGAAGTGGAATGATCATATAAAATAAATTGTTGGTAAGGCGGGTACCAGGTTGAGATTCATTGGGAGAGTGCTTAGAAAATGTAGTCCATCAACAAAGGAGGTGGCTTACAAAACACTCGTTCGACCTATACTTGAGTATTGCTCATCAGTGTGGGATCCGTACCAGATCGGTCTGACGGAGGAGATAGAGAAAATCCAAAGAAGAGCGGCGCGTTTCGTCACAGGGTTATTTGGTAACCGTGATAGCGTTACGGAGATGTTTAATAAACTCAAGTGGCAGACTCTGCAAGAGAGGCGCTCTGCATCGCGGTGTAGCTTGCTCGCCAGGTTTCGAGAGGGTGCGTTTCTGGATGAGGTATCGAATATATTGCTTCCCCCTACTTATACCTCCCGAGGAGATCACGAATGTAAAATTAGAGAGATTAGAGCGCGCACGGAGGCTTTCAGACAGTCGTTCTTCCCGCGAACCATACGCGACTGGAACAGGAAAGGCAGGTAATGACAGTGGCACGTGAAGTGCCCTCCGCCACACACCGTTGGGTGGCTTGCGGAGTATCAATGTAGATGTAGATGTAGAATCTATCCAGTGTAAGTGACGGGAAAGGTGCAGTATTGGCTACATATTTCCACATTGTGCCAACAAACGAACATCCCATTAATCATCTGTGCCACATTAGCTGTTATGAATATCTACAGGCTCAGACGGATAACAACCCCTACATTCGCAAGGAGAGCCTTTAAGTTGTATTCTGGATATTGTCAATTCCACTCAAAGGAGGTGCTTGGCCGATCCTGAAATTCTCAAAAAATGTATTATGGAGAAGCTAGGAATCCACATGAGTCTCTAAATTTACTCATATGGAAACGATGCCCTAAAACCAACTTTTAATCTGTTACAGTTAGCAGGATACAGTTCTTGTACTTAATGATGGGAACGTAGGGATGATGAATTTACCAAAGAGAATGAGCTTTAAGATACGAAATTTAATTCATTACATCCTGCTGAGGAGTCTGTTGAAGACATGGTAAACGAAAGGAGGCAGAAAACAAGAAGCCACAGGAGAATTCTTGGAGGGAAAAAGGGCCTTCGGTAGAAATCTGGGGCCTTTTGAAGAGGTGACATAAGAAAAAACAAATGAAATGACACAGTTTCAGAGATACTACTCATCTCATACAGATATGATTTTATGTATACAGGCTGAAGCGGCAAGTGGACATTTGTATCAAGGCCGAGAATCGATCCAGGTCTCTTGCTTGCTAATTTTTTTGCTTACTATTTATTTTATTTATATATTTTTAATTTACTGTATATAACCAGTGAAGAATAAGAAATGCCAATTACATCTGAAAAAGAAAAGAAAGAAATTTAGCGCAGAAGCGACATCCTCGTCACTCCACTTAGAGGAATATCCTAGCGCCAGCCGAAGTGGCCGTGCGGTTACAGGCGCTGCAGTCTGGAACCGCGAGACCGCTACGGTCGCAGGTTCGAATCCTGCCTCGGGCATGGATGTTTGTGATGTGCTTAGGTTAGTTAGGTTTAACTAGTTCTAAGTTCTAGGGGACTAATGACCTCAGCAGTTGAGTCCCATAGTGTTCAGAGCCATTTGAACCATTTTTGAATATCCTAGCCCGTGAAATTACCCAAACCTGAAATTCCCTGCCGCTCCCAGGGTCATGAAACATGCTGCCTAGAGTGTTTCCAAAGTCCATTTTGTAGTTAGAGTTACGTTGGATGATTTGATGTTGTTCTACTAGATAGAGCCAATAACTCATGCCAAATATCACGGCTCGCGAGAGCACGTAGTGCTATGCGTATCCTGCAATCCTGCGGGTTGCCAACGTTTTCTATGAGAGGAAAAATACCGCTTCTGGTAAGAATAAAAGAGTCCGTTATGATCGCGGAGTCGTCGGAATGTTCGAGGAGCCCATGATGTGTTGAATCAGCCGCCAAACGTCCCTCGCCTCACCACACTGTAAACAACGTTCATCGGTGCATTCCACACATGAAGCAGAGCGAGGAATCGCCTAAGTGAATGTCGTACAATTGTCGGCGGGTGACTGTCTTGCTGTTGATAAATGTGTACCGAGACGATCTCACTACCGTGGAGGGGGGCAGGGGTGTTTTAGTCCGATAACATTGCTCCAATGATGACGCCTTAAGTATCGATGTATCTCACGGGATCCTCGTGGAAAGTATTTGTAACCGAACATAACTAAAATCAACAGAGAATCGCGTGATGTGGGAGAAAGGCGATATTTTGCCTACCGCGACCGCCGGTTCGAAGGTCGCGGAAAAAGAACGTCCAGAGTTCCCCGACGTGATGGTGTGTTGCCGTTTGTACTAGGTCGTACTGTCGGTCGCACGTATAGAGCGAGAGCATTGATGCACATACACTCCTGGAAATGGAAAAAAGAACACATTGACACCGGTGTGTCAGACCCACCATACTTGCTCCGGACACTGCGAGAGGGCTGTACAAGCAATGATCACACGCACGGCACAGCGGACATACCAGGAACCGCGGTGTTGGCCGTCGAATGGCGCTAGCTGCGCAACATTTGTGCACCGCCGCCGTCAGTGTCAGCCAGTTTGCCGTGGCATACGGAGCTCCATCGCAGTCTTTAACACTGGTAGCATGCCGCGACAGCGTGGACGTAAACCGTATGTGCAGTTGACGGACTTTGAGCGAGGGCGTATAGTGGGCATGCGGGAGGCCGGGTGGACGTACCGCCGAATTGCTCAACACGTGGGGCGTGTGGTCTCCACAGTACATCGATGTTGTCGCCAGTGGTCGGCGGAAGGTGCACGTGCCCGTCGACCTGGGGCCGGACCGCAGCGACGCACGGATGCACGCCAAGACCGTAGGATCCTACGCAGTGCCGTAGGGGACCGCACCGCCACTTCCCAGCAAATTAGGGACACTGTTGCTCCTGGGGTATCGGCGAGGACCATTCGCAACCGTCTCCATGAAGCTGGGCTACGGCCCCGCACACCGTTAGGCCGTCTTCCGCTCACGCCCCAACATCGTGCAGCCCGCCTCCAGTGGTGTCGCGACAGGCGTGAATGGAGGGATGAATGGAGACGTGTCGTCTTCAGCGATGAGAGTCGCTTCTGCCTTGGTGGCAATGATGGTCGTATGCGTGTTTGGCGCCGTGCAGGTGAGCGCCACAATCAGGACTGCATACGACCGAGGCACACAAGGCCAACACCCGGCATCATGGTGTGGGGAGCGATCTCCTACACTGGCCGTACACCACTGGCGATCGTCGAGGGGACACTGAATAGTGCACGGTACATCCAAACCGTCATCGAACCCATCGTTCTACCATTCCTAGACCGGCAAGGGAACTAGCTGTTCCAACAGGACAATGCACGTCCGCATGTATCCCGTGCCACCCAACGTGCTCTAGAAGGTGTAAGTCAACTACCCTGGCCAGCAAGATCTCCGGATCTGTCCCCCATTGAGCATGTTTGGGACTGGATGAAGCGTCGTCTCACGCGGTCTGCACGTCCAGCACGAACGCTGGTCCAACTGAGGCGCCAGGTGGAAATGGCATGGCAAGCCGTTCCACAGGACTACATCCAGCATCTCTACGATCGTCTCCATGGGAGAATAGCAGCCTGCATTGCTGCGAAAGGTGGATATACACTGTACTATTGCCGACATTGTGCATGCTCTGTAGCCTGTGTCTATGTGCCTGTGGTTCTGTCAGTGTGATCATGTGATGTATCTGACCCCAGGAATGTGTCAATAAAGTTTCCCCTTCCTGGGACAATGAATTGACGGTGTTCTTATTTCAATTTCCAGGAGTGTATATTCAGAATGATATGGGAGGGCTAATGTATTTGACCTTTAACAGAATTCCTCGGCAGACATAGTATCTAAAGGTCGCAATTATCAGCAAGATCATGTGGCACTCGCAGTGCCATTGTCAGATGCAATCGTGAGGCAAGGTGAACATCGGAATATTCTACGCCTTGCAGCATGTCGTGGGTTCGAACTGAATTGTTGCAAATGTGCAGTCGGACGCGCTGGAGCAGTCGCCGGTAGCTCGCCATATCTGATTGCCGTAGCGACCGGGTGAACGAAGTCCCTAAGCATCGCATGATGTCGTCCGTCGTAAACGGATTGTGCAGAGCGTCCAGTCCCAGTCAGATGTTCATAATCTTGGTTTTATTCAAGTTGTCCCTCGTACCCGCCGCCACACTGTATGTATTAAGAAGGTCAACCACCGTACGAACCTCGTTCTCCGACCGGACGAGTATCAACAACCCGTCTCCATATGCGTGACACGTGAAGAAACTCGCACGCAGTCGAACGCCTGTAAGAGGCCGTCGAAGAGTCTGCATCAATGGTTCGAGCGCTATTGCAAACAGCACCATCGGCAACCCTGCGTAACAGAGCTCTGAGCAGAAATTGTCCTTACATCCCTGCCATTGACGTTCACTGTCGAAGGGGAGCAGCGAAGGAGACGCATGAGGATGGTAATGAAATCCTGGGGTATCACCATGTGTTGTGTGGTCGAGTCAAGGAAATCGTAGTTCATCGTGTCAAAAGCACCATCGAAAACCACTGAGATGAACGCCGCTCGCTTGTGACATGCTCCCATCAGGGCAATGACGTCACGGTATTTACCTAGGACAAGGTGTATGTTGCTTCGAACTCCTATACAAGCCTGATCTGGTGGTTATGTCTTGGATATTACAGTCTTGAGCCTTGCCGCCAACATTCACACAAAGATCTTGTAGTCAGCGTTGAGCATCGCGAGAGGTCGACATTGATGGGTGCTGACACTCCCTGCCATTTACGGTATTGGTATAAGAATTTCCGCCGTGAATTGCGACGGGACGGCCTTGTCAAGGCGCAGCAACTAGACATACATCAACACCCATTTGGACGTCCTTAGATGCGCGAAATCGGGATAAAATTCGAGTGTCAAAAAATATGGCCTTGGAGATTTATGCACCGCACGTGTCTTGAGTGTCATCATTACGTCATCTGCCTTTTGGGTGTTCCAATAACGATGCTTCTCGGCGAATCATCCATCTCCGTGTGCATCTCTCACAGTATGTCTTCTACCAGCCGATCGTTCGTCGGCGCCCTGGCGAAAGGGAGGTAGTAATATTCCAGAAACCCAGCAGCACTTGCCTGTTATGATGTCAACGGCTGATCTTCCCCATCATAGAGCACTGTGATCAACGATTGGCGATTACGTACATGTCTTCTGGACGCATGATGCAATGAGATAAGTTCTCCATTGACGTTGTCCAGTACGGAGCACAGATCAAAAGGCCATTCAATCGATGTCTCGTGATCGGTGAAATGCACGCGTGAATGCGATGGACTTCCGCTTGACCCTCGGCCGATGGAGCCCTCAAGGACAGGTCACGGAGCACCTTGTAGTAACATTCAAGTGTATCGCGGAGCCATCTCGCATTTTCAGTGCCGTAAGTTATTAGAGCCCTTCGCATCGCCGGTTTTGCACACTGTAACCACCATGAAAGAACTGTACGGTGCATCGAGAGATGGCGAGTGCCCATTTGCCACGCTTCTTCTATACGCAGGTGACAATCGGGATCCACCAACAAGGACGAATTAAGTTCCACGAACTAGGGCTCCGCCAGACATGCTGCTGTAGGAAGGTTAACGTGCCTCAATATGCACGGCGATCCGTAAAAGATGTGGGGCAACGTTCAGCGACCAACTCGTGATCTTGTATTTCGCCGGAAACATAAATCTGATCAAGTCTGCTTGCCGAATGGCTAGTAGAAAAATGTGTTGCCCTCATGCTGCCTGAGACGCCCGCTAAACCCACTGGGCAGAACAGGTGATTAGGATAGTGGAAAGGGCCAAATAAGGTATCGGTCAATTTCACTTCAAAATTGTAATTTATTGTAATTTAATGACACCTTTAAACCAAAACGGCACATAGCCGAACCTTTACAACTACAATTTTCAAAATCCAATCCTTTCACGGCTGAAGGCCTCCAAACAAGAAATCTAAAAAGAAACGAGATAAATTTCAAGTGGCTGAAGGCATGCGGTTAAAATTGCAAATAAAATCAGCTAGGTGGAAAGCCTCAAGGCAAAAGTGGATAGAAGAAACATATACAAGATGCTATAGAAACGGCTGAAGGCCACAATTAAATTTCAGAATTTTAAAATATATTACCATAATCTTTTAAGGCAGAAGGCCGCAATGATTTCGCTTAAGGGGAAATTTTGAGAATGAGGCTTTAAGCGGCTGAAGGCCCACAGTTGATTTTCCAAATATTCAAAAATATCTTAACCTTTAAATTTTCAAAGGCTGAACGCACACTAAATGAAAAAGCAACGCAACGGCAATAACTAAATTAAAGAATAAAGTTTTAAGTGGCTGAAGGCCCACAATTGATTTACATTAATTGATTTACATAAAACAAAAAAAAAAATATTTTTCTTTTAAAGCATTGGCTATAATAGATTATCAACAGACAATTAAACACCCATGACACTACAGACAACGCTACTCAGACGTCTCCAGGGGGCAGGGGGAGGGGGGGATGCGGATGGGCCTGCCCTCAAAATATTAACGTTCACTTGGGTGAAACAGGTGGTGGGCCCAACTACACTTGATCTGTTGGTAACCCAACAAAGAGACAGTCCCAAACTGACCGACCAAACGACTTGCTAGCCACCAATAGGTAAATAAAACCTCAAAGACCAAACGTTTACGGACGTGATTACCCACAATGAAATATGTATTAAGCTGTCGAAACTACACACCTCGTTGGATAGCGACAACAGGTGAGGAAAGGACGCTGCCTGAAATTACGTTAGTGGCCAGGGCAGGTAACCGAAACGCTAACGCCCAAAAGGCAGAAAATTCCACTGGTACACTTGAATTTGAAATAAGGTAATATAGTTAACTTCACCAAAAAGGAACGCTGCCTGAATCTACGTCAATGGCCAGAGCAGGTAACCAGAACACTAACGACCGCAATGCAACAAAAGAAATTTATTCTGCATTTTCGGATCACTGTTTCATTCGAGACCATGTCGCAGCTTGTGAAATTAGATCCATTAACTTTACAATATATAGAGGACATCACAAGAAAACACAGAAAAACTTTATGGTAGACGTCCCTTACACAAAAACAATGAAATATTACTAGTAAAGAATGGCTCTAAAACCCATACCTTAAGAGATCTGAGCACTTGTTCACCTTCGATGCTATTAAACTCATCCCTTCTACAGTAAGCTCTTCGCATTTCATACTTTCGGAGGAGGTAGTACGAGCCAGAACAAGAAGAAAACGTCGGTAAATAAGGCTCTAAAATGCGTAGTACCTTAAGAGCTAGGAGCAATTGTTCAGTAGTGATGTGATTCACACTAGCGAATAAGAACAAATGCTTATAGCTCTTATAGTATGCATTTTAGACCCATGTTTCCTAGACATTTGTTTCCTGTTTTGGGAAAAATCTGCAACCCCTAAAATACGGGAAGCAAAGAGGTTCTAGTAGAAGAGGTCGGTTTCAAAGTATCGAAGATTAACAAGTGTTCACACCTCTTAAGGCATGCATTATGGAGCCCAAGTTTACTACATGATCTTCACTTATTTCTTCATAAGGAACCTGTCCCTAATGTTTTTCGGTTTTTTTTTCGGGGGTGGGGTGACCTGTATAAATGACATAGCACACAGCATCTTGAGTTCCATGAGGCTTTTGGCAGATGATGCTGTTGTATACAGATAATTTGCGACATTAGAAAATTGCATCGAAATGTAAGAACAACTGCGAAGTTACTGCTCATGGTGCAGGGAGTGGCAGTTGAATCTCAACGTAAACAAATCTAACGTATTGTGTATACATAGACAGAGAAACACATTATTGTATTACAGAACCATCACTGGAAGCAGATACATCCAAAATATATCTACGAGTATGAGTACGGGACGATTTGTAGTCGAACGACCTCATAAAACTAGTTGCGGGAAAGGCAGATGTCAGTCTGATATTCACCCGAAGGATCCTTAGGAAATGTAGTCCATCGACAAATGAGGTAGGTTACAATAGTCTCGTTCGACCAATAGTATAATATTTCTTGTCAGTATCGGATTCGTACCAGACAGATTTGATACAGGAAATAGAGAAGCTCGAAAGAAGATCAGCACGTTACGTTACCGGTTCACTTAGCAAGCCCAATAGCATCTGAGTGATAAACAACGAACTCCAGTATCAGATGCTGTCAAAGGGGCATTCTGGAGTTGCGGGAGCGTACTTTCCTAGAAGAGTCGGCATATATATTGCCTCTTCCTACGTACGTCTCAAGGCAAGACCATGAAGATAAAATTAGAGATTCGAGCCCACACGAAGACCTACCGGCAATCATTCTTCCCGCAAACTATTTTCCTCTCTAACACGAAACACGTGAACTGACAGTGGTATACAAAGTCCCCTCCACCCCACGCCGGAAGATGGTTTGAGGAATATCGATTAGACGTAGATGTAAATATAATCTTATTTGACGCAGCAAGATAACCGAGGAAGTTGTGCAACACTTTGATAAAACGTCCCTCTACAGTTTCCTTAAGTGTGTAATATCAAATGCGGGTCACTCCATTACAAGTTCCGTCTTTCCTGTAGGATCATTTACAATTCCTATACTTTTTTTTTTATCCAACGATCAGCCTTGGACATCGCGTAAGGTTCCTAGACATTATCTTCGGCTGTTGTGCAGCACGAAATTAGCTGCACTCTATTTACACTCAATTTACGCGGAATCAGCGGGTAATCCGTTTAGTGGGCCATCATTCCGGTGTCACACGCGTATCCGTTGATCCTGATGTGGACGGCGATGCAGATCAGTGCTTAGCGCAGCAGGCGATTCGATGGCCAACAAAACAAACCGGCGGTGGTTTCACCGTGATTATGCGGATACCTGCGAAGTCTGCAACGATAATGCGACGTAATCAGATTTCTGTCATCCCTTAATCTGCCGATTGTCGCGCTGCATAAATGGCAGCTAATTCCTCGGAAATCGCACCATCGACGAGCTGAGTACTGTGCGTCGCTTTGCCTCTTCACACTTCCCGAGTATTTGACGCTACAGTATGCCTCTGATGTCTGTTGGCTACAAAAACGGTAGTTTCACTTTCGTTCTGCACGTAATTTCCGTCTCCGGTATAGTAAATACCAGATTTCATAGTGAATTTTACAAACACATATAACTGGATTGGTTTTTGCACGTCCTTCGTTTTGACTGGAGGTCTTGGGGAGCACGGCCGTTCGCTGTTGTAAAAAATGAAACTCCAACGGGCGTCCTTACGATCTTATTTATTGTGTAGCCACCAGTTTCGGCACTTCAATGCGGCATATTCAAGTCATAGCTGATGCAGAAGGGGTCATCACGGTCCATGTATACACTTCATCAGTGGCCAACATAACTGGTTTACGCAGACTATTTATAACTATGGTGTCAGCACTCCAACCATCCATTAATGAGTAGGTTTGTCAAAATAAAAATATATGACATAAATGGTCGTATTTTTTATTGCATTGGCTTCGAAGCTTCAGTTTTTTTACACCGCCAAAGACCGTAGACCTTAATATGTGACAAAAATTTTAGCTTGGTATATATATCATTCACTGAGGAAGAAAAGGTTTTTAACAATCGGACAAATAGCCAGACAGAAAAGGGGGACAAGAAAGTGATCCTACATGGTTTCCGTTTTTACCGGTCAATAAAAACCATTCACCAGTAATGATCGCATAAAATACTTCTTTATTTAAGGCAACCGGTTCCAGCAGACTTTGCTGTCGTCTTCAGAACCCAAAAATATTTTTGTTGTAAAATATGTTCATTTTACGCTGAAACTCACGCACACTATGTCAAGTGAATAAAAATCAGCACATTATATAATGTTGTCTTAATGTGCTGATTTTTATCCTCTTGACACCTTGTGAGTGAATTTCAGCTAAAATGAACATGTTTTACAACAAAAAGAGTTCTGAGACCAAAAGACGAAAGCAAAGTTTGTTCAAACCGGTTGTCTTAAATAAAGAAGTACTTTATGCGATATTTGCCGGTGAATGGTTTTTAACAGAAACAGACAGCCCTTCAGTATTCTCAAAATGAGAAAATTCAATTTACCGATTGAGCAACGGAACCATGGAAACGAATCATTTATTTACCGTTTCACATACAGGGTGACAGTTGCTGAACTGTATGAAACACAATAGTCATAACTTCTGAACGGTTTGAGTTAGGACGTTCAAATTGCAGGGTTGGCGGCAATGTATGAAGGGAATTAGTATGGGCGTGTATATGGTTCGGTTTAGCAAAGAAGCTCACTTTCATTTGGATGCGTTAGTCAATAAGCGAAATTCGTGCATGTGGGGGACTGAGAACCCGCTTTTCACAATCGAGAAGTCTCTTGAACTTCAACGGGTGATTGTGTAGTGTGCAATGTCCAGTCACGGAATAATCGGTGTGATGGCACGGTGACTACCGAACGGTACGTGAAGGTTTCGGAAGATGATTTCATCCCCCTTATCCAAAGTGACCTTAATTTCGAAAAGATGTGGGCATTCAAGACGAAGAACGGCCACATCGAAGCAGGAGAGTGTATGATGCCCTGGAGGAGCACTTTGGGGACCGCATTCTGGCTCTGGGGTACACAGAGACCGCTGGTATGGGCCTCGATTGGCTGCCATATTCTCGCGATCCGAGCACATGTGACTCCTTTTTGTTGGGCTGCATTAAAGACAAGGTGTGCAGCAATAGCCCCAGAACCATTGCTGAGCCGAAACAGCCATCCAGTGGGTTATCGACACTTCGGCCGGACAGGGACAACTTCGCTATTCATCTACGCCACATCATTGCCAATCGTGGTAGACATATCGTACATGTCATAATCTAAATCCGAGTGTCTGATGTGACGTTTACATGTTCAATAAAGTGTATGCCCCCGTAATTTGTATCTAATTAACGTTTTTTCATATATCTCAATAACTGTCACCCTGTATTATGTATCACATGCTAAATATTTTTGCAAAGCTAGCCAACAAATGCCCCTATACACTATGAAAGGATTACTTGAACACAGGGTATGTCATATCCAGAGTACAGGAAAGTAAGACAAAAATATTTACGTAGAAAGTCATTACAACTTCCACGAGCATTATGTCACACTGAAACGTGCTCGCAACAGCGTTGTGCAGCTGCCCCATTGCAGGCAATATTGCCTTCCGAATTACGGATCTATTTTTACCCCGCTGTGCGTTTATATTGTCATCAACATAAAATCCTCGTCATTACGAAATTATCCGGCAGCGTCACGCAGGACGGCATCAGTGCGACGCTGCAACCGTACACGTAGGACGGACTCCACACTTGTCATCAGCACTTTGGACATGGACAGGTAGCGGCACGCGTCACGCCGCTTGCAGAATCAATGATTCCGGTGGGCAGCGAATGGCACTTTGATCATTAAATCAATAGGGCGGACACACTAGCGAGGTGGGGGAGGAGGGGAAGAGGGGGAGAAGCTGTCTGCGTTTTTCTGTCGGTGGCTGCGGCCGGCCTCGTGCGCTGCTGATGACTCCCACGAGCGGCCGCTCAATTATTAACGCGTGTTTGGCATTCATCGCTGCTGCTGCCCACCTGTCAAACAACAGCGCCGCCCATCACCGGCGACCGCGCTTGATCCCTTTATACGGCCACGAGGACGGCCGGCGTGAAATTCGGCCAAGTTCTGCGTCAGCGCCGCCAACACTGCCGCCCTAAAACATGGGATAGCTTCTCCCCGATCGAAATTTGTACATTGTGTGTAGGTGCCAGTTATGTCATATGGGACAAACCGCACATTTTTTTTCCGTCGACTAGTGACGCCCTCCTCACCTCCCTCCCTCTCTCCCTCTCCCCCTTCCTCTCTCTCCCTCCCTCCCCCCACTCTCTCTCTCTATCTCTCTCTCTCTCTGGTAGTTTCCATACTAGGCAGAGCGGTGTTCGGTCGAGGCACTGGTCTCGCATTGAGGAGCAGCTGAGGATAAACCCGACACTGGCGATCCTGACATTGGTTGTGCACGGTATGAACATGCAGGTGCTCACGGCCACAATTTTTGTCCTCGTTGGTTTTCGTTTTACATGCATCAACCTGTCGTCCAATGACTGTTTCTGTGCCTAAAGTTTTGTCAGACAGAAGCAAAGGCTGCAAGAACCTACAATGCACTCTCTACCTTAAACAAGCTTAGCAGCAGATCACAGTGTCACACTAATTCATTTCGTGGAACTTGCAATGAGGAAGGCTTGATGCTGATTGGTCTAGTTAGCACTGAGGCCGACTACTTGACTAATTTTAAACCTGAAACGGATTTACAGTCGAGTCAAGGCGGAAGCCTCCTGAAGATAAGTAGAAACTTGTTGAAGCGTTGACGCAGAAGGACTCCTTGACTCGGCTGATAACCTGAGAAAACTTCATCATCGAAATTTGCCAAGAATGTCTACATTCACATATATTTTGAAACCTCCCTTATGCTGTTGCAACTGTTTCGTTGCTTTTGAATTTCGAACACATCACTGTACATCCTAGCGTAGTAATGATTGGATCCTAGTAAAATTATGGTATCGGAGAAACTAATTTAATGGTTCCCCTATCCCCATGCATGATCTCCTACTGCCTATTTATACGTGCTTGACTGTCGCGATTGCTTGTCCTCTACCAGGACGCTAGAGTGCTTGGAGGCAGATGTCTCCTGAAGGCAACTACAAAGCCTTTATTCAGTAACAAGTCATTAAAATTGCTGGATGACCATCGGGGTGAATTTTCACCTCCTCGTAATACATCAACATCTACATCCAAATCTACATATATACTCCAAAAGCCATCGTACAGTCGCGGAGGGTAGTCTGTACCACTAGTAGTCGTCTTCTTTCCTGTTCCACTTCCAAACAAGGAAAAACGACAGCCTATATGCCTCCGTATGAGCCCTAATTTCTCCAATCTTACCTTCGTAGTCCTCACGCACAAAGTATGTTCCGTCAGTGGAATCGTTCGGCAGTCAGCATCAAACGCCTTTTCTCTAAACTTTCTCAACAGTGGTTCTCGGAATGATCGTCGCCTTCCCTCCATGGATTCCCATTTGAGTCCCCGAACCATCTCTGTAACCCAGATATTTAAACGATTTGACTGTGTCAAGCAGGACACTAGTAGTACTGTATCCTAAAATTACAGATTTGATTTTCCTACTGATCCGCATCAGCTTCCATTTTTCCACATTTTGGCCAGATGCAATTCATCACACCAACTGGAAATTGTGTGTAACTCATCTTGTATCTTGCTACAGTCACCCAATTTCGACACCTTACCGTATATCACGCCATCATCAGCAAATAACCACAGATTGCTGCCCTCCCTGTACGCCAAATCATTTATCTGTATAGAGAACAACCACGGTCCTAGCACACTTCCATGGTGCACTCCCTACTGTACTTTTGTTTGAGATGAACTCTCGCTGTCGAGGACAACCAACTGGGTTCAATTATTTAAGAAATCTTCGAGCCACTCACATGTATGGGAACGTATTCCATATGCTCGTACCTTCGTTTACAGCCTTCAATGGAGCACTGTGTCAAATGCTTTCCGGAAATCTATGGAATATGCCTGATGCCCTTCACCCATAGTTCCGGCAGAAACGGTGACTAGCAGCACGCACCAGTAGCGCCTGGCACGGCGTCATGTTGCTCATCCAGCGACAGTGGCACGGAGTGGGCATCGACCATCCGCGGATCCTGCCAGCGCCGGGGCGCGGCGTGGCTATCGAGTCTGGCACTTTCCGGCGAGGCGTGGCGTCAACGACAGCCAGCGGGCCTGCGTTCCGCCCAATAGACCATGTCAGCGACGGCGGCTGTCTGGTGGACGGACGGAACATAATCCGGTGTTCCAGGTGTGGTCCTGGTGTCTGCAGTGGAGCCTAGTGGCACAGCTAGTGCGTCACTTGACTGCCCAACTGCATCCGAACACGACGGGCTGAGCTGTGGTCTCTAAGTATGCTTCTCCCTCACAGTTATCTGCTGTTTTGCTCTGGTCAGTAGGACGATGATTATGATGTTTGGTTTGTGGGGCGCTCAACTGCGCGGACATCAGCGCCCGTACAAATTCCCAATCCTTACACTGTCCAATCAGGCCAGTTTTAAGTATGATGATGAAATGATGAGGACAACACAAACGCATAGTACCCGACCGGAGAAAATCGCCCACTCGACCGGGAAGCGAACTCGGGACCCCGTGATGGTCAGCAGGACGTTGGAAAACTCGGGCAGTGGCCGATGCTCAAGGGCTCGGTTACTGTATTCATTGTCATCAATTAGAGTGGAGTGTACCGTCGATCATCACGTAACGCACTTGTTGTCGTCCTCGTTTCGCCATCCTGCTGTCTGACTCGGCTGGTCAGTGAACCACTTACGACACGTCCTCGCTCATCTGAGCTGCTAACACAAGTTACAAGGGTTCTTCAAACACTTGTAAGACTTTTAACCAATTTAATCATTTTCCCTCTACACGTGAATCCCAGACGACCATTGCTCTCATGTTCCTTAATCGACTGAAGTGAGTGCCTCGATTATTCCTTTCGCAAAAGGACATGGTCTGTTTCCGTAGACCACCCCAAACATGTAGACTGTGTCCAAAATCACAGTCATCCACGGCTCGTTAGTCTCAAATCCTTCCTTTCTTCCATTTAGATTTCTAAGAAAATTCATATAACACATTGGCAGCAGCCACAAAAAACAGCTACTTTGCTACCAGTGTCTATCATAAACCATCATTTACGATTTTTGTTTGTTTGCTGTGCTCTTTCAGCTGCTCACACACGCCCACGCACACACACACACACACACACACACACACACACACACACACATATATATATATATATATATATATATATATATATATATATATATATATATATACTTTAAGAAGTGAGGGTCAATATTGAGGGATATGACAGGAATGAACATTCGAAACTAAAAGTCAAGTAAACATGGGCTCTAAAACGCATAACTGAAGAGCAGCCGGCTATAGTGGCCGTGCGGCTCTAGGCGCTACAGTCTGGAACCGAGCGACTGCTACGGTCACAGGTTCGAATCCTGCCTCGGGCATGGATGTGTGTGATGGCCTTAGGTTAGTTAGGTTTAATTAGTTCTAAGTTCTAGGCGACTAATGACCTCAGAAGTTAAGTCGCTTAGTGCTCAGAGCCATTTGAATCATTTTTGAATTTAAGAGCAATGAGCACTTGTTCATGTTTGCTACTTTTGAACACAACACTTCTTACAAACAAGTGCTCATAACATTTATGATATGGATGTTAGAGCACATGTTTACTGGATATGTTTTTCTTGTTTTGCTCTATCCTACCACTACTCAAAATATGGAAAGCAAAGAGCATACAGCAGAATAAATTTGTTTCACAGCATCGAATATCAAGAATTGCTCATAGCTCTTAAGGATATGCGTTTTGGAGTCCATGTTTACATGACTTTTTTGTTTCCAATGATTTTTTCTGTCATATCCCTGAATATTTTCCATCACTTCTGAAGAATCAAAACTCACCATCTTCAGATCTACTCAGTATTGCGAAGTGCTACTGAGACGGCAAAACAAACGATAACTTTCAAACGGCAATAGTGACGGACGGTACAAAGATGATGACTTCTGTACCTGAAGACGATCGTTTGTGTACACAGTCGTGACATCAGAAATGATCGCTCTTGGAAACACATTATATCGTACGGACGCAAAATCGGATGCAGCGCTCATAGTTGCACTTACATAATTTAACTATATATTTTTCCGGATCACAGGTACTTTATTCATTTCCCAACGCGTTTTGGCGATTAGCCTCCTCCTAAAGGATACTGGCACAAAGCATCTTGTTAAAAATGTTGGTACATATCTTAAATCTACACTTATGAACTTTGTAGTCCAGACATATAATTAAATTATATAACTGAACATTCTGTCAGAGGTTAATTATTCTGAGGTCAAATATGCTACAAGAAATCTTAAACACATAAATAACATTTTCAGTCAAAGTTGAAATTACAAATGCTTTCTTCCAGTCGATTTCTCTTCATTATAGTTATTGTAGTACAGAATAATTTATTACGTCATATACTGGTAGTTTCAGCGTCTGAGGGTCAGAACGTATAATCGAAAATAATACCAAATTAAAGCGATCACCTTAAAACGTCTCAGTCTGCCCAACATGACTTAACAACATCAATAGCTTACCTAAAATTTCGTTTCTCTATCACATAGTTGAATATTTACCGTCAGTGGCGAGATGGTGAGTTCTATTCCCATTTCCATTATTGCCTGTGCACTTCTAACTTCTATGTTTTACAATACCGCTGAATGTTTTAAAAAATGCAAAGATGAGGAAGCTTACACCGGGAATATATGGACCACAGTACGGATAGCTTACAGGACGGAACTAGGTAGATATGAAAATGGATTTTGTAATAACGTTTTTTTCTTTTGCCATATCAAGTGTTTAGCGCTCTCAAAGATTTTTAAATAATAATTTCCACTTCTAAATTCCTCTGCCCCTCCCCGGCCAAACTAGATAATCCTGAGAGTGCGTATTAAGTAGTAACATAAGTCAAGGACTCCAGAGCTAGTCGGATAATATGTTCTGAAAGTTTCACGAACAAAGATCCCAAATACCTGTCTTAATGGCTCTCCTAATATCAGTTATTCGGAAATGATACTTTCATAATTTTTATGTATTAAAGATATAATGACCGTGTATCGGAACTGTCTCTAACTTATTTCCTTTGGCTAAAGTACTTCCTAATATTAAAAGTCTGTTTCCAAGATAGTAATGTGACTCAGTATGAAGCAGCACTCATGAAAACATGTCGTGGGCCACAAGTCGGTCTACTCAGATGGATGGCTCGTGTTATTGTTTGTTTCGGGGCTGTCATTCGGAAATGCAAGCCGCCAGAGACAGCCAAGCCACGAGTATCAATCAGAGCGTAAAGGGAGCTTTCAAAAGCAGAAAATACCGCAGGAATGTGGCACATTCGCTTTTGAACGACGGAGAATAACGACCATGATATCGCCACCAGCAATCTTCTTTTGATACTCTCCTTTTTTTTAATTACCGGTTTGCTGGTTTTGGTTATAGAGACTGTTGGACGTCCTTGTTTTAATTCCGTAATTTAACCGGGTCTGAAGTCGGAATTCTCATTAGGCGGGTAGGCCATTATATTTTAATCCGCCGCAGACGCGGTGCAACAAAAGGACCGCGAAACTCTCATATCGGCTGTGGCGGGTGTTCTCGTCTCTGGGGGCAGCGAAAGAGAGAGACAGACACAAGTCTTGGTAAATGTGATTAAATTTTGCGGGGAAGCACGGCTGACAAATGCCTGGCCGCGTCATGTATCGACAGTTTCTGTGGTGTGGAGGCGGCTTCTTAACAGCGGGCCAAGTCCCACAAGGGTATGATGGAAATAGCGTGGACTGAGCAGGGCTTTGCAGAAGCTGGCGGGGGTAAGCTGCAGATGGGAAGGCGGAGGCCGGCCTAAGGCGGCGTCTGGCAGTGAAAGGTCTCCCGTGCAGATCTAAATCAACATCTCCGTTTCTGAAAAGAGGCCGCTACCGAAATTGATCTGCATACAGAGCTGTTAGATTTCGGGCGGCGATAGCTGAGCCTCTGCCGCCTCCCCCTCCTTCCCTCTAGGTCAGGCGTGGGTGGTTGGGGGAGGGGGTGGAGAAGTGGGATGGAGAGTGTTGGTTGGTGGCTGGGGGGGGGGGGGCAGGGTGGACTCCCGGTCTGGACACTGTGCACCGGCCGTATTGTGGTCTCAGCGGAGCTGCCGGCTTTGAGGGCGCACACGTATCCCGGCCAATTATGGCGGCGCCTGCGAGGCAGGCAACCCCGCGCTACAGAGCCTCCACTCGCCCTGCGGACGCACCATTCCCAATTAGCGATTGTGAACTCCGTCAGCACCGTGTCGAGTGCGGACTCTAATCTCGTTTTCCTGGCCTATTAGCGGATTGAAAATACGAAATTTCTGCATGCTTTGGCAATACTGTTCCCGTGCGGAGTGCTTTAGGTCTGCCTGCTAGTATTACCGTAATTTTAAGTAACTAACAAGCATTGTGATATAGGAAAGCTGCCCTTCTGAACAATCTTCGGAGTTGTTTAAATTAGGCTATTAGGATGTCAGGTTATTATTCTATCCAGTACCAGACCGTGGGAAGGAATGGACTACGACCCTACTAACAGGAAGCGACTGTTATAATTATTACTGGGGGAAGATGGTAGAAATCGCGACACAAACAAAAGAGCTAGGAATTAGCGCAAAGAGATATATTCTGAAATTAGTACGGGACAACGTACTCTCAACTGCGGACAGCCTCCATTGACACAAACACTTCACAGAATAACATATAGGGGCAGCATTCACCGATAGCTACGTAAGTTCTACTGAGTACACGTCGGAGTGAGAATGCTGAACCACGTGAACTAGACTGCGGCAGCAAAAGCGCGTAAGAGTGGCAGAATTCTGTGAGCCTTACTGCATGGCTATTGCTTCTGCTCTTCTGAAGCATCGCGAAGTATTCGCGATCGTCATGCGACCGATGTCACGAACCGTTAAGCTTTACCGTCCTTTGCGGGGCGTACCTATGTACAGTATGTGGTCGCGAGCGGGGCGGCAGCAAGTGGACATTGTAGAATGGGGGCTGGAGCGGCGATGCTGAGGGTTTTTATTATTTGGTCGACGCCTCACGCTAGTGTGTAAGCCTGAAAAAAAAAAAAAACTAGTTGTGGTGACAACTTGCTGGATGGTCAAGCAGCTAGCTATCGCCTGCTGCGCCATAGAACTGGTGGCTTTCTCTTTGCCACATATGTTTTCTAACATGGCGCAGGCCTCGGCCGTTGGAACGGCGGGATATTCTGTGTTCGTGAGCAACTCAAGACGAGGAAGACGCTCCTTTTGAGCTTGAATCTTTTTAACGGACGCCGTCATTTTGAACAATTTGTTAATTTCTTCCAAAATGACGGCAGCTGAAATCAATTTACAGAAAGAGTAGTCGAATCATAGCTGATAAGGAAAAGCTGAACGAAGCGAAAAAGAGCGTAAAGAGAGCAATGAGAGAAGCATTCAACGAATTCGAACATAAAACATTGGCAAACAATCTAAACAAGAACCCTAAAAAGTTTTGGTCATATGTAAAATCGGTAAGCGGATCTAAAACCCCTATTCAGTCACTCGTTGACCACGATGGCACCGAAACAGAGGACGGCCGAAGAAAGGCAGAAATACTGAATTCAGTGTTCCGAAACTGTTTCACTGCGGAAAATCGTAACACGGTCCCTGACTTCAGCCGTCGCACGGACGCCAAAATGGAAAATATTGAAATAAACGATATCGGAATTGAAAAACAACTGCTATCACTTAGTAGCGGAAAAGCATCCGGACCAGACGAGATACCCTTAAGATTCTACAGTGATTATGCTAAAGAACGTGCCCCCTTTCTATCAGCAATTTATCGTAGATCGCTGGAAGAACGTAAAGTACCTAGCGACTGGAAGAAAGCGCAGGTCGTTCCCATTTTCAAGAAGGGTCATAAATCAGATGCGAATAATTATAGGCCTATTTCGCTTACGTCAATCTGTTGTAGAATAATGGAACATGTTTTGTGTTCTCGTATTATGACGTCCTTAGATAATACAAATCTCCTTCATCATAACCAACATGGATTCCGCAAACAGAGATCATGTGAAACTCAGCTCGCCCTATTTGCCCAAGAAATTCACAGTGCCGTAGACACTGGCGAGCAGATTGATGCCGTATTCCTGGACTTCAGGAAGGCATTTGATACGGTTCCGCACTTACGTTTAGTGAAAAAAATACGAGCTTACGGAATATCGGACCAGGTTTGTGATTGGATTCAGGATTTCCTAGAAGAAAGAACACAACATGTCATTCTTAACGGTTCAAAATCTGCAGATGTAGAGGTAATTTCGGGAGTACCACAGGGAAGCGTGATAGGACCTTTATTGTTTACAATATACATAAATGACTTAGTTGACAACATCGGTAGCTCCGTGAGGCTATTTGCAGATGACACGGTTGTCTACAAGAAAGTAGCAACATCAGAAGACTCGTACGTACTCCAGGAGGACCTGCAGAGGATTAATGCATGGTGCGACAGCTGGCAGCTTTCCCTAAACGTAGATAAATGTAATATAATGCGCATACATAGGGGCAGAAATCCATTCCAGTGCGATTATGCCATAGGTGGTAAATCATTGGAAGCGGTAACGACCGTAAAATACTTAGGAGTTACTATCCGGAGCGATCTGAAGTGGAATGATCACATAAAACAAATAGTGGGAAAAGCAGGCGCCAGGTTGAGATTCATAGGAAGAATTCTAAGAAAATGTGACTCATCGACGAAAGAAGTAGCTTACAAAACGCTTGTTCGTCCGATTCTTGAGTATTGCTCATCAGTATGGGACCCTTGCCAGGTTGGATTAACAGAAGAGATAGACATGATCCAGCGAAAAGCAGCGCGATTCGTCATGGGGACATTTAGTCAGCGCGAGAGCGTTACGGAGATGCTGAACAAGCTCCAGTGGCGGACACTTCAAGAAAGGCGTTACGCAATACGGAGAGGTTTATTATCGAAATTACGAGAGAGCACATTCCGGGAAGAGATGGGCAACATATTACTACCGCCCACATATATCTCACGTAATGATCACAACGAAAAGATCCGAGAAATTAGAGCAAATACGGAGACTTACAAGCAGTCGTTCTTCCCACGCACAATTCGTGAATGGAACAGGGAAGGGGGGATCAGATAGTGGTACAATAAGTACCCTCCGCCACACACCGTAAGGTGGCTCGCGGAGTATAGATGTAGATGTAGATATCGGTTCCTATGCGTATGGGGAATTATTATTACAAGGTTTCCTTCAATTCTGTAATTACTTAGATGATTAAATTCGCGATTGAGTCTTTTCATAGTTCGAAAGGAAACTGATATTCAAATTTTGAACAGAGCAGCATTTTGTTTCTCGTTGAAAAGGTCCCGAGTCTCAAATCTGATTTAATATTCAGTAATTACTCTCGACTCGTCCCTTGTTTCTGGCCTTGTATGGCAGCTCATTCGCTCATCACTGCACGTTTCGTTCCCGATGTGTTACTTTACATAGTGACCCAACTGGGAATACTTACGAAGGGATTTGAAGTTACAGTATTTCCGTACACGCAACTGAAACGTCCGAAAAATCTTGGTCAGAAATGGAGCATTGGCACGATGTTTAATTCTAAGACAATATGCGTCGGCAAAAGTTTTGAAAGCGTTGTGTCTCTGAAAATGTGCCTGACAAGAAAAGGTGAAGCATCCAGAAGAGAGAAGGAAACGAAATGACACTTCAGCTGTTGAGAGCCTATTTATTAGTATAATTTCGCACGCCTTCTGTGCTGGTTTTGTGCACTGATTCGATTGGAAATGGAGTCATAAAGCCGTTGTACCCTATGGCCCAAAACTGTTCTTACTTAGATATTCTGGATGCTAGCACTGGAATGGAGGTGACGTCCGACCAGTTTCCACACGTGTTCTGTCAGGGACATACCTGGCTACTTTAGTCGGCACGGGATTACCTAAAAATCACTCAGACAGTAAATAGCAATACGTGCCATGTGTGGACGAGCAGTCTCTTATTGAACAGTAGCTCCACGTACTTCCACATGAGACGTCAACACCTGAGGACACACTGCCCGTGACGTACGGTTGTGCCGTCAGAAATTGCTCAATCACTCCCACCGGTGACCCGAAGTAATACACGATGGTTTCCTACACCATTAACGAGCGAGGTGTTGCAGTGGTTAGCACACTGAACTTGCATTCCGGAAGACGACGTTTCAAACCCCCGTGCGGCCAACCTGATGTACGTTTTCCGTGGTTTTCCCAAACCGCTTCAGGCAAATTCCGGGAGGAATCCTTTAAAGCGCACGAGCAACTTCCTTTCCCATCGTTCCCGAATCCGAAGCGACCGATGAGCTCGCTGTTCTGTCCCCTTCCCCAATCAACCACCACCACCACCACCACCACCTACACCATCACACAAGGAGTAATACTGTTATGCTTCACAAAAACATTCGAAGAATGGAAAATCACCCTTATCATCATTATTCGGTTTACTCACCGTTGAGTGTCGTGACCTCATTTATTCGTTAATTTCTTGTTGAGTCATTGGTCTTCTGACTAGTTGGATGCGACCCGCCACGAAATCCTATCCTGTGCCAACTTTTTCGTCTCAGAGTAGCAATTTGCAACATACGTCCTCAGTCATTTGCTGGAAGTATTTCAACCTCTGCCTTCCTCTACAATTTTTAACTTCTACGTCTCCCTCTAGTAACTTTGGAGCTATTCCATGACGTATTAACTTACGTCCTATGATCCTGTCCTTTCTTCTTCTCAGTGGTTTGCATATGTTCTTCAGACAACTTCCTGTTTCTTACCTTATCTGCCCACTAAATTTTCAGCATTCTTCTGTAGCACCTTGACGGAAAGTCATCGAATAAAACAGAAGTAATATCTGTCGTTCCTCAAGGAACTGTTAAAGGCTACGAGTTCTTCCTGATCTACATAAACGAATTAGGAGACATTTTGAGCAGTCCTCTTAGACTGTTTGCAGATGATGCTGTCATTTACCGTCATCTAATGTCATCAGATGATTGAAAGAAATTGCAAAATGATTTAGACAGGATATCTGTATGGTGTGAAAAGTGGTAATTGACTCTGAATTATGAAAGTGTGAAAAAATCTAAGCGCTGTAAATTCAACGAAATATTAAGCGATTACAATTTACGAACGACTTAAATTTGAACGATCATATAGATAACGCTGTGGAGAATGCAAACTTGAGACAGCGATTTTATGGCAGAACACTTATAAAATGTAACACGTCTATTAAAGAGACTGGTTACATTACTATTGTCCGCCTTCTTCTGGAGTATTGCTATGTGGTATGGGATGCGCATCGACGGTGATGGAAGATATAGAAAAAGTTCAAAGAAGGGCAGCACGTTTTATATTATCGCGAAATAGTGGAGAAAGTGCTACGGATATGACACACAAATTGAGGTATCAGTTATTACAAGGCGTTTTTAGCTGCCGCAGGACCTTCTCATGAGATTTCAATCACCAACTTTCTCCTCAGAGTGTGAAAAAGATTTTCTTTGGACCCCACCTACATAGGGAGAAATGATCATCATAATAAAACAAGAGAAATCAGAGCTCGCATGGATAGATTTAAGTGTTCGTTTTTCCCGCTCGGTGTTCTGTAGTGGAACAGTAGAGAAGTAGACTTAAGGTGGTTCGATGAACCCTCTGCCAGACCCTTAATTGTGAAATGCACAGTAATCATGCAGATATCGATCTCAAGCGCTTTGATTCCCTTCTGTTCCGGTATTCTCTCAGACAGAGCTTCACTACCATACAGTGCTATGCTCCAATCTATACTCTCAGAAATTTCTTCGTAAAATTAAGGCCTGTGTTCAATACTAGCAGATTTTTATTGACCAGGAATGCCCTTTTTGCCAATGGTAGTCTGCTTTTTCCTCCTTGATCTGTCCACCACGGACTGTTTTGCTGCCTAGGTAGCAGAATTCCTTAACTTCGTCTACTTCTTAATCTTCAATTCTGACGTTAAGTTTCTCTCTGTTCTCATTTCTGCTACTTCTCATTACTTTCGTCTTTCTTCGATTTGCTATTAACCCATATTATGTACGCTGTGGACTATTCTTTGCACTCAACTCATTCTTTAAACCTTCTTTATTTTTGCTGAGAATGGTAATAGCATCATCGAATCTTACCATTGATATCCTTTCACCTCTAATTTTAAACCAACTCTTGAACTTTTCTGTTATTTCCATCCTTGATTTTATGATGTATAGATTGAATATTTCTTGGTAACTGAATTTTTGACAAGACGTCTCCATCCGCAGCTATCTTCAGATCTTTTCAATATAATGTAAAGAGGTAGTCCAATAATGTTCTTCGCTTGATCCAGTCATCTAATTGCTGCCCTTGTTGGGTCTTCCGCCCCCGATTTTGCCTTGCAATGTGGTCTTTCGTAAATTATCCCAAGAAACTGGAAGTACCTTTGGTTGATTCAAGAGGATAAAATTCTTGTAATTCTAAGTTCATCTACAATACAGCATTAGTACTACTTTCTTTCCATGATACGTGTAACATCTTCCGCCAACACCACATCTAGGAGGCATAAATCTCGTCTTGTCACGAGGTTTCACAGTCCAGGTCTCGCAGTTGCACAAGAACAAGAGGAACATCAGTGATTCGCCCATTCGAATCTTCATTGTTTTGGAAATTTCGCGAGTTTGACAGCTATTTGTGATGAAATACATCTGGCACATTAAGTGTTTCCTGATTGTTCGTGTTCGCAGCTGACGGCTACTGTCAACACGAACAGAGCATGTAACACTTAATGTACCAAACGTTCATTATCAGTAACTTTTGGGAGTGGTTACCACACTTTTGTTTTTATTACTTGAAGCCTGATGCTGCCCTCCTACCTCTCCTCCAGTGAGTTGATTTCTTATATGTTTATAACTAGATGACAGTGCACTATTAGAGTGGCGCTATATTTGTTGTATTTAGGTGATCTGAACACAGCAATTAAAATTTGACGAAAGTAGTCGTCTATATGTGTAATCACTGCGATCTCGGAAAATAAATCTTCTCTACCAAGAAGATTACATTTATCGTATAAAGAGAGCGTTCCCTTGCTGACCATGTCAGTAAAATATAAAGTAATTTAGTAATGAAGAATTCATACTCAAATGCTTTTCGTTTTTACCCCTCAGAAATTTCATATCCGTCTCCAGCGTGGTCAACAAAGGAGCACTTTGATAGTGCTGTAGGGGAGAGTTCACCCGTTCCTTTACAGGGTATGTTGACTCTGACGATACTGGAAATACATATCACATGGTATTCCCCATCTCTCCATAAGCCATGGACCTTGCCTAAGTGAAGTGGCTTCCATTCCTAACCAATAATATAGCGATACCGTAGCTGCAACCATAACGGAGAGCCCAGACAAACATGTGGTTCCTGAAGAGGGACAGCAGCTTCTCCATTTGCTGCAGCGGTAACAGGCTGCATGGTTGTAGTCTTGTAACGTTTGCCAACATGTTCCTACTATGCTGCTACTGCGAATGGCTGACAGAAAGGGGAAACTGTGTTATCTCTGCCGAGGGCATGCAGCTCCACTGTATAGCTTAATGATGATGTCATCATCTTGGGTTAAATATTCCAGAAACAAACAGCCCCCATTCGTATCTTTTGCAGTGGATTCCTGGCTAAGATCTTGTCATCCGAAAAAGGCAAACTGGCATTTTTTTTTGTCGGTGTGTTGAATGTTAGATCCTCTAATCATGTAGGTAGGTTACAGAAGTTAAAAAGTTAGAAATTAGATATAGGTTAAGTTAGATATTGTGGGAATTAGTGATGTGTGGTGGCAGGAAAGCGGGACCTCTGCATAGTTCAGTACAAGGTGTTCAACACAAAATGAAATAGGGGTATTGCAACATTATGCCTAATAATGATGTTGCATTGGCGAAAGGAATTCTGGGTGACCATAACAATCTTAAAGGTTTCTTCGTGGGACTCTCGGAGCCAAGGCGTGACAGGTGCAAATGCGTCTTAGAGTCAGAATGTAACCAGGAAGAAATGCCAATGTAGCCAACAGCGAGACACAGAACTAGAGTGCTGACACACCACATTGAAGCAGAGAGTGCAGAGTGCCACTAAGCAAAATGACAACATCATAACCTCAGTCTGACAACACTGAAAGGTGCTGTAGCAGCCTGTAACAAGCATGCAAGAAAGATTTGCAGCCCACTAGTATGGCAGGAATTACGAAAGACCTAAAAGTTGAGATATAACAGTATAATGAAAAGTGCTGACAAGCTTAGAAAACAGGGTTAAGTTCGCTCATTGCCACATTTCGGTAACGTCATCAGCACGTGCAAACCAGTATAAATACTGGGACTTCTGAAGCACACGTTCTATTCTATTCCATTCTATTCTATTTTTAACGACTCAATCGTCAGTCAGTGTGACACTCAGTTCCAAAATGTTCTACCTAATATTCCTCTGCTGGTTTCATCTACGAGACACCAGGCAGCCTGATGCACTGCAATACCATGGAATGTCGCTGCTGCCTACATTGCTGCCATTGATGTGAAACCTGAGCATTTTCGACCATCATCCGTCCGGGGGTCAGTCAAAGGTGCTAATGGCCCGCCACACGCGCCCTGTCTGGAAGAGACACATTCGTCCTGCCTCCCAGGTTGTTTCTGTGAGCAGCTACCGGAGTATCTTACTAGCAGGCCAGCGCACACTCTTACACAGTTACAGACACGATATGCAGATCTGTTGGCCAGTGATCTGGACGCAAACTCCAATATCTCTACAATGAATAAGAGAACAGGAGTGTGGGTAAGCTACTATGAATGGCATAGTGAACACAGTATCGTAGTTAAAGAAGACATGGAGTTAAAACACACTGCATTAGTACAAGGTTATATATCAAATAGCTTTACAGATGAAGAAGAAATTGATAGAATGTAAGAAGAGCTGAAGGAAGTCATTAAGATGGTTAATTCAATTGTGCTGCGTAACCGATATTCGATAGGAATAGGAAGGTAAAGATATATAGTAGAAGGAATGAAATAGGAATTTGAGTGGTAAAATTTTGCACAGACCATAGCTAACACACTTGGCTTTAGAATCTCGAAATAAGTTTGTATCATGGATGAGAGTAATAGGTTACAGAGATATTTCGATTTGTTGATTACGAACTGCAGACCGAAACTGGAGAAACTGCAAAATGGTATGACTTGAAGTATTAGCTGAAAGAACCAGAGGTTGTTCAGAGCTTAACAGGGAGCATTGCACAATGGTTGACAGAATCAACGGGAAGGTATACAATAGAAGTCGACAGGGGAGAGGTTGTGCAGAGCTTAACAGGGAGCATTGCACAATGGTTGACAGAATCAACGGGAAGGAATGCAATAGAAGACGACAGGGGAGAGGTTGTTCAGAGCTTAACAGGGAGCATTGCGCAATGGTTGAGGCAGAATCAACGGGAAGGAATACAATAGAAGGCGACACGGTTGCTTCGAGAGATGAAATAGCGAGGGCAGCAGAGGATGACATGGATAAAAAGACAAAGTATAGTATAAAATACATCAGATACTGAACTTAACTGATGAAAGGATTAAATATAAACGTTAACTTGTGAAGAGATACTTCGCACAATGGCTGATAGAGGAGTTAAGTCCGACTAACACCCACACGCTTAAACCAGTAAGGCAATCGATAACGGAACACTTGCTAGATAGGAAGGCCCTAAATTCTATGCGCACCGTAAGAGGAAATCCTGGCACAAGGATGTCTGAAATAAAAGATGTAAGTCTAACAGCGGCCCTGCTTTGTGTGCTGGTTTTATTTCATGCAAGCTTAGCCCACTACAAAGATACAGCTCGGAGTAATCGATCTAGCTTCACCTAAATGCAGATGCAGTTGGCATTCAGTTATGAGCTACCCTCAGTGCATTCAAATTCGGAAGCGCGGCGATACAACGCCCCGCCAAGCCATCTAGATTTAGGTTTTCCGTGATTTCCCTGAATCATTTAAGTTCAGTGCTGAATGGTCTCTTTTAAGAACGGAAAAGAGCTACTTTCCCATCCTTCCTCCCTCCTCGTTACTCGCTCGTGTCTAATGACCTCGTTTATGAGGTGACGTTAAACGGTAATCATCCTTTCATTCAAGGCTGCTATGTTTAGTTCCGGTTCGGGACACAGTTTTAACCTGCCAGAATGATTCAAAACTGCACAAACTTAGAGGCAGAATGAATGGTTGTAACGATAATAGTATTATTCCACTGATGTTATACTGTGACTGTTACGACGTAAAATTCAAATAAAAACAACAAAATAGAGTATACTGGTTAATTCTTTTTGTCTACTGTTGGACGGTTCGATGTCATACACCAGCCTCATCTTCAGTGGGATCAGTGGTTTCCATATGTGTCTTTTCTTTTCTGAATGTTGCCTGTCTCGTTTACAGTCTTTGACTGTAGTGCCAAGTTATGATAATGGTATGCAGTAAGTAATATGTGGCGACATGTAACAAAAGGAAGATGCAGGTGAGTTTCTAAGCCCTCGAAACGCGATGTAGAACACAATGAATCTCAGTGACATAGATAATTGTTTCAATTTGTCTTCAGCAAACATAGTGCTTAACAATTATAATACCATCTCGTGCCTCATACAGCCATTCAGGCTTGACAGTTCAGATTAACGTTGCTTTTTACGCCGAACTTCGAACGTGAAAAAAACGAGAAGTGCTTTCATGGCAGCACTGCCAAAACGTATCTGTAGTCACTCCAAAGTTGCCTGCAAAAATGGACACTGTTGGTATCAGCAAATCTACATCTTCATCTACATTTACACATATACTCCGCAAGGTACTGTACAGTGCATAGTGGAGCGCACATCGTATCAGTACAATTTAATTTCTTTCCTCTGCCATTCGCGCACTGAGCGAGGGGCAAATGGCCCTCTGTGGCTATGTAGGCGATCTGCTCTCTCACATATTATTCACATGACGGCTACACGATACGTACGTTTGTGCAGCATAATGGTCGTACAGTCTTTTCGGATACAAGTTCTCTAAATATATCCTATAGGATTTCAAGAGATTCCATTTCAATTCCACAAGCTTTCCTGTTACACTTTCGTATGGACCATAGAGACCCGTTACGATTCCATGAGCATTTGATGCCTGTTGTCATGCCTTCGTGGGAAGCTCTCCAAACAAACTAGAATTGGTCGCAGTAGCATTTTGTATGGTTCAGAGCCATAGCTAACTGTTTAGCGTACAAACTATCATGTGGAGGGCTCGCGTTAGAGTCCCGGTACTGCCAAAGACTCTTCCCTGATAGAATGACTGGTACAGGATAAAATCAGCCTTGTGATGCCAATTGAGGAGCCATATAAATGAGAAATAATGGCTCCACAATCAGGAAAGTCAGCAAAACGGCCGGGAGAACAGTGTGTTGGCCACAGGCCCCTCCACACCTCATCCACATGATGCATAAGGGAAAAGGAGGATATGGCGGTCGGTCGACGTCATCGGACTTTCAAGGCAGTATGAAGAGCTCGTTTACGTACACTGTATGCGAACTCCTTAACAAATGCATTACGTTTTCCCAAAATATTTCCAACAAATCTGAGTTTTCCATCCGCCTGCAGTAACACTAGTCGCATTTCGTACCGTTTCGTAGTATTACCTCTAAATATACCATGTGACTTGCTGGATTTACTCACTATTAATCACCTAATCTGATGCGACACTTTTTATTTCTCTTTGTTGTAGTAGTTACCTTGCATTTATACACATTTGAAAAGATCTGACATTCGTTACAATCAGTGCAAAGTCTTTTTGGGATTCTGTATTCTCGTCCAACGAATAAACTTTCTTGTACGGAACGGCATCGTCATAGAACAACTGTATAGTGCTGCTGATCTCATATGGTAAATAATTCTACAGGGTGTTCTACATACAAATTTACTATGTTTTAACTTAAATAACTGGAAC
Source organism: Schistocerca serialis cubense (assembly GCF_023864345.2). Lineage (NCBI taxonomy): Eukaryota > Metazoa > Arthropoda > Insecta > Orthoptera > Acrididae > Schistocerca > Schistocerca serialis. Next base: position 143,525,968 of record NC_064641.1, on the reverse strand, counting down.
AAAAATCACAAAAAACGCGAATTTTTAAGTTACATAGATGGTGTTTGCAGTGAAATATGTTCAAAATGTCCTCGATCGGTAGCAATGCCTGCAACGCTTCAGAACAATCGACACACGTGTGCTAAGGTCAACTTTGGACTGGATTCACAGGCAATCATAGCCGCCTGTCTCGTGTCAACTAGCGCACTCTGTGGCGTAGACCGGTTTTCAGAGTTCCCCACAGAAACTAGTCTGACGGCGTTAAATCTGGAGATGTCGGTGGGAACTAAACTCTTCCGCACGGTCTATCCACCTCTCAACAAATCCTTCCTCCAGGTATTGGTACATGTCACGATGGTAATGTAACGGTGCACGTTCTTGTCGGAAAAAAATACTTTATCTCGGTACAGTTGCTGGACAGCTGGTACAATTCATTCTTTCACATGGTAATGTACTTTTTACTTGTCATTGTTCCTTCAAGGAAAAATAGTCCTACAAGTCGTCTGACATGCTACACCATAGTGACAATCCAGGAAAATTAACAGCTCGTTCTTCCGTAACACTGGGATTACCCCTTACGAAGTAGACGCAGTTACGACGATTGGTGGTTCGATTCAGTCCAAACGTCACCTCATCAGACCACTCAATGACATTATCCAAATGTTTATTATTCCAAATACTCTCTCAAAATTAGAGGCCCCTAGCTGGAGCGTCGTCATTTATCGTCTGAAGCGACGTGGGAATGTGCGGTTTATGCTTTGCATCCTTAACAGTGTGGTGAACACTTGATTTTCTTAACCCTGATTCACATTCAGCTTCGCGTATGCACTTCTTTGTAGATATCGTGAAATCTTTTAGCACTGCATGCACCCTTCTTTCGTCCGCTCCTGATTTCTTCCTGCCACACCGTCCCTTCTTCAGATCAAGCACACTTCATTCCCTCTCAAATATATCACGTAATTTTGTTGTTGTTACACCGTGATACAGTATTAAACCTTGCCCTCCATCACCTCTGTACTTCTTTCTTGTTTTCACATTGCCTATAACACTTTAAACTGCTCTCGCTTTGCTCCAAGAACAAGTTTCCTGCCATCTTTTCATTTACTTGTAGTTACTGGCAACTGAAATTAATCAAAAGAAAACAGTTGAATAGGAACACACAACAGTCCAATAGAGCACCATATAATCACAACTCCATCAGTTCATCATTAATACCTCCTCATTTATTGAACTACAAGCAGCGTAAGCCACTTTGTGGGACACACTGTATAAAACATTTGAGATTGTATAATGCTTCTTTGGGGCGTATTCGATGATACTGTACATTCTGACGGTGAACACTAAGACCTAACTCGAAATCACATGAGCAATTTTTATCTGAATCGGTGTTCTGTTGTGTCTTGTATCGATACCACCTCGTGGGTATCAGAGTTGGCAACGGAAGTGCAAGCTACCGTCAGACGCCGACAGCAGGATCTTGTGTACCCAATAGTGCAAGCGTGCTGAGCCATGCCTCCAACGGACTATACCACGAGCGCCATTTGCCCCCGCGATATAGGAAGGTCGACGGCAGCCACATGGTCCACTCGCACTTGGAGCTATCTCTTTACGTGATGCTACGCAGCAGCCACCTAGTCCTGGCTCCGACAGTATCATTCGTTCGTCCATATTGCTATTGTACTCTCTTATTTCTTGCTGCATTTTTTGTAATGAGTCTTTGTTCTCTCAGAGAAATAAAAGTTAGGTATATCTTGTATTTACTGTGTTAACTTGCTCGCTAATCATTTCTGCTCTTGCCCAGCTATCCTACAACGGCAGTTGTTGCACCACCCTACATCCCACCTCTCTTTATCACTGTCTACGATGTTGTACAAACATGATGATCTTGCTGCTTTCATCAACAAATTGTTACAAGTCAGGAACCAGTAAAGCACTAAGTGTATTCACAATTGCGAATATGGATAACCATCAGCTGTAGAATGGAAAGACCACAATGAAAATTTGTGCTGGAGCAGGACTCGAACCACGACCTTCTGCAGCATTTCGCTATCTGTGCAGGAGTCATGGCCAGACTCAAACTTCCATACGTCGTCAACCATGCGTCTACAACCTATATTCGTACATCCATTGGAAATTAGAAATTTGTGATAAGTTCCTATGGGACGAGACTGCTGAGGTCATCGGTCCCTAGGCTTACACGCTACTTAATCTAACTTAAATTAACTTACGCCGAGGACAGCACACACACCTATGCCCGAGGGATGATTCGAACTTCCTATGGGGTGAGCCACGCGAACCGTGACAATGCGCCTAAGACCACGCGGCTACCTCACTCGGGGTATATCCATTATGTATAATATATCCCCGTACGGGTGAGACAGTTTACTTGAAATTCGATTGCCCGGTGTCGGCGAATAACTACGATATTGCACTGCCTGTGTTTTTCTGAATTAATATGCAATTCTGAATTAATATGCAAAGTTCCTCTGGACCTTCATGCATGTCCAAAGGAACTTTTCATAGTAATTCAGAATAACACAGGCACGGCAATATCGTATTCGTGACCACCAGTAATGCTCCCACTTTCGATTCTTTAAGGAATCAAACTCTAATCAATAAAGGAGTGAGAAAAGATGTAGAAAAGTGTTAGAAATCCCCATAAAGTTTTTTCTAATTCGCTAGGAGGGCTCGTTAACGAACTGTGGAATAGTATAATTTGATAATTTGCGCTCCGTTTTAAGAAGAAGATAGTTTTCACGTATCTCAATGTTTAGGACGTAATTTCTCCTGTACTGTGAGTCATGCTGTGATATAATTTTGACGGTAGATTCATCGGTATATGAGGATACTGTCTGCTGATGTGTACTGAGAAATAAGTTAGTAGTAAGAAAGTAGTACATTAAAAGGTTTACTGCAGGACAGCGAAAATATAGTTGGTAATATATTCCTTTCCTCTCATCATTTTCTGCTTATGTAGAGCGGGGGGCCGGTTTGAGAAAATTGTGGTTAAACCTTATTGGTAATCGGTAAGACTCTCAGGTACTGGATGATTTATCTGGGTAATTTGCGCATCTTGAATTTTGCCGCCTTAAGGGATGTACATAGTTTCTGACCTTGATACGAATGGCTTTTCGTCATCCCAACAAACCATATTACTCCATTCTCTTTTGGCGACAAAACCCTATTTTTAAAAGTAATCTCTGTGCAGTTCGAAGGCCTTGAGCCACATTACAGAGATGGCCTGTATACCTCCGTAGTACTACCATACAGATCGATGTCGGAGCCAACGTCTTGCTGCATCAGTAACCTCCCCTTCATTCACGCTCTGCTGCTCTCGAAGCGTACTCTTCATTCGGAAAAGAGATGGAGACCGGAAGGTTCGAGATCTGGGCTGTAGTGTGGACGAGGAGAGCAGTCCAATAAAGTTTTGTGAGCTCCTCTCAGGTGGGCAAACGTGTGTGAGGTCCTTACGTTGTCATGGAGAAACGAAATTCGTTTGAATTTATGTTGCGACGGACACGGCTAATTAGTGTCTTCAGTTTCCCCATGGTAGCAGAATACACTTCCAAGCTTACCGTTGCAGTATGACTGAGGACATCAAACAGAATAACCACTTTAGAGCCCGAAAAGACTGTCACCAGCACTTTACGATTGGGAGAGAGGCTTTGAACTTTTTCTTAGGAGGAGAGGTGGTGTGGTGCCACTCCATGGATTGCCATTGATGAGTCTATGTTGCATCTCCTGTGAAAATGTTCGACAAAACAGTGTCACGATCAGCCTCGTAACGCGCAGATATCCCTCCATTGCTCTTTACGATCTACTATCAATGGGCGAGGAACTCAGCGGGCATACATTTTTGACTACTCCAACTGGTGGACTAGTATGTCAACACTACCGACAGAGACGTCCAGTTGTCCAGCAAGGCGTCTGTTGTGATCCGTCGATCACTTCGAATGAGAGTGTCCGCACGTTTCAGCATTGCAGGTGTCACACCTGTGAGACTGGACAGGTTTGCGTGATCTTGTTGCGATGTTTACAGATGTCTCGACCAACGGCTCAACGTGCTTTTGTCCATTTCCAGGTCTCCGCAGACAATCGGCAAGCACCTATGAAAATCTACAATGCTGTGGTTTTCTGCCAAAAGAAACTCAATGATAGCTCTCTACTTGGAGTACACCACTGTTAGAGACGTCTTTTTGAAGGTTTCATACATCGTCGCCACCTATCGGGATTTCTTGAAACTATACGGACTGAAGCGGAAATATACCAGGATATCCTACAACAATTTCCGAATGCTTTTCAACTGAAACAGGCCGACTAAACAATAACAAGTGTGTTGCATTACTTATTGAACCTCCCTCGTACTTTTTATTGTGCTAAATATTACACCTCTTAATGGAGAGTTCATGACAAATTTTAAGTTTGTTATATTACATAAATAAATTCACTCACACAAACTGGCAAGCTAAAAACCCTCACCAGAGCCCTACACGAAAATCAGATATCCATAATTGCCCTACAAGACACAAGGTACCCAGATGAAAAGATCTTTGAATCCAACGGTTACCGTTTTTTCAAAACTGGAGCTCAAAAACAGATCCTCAATGGAGCTGTGATGCTTGGAACCGCGTTTGCCGTGAGAACCACAATCGTTAAAACGGTAACAAACTTTGTACCAGTGAATGACATATTATCCATTCTGAGAGTCGAATGTGCCAACAAAACCTACGCCCTAGTAACCGTGGACGTCCCTTCAAATGATAAAAATGGATCTGACCCAGAAGAAGTGGACAACTTCTGGGACCCAATGGATGAAAATATATCTAAAATTCCTAAGCACCATGTGAAACTCCATACGCGTGACTGCTCGGCTCAACTTGGTCGAGAACGAAAACGTAAGAAAACGATAGGAAACTATCCTGCCCATAAGAAAACCAACCAAAACGGCAAAAGATTTGTATCCAACTTTGAAAATCACAACCTGCAGGTAATGTCGACCCCCTTTCGCCATCTACCCAGAAAGCAGACCACTTGGCGATCTCCCGTCAAAACCATCGGAGAGTTCCAAATAGAGCACGTCGGGATCACGAAGAGAAACAACCCTGAAATTATGAATGTCAAAGTAAAGATAAACATAATGTGGCTTCAAATTATTACATGTCCAATGTCAAACCTGTACCCACAAACAGCCGAAAGACCACAAAAAGAGAAAAAAATGCTTTGACAATAATCAACTTCGACAAAGGGTCATGGAGTTCCAATAAAAGGCAAGGCCAAGTGACTGTGACTTCAATACCACCAAAGAGCGTCTTATAGAGGCTGCCAAACAAGTTGAAGAAATCAAAAGAAGCAAAAAGAATGCCTGGTGGAATGACACTTGCGAATCAGTCCCCTAGGAAAGGCTCAGTGTATGGAAACATTACTACTCAACTAAATTGGAAACTGACTGGGAAACCCACAAAATCCAACGTGCCCAAACAGCCAGGGCAATCAGAACTGAAAAACGTACGTACGAAAAATCTCTCATTGAGAAAGGAGAAATTTTTTTTTTTGAAGAATGAAACCAAAGAGTACCACAGATCCTTCAAACGCAAACTGACCGGTTACAAAGCGCCATCAATATGCTATGAGCGAAAGGACGGTACACTGATGACTTCAAATGAACAAAATTGTCAGATTCTAGCAGACTACTTTCGAGACCTACTAAACTGTAATAAGCCCTCATACCTCACTGAGACCAAAGTCCCACTGCTTACGTGCCCAGAGTCCAGGCACCTGACAAAGATGAAATCGAGCGCCACATTTCCCATCTGGGGAAGACTCAGTCATAGCAGCACTGTGGAAATATGCCCCAAAGGAATCACTTAGCCGGCCGGTGTGGCCGTGCGGTTAACGGCGCTTCAGACTGGAACCGCGTGACCGCTACGGTCGCAGGTTCGAATCCTGCCTCGGACATGGATGTTTGTGATGCCCTTAGGTTAGTTAGGTTTAATTCGTTCTAAGTTCTAGGCGACTGATGACCCCAGAAGTTAAGTCGCAAAGTGCTCAGAGCCATTTGAGCCATTTTTGAATCACTTAAACTTTTACAAAAACAAACAGAAAAAATTTGGAATGACGAAACACTGGCCGAAGATTGGAAAACGGCCCTGATCCATCCCCTACGCAAGAAAGGTAGCATGAAAGACATTAACAACTACCGAGAAATACCCCTACCACCGGTAACTTATAAAATTCACTCGCTCACCATTCTGGAGCGTTTAGAAGCCCAAGTCGCACATCAAATAGGTGAATGCCAAGGGGGCTTCATAAAACGTCGCTCAACAACCGAACAGATCTACAACCTCAAAACAATAATCAGATATTATACTGTAAGGTCCAAACACTGTCAGTCTTTATGGACTTCAACAAGGCATACCACTCCATAGACTGGGAGGTTGTGCTGAGCATCCTAAATGAGTTGCGATGTGACTTTAAACTACAGCCATTAATTAGATCTACCCTAACAGTTACAAAATCCAAGGTTAAATTCCTCGGGTGATTCTCGGATTCCTTTGATGCCAAATCAGGGATCAGGCAGGGTCATGGCCTACTCCAACGTTTTTAAACTTCGTCCTTGAAAAGATCGCTGAACAAACTGGCCTGCAAGTATCATTTGGGAAAACAGAAGTCATGATTAACACTAAAGACGCCCCACGAAAACTCCGTACGAAATATGGGGTCATCGCAAGGTTAAACAAATTCAAGTACCTTGGTGACAAGTAAGCGCTTAGGGAACAGATACACAAACTAGAAACAGCTTAACAAACAACCAGCACGATCTACCACAATAAATGCCTTTCCCACTAAGATACGTCACTAAGAAACAGTTTCGAAGCCAGTAGTTTTGTATGCAACCGAAAACTTATCCCTTAATGCTGACAAAAGATTCCTCGAACAACTGGAGAAACAAGAGCGCAAAACCATTAGAAGAATCCTAGGATCCAAGTACAAGAATGGCATCCATCAAAACGGATCAAACAAGGAAGCTTACAGTAAAATAGAAAAAATTACATACACAATCCATAAGAGATGGGCACAATTTTATGGTCATCTCAAACGAATGGATGGAAATAGATTAATGAAAGATATATTTCTCTTTTCCGATTCAGAACCAAAAACTACAATGCCATGGTTCAAAAACACCAAAGAAGACCTCCAGATAGTACATATCAAACCGGAAGATGCTTTTGACTGAGTTCTTTCCCGAAAGAAGAAAGTGACAAACGGAATAACCCGAGACGAGCAACTGAAAAGAAGACACGGTGTCCTTTGTACAAAAGATCGCGAGCAGGCCCACTCACAACGAATGATGGAAATCTGGGCTAAAAAAAAGCCAGGCTCAGTGCTAAGTGCAAGAAGACTTAACGTGGTCCCAGATGGCACCAACGAATAAATAATAATAAATAGCTGGAAAGTATTTTTTTTGCCCTTAGATGCCGTTAGATAGGCAACCTCAGACTGGATCTGTCAGCCTGTGCTCATGTTTTCGCCGATTAGTAATGCTGATAAGTTGGAGGGAGGAACATATACCTAGAGGGGTGTACCTTCAGTGAGACCGTAGACACGTGTCTGCTGTAGACATATGCCTTGTAGTTCGGTGGTCGATTCTCTCCCATTGGCAGACCTGTGTAGCTGATGAATGCAACGTGTAGGTGTTAGGTGGCCCCAGCGTTGGAGTACGACACGGCAATACAGTGAGACGGCTCAACACCTGCTAGGGTGGCGTCGGCGTCGGCTTGGGCGGCAACACAGTGGCCAGGATCGGGACACAGCGCGGTTGTCAGCGGCGCCGGACGCACCTCCACCCCCACCCCTGGCGACCCCCACCCCCGGCGCTTGCAACTTGCGCGGCCGGCAGCAGGTTCGCTTCAATTACGCGTCCCCCTCCCCCTCCCCCACCCCACGTAGGAGTCAGAGCTGTCAAAATCCCGGCCGTCCGCCGGTCGCCACCGCCACCGCCGGCTACTTAGCGCGGCGCCCGGTGGGACGTGGAGCCGCTAATGCGATTACGCCGACCCCCGCACGGCACCTGGCGCGCCCGCCAACGCAGACGCCGCCGCCAGACAACTCGGTTAGACCACTCCGGCCGTCGGCGCCGGATGCTCCTCTCCGGGTGACCTTTACGCAGACGCAGTCTCCCTGACGTCCCGTCCCCTGCTCTTCACTGTCATCCACTGACATCATGTGTTAATTCTCAACCGAACGACTGCTACTGTTTCATTTGCACTTGTGTCGTGAAAGTACACGTCACCTGATACAACAGTCACCTTTCTGGTATTGAATATAATCTACATTATATTTCGGTTTTTCATCTCCACCTGTTGTAAGACATAATGCATTTCTTTCTTCTTCTCAGATAGGCCAACTAAGGGTCAAGTGTCAGTTTCAGTTCCATATTCGTTGCCTCATCTGCTGACTATGTATTTTCTTCCTGTCTTCTGAGCACTTCAGACCAGTTTTCTTGACTCTTAAATCTTGCAATCCTTCCATATGAAATATTTTTTTCTAAACTCTACATTATTAGTTGTCTCTTCAGATTTTATATTATTTTCTGGTAAAACTTTGTGGATCCCACTTATTGTTTACATTTATACCACAAATATTTTAAGACCTGTTTGTTTAATCTGCTGTCTTGCAGGCAGTATAAGTATCCAAAAATATCAGTCTTCTTCTTCTTGTTACTGCTGATATGTTCCCCGCACTTTATAAATTTCTTTGCTACTTCGTAATTTGCAGCCTTCAAAGTTTTCCGTCGTCCTAATATTTTCCCAATAATCGCCCTCTAAATATATCTGATTTATCTAAATTACAGTTTAATACTGAACATTCGTTTGAATATAGGCTTTCTAACTTCACTACTGTACTGCAATGCTTTATTTTTGCATTATTAGACGAGCTTTTTATAGTAAAACATGTATTTGTTTTTTCTTTACAAAAATACATTTCTATACATGTATAATCTTCTGAGGGAGTCTCAACTTATTTCTCTAAAAATACGTATTATACTAACCTCATGGTTATTTATCCATTTTGGGCCCAAAATTAGAACGTATACAACCTACATTACTATTTTTATTACCATTCTTATTATTATTAGTATTACTGCTTACCTCGACGCGCAAGTCGCCAAAGTGGCGTCAAAACGAAAGACTTGCACCCGACGAACGGTCTACACGACGGAAGGCCCTAGTCATACGACTGCTTACCTGAAAAAAACTTAATTGTGAAAGCAGCTTTCCAAAGGTCAGCTATCTTTCATGCCTTTTCAAGTAACTTGCAGTACAGTCGGAAGAAGTTGTCTAAGGACTTAGTGATATGGAGTCTTTTCTCGACAGTTGTGCTAACGTTTTCCATCCTGTGTGCGTTTCCTTATTTGGCTGTAATTATATACTCCGTTTTGCAAGAACACTTCCGTCGCCGTACCTGCGCACTGTATTGTTTGTTCCTGCCCTGTGTGCGAATGGTGCTACTTTCGAATGTTTGGTCCCCGTCGTTTTGTTTCACATGCTATGGGGGGTGGGGGGTGGGGCGTATGACAGAGAGAGAGAGAGAGAGAGAGAGAGAGAAGAGATAGAGGGGGGGGGGCGGAAGGGGCAAGGTGCTTGAGGGGAAGCAGACGTTTCCGAAAAAAAAAAAAAATTAGGTACACAACGTTTTCTTTGAAGAAAGTGTCTTTGTATTATTCATAAATTAGTGCAGGCTATGTTTTGTTGCATACTGTATTCGTTAAAAAGTCTCTTTACTTGTGTTAGTGCTCTCTGCATGTTTTAATTGTCCTCTGTTGTAAGTTTCACTAGATACTTTTACTTTCTATGAAATCCTTGAGATCAGTGTCAGTATTATTAGGACGGTGTGTATCCTCTACGAGATTATCTGCAATAGTGGACTGTGTGCTTTCGCTTTTTAAGGCTCTGTTACAAAAATACTGCAACATTTAAAATTGCTTGTTTCTTTAAGCTGTGACAAAGTTTTAAGATCCACGATGTCTGCAGCTAGCTTATTTACCAACCTTTGAACCACAAAGTTCCTTTTTGTTCACAATCAGCGATTTCGGCTTTCTTCGAATCATCAAATGTATGGAAGATAGAGGTAATTGCGTATTACGCACAATTCAAGAAGACAGAACAACAGCAAATGGAAACAAGAAGAAATACAAAGTACGTCAACCTGATAGACTATATTTCGGTACAAAATCTGCGAAAACTGAATACTATTAAAGTAAAGCAAAGATAATGTTGTCTTGAAAATTAATAAGACTTAGAGACACCGAGAACGGCAACTTTTTTAGAAAATATGAACAAATATTTGTAATCGGACATTTTTAAAATTTCTTGCAATCAATATCCACAAGCAATTTGTAGGATACATTCGACGCAGGATTTTAGCCGGCCGGTGTGGCCGAGTGGTTCTAGGCGCTTCAGTCTTGAACCACGTGACCACTACGGTTGCAGGTACGAATCCTGCCTCGGGCATGGACGTGTGTGATGTCCTTAGGTTAGTTAGGTTTAAGTAGTTTTAAGTTCTAAGGGACTGGTGACCTTAGATGTTAAGTCCCATAGTGCTAAGAGCCATTTGAACCAGACGACGCACTTTTAAATAATGTTTCAGTCAACGCACCCACAGAATAAAATGGAACAGCTTTAGGTATGCATACACCTAGAGACAATTATGTATACTATCCGATCAGTACTACTATGTAATTCGGAATGACCACTAGATGTCACAAGAGGCGAATCCGCCAAAGTAAATGGAGGTGAGGTATATTGTGTTGTCTTTAGCCGAACAGTAACAGCAGAATTGTGCACTCAAGAGAGATCAGTCACTTCGAACATGGTATAGTCAATGAATGTCACTTGTTTAACTAACCTTCCATATCATCTGTTGTTGATATTGTGGTCTTCAGTCAAAGGACTGGTTTGATGCAGCTCTCCAGGCTGTTCTATCCTGTGCAAGCCACTTCATCTCAGAGTAACTACAGCTCCCTACACCCTTCTGAATCTGCTTACTGTATTCATCTCTTGATCTCCCTCTACGATTTTTACCCTCCACGCATACCTTCAGTACAAATTTGGTGATCCCTTGATGTCTCGAAATGTATACTACCAACCGATCTCTTTTTCTAGTCCACTTGTGCCACAAATTCTTCTTCTCCCAATTTCTGTTCAGCACCTCCTCATGAGTTACGTGATCTACCCATCTAATCTTCAGCATTCATCTGTAGCACCACATTTCAAAAGCTTATATTCTCTTCTTCTCTAAACTGTTTATCGTCCATGTTTAACTTCCATACGTGGCTACACTCCACACAAATACTTTCAGAAAAGACTTTGACAGTTAAATCTATACTCGGTGTAAGCAAATTTCTCTTCTTCAGAAACGCTTTTCTTGCCGTCGCCAGTCTACGTTTTACACTCCTGGAAATTGAAATAAGAACACCGTGAAATCATTGTCCCAGGAAGGGGAAACTTTATTGACACATTCCTGGGGTCAGATACATCACATGATCACACTGACAGAACCACAGGCACATAGACACAGGCAACAGAGCATGCACAATGTCGGCACTAGTACAGTGTATATCCACCTTTCGCAGCAAAGCAGGCTGCTATTCTCCCATGGAGACGATCGTAGGGATGCTGGATGTAGTCCTGTGGAACGGCTTGCCATGCCATTTCCACCTGGCGCCTCAGTTGGACCAGCGTTCGTGCTGGACGTGCAGACCACGTGAGACGACGCTTCCTTCAGTCCCAAACATGCTCAATGGGGGACAGATCCGGAGATCTTGCTGGCTAGGGTAGTTGACTTACACCTTCTAGAGCACGTTGGGTGGCACGGGATACATGCGGACGTGCATTGTCCTGTTGGAACAGCAAGTTCCCTTGCCGGTCTAGGAATGGTAGAACGATGGGTTCGATGACGGTTTGGATGTACCGTGCACTATTCAGTGTCCCCTCGACGATCACCAGTGGTGTACGGCCAGTGTAGGAGATCGCTCCCCACACCATGATGCCGGGTGTTGGCCCTGTGTGCCTCGGTCGTATGCAGTCCTGATTGTGGCGCTCACCTGCACGGCGCCAAACACGCATACGACCATCATTGGCACCAAGGCAGAAGCGACTCTCATCGCTGAAGACGACACGTCTCCATTCGTCCCTCCATTCACGCCTGTCGCGACACCACTGGAGGCGGGCTGCACGATGGTGGGGCGTGAGCGGAAGACGGCCTAACGGTGTGCGGGACCGTAGCCCAGCTTCATGGAGACGGCTGCGAATGGTCCTCGCCGATACCCCAGGGGCAACAGTGTCCCTAATTAGCTGGGAAGTGGCGGTGCGGTCCCCTACGGCACTGCGTAGGATCCTACGGTCTTGGCGTGCATCCGTGCGTCGCTGCGGTCCGGTCCCAGGTCGACGGGCACGTGCACCTTCCGCCGACCACTGGCGACAACATCGATGTACTGTGGAGACCTCACGCCCCACGTGTTGAGCAATTCGGCGGTACGTCCACCCGGCCTCCTGCATGCCCACTATACGCCCTCGCTCAAAGTCCGTCAACTGCACATACGGTTCACGTCCACGCTGTCGCGGCATGCTACCAGTGTTAAAGACTGCGATGGAGCTCCGTATGCCACGGCAAACTGGCTGACACTGACGGCGGCGGTGCACAAATGCTGCGCAGCTAGCGCCATTCGACGCCCAACACCGTGGTTCCTGGTGTGTCCGCTGTGCCGTGCGTGTGATCATTGCTTGTACAGCCCTCTCGCAGTGTCCGGAGCAAGTATGGTGGGTCTGACACACCGGTGTCAATGTGTTCTTTTTTCCATTTCCAGGAGTGTATATCCTCTCTACTCCGACCATCATCAGTTATTTTGCTGCACAAATAGCAAAAGTCGTCCACTACTTCAAATCTCTCGTTTTCTAACATAATACCCTCAGCAGCACCTGATTTAATTCGACTGCATTCCATTATCTTCGTTTTACTTTTGTTTATGTTCATTTTATATCCTCCTTTCAAGCATTGTCCATTCCATTCAGCTGCTCTTCCAAGCCCTTTGCTGTCTCTGACGGAATTACTATGTCGTCGGCAAACTTCAGAGCTTTTAATTCTTCTCCCTAGACTTTAATTCCTACTCCAAATTTTTCTTTTTTCCGTCACTGCTTGCTCATTATACAGATTGAATAACGTCGGGGATAGGCTACAGCCCTGTCTCACTCCCCTCTCAATCACTGCTTCCCTTTCCTGCCCATCGATTCCTATAACTGCCACCTGGTATCCATACAAATTGCAAATAGTCTTTCTACGCCTGCGTTTTACCCCTGCCGCCTTTAGAATTTTAATAAAAGTATTGAATTCAACATTGTCAAAAGCTTTCTCTAAGTCTACAAATGCTATAAACGTTAGTTTGCCTTTCCTTAATCTTTCTTCTGTGAGAAGTTGTAGAGTTAGTATTGTCTCGTGTGTTTCTACAGATCAGCATAATAGAAACTGATCTTCCCCTTGGTCGATTTCTACCAGTTTTTCCTTTCGTTTGTAAGGAATTCGTTTGCAACCGTGACTTCGTCTAAAGCTTACAAAATCGGCCAAAAGAGATCAGGCTGATCTCATGTACTGATGGACATGAACCGTCGACCATTTGCAGAGGATGGTTGTAAAAATCTAATGAAGCCAACGGACGTGAGCTGGTATGAAAGTACATATGGAGTTAAGACGAATGGGCTACAAACGTCGAGCATCTGCTCATAAACCACACATTTCTGCAGTCAGTGCTCAGCGACCCTTGAGGTGGTGTAAAGAGCCACACAGGTTGATAGTGGAAGACTCGAAACGAGAATTTGGAGTGATTAATCACGCTATATCCTGTGGCAATCCAGTCGAAGGGTTTGGGTTTGTCGAATTGCTGGAAAAGGTTACCAGTCATCATGAGTGGTGTCAAGACTGAAGAACAGAGGACGTGGTGTTAAGGTACGGGCGTGTTTTCCGTGGTTAACGTATAATCCCCTTAAGCAAACGCTAAAAGCAAGAACTGTGAACACATTTTATGGCAACAGAAACAGTTCGAAGACTACCATTGTATCAGCATAGAATGCACACTGACTTATAGCAACATCTGTAGACAACAGTATTTCTGAAGTGGTCTAGTCCGTGCAGAACCCCGACAGGAACCCAATGGAATATCTTTGGGATGAGTAAAAACGTTGACTTCGCTCAAGACCTCTGTATCCAGCATCACTGCCTTTAGCTCTAGTGCAAGAATGTGCTGCCATTCCTCCAGAGATATACAGGCACCTCACTGAAAGTGTTCCCTGCAGAGTACAAGTTGTCATAAAGTCGAAGGGAGGACACGCCCCAGATCAATGTTCACTTCGGATATTTTTGACCAGATAGTGTATTTTGATACTGCAGCTAACAGTCATTTTCTGAATGTATTTGAAAAATTATCAATATATTCTGTGAATAGGAAAGAACCCTGTAGCAGTCAGTAAGATCAGTTCTCCAGTGATGAATATTTTAGCATTAACGATGAAAAATAATATAATTTTTTTTCACATACAGGGCGAAAATGATTGAACTCTATGAAAAGAAACGTAAGTTAGTTACAAACTACAGGGTGCATACACTTCCGTTAGCATACAAATGTCACAACAGATACTTCAATACTCTGATCATGTTATGACATGTTCCATATGCCTACCATCATTGGCGATGATGTGGCTCAGACGAATAGCGAAATTCTGCATGACCCGCTGAAGTGTTGGAATATCGATGCTGTCTATGACCCCTTGAATGGCTGTTTTCAGCTCAGCAATGGTTTCGCTACAAGATACCGTGAGCATACCTTCCGGTTAAGTAACTCTGATAAATCCATCTTTGCAATGCATCTAAAAGACAATGGTCACTCAGCCACAGCCATTACAGACAACCTACAAATACTACACGCTGTCAACAAAGGAATGAAAATGAATCTTCTCGAAGAGGTAGAA